>NC_134700.1:46223999-46927999 GCF_043290135.1 Rhipicephalus microplus
GATTGTTCATTGACTTAATTTCAGTGCTGATACATTGGCAATATGGCTCCGACATAGCGATGACCTATGTGAGCAGAGCTCTCTCTTTCATGGAAGAGAACTATTCTACACTACCGAAGAGTGCCTCACCGTGGTTAGGGCAGTTCTCATATTTCGACCTCTTTTGCACGACCACTCGTTCATGGTCACAGCAATCACCATTGACTTTGCTGGCTGACGAACTTGAAAGACTGACCTGGCCTTCTGGGCTCTTCAGGAGTTCGATATGACCGCAATTTATAAATCAGGAAAGCGGCATGGTCGCGCAGACTGCGTGTCTTTCCCGGTCACTCTTCGAGCCAGCTGCTAATAATGGCCAGTCTTTAGATCTTGCCTTATGTAACCTTCACCTATACGACCACTCGGCAGGCAACTACTAAAATGACGATGGTCAGTTTAATCCACGGTCGTGAAGTCACTACAATGTTGGACTCTATATATGCTGCTGCACGAGTGCTATGACACTGATGCCGACGCCGAAGAATTTACTCAGTGCACCGAGAAACGCTGACAGCTTGTCCGCATGCGCATTTGTTAACAGGAACATAAAATTGCGAAACAGAATGACCTCCGACACAAACTAGTTACCTACACACCCTGCAAAAAGTATGGGTCTGGATCTCAATAAGTCGACGCGGACTTTCACAGAAATGGCATTGGTGAAACCTTAAGCTTGTCCTTTAAAAGTTGAACGCGCGCTATAGCGATATTCTGTCCCTTGTGCATAATGAGTTCAGAATGGCTTGTGTCAGAAAAACTCGCATACCGCTGCATTCTGTGTACTCTTTTCGAACTTTTTGCGCGTAATCTTTTCGCCCTTGCTATGCACCGATTGCGTATCCTTGAGGTAGGGAAAAGGCGCCATAACGTGTGTGCATTTTCTAGTAGGTGGCGCGCTTTAAGTAATAATTTCTGATAATCACATGTTCTGTTTCTGATAATCGCAATGTAAGCTTGTACAACACATCATTACTTTGGCATTATATGTTGCATTCTCAAGCACGTATGCATACGCATATGTTTGTAAATCGTGCAAGTTACTTTCGCTGCAATTCAAAACAGAGGAAGTTATTTTCACAATACTTGAAAGCAGTCAAGTGGCTCTGTATGGAACACTTGCTTGCGCGCAAGCAACCCAAGTGCAATCTTCACATGGGCCTAGATCTTTCTATTATTTATTTTATTCGCATATTTCTAGATCCTTGGTCACGCACAAGATGATTTTTCACTCGCAACCACCGACGTCAACACCACAAATTCTGTTAACGACGTCAACGACATCTTTATTGCTTTAGTGTTATTATTTCGACCCATATTGCGTCACCCGATGCTTGAACAACATCAACGGCGAAGTCTTTCCTGAAGGCGATTGCAGTTGCTATCGCCTAAAACATTCACCCATAGTCGTGGATGTGATCCGGAAGAAACCATACCTGAGGCGCCATGCAGGATCGGCTGAGTTTCGCCACACTCGAGATCTTCCCGAACTCTGGTGACACCCCCTTAAGAACGAGCCAACAGTACGAAAGAGTGAAATCCACTTCTCAGTGCACTGCGTTTCATTGGTTACGATGGAACCAGTCATCCCGTCAAAAATTATCGAATAAATTTGGTGGTGTTTTCAAATCAGAGGCATCTTCTTTTATTTGTTTGTCGTTCTACTGAGCGAAGAAGTGCACTCATGCAATAAAAGTATCAGAAACATTTCATGATGATATTTCTGAGACAGGGGGTGTTCAGATCAATTTTATGCAAGAGTTAGTGCAATAATTGAAAATTCTTGCACTAAGTCTGTTTTAGAACAATCAGCACGGTGGCCTCTGAGATCAGTACCGACCGAGCGATTACAACATCGCGACCGCAGCTAAACCTGAAGCAACGTGTTAATGATCAGGGTCAGCCTGTACAATCTAGCACGCTGCTCGGCCGGTGCGCGTCGTCTCTGTTGTCATCACATCCAAAGCACCCGAGCACGTGCGGCCGGTTATTAATTTATTAGGGGTGAAACTCCTGAAGTCGTTGGTCTATCCCTCCTAGCTCGTGGGACATGACCGCCTAGTTAATGACTAACTCAGCAGGTGTGGACGGGCAAACAGAGGAACGGACAGACAGACAGAAAGACATACAGATAGAAAAAGACAGACAGATGATTCACAGATTATACTGATAAACCCTTCAAAGTTTCGCCCCACTTATGATCTTTCCCTTCGTGTATATGCTGTGAACTTTTTAGGTTGGACGGTATATTTAAGTAGTTAAACCAGGATATGATATGACCAAGCTAATAATGCCAAGTCATGGCAAGGCTGAGGCGGTTAGGCCACATCTTCAGATGACCATGCTAATGAAGGTATATACAGCTAGAACTGGGCTAACTGAAACATGCCAGTTGTTGGGCTAACTAAGCTATGCTAATTACCGTTATGGTAATCATGGTTACACTAAGTAAGACCACGTTAATTAGCCCTTACTAACATATAGACAATTATTATCTGCTAATTATAAATACGCGCGATAGTGATTCTGAATTAATAGTTCCATGCTGATCAATGCCTCGGCAATTGCGCCCGACATAATTGCCTTTCAAATTACTCTTGCCGAGGAGCAGTACTCACGTTGAGTGGTCAAACTAATCTATTAAGTTTATCGCGCAGACAATTCACAGACGCACGCAGAAGTAAAAGTGATATCACCAGGTGACTACGATGTCTCGCATTCCGTTTCACTGCGCTCATGACGTATCCTATCTCAGCCGCATTACCGAAGAGATGCGAGAGCCGATAGTGACCACCTGTCCTTATATTTATCTGCAATACTTGGTACAACCAAATGAGCAGCACAATAGTTTTGCGTTCGCACCTGCCTTTGAGAGTAAAAATTTCCATGCTGCAGTTGGATGTCCCCAGGATACCGGCTCACGAGCAGGAGGTGCGCTTTCACGTACTGCGGGGGCGGGGCATCGCGTCACTGTAAGGAACCGGAGAGCAAAGGAATAATAACTCCTCTCCGTTTCAGATTTTCTCATTGCTTTCACTGTTTCAATTGCAACTGTATGAACCTTTCTTTTTCGATTGCAACCACTGTATTTTCCATTGCAACCGCTGTATCGTGGTTGCAGTAGTGCGAGTCCCCCAGCTTATTAAAAGGTAATGCACAGCATCTACGGGCGCTCTCGGAAATGTCGGCTATTTTATGTCATTTGAATCGCTACCGTAGAGACGTGGTTGAAGATATGTAATTGTTTTCTTGGACTTAGGTACTGGCACGTGCTTAGTTCATGATGGTATAGAGGGTGTTTGAAGTGCGTGGTAAAAAAAGCTCAGTGACCAGTTTAGTTCAGGGTGCGACAGCCGATGAATGGTTGGATGAATGAATATGGCTCTACCCTTTAAATCGGGCGGGGGCTAGCGCCACCAAGTCATCATAATTAATGAACCAAAAACTAGATTATTTTACTTTCCTTTAAATAGTGAGGTTGAGATTCGTACTTTGCAGCGAAGGATTTAAATTTCACTCGTACCTTGACTTTAGCCACAAATCAGATAACCTCCTTCTACTTAATTCTACCCGCTTAAAGTCTATTTTGCCTTCCCTGTCCATAAAACCCAGTGCTTTAAAAAACTCTGCGCCATCATCCTGAACTATAGTGTGAAGCCCTTTACAGAACATCATCAAGTGTTCGGCACTTTTCTCTTCCTCTCCACACGCACTGCAAACTGTGTCTACCCTTTCGTATTTGGCCCGAAATGTCTTGGTTCGCAATACTCCCGTCCTGGCCTCAAACAGTCGAGAACTACCGCGAGTATTATCATAGATCCTTTCCTTGGCAATTTCCTGCTTGAAATATGAATAGATCTCAAGTGCGGACTTCTTAATCATGCCAATTCTCCACATACCGGTCTCAGCTTCCTTCACCTTCTTCTTAACCGATATTTTTTTTGCTTTGGACCCCTGCTGTTTTCTACGTATTTACCACTCAAATTTCTGGTTTGCTTCCTCTCTTTTGTATCGACATTTTTCATGTACAAGTAGCTGAATGCCTTCCTAGCCCAACGCTCCTCCCCCATTTTTATCAATCACTTCTCAAATTATATATTGCTGCTAGCTTCCCTGCCCTCAAATGATGTCCATCCCATATAACCTTGTACTCCCTGATTTGGTGTATTCCCGTGAGCTCGTAAGTCAAGCCTACTTATTCCACGTTGCTTAATTTTTAATCTCGCTTGAACTTCTGATCTCATGCACAAAATCGCATTGCCGAACGTCTCACCAGAAACCATGACCCCTTTCCATAATCCTCTCACAACATCATACCTATTGTAATTCCACAGTGCCCTGTTTTTCATCACCACTGCATTCCTGTTACCTTTAGTCGTCACGTATATTTCGTGTTCCCTTAGGAAATCGACCTCATTGCTTATCCATACGTCCAGATATTTGTATTTATCTGTTATCTCTAGCGTGACCTCCTGTATTTTAAGCTCACTACCTTCATTGTCAATAAAAATCATGACTGCTGATTTTTCCTTACTGAATTTCAAATCTAACTTATCTCCCTCATTACCGCAGATGTCCATCAATCTCTGCAAATCTTTCTTGTCGGCCATTAGCACTATATCATCTGCGTACATCAATGCTGGTAGTGCCTTTTCGAAGAGTTTTCCTTGTTTGACGAAAGAGAGGTTGAAGCCAAGTCCACTTCCCTCTAATTTGACCTCTAATAATTGTAGGTACATCATGAATACCAAGGGTCACAGAGGACACCCCTGCCTTACCTCTGTTTTACCAGTATCCAAGCCCCCGTTTTACCTCTGTGGGCTTAAATACCTCTTTTCCCACTTTTTAACTACATTGTTACCTTTGTAGATATCCTTTAAAAGATTATAGGCTCCATCTTCCATGCCTAGTGTGTCCAGTATTTCCCACAATTCCTCTTAACCACGCTATCGTACACTCCCTTGATATCCAAAAATGCTAGCCACAGGGACCTGTCTTCCTTTTCTGCTATTTCGATGCACTGCGTCAGTGAGAACAGATTGTCTTCCAACGTCCTGTGTTTCCGAAACCCATTCTTCAGTTCCCCAGCACCTCCTCATCATCTATCCATGCTTGCAGTCTTCCCTTTATATTCTGCATCACCAGCCTGTTGACCACTGATGTCACTGTTATAGGACGGTAGTTGTATATGTCAGCTTTGTCCCCCTTTCCTTTATAGATCATGCTCATTCTGCTAAGTTTCCATCCATTGGGGGCTTCACCATCGATTACTATTTTGCTCACTGACTCTCTCAAAGCCTGCTTAGACTTCGGACCAAAAGTCTTTATCAGCATAATTGGAATGCCATCTGGGCCTGTTGTTGTACAACTAGGAACCCTGTTCTCAGCCATTTCCCACTCTCGTTGTGAAAAGGAGCCATTGCGCCACTTGATTCATCCTTGTCTATTGTGGAGCATAAAACACTTCTTTGTTGAACTTTTTCTGTCATTGTTCTTACATATTCAATAGCTTGTCCCCTTCTAGCCTAGCACCTTGAGCTGTAGTTATAAACCTCTGCTCTAGGCTCGTCTCATTTGTTAGGGAGTTAAGAAGGTTCCGAAATTTCACAGTTGCCTTTCCATCTTTTTACCTACTTCTGCCAGCCACTGAGCTCCCTTTCTTCTAATCTTTTCATTGATCAGTATGCTTTCCTTCTAGACCTCAGCAAGATTTCCCATTTTCTTTCAACATCGTCTGTCGGTTCACCCCGTTGCTTAGCATGTCTTTGTTCCCTAGAGGCTTCCTGACGTTTTGCTATGGCTCTCTTAACTTCCTCATCCCACCAACTCTTGGGCTTGTGTCTTCTTTTCCGGGGTGACTGGTCACGTGCCTTAGCAAGCTCTAGCCCAAACAGTCTACTTATATTTGTGTATGTCCACACATTTTTATTATCCTCTGTGATTACTTTCTCAATTTGCTTAGTAGCAATTTCTATTTGCCTTTTTGAATGAAAATTTTCCTGTAGTTGCTCATCTTGTCTCCTTCCCGCTTTTACTGCTATTCCTAAACTTAGCTTGATACGTTTGTGATCACTACCCAGACTTCTGGAGCCACTTTCATCTATGTGCATTCTCCTGAGCTTATCATACATCCTATGTGACATCAGTGCGTAATCTATCGTCGACTGCAGCCTTCCTACCTCCCATTTTATTTGCCCTTCACACTTCTCGGTACTGTTGCAAATGATCAAATCATGTTTTTCACACATATTCATGATCATTTTGCCTGTTGGGTCGGTATACCAATCTGTATCTTCTATGTTCGCATTCGTTTCTCTTTGTACAATTATCTCGCACTCTCCTCCTAACTCTTCAAAGTCCTTTGATATACACTCTACCATTGCCTGGTTTTCCTCTCTGGCCTTTGCTCCCGTCCACAAGTACACGTAACCAAGAAGTGTCATTTGTCCTGCCACTTTCCTTTTAGCCATAAATGTTCTTTGCACTCCTGCTTGAAGCTTTGCCAGTCTGTACTTTTACGAATGAATGCCCCAATACCACCCCCCTTTCTGCTGCCTTCTGTTCTATTACAATATTCCCACGCATAGTCCTAATAGTTAGGAGGTTGTTTCATGTCCCTAAGATGTGTTTCTACAAAACCGTATACATTCGGCCTCTATTCCTTTAGCTGTTCTTCTATCTCTTCCCACTTCAGCGTGTTCCTGCCAACCTGCATGTTGTTATACCCTATGTCTGAATTGGCTCGGCGCTCATGGTTACGTCTATTTCTGCCCCGGACTCTACCTATCTTAGATACTGGTGCCGCTTTGGTATCTTATCTGTCTATATCACCTGTAAAAGAGTCTCCCTGGTTGTTTTCCTCGTTACTAGCTATCCTGCAACCCAAAGGGCCTGCGTTCCCACCGAAAAAGCTACTGTGTGTCCTGCAAGTCGCCAACCCACCTCATTACCTAGCCGCCCATCGCAGTGAATTCTGTCTCGTTGAAAACCACCCCACCTATGCACCTCTCTATTTCTACCACCTCAAAGCCTTTCCGTCGGCTCATCCGCCATATCTCTTGGTTTGCGTTTGCAACCGCTGTTTGCAAGTGTCTGTCACGCACCTGTACCTCCGGTATCGTGCATATCGCTACGTGTACCTGAGGAGAGAGAAGTGGCGCGCATGTCGTTGACCCCTTTTGCCAGTGTTGTTGCTAGTCCTGCGGTATCTTTGTTTAAGACATCGTGTAAAACACCTGAAATTATCACGAGATTTCGTCAATCAACTGCAGTTTTGAGTTTTGCGCTCGCTTGCCTCATGACGGCTTCCAGATTGGGTCCTGGGAACGCCCCTACTGCAACCCTCTTGTCACCGCTTACCCTCTCTTTGATTGCTTCTGCGGATAGATTTGAATTCGAGTCCCCAGCGATTATCACATGCTGTGACATTTCAGCTGGAGCGTCCTGCACTTGCGGTTCACTTGCACTTGTGACCTCGGCTGCTTTATCCCCTCCCAGCCCCACAACTATTTCGCTGAAGCTGAGCCTTGCGACAATTGAAGCGGCTGAACCTGTTTTTTCTAAACTTGCTTGCTCTTTCTTCTCCTCCATTCTGGTTGACGGTTCCCTACTGTTCTCTCCGTAGGCCACGCCTATGTTCACCTTGGCTAGTGCTTCCGCGGCGGACTTCAGCCTTTCTCCCATTGCCCTCGTTTTTTCTTGCTCTGTCGCCAACGCAGTCTCCAGCTCGGTGATTCTCATCAGCAGTTCACTCTGGGCAACCATCATTTTCTCCATTTTTTCCTCGACCTCACATTGCCTACACTTTGTGTCAGCCTCTTCTCTATCCGCTTCTACACATAGGTCCATTTTCAAACCCACCCTGCATCCTGAACACTTTACAGTCTTTTTAACCATGTCTTTCTGACACCAATTGTTCCTGACTTGTCTCACTCGTTAATTACAAAACTCGAGCCCTTCCCTACGAAAAAGAAAGTCTAAGCTCTACTACAAAGTTTGCGTGTTCAATGTACGTGCACCTGCACCATGGGGTAGAAAGAGAAAAAACAACAAGAAACACAAAAATCAAACACACACACACACACGCACAAACAAATAAATACCTGGTGACTGACTCCGAAAAAGCAGTAAAATGTAATAAGTGCTACGAAGATTTTAACTGCTGCCTTAATAACTATAAAGACAAACTCAAAACATGCAAAACCACTTATCTTCGCAGTCGATCGGGAGCGCTCAACTAACACGTTCGTCCACCGTGACAGTCCGAACCGAGTCGTCAAGCCCTCGTAGCTCCGTCTAGCGTTCAGATGGTGTACTCTACATCACCACGTAAAAATTGAAAAAAGGGTACGCGTGAAAAGAAACAATTCCTATGGAAGGCACTTTTATGACCCCACAAAACAGTATTTAAGTTCGTTGAGGTAAAGATCGATAGTATAGCGCATCAATAGGGCATTGCTAAAAAGGACTAAGTGCACGTTTCCGAACATTCAGCGTATGTACCACATATACCCCTCAATTTTGAGCACATTCTCGAGTTTTACAGGTTACATGGTAGGTATAGTTAACTACTGATTAGTTAATTAGTAATAAATAACTAACGCATCCCAGTTCAGGTTTTGAAATTGCGAATAATATTCGCCGAGCGCGATATTACGGACGGTGGCATCAACTCGCCTGCCGCCCTGCCTAAATCCGCCATACATCAGGGCTTCGTCCTCGGGCCTCTTTTTTTCGGTTTATATCAATATCACTTGCAAATGTAAAGAGAAGCCTGCGTGCTTTAAAGTGGTTAACGCTTCCAGTTAGCAGGTTCTTTTAAATAACTCTTTATCTAAGATTCAAGATTGGTGCACAAAATGACAAATGACCTTTAACGCGAGAAAAATCATGGCGATAACCCAATCAGGAAAAAAAGATCCATTAAAATTTCAATACAACCTAGGCAATCAATTCTTGTCCTTTGTCTCGCAGTATACGCACATTGGTTTTGTCATCACATCTGATTTAAGATTGAACGAATATTTGTCTTATACAGAGAAAAAGGATTCGAAAATACGAGGCTATCTAAGACGGGCACTCGCTAAGGCATCCGACCAACCTAAATGAATGCAGGTTAAATGCACGAAATACCAATACTAGAATATTCATCAGCTGTCTGGGACCCGCAAACGCAAGCTAACACAGATAAACTTGAATGAATACAGCGAAAAGCTGTAAAGCTCATATTCAATGCCTAAAAGTAACACATCTCATTCAGTTCTGAAAAGCGCTAAAGTAGAAACCCTGGAATAGAGACGTTATCGCGAAATAACGAAGCTGTTCTGTCTCATATATAATAGTAAGCTGGCAATACAAAAAACTAATTACATCGAACCAATTTTACGTCACGGAACACCTGCATCCAATCTTGAAAGAGTGACTGAGCCCCTATATACAGGTACCTTTTTTTTCCCGCACTAACAGAGCGTGGAACAATTTGCCACCAGAGATTCTTTAAATTGTCGATCTCATCTAGTTTCTTCGTGCGTTAGCTGTTCCACAAGGCTCATAAATACGCCTTCATATATATTACAGTGCACTTCATTTTGTTACCCACCTTGATCAGACTGATTGCTTGAAGTTCAATTCCTCGCTTCTGCACGTTTCTTCATTGCTTCAATTCTGCAATCCTTCGCTTCTTGATATTGCCGACTTTATTTTTGCTACAATTGGTACTTGAGTTCTGTATACTTTTTACTCGAACAACATAACGTAGTGGGCACTGCTTTTATAGTTTTTGTTTTGTTTAATGTATTATGGTCATTCTTTGGATTGTGGACCGTATTTTAAGTCACTTCTCTTTTTTTGCGTTTTTATTAATAGCGCTTTCCTTCAACACTATTTATACTGCTGTACCTCCTACACATTGCTGCATCCACTGCGCCCCACAGCCCTGCGCAAAGTCCGCCACTACATTGGCAGTTTTTTCCTAAAATAAATAACAAATCTATAAAAAATAAATCCACTTCTTCTTTTTAATTACGCAACTCTCTTTTTAACGATAGAAATTAAAAATTTTGAGCGAAGTAAGTTAAGAAAGAGATATGCTGAAAGGCGGGAAAGTTAATTTTTCTTAGAAACAAATAACCCTATTTGCCCTGTGTTATGTCCACGGTCGCCAGAATAACAAGCGTACGTAACAGAGAACGAAGTTTATTGATTTAAAAAAGCATTTGTGCGCAGCGTGGTCCAAATGGTCCGAGCGCTGGCTTTCAAATCCGCTGTGGGCCATAAAAGGGGTGATGGGCACAAAAGACAGGCAACCAGTGCGTGGGCGCACTGATTGCCCCGACAGTCAGTCAGTCCCCGGGTGCGCAGCATCAAGTATCGGGGGGGGGGGGGGGGGGTCAATGTGGAGGGCAGGGCGCATTCTTGCAGCTGGCTGGAACTGGCACTCTTTGGCTGAACTGACACTGTATGTGATAAAAAGTCATGGTGGCTGCCATATCAGAGAGCATTTGTATGTGACATCAGATAAAAACAATGTACAATGTCAGAGCCCTAATGATTTGCTCGCCAAACATATCATTTAGGCCTTAAATTATTCATCAATATAATAAATTACCAGTGTCAAAAAGTATTATTGCATGGTTGGGCATGGCTTCTTCGTGTACTATGCGTTCTCCGTGAATGCACATATATAAAATTGTTAGTGAGGTCACGAACTCAACTGAGCTAGAGAAAGATGTCCTCAGCCTGTGAAGCCGCGCATGGCCGGTCCAGATTATATTTATGAGTGGTCATTTATTTGAGGAAAAGAAATGCGAAAACGCTTGTTTGTGCCTTCCGTATCGGGGTCACGGCTTAGCGCTTTGGCGAACTGAGGGTATAAAGGCGATATGGAGAGAGCGGAGGAGAGGAATTAGGAGGTTAAGAAAGGAAGTAGTCCGCCCTGGCACGGGCAGGGAGGACTACTTGCTGGCACACTGGCACACTGGCCTACTCCTGAACCGTTCATGAGTAAAAAATTAGTTTGATAAAAAAACAGCGTGTCGTCTGCTACAGCACTTCCGGTTGACGGAACCTTCAAGGCTCAGCTCTTCGCTGCTTCAAGTTGTGTGCGGTTCTGTGTAATCGGGGACGAGGCAAGATAACTGGTAACAACCACGTCGCAGAAAGTACGTGTTTACTCCCGATCACACTGAATGGCAGGCATCTTGAAACAGCTTAAACAACTTAACACCTTAAAGCATCTCAAAACACCTTAAAACACCTTAAACACTTTAACAAAAGAGCTCACCTTAAAAACTTTAACAAAAGAGCTAGGCATTGAAGTGGAAGACGTCGTTTTGCTATTAACCACTTCAGAACGGAAACTGGGACACTCACTCACCACGAAGTATATGACTGGTGGCAGGTGGGCTATTCTTGGCCTCAATGAGGGGTTACAGCGGAGAGAACAAAGTGTATTGAAAACCAGTGCCTCCTCTACTCTCAGGCGGCTGGCACGTCGGCCGCCGTGGTTTTTTTTGGCTTTTGCTTGTTTTTTTAAAGGGCGTCAGCGTTTAACTGCGGGAAACTTTTCGCGCTCAAAGATCGGCTGAGCTCAGCATGCGGAGTGAAAATATGCAAGTTCTCAAACGAAATGAGAGCGCAAACAACAACACTTTAGCGCCATATTTATTTACAGCAGCCAAACTGCCCGCCAAACTTCATGTTGAAGATAATGATTTATCAGAAGAATGTAATAATAATGAGATTGAAAATAGTTTCAACATGCAGAATTGATAATAACCTATTTTAATACAAACACGACAGAGTGTTTGAGAAATTATGAACAGATTTAGAAAAAAAAATGCCACGTGAAAAAATTGACAGCCGTCTCAGCGACGCCGACCTTTATACTCGCTTCTAAGGTCCGTAACCGTGCATTTATTGTCGGTGGCGCACCCAACGTCCCTCTGTTCCTAGTTTGTTGCAGTGCGCCTATCTGGGCTAGCTGGCACCTGATTAAGAAGTGAACAAACAGCACTGGACACGGGAAGGTGAGAGGACGACAGACTGTCGTCCTCTCAATGCCCCGCGTACAGCGCTGTCCACTTCTTAAACTATTTTGTTTTGTTTCTTTTTTTGTGTGTTCACTCATCTCTGCGCAGTAGTTTGTTTTTCTTGTGCCACGTCCCTCCCTCGTTATGCCTCAGTGTGTATTTTTTTAAGGACAATAGTCTTTTCTGGGGACCTTAGACGCAAAAATTTTGGCCTGTCTGCCTGCCTGCCTGTCTGTCTGTCTGTCTGTCTGTCTGTCTGTCTGTCTGTCTGTCTAAACACTTGTCTGTTTGTCCACACCCTAAACGGCATCAAAGTCACTACACGATACTCTAAACGGCCGACCCTATCCGCAGTGCTCACCAATGTTGCCGAAGGTCCAACGTTCATATTTGTGCGATTGTCAATTAAAGAGCAAATGTTGCGCATATCTGAGGCACCATAACAACATATGAATGTTATGTAAGTGTATTTGTTACTAGAAAAGGCATACATAAGTAATTTTAAGGATCGTAGCCTTTATAACGCTGCGCTGGCCATGCAACGCTTGCACGAAACGGCAAGTGTTTCGAGCGCTTTGCTAAGACGACACGGTGGTGGCACTTACCCGTCGCCTTGCGTTCTACACCTTATCACTTCAGGGATGGGCGCGCATGGTGCGCGCCCCGTTTTCTGGGATAACTGCCAGACAGCGCTCATGTCTTAATGCGCTCGTTCGCCTCCGCTGCACGCACGAGACAATCTAACACAGCGCCTCCAGAATACCATTCACCGAATTTTATGCGTGGAACATCAAATACACGTTTTGTTCACTCTCTCCAGACGCAAGAATAATGTCTTTCGACGACATTAGGGAGCTTTAGAATACCGTTTGCAAGCGATGCGGGCGTTTCGGGCGTAGCGGGCGCCATAGGAGTTTTAGAATAGCGTTTGCCCTATTGCGATCCGCAACGCGTGATCGCAGCGACACCGTATCCTTGAAACCAGCGCTTGCGGGCAACATGCGGGCCGCCATCACCACACGCAATTTCGGGTTTTTTGCCTGCGGTCCGCGAATGCGAACATCAACTCGCGTTACGACGCATGCGCAGTGGCAGCGACCGCTTCGCAAGGGCTCGCGGTGTGCTATTCCAAAGCTTCCTATTGGCGGTGTAACATGCAGATACGGGACCAACTTTTAGTGGCGAAGCTCCTTATAGCGGCACCCATTCGTCCCTCGTAGCCGTTGTAGTGTGTAACAAGTATAAAATTTTTATCTCCAAGGTGGTGCCGGTGAGAGATTTCTTCTGTGCGTTGTTGAACAATAAAAGATAGTGCTCAATGTACAAGCCAATGGCTGCTAAGGGGGAATAAGAGACAGAAGAATTAGGCTTTTAGGTAACGCGCACGCTGCGATCCCCATTAGTAGCCATTGGCATGTATATTGAGCACTATCTGACAAGAAGGGGTTGCTACGTTATATTCGCTGCGTGTAACCTCCTTAGCTTCAGAAAGGTTTAGCGAGCGTTGAGCCGCAGTGCCATGAATACAATGAACTAGTATATACCATGAACTCGAGGTGGCTAAAGGTGGGAAGTAGATACGAAGCGCAAGCCTTAAGAAAGTAAAAGCCGAATTCTGTGTCTCATTTCCCATTAGTAGCCATTGGCATGTACATTGAGCACTATCTGACAGGAAAAGGTTTCTACGTTATAATCGCTGGGCGTACCCTCTTTGGTTTTAGAAAGGTTTAGCAAGCGTTTAGCCACAGTGCCATGAATACAGTGAACTAGTATATACCATGAACTCGAGGTGGTTAAAGGTGGGAAGTAGACCCGAAGCGCAAGCCGTAAGGAAGAGTGCGTGTGCCACCTCTCGTTTAGCCCTTGGAATGTCCGCTGGAAGGCGGTGCTTCCCTATGGGGAATATAAGATGAAAAGATGCGAGATGGTGGTACTTGGAGTGTTGAATAGATGGACGAACGGACACACAGACAGATGCATGGATGAACGCTTGAACGGGTGCAGGGGCGGATGCATGGACGAATGCAGGGATGGACGCACGAACTGACGCACGCATGGACGGGTGGATGGACGCATGGACGGTCACACAGACGGACGCATGGACGGGCGGAAGCAAGAACGAATGGACGGATGAACGCTTCGCCCCACTCTCCATCATTCACTCCGTGAATATGCTGCCAATTTTTTTTTATTCCTCCTATGACGGGGAATGGGGGAGATGGCTCGCGGGTGATTTTGTGGTACAGTATTCGTGCTGACACGGCAGGCATTGGGAAAACCTGTTCTACACGGTACTTGTACCTTTCGGAGCCCGTCTGCTCGGTAGTGGGAGGAGCAGCGCCTCCCGTTTTTTTTCGTTTTTTTCAGTTCCAGGGCGAAGGAGTGAATTTCAATGAAAAGCAGCCGTCGGTGCTAGTGCGATGTTTTGCCGCCAGGCGCCGCAACTAGGGTAAAGATGCCCTAGGCAGGGTTCCTAATGGCTGACAACAAGGAATATTTGCAGAGATTGATGGACATCTGTGGTAATGAGGGAGATAGGCTAGATTTCAGATTCAGTAAGGAAAAATCAGCAGTCAAGATTTTTAATGACAATGAAGGTAGTGAGCTTAGAATACAAGAGGTCACGCTAGAGATAACAAAGAAATACAAATATCTGGGCGTATGAATAAGCAATGGGGCCGAGTACCTAAGGGAACACGAAAAAGACGTGTCGACTAAAGGTAACAGGAATGCAGCGGTAATGAAAAACAGGGCACTGTGGAATTACAATAGGTACGATGTTGTGAGAAGAATATGGAAAGGGGTCATGGTTCCTGGTCTGACGTTCGGTAATGCGGTCTTGTGCATGAGATCACAAGTTCAAGCAAGATTAGAAATTATGCAACGTGGAATAAGTAGGCTTGCCTTAGGAGCTCACGGGAATACACCAAATTAGGGAGTACAAGGTCACATGGGATGGGAATCATTTGAGGAACGGGAAGCTAGCAGCAAGATAAAATTTGAGAAGTGATTGAGAGAAATGGGGGGAGGACCGTTGAGCTAGGAAGGTATTCAGCTACTCGTACATCAAGAATGTCGATACAAAATGGCGGAAGCGAACCAGAAAATTGACTGGTAAATACTTGGAAAACAGCAGGGGGCCAAAAAAAAAGAATTATCGGTTAAGAAGAAGGTGAAGGAAGCAGAGACCGATATGTGGAGAATCGTCATGATGAAGAAGTCCGCACTAGAGATCTATCGAACTTTTATGCAGGAAATAGCCAAGGAAAGGATCTATGATAATACTCGGGGTAGTTCTCTACTGTTTGAGGCCAGGACAGGAGTATTGCGAACCAAGACATATCGGGCCAATTACCAAGGGGTAGACACGGTATGCAGTGCGTGTGGAGAGGAAGAAGAAACTGCCGAACACTTGATAATGTTCTGTAAAGGGCTTCACCCTATAGTTCAGAATGATGGCGTAGAGTTTTTCAAAGCACTGGGGTTTAGGAACAGTGAGGGCAAAATAGTTTTTAAGCGAGTAGAATTAACTAGAAGGAGGTTATTTGATTGGTGGCTAAAGTCAAGGCACGAGTGAAAATTAAACTCTTCACTGCAAAGTACGTATCCTCAAGCACAATATTTAAGGGAAAAAAATCTAGTTTTTGGTTCATTAAGTATTACGGCTTGGTGGCGCTAGCCACCGCCCGATCTAAAGGGTACAGCCATATCCATTCATTCATCCATCCATCCATCCATCCATCCATCCATCCATCCATCCATCCATCCATCCATCCATCCATCCATCCATCCATCCATCCATCCATCCATTCATCCATCCATCCATCCATTCATCCATCCATCCATCCATCCATCCATTCATCCATCCATCCATCCATCCATCCATCCATCCATCCATCCATCCATCCGCTCATTCATTCATTCATTCATTCATTCATTCATTCATTCATTCATTCATTCATTCATTCATTCATGCCGCCGCGTCGCCTTTCGCGCAAACGCTTGCCGCGGCTGCATTTGAAGCTGCTATACAGCTCGGTTTTCGGCATCGCATTCTTCAAGGTGTAATGGAAACTTGGAAATGAGAATCGTGAAGTACTTGTTGTTCTGGGCCCTCGGCTCATTTCGAAGGCTTGAGTCGTTCGCGACTACTTGATCAAGGCAATCGCACGTCGTCTTCTAGCTACGCCGATACCAGATAGGTCATCCAAGTAATCTACTGAAGATCGTTTTGTCACCATGCTGTTTGCTAGACTGAGAGTTGTTTTTTTTACTACCTGAAACTCAATTTTCGAGAGAAGCCTTTGCCTGAAGCTAATATTTAAAGCTTGCGTGCCTAATGTTCCCCGATGCTTGCTGCTCTCTAGTGGCGTAGCACAATTTCCGCAAGCCTGGAGTTAACGGCCGAATAGCATAAAATGTCACTCTAGTGACATTTTATGAAGCACTCTAGTGCTTCCAGGGATATAGGTCATCATGCGTTCCCTTCGCAAAGCCTGAGGTGTGTTGCCACTGAAAAAAAGCAAGTGTCAGAAAATGAGAAACTATGACAGGTGATTTCACCATTTGAGAGCTTAAACAATCAAATCATCGTGAAATAAACAAGGACAGCTTTACATGCGGCGCGATTTCCGCGATCATCGCCTGTGTTCCAAACAGGCTGTGTTAAAGTCTGAAGTCTAATGCTGACTCTCAAACTGAGCTAAAGTGACAGGCATGAAAAATGTGGCCTTGGGTCAGTTGCTTGAGCCTGTTTGTGTATTCGTAGCCTTACTTTATTATCCGGCTGCTTAGCTCTTTTTTTCTTCTTCCCTCTGGCCTCTTAATTCGGTAGCGAGCAGAGTAGAGGCCGCATATCTGTGTGATGCCCATGGACTACCATTCAGCTTTGAGGTGTAACGCTAGCGTTGCACACTGCAGCGATCGCGAGGCAGCGTTGCTACTGATAGAATAAGTTGTTACTGTTCGGATGCAGCGCGCTCCTGTTTAGTGATTCCAATTGCCATGTTACCAAACGAGACTAGTAGACTTCACCCGCCACTACTCATAATCGATAGAATATTCGGGTTGTAAATGACGGCTACATACTAGAGTGAAGTCTGAAGATTTATTAGGAGACCAATTGTTCTGCTTGATTACTGCAAGCACACTTCCCCCAAAACCAGCGGAAGCTGCAATTCCACGGAGCTACAGCCGTACAGTGCATTAAGGCGAAAGCTTTATATGTCTCAGCTTTATATGTCTCTCTGTCTGTCCGCCTTAGCTCTAGCGGCACTGCACTAGAGCAAGCGCCTTCTGTGCATTGGAGTGAAGCGAGCGCCGCAATGCCATTTAGTAAGCACTCCGAGTATTAAGGATTGCTACTACACCGACGCGGGACAAGCCTACGCTCTGAGAAGCTTCGCCCCTATAAACCTGTCTGATCCCCCCTTATAGGAATCGGAACAACACCAAAGTGAAACTTGTCCTTACAAATGTAGTTTAGCGTTTATTGTGCATAGTTGCAGCAGCATCAATAATTTCTAAAGTCACGTAAGGAACTGCAAGCAGCCCAAAACTTGCAGCGCACACGTCGATCACAAAGCATGCCACGAAATCAGCATAGACAAGACGAGCACGGACTAACAACTGTCACAGCTCGACACCTTAAGCGCATTGTTCAAACAAACAGACATCGAAACGAGCGCACACGTATACACAGAAAGAGCACGAACAATTGTCACAATTCTTCCTGCGTTGCATGTCAACATAGCGCTGCTTTCCTAAACGCGTCCGTGGCAGCGTGCGAAGTGACCTTCGTCCTCTCTCGAATTACGAGTCTTATAAGCGTGTGCGCCGAAGAGAGCACGCTACCATGGAACACCTCTATACTAGCATTTAAAAGGGACACTGTAACTCTGACAGTGCAGCGGAAACAAGGGTAGCGGTAGCGTTCTGAACGAACTTATTAAACCTAGAGATGCACTGCTAAAGCTATCACCATCATTGCACTGGGGAAATATGGCGGTTGCACTATTGACGTGTGCGGGTGGTCGCGATGCGGTAGCACATCTTTATGGCTGTTCATGCACTGTTGGTGCGGGGTGGTATTCTAGGCATGACAGTCTAGCGTTACTCTAAATATTTCCGCTATGTTTTGAGGTGACTGAAAGGCCTCAACTGGCAAAAACACGCCAAGCAGGTAAGCTTACATTGTTTATTGACAATCATGAATGTAGCAGTATCCATGTTAACAAGGAACACTTTCAGTCTCAGAGTTGAACGAGACATACAAAAAACAGTAATAGCCATCTGTATACTAATTTTACCTGTTGAAATTCTGCTACTTTGTCTTTTGTTTCGTGCGGCCAGACAATCGTATTTACGCTGGGCGCACCTTGCACAGTACTTGGTACCGTGCTGCCAGTTGTCTTTCCCATAACACAGGCCCTCAAAAGGTGTAGTGTCAGAAAGGTTAGCCTGAGCCGCTAAGTAATAGCTTCACAACACATTCGTGAGAGGCACATCGCGTTGAATAAAAAAATGTCCCAACACTTTTGTGCTAAAGATATCTGTATATAACATTGTTCTCAATATCGTGTTTAATATCTCTGTGTTCGTGCCTACACGTCCGATATTTTAATGACTAATTCATGAGAACTAGGTCAATCTTCAGTCGTGCTAATATTGTGTTCTAAGAAAACACAATTTACAGGATAACGTTGCAAAGAAACTTAGTTTACTTTTCAAAAGAGGTAAAAAGGCTGCAGTGATGGATTCTTCAGTGAGTAACAGTTGGCGTATAATGAAAGCCTTAGCTTGAGTCAAACATTTCAGCAAGCATTCTTGTGAAAGTTGTCGCGAATGACAAGTTCAGAAAATGAGCTACCCTTGCTCTGGCTCGCCCACTGTTGATGAGTTGGCATGCGAGATAGAGGATGCTGAAGGTGTTTACAAAAGCTGTCATTTGGAAAAAAAAGAAGTTATGCTTTAGTCGACAGCACGCGCAAAACACTGCACATGATATATACGCATACAATAGGGACAAATGAAACACTGGTAACACTAGACACCCCGCAGGGCTGTTTGTGCAAGCAGGTGTTTGGTGTGTAGCGACCCCACAGACCCGAGCTGACAAGGGGGTTTTGGTTTTTTCCCACGCTTAGCCGTATATGCCTTTGCCATGTCCGGGGAAAAGTAGATCCTGGGGGTTGAGCCGAGGCCGAGTGATTGGAACTTTAAGGCCTCCCGGAAGAGGCAACACATCCCTTCGGCCTCGAATTCACGTAGATGGCCCCCGTGGGCTGAGCCACCCAGGAAAAATTGGCAGTCGCCTTTTCCTATTTCACTCTCCCTAAATCTTCGTCTTTTCTCCTCTTTATATCCTGTCTTCTCTTTTCCATTTACTTCCCGAGTTCCTGGCGACTATGGTTAACCCTGTGTAATTGCTCACACTTGGGTAGTTACATATGGTTATAGCCGTGCTGCATGGCTCGCGTCTTCCAGTATTCTTCCTTCAGCGTCCCCTTGTTGGGCTCGGTGGTGGGTGGCCAGCATGGCCGCCGCACAATATATTCTATGTATGGCACACTCTTTTCTCAACGCCACCCGAAAAGGTACCGGGTCCCGCACAATGGGTGGGGGGACTTCCAGACAGAGTGAGCTTCAGCACTGGGCATCGCGTCACAGACCCTCGAAGCCCGCCTGTTCCCTGCTTTAAATCGGTAGGTGGCCGGCCGGTATTGGGGATTGAACCCCGCACCTCCCGTAGCTGAAGCGGACGCGTACGTGCAATGCCACAGCTACTGTAGCCCGAAAATGTGGGGCGCCGAAGAACGGCTTGTACTATTCAAACCAAAACAGATCTTTCCTAAATATCAAATGGGTAAATAGTCAGAAAGACAATAAAACTCTCCGATCAATTTTACCCTTTCTTGTCCTCAAAACACTCACAGAAGTGATTGGCCCAGGCTACCACGTAACCAAGTTGAAAATCAGCGACCCCCTTTTGGAGCTACACTTCAAGCTTGAATATGACAATTCATCTAAACTCGTAGCTTTGGGGATAATCCAGTGTCGCTGGGCTATGCTGGTCAATGAATACAGTGCGTGGTGGGCTCTCTGATGATGACCTTTTTGAACTGTCCAAAAGTGAATTATTTGAAGGTTGTCAAGACGAAAATGTAGTCAAGTCTGAAGAATAATTATACGACAATAGGAGAAGTAAACGCCGACGAAACACTTAATCATCACGTTTGGTACCAGTGAATTACCTGATTCAATTGAAACTGGCTACTGCAAGCTCCATATCAGGACCTATGCGCCAAATCCTCGCAGATGTTTTAACTGCCGGTGCTTTGGATCTGGGTCACAAAGCTGCAGAGGGCGCATTACTTGCGCAAAATGTGCATCCACCAAGCACCCAACACATACGTGTACCTCAACAACATGATGCTGTGCGAACTGTTCAGGAGACCATGCTGCCTACTCGTCATTATTCAAAATCTGGAAGAAAGAAAAAGAAATCGTTGAGATTATAGTGAAATTTAATCTGCCCTTTCAAGAACACGTAAACGGTTCCCCATCCTAGAGTCCAGTCCCTCCTTCGCCACTGTTACGCGCCGGGGCGCCACGCCGCATGCTACCATGCCTGCAAAAGTCGCACAGAGTGCCGTTGCGGGCGCGCCACAAGCGCCCAGCTGGAGCAGCCAGTACTGCTCCGTCACCTGACAAACTAGGTCAGCACACTCCTCACTCTGGCGGACGCCGGACCACTGAAAGCACAGTGAGGCCTGAAACCAATGTAAATGTGTCTGTCGAGCAGGCACAATCCGTCACCTCACAAGAGGCGACGGTTACAAGTCCCACTTCTCCGCTGCTCTAGACGCCAAAGAACAGGCGCAGCTCTCTGGAGCGCACCAAAAAGAGAGACCACGCCTTTCAGGGCCTTCTAGGGACCCTGTAACCTGAGGCAACACTTTTTGTACAAACACAACCACGCAGCCTAAAAATAACACAAGTATTACAGTGGAACATCAAAGGACTGCTGAACAGCCTCGACAATATTCAATACCTTTTACACAAACATACACCAAAAATGCTCTGTGTACAAGAGACACACTTGAAACCGAAACACAGAAGCTTTCTCCGCCATTACGTTATGTTTCGAAAGGATCGGAATGACGCAGTCGCGCCAGCCGGTGGTCTTGCCATTGTTGTCGACTCAGGAACTGCATGTACACATTTACCCCTTCAGATGTCTCTTGAGGCAGTAGCAGGCTCTGCCGTTGTCTTGAACAAAGTGGTCACAATTTGCTCTATTCATATACCTCCTCGGTACCAACTTAGTAAACAAGAATTGCTGGCATTATATGAGGAACTTCCCGAACCGCATCTTCTCCTTGGAAATATTGACGCACACAGCATTCTGTAGTGTGTGTGACTCGCGCTACAATGAGCGAGGTCGTCTGATTACACAGTTTCTTTACTCCTCTGACGCGTGTTTCCTCAATGGAAAGAGGCAACATATTAGAGCCTCGCTAACAATACCTTCTCGTCAATCGACTTAAGCATTGTACCTTTATCGCTCCTGCTTCTACTCACTGAGCTCGGCAGTACATAATGATTACCTTCCACAGGTTCCCAAATGGCTGATAGAAAAAGACGATGAGAACCGGTTCTACAAGGTTGCTGGCTTAAGTTAGACTGACACACGCGGTTCTAGCCTAGATGCAGCTGTACAACACTTTATTGCTTTTCTTAATGCAGCTGCAGCTGAGTGCTTTAAGCCTGCTTGACCCATGCCAGTGCGGGTTTCGAGAGACTAAGTCTACTACTGACCACCTTGTCCGTATCGAGGCACAAATTGTGATGCTTTCATTCATGATCAATTCTTTCTATCGGTGTTCCTTGATGTGGAAAAGGCCTATGACCCTTCGTGGTGCTTTGGCTTTGGCTCCGAAACATGCCAAATTTAGGTATGAGGGGTAGAATGTTCGCAATAACCGAAAACTACCTGGGCAATCGTACATTCCGTGTCAGAGTTGACACTGTCTTATCCCGAATATTTGTCCAAGAAACAGCAGTGGCACAAGGACGTGTATTGTGTTGCACACTTTTTATAGTCAAAATTGATTCTTTGCGCTTGTCTCTACCACGCAATGATTTGTATTTCACATATATCGACGATGTACAGGTTGGTTTAAAATCCTGCAACATTTCATATCAATTTGGTTTATTTAACATCTGAGAGTTGTTTGGTGCACGGACAAAAATCTGATAAGGCTTGACATATTTGTGCACCAGAATATTTCTTAGAGTGGTGTGGATTACAACAACAATAAAGGTAGAACGCAATACGTGAAGAGAAAAAAAGCAGAAAGGAAAAAGTACGAAAGAAGTCCATATACACATTGATAAAGCAAAAACCATGCACAAAAGTAAGGATAAGAACTTTTCTGAATTACAATTTTTATTATTAACATATTGTGACGATTATGACGAGCGCACCATAGGGAAAATTGGAGCAGGAAATTCACTGAAAGAAGAGAAGAAAGAAGACTGGTGCAGGGAGCGTGCGCGGGCGGCTTCGATGGTTGCCGGGGCATTGGACCCCGTGTCCTGGGCGCTCGCCCTGGTTGAGCGTGACCTGGACGCCTGCAAGACTTGAGGGGGAGATCATCGACGTAAGCTAGAGCAAGTGAGGTACACGAGAAGGCGTGTTCCCACCATGAACGCTACCGCGACAGACTCAACGCCGCGTAGCCCGGTGCTACGGTGCCCGGTGCTACAGTCCAAGAACCAAAATCTCTAAGAACGAAAGGAGGGATCACTGTGCTTATATAATGAAACGCGTTTAACTCTGCTATTACGGCACCGTTTCAAAAAATGTCATGGCTTCATAGTCGTTGTGCACTTGTGCAAAACTTCCCCACCAAAACTGAATTTCCGCTTTTGGTAGGTTATATATTGCATCTGGTTTCCGACTCCATGCATTGTAGTATATATTGCGTGCCAGCACTGTTCAGTTATTAAAATAATCCTTGGTGTATAGCTGTGAAATCGGTGCCCTCGAAATCAAGGGGCACATGTCTAGATCAGCAATACTCTTGCCGATGATACATACAGTCAAACATGGGACTCTGGTGCAGCATAGCATGTTTTAAATTAATTTTATTTTGTGTGGCGCAAGAAACCTAGTTTGGCGCATTTGTGCACAGAAGCAGCATCAATGGTTGAGGAATAGGGAGCGTTTATATTATGAAACTATCCCATGAAGCTACCACATTAAGCTATCAGACTATGCAAACATAGGAATTCAAAAAATGATGACTTGAAATTTCAAATTTTGTTTTTCACTCGCCATGAGTGAATCTTGAAAACAAATTGAAAGGTATTGTTGTGCTTACAAAGCAATCAAAAGCAAAAAAGTAACTCAGACCTCCTTTTTGTTGTCTGCCAAGCTAACTCCGCCAGCAACAACATAATCACCTCCACCATCACCCCCTTTTTTACTGCAAAGTAATTGACATAAATGTTGGTGCCACTTTTATTCACTCGCGTGATGTCACGAAGCTTTTAAACGCCGCTGCACATTTTATGTAATGCAGCTAGCAAGTTACGCAAACTTTGTCTAGCGTACAAACCTCCCACACAGAGAACTGCCACTTGCTACAATGGACCGTGCTCCACATAATTTTGGCCTCACTGAACCTACGCAGACTGCAATAGTTGGCCTTGTTTTACGTTCACCGTATAGACGCGGTTATGCAAAATGGTGTGACATGGGCTACGTGTATGAACCATTTAGCTTTTACTGCCGATCCACTGCAGAAGTTTGACTTGCAGGCATTTACCTGGGTGACAGGCAGGCACTTTATTAAAGGGTACCCGAGGCACAGGCAGACAACAATGGCTCGCGTCATGTTTCGGTAAGCTTACACAAGTTGCATATAAAAAGATCGCCTGTAATCTACTATGTACCCTTGAATCGAAACAAAAAAAGATGGATCACACGTGGCTAGTCGCATACGTGCGACCCAACTGGTCGTCGTACTTACTATCCGAATAATCGCACGCTACGGCGAGCGGTTGATTGAGATGTACGTGACAGGTATGAACAAGAAAGCACTCGTACAGAAGAACAGTAACTTGTACCCACAAATTTATTCTGCTTTGTCACTGACGTTGCTGACGCAGCTGATATTTTCTGCCCGGATCACCCGGATGACAAAATCTGAGTTGCCAAGTATTGGTAAGGGAGCGTCGACGGAATCCGACGAAATCGCTTGAAATGTAACCATGGAAATATTCATTCACAAGAAAAATGAAAACAATTCAAGCCTCTTTTACAAAAGTGATATTTAGCCCTAAAAAAGGCAGCGATGCTGTAGTCAACCAGCAAATGTCAAAATACACTGCCACTCAGCTTGGCGAGTTGGTATCACGACCGAGGTCATGGTTGGCACAAAAGACTCCGAAACACGTTTTTTTAAAGTAAGTTAGCACGCAATATATGCTTTGATACAGCACCAGCTGGCTGTATAACCAACAAAACAAGCGTACTACTTCTCACAACTGTGCTAAGGTTGCGTTGCGTGTCACACGGACACCAAACATACCGGTGGGATTAAGACATTCGCGATCTGCGCATCGCAATTTCCGACTCTCAGGCCGTGATTTAGCTGACGTCTGCGCCAAATGTTTGATTCTGCGCGAAACACAACCTGAGGGGTTTGATCATGATCTAAACGCACCGTTACAAAGACTCAGTAAGAAAACTCGGGCGATCCTCGCAAAAGCGTGAATACCAGCATCAGTTGATCCGATTGCAGAATACATTTCGTTTCATCATGCCGAAGCTCCAGATGGTATGCAACTGCAGTTGTCTTCAAGGAGACATGCGTGAAAAGCCACAGCTGTACGTGTGGGAATGACGAGAAAATACAAAGCGAGAATGACGGCCGTAAAGAGGCGAACAAGCGCACTTCTTATCCTGAAGAAATAAAGTGGTAGTATAAGGTGTTATGCGTTTAATAAGGTTGGATTCATGCAATACTATTCAATACAAGATTACCAGTCCAACCACAACATGGGTTCGACATTTCATCCCGAAAAAAAAAACACTGGCCACGGCCTTGAAAAGGTAATCCAGCGTGGTCACATGTGTGTGTACTTTTAATCTCAAATACACCTCGCTCTGAATGCGACATACACCATCCCCATGAACACAATACGGCAGCTCGTAAATGACAATAACTAAGCGTATACACGTGCATGAGTTAGTAAAAAATGCGCAAATTTAGCCATAACAGTCCACCTACGCCGGCCCGTCATTAACTTAGTCCTAAGAACATTAAATGTACACTCTAAAAACCGTCCATCAAAGGCACGGCCAACGTGTACGTAAAGCTCACGGATGTCTCTTAGTTTGTGGGAAGAAGGAAAAAGTGTTTGTGATACCAAAGGGCATAGTGCTGTCATTGTAGGTACAGAGACAATGTCCTTCAGTGAACCATGTGAAAAAGTGTACAAGCTGGCGGCTAGGCTGTGATTTTTTTTTATTTCAGCCAGAAAGCCTCTACCAGGCCACTTCTTTCTTTAGGCACGATGTGTTGACAGAGAGCTTGGTGCGTGTAACACTAGTTTATTCATATTTCCTCTTTATTCTTTTTACTGCGATATGAATACTCTTGACAGGTTCTCGATATCACCATCGCTGTCTTGTACTGTATAATGTTCATATTGACAGGAGCACCCTCACGAATCGTATGTTTTAGCCGTGGGTAAACGTACGCGAGCGATAACTACGAATGTGGCTGAAGCAAGGGGGAAGCAAGCTGACCCATCTCAGTCGCACGAAGGCCGCATGCGATAACGTCACCTGCGTGTGACACATGTCGTCAATTTATACTCAGGCCGAGAGGAAACACCCTGCCCGTCTGCCGATGCCACGGAAAACGGGGCGGAAGGTCCCATATAAACAAACGGCAAGGTAGCCGCCAATTGGAAACATAAAATAATTATTGTCTTCCTTAACACAAACTGCAATAACAAAAACTTGGTATATAAAAAGAAATGTTTATTTGCTTTCCATTTGTATATAATGGTTATTTTTGTTGGACCACCACGTCAAGGATTAATTGATTGATATGTGGGGTTTAATGTCCCGAAACCACCATATGATTATGAGGGACGCCGTAGTGGAGGGCTCAGGAAATTTCGACCACCTGGGGTTCTTTAACGTGCACCCAAGTCTGAGCACACGGGCCTTAAACATTTCGTTTCCATCGGAAATACAGTCGCCGACGCTGGGATTCGATCCCGCAACCTGCTGGTCAGCAGTCGAGTACCTTAGCCACTAGACCACCACGGCGGGGTGGTGTTTGGAAGAAAAACAGTTCACTTGGTTTCGGAAGGAAGTGGTTCGAATTTCTCTTAGTGGCTGCTGCCTTCACCTGCAGCTCAATGGAAGGCCGTCAAGGTCTCCGAAATATTCTGTTGTCAAGGCTCTCAATGTTTGCAGTGATACTGCTAGCACTACTTAGCGTAATGTGACATGAAGATTGCTGGTAAACATATTGTCAAACTTTATTTTAAAAATGTTTTGTCTCTATTTCTACACCCAGGATCAGAGAAAAGGTGACCCATGGAAAAATTGCAAATAGAACTCAATCATGAAACTGAATTAAATCTGCATTTTTTTATTCAAATGCCTAGGTGCTTAGCACAGGCCGCATGCCACAACTACGTGGCTTCATTGGGTGCGGTCACTTGGACTTGAAGCCAGTGTTGCTTGTTGGAATGGGCATACTTAAATTTGGCCAGACCCGTTTGCTCTCCGTACTGCTGCAGGAAATTTCGCAAGCACCAGCTGAACAGTGCGAGTGAATGCAAAACGTTGTCGTTTCACATGGACCTAATAGTGTTCAAGTTGTAATGAAATTCAGCACTTTGCATATTTTTCATAGATGGCACAGAGTGTATACAGTGAAGTCCTGAGCGAGTGTCTTTGCCTTCTTTGGAAGATTTCAAATATGCGGCCGCTTGTCTCTGCTAACTATTTTTACTGTTTTATACTGTTTGTGCGCCAAACGAAAACAGTTAATGTATGTGCGTGTAGCTTGTGAAGAACAATGCTATACTGCACCTTCGCGCTTCTCTCTCTATTGCCAAAAGAGGAAATCCTGCCGCCATGCCTGCTTCGTTTTTGTTTTAATGCCTAAGTTTTACGCTGCGTACTGCAGGTAGCAAACAGTAGTCTCCTGACGAACTGCGCAGTGCTGACAACAAAATCCAGAAGGGTGAGCCAAGCATCCCATAAGAGGTGCTTATTCGGCATCTGTGGCTAACACAAAGGTAATGTACAAAGTTCCATTTAATGAAGAAGAGTGTTGTTTTGAGCTAGTCATGTCGAAAGGAAACTATTCCAAAATAATTAATGGTATACAAAGTAACATCAGGGTGTATGCTACCTACCAACTTAACATTATTTATGCCGAAGTGTTGACTATGTGCAACTTTTATTCGAGGGAGAACTGCAATGGTTTGCTTGAATAGCATAGTTGGAAATTACTGCACAGCCGGTCACTGTGTTCTCGCACCTAATAATATGTGGCCCTTATTCTTGTGACCTTCCACTGAGATAAAATTGCTTCACATAAAGAACAGTAGAGAGGCTCTTGCTAGCTATTTAAGAATTATTGTTGTAGTTTTTACTTTCAATAAATCATGCTGTAGAAGAGTACTCCACATATTTGTCACCATGGCGAGTGCATTTCGTCTGGAAACGTGACTTAGTTCCGCAAAGTGTTTTCTTTCTGTAGAACGGGGTACTGGTAAGCGGAATTTAGCAAAAACTTTACAACTTTATTGTTTCTTACAGGAAGCACTGGTAACTTTCTTGTAAATGCATGCATAGTGTAAAGAATAATTAGCCACTCTGAATTTTACAACGTTACCTTTGCATTGTCTTGGACAGTCTTTACTGTATGCAATTTGTTTCTGCCAAACATAAACCTAGTTTTTACCATTTTTCAAGGTTAATTCCTATTTTTTTGTGTAAGTTTGCAAGCAGACTTTCACCTCTGATGCTAAACAACAGGATTTAGTGATGTGCCTGACTCTTGTATAGGAATTTTATAGAATACATAAAATGGACTCTTCTGCTTGGCACAATTATTAGCAACTGTGTTCACGTTCTATGCATCTAGATATAAAAGGAGAGAACGCAGCTGATAGCATTGAATACTATTTTCAGAAGCTTTTATAAACTCCGAAATCTTTCTGGTGCCAAAATTTGTTGTGGGTGTACGGTGAAGTGACTGGTAGATAGCAATACTTTGTTGTTGCAGCTAATTGCACAACGGAGCATTTTTAAGCTGCTCACTTAATTGAGCAGGCATCGATCACGTTCACTGTGGTACGACATAGCGACAAAGTTCATGCATCTGCATCTTGCATACCAGGAATGCTTATGTGAAGCAACATGATGGATTGATGGAGGCAGCTAAGTGAGAATCGGGTTTTCTTTGTCAATATCATTACACAGGTTTGCTAAATACACTCGAGTAGCTTCAGCAGGCACTTGCAGCTACAGAGTCAGAAGTGACAGTTCATTTCAGTAGCAGGATTACCTAGATAGTGCATATTCAAAAAACTCCACTACTTTGTGACACGTTAAACTCACAGCTTGCTGACTCATTTTTTGTTGTGGGACATTACAAGAAATATATTTTTATACCATGCAAAATTATTCCATTGTTTTACATTGTAAATTAAATTCATGCTTTTCAACTGCTTCATCCCCAACTAAAGCTTAACTTTTGCCGGATTATCTAATGGGTGAAAACAAGAAAACCAGGCTAAGGAACGCAATAAGGGAAGAGAGAATTGCTGTGGTTCATTGTATAGCTGAGAAATTTTAAAAGGCGCTAATGTGTATTTCATGTGAGTGTTCACAGAGCATAATTGTGTGGTGCTTCCTTTGTTATCACAGGAAGCACCTCTCAAAAGCAGTGCTAAAGGATGTGAGCCACAAGCTCTTTTCAACGAACGGATCAGAAGCCTGAGAGCCACAGGCCGGCTGCTTCTGGCCTACTCAGACAGTGCAGTCACCCAAGTAATGTTCTTGCAAAGGCGTGAGACATTCCTGTGTTGCATAGAGTGAGCATGGTAATTGTCAGTTTTCATAACTTATAGGGATAAATCTGTAAGTGTAATTCCGTGCACAATGTGTTTTACATTCTCTAAAAGCATCATTAGGTAGCTTTGGGTATGTGTTTTTTTTTCATTTTTCAGACAACTCGCTAATTCATACAGAGTGCTGCAGCAACTGCATTGTGTGAACATAAGAGAAACTTTGTTTCAAAAAACAATTCTGGCGACCCCTTCATTGCGTGACCACAGTGCACTCATCGCTAGCGAAGTGAGGTAATGTTTCACCGACCATCGGTTGGTTCTCTCTGCAATACAAAATAGTGTTTTGGCGCAAAAATTATGCCGTATAGATTGTGTCGTTGTGAAGCACGCCGCATATTTGTTTATCTCACCTATGCCTTTCACAGCACTTCCTCACCATGCCGATCTAGCACAGTGGCACATCAACGAAGCCTTGCTTAGTTGATGGCTGCATGTTGATTCCACTGTCACTGAGGGCAAGCTTTGTTGCCATGTGACTGTAGTCATGATTGGAGTGTATACGTACCTCTCTTCACAGTGAGAACGATAGAGAAGCCGACAAAAAAGCTGAAAACAGCTACAATGTGTGTTTTATTGCCTGTGACTTCATTATTTCATCATTTGAACACAAAGTTTATACCTATGTGCTCACATTTTACAATTTTGCAGTTAACAGAAATTTTGAATGGTGGGGTTGTTCAGTAGTTTTTTTGCATTTCAATTACGAATGGTCAATTTATGCAGTGCATGGCCTTGTTGATTTTTATTTTGCAATGCTCATCAGTGAAATAGTCTGCAGCTTCTGTCAATATTTATATGTTCATTATACGAAACATTCTGTATGTTTATTATGTGCTATCAACAGCAAAAGTTTGCGGGACATGAAATGTTCGATGAAGCTAAATTCTGGCTTTGAGAATAGTTTCGAAAGAAATATTCCATACTGCACTTCGCATTCCGACCGATGCAGCCACCAGCCTAATTACAAGCGTTAAGTGCCAACGAAGCAGAAATTCGCATTTGTTGTGGATCGAACATTTACCAAGATTTTCCTGTTGATAGCACTTTCATAGATTTTTGATGGCTCTAGAGCCACCTCCTTTCTCCCCTTATGCAGCTACATAGCTGGCAGTTCATTGCTTTGCTGCTTTGTTTACCTAATATCTATTGAACCAGAGCATCTAAAGCAGTGTTTAGGGTGTACTTGCATCATTAAGTGTTTATTATTGTATTAGTCGTGAAGATTTTTTGGTCTTTTAGCTTTCACATTTTGGCAACCTAACTGCTGTTTTCAGACCAATCTTTAATATCAATACTGACTCTGCTAAGCTTTGGTTCAGAGAGAAAAGCTGGACAGTTGCTGAGGTGTATGGCTTGCGTAACAGCATTCTAGGTTACCAGAAATAGATTCTAGGCCGGAAAATATGTGGCTCCTTGCTAGTTGTGTGTCTTGCTTTTATTTAGAGCTTTTTTCATAGTCTTAAAATTGACCTTACATGGCTTACAGCTATGCTACAATGCGATCAACCCCCGCATTGAGTGGATTTGATTTTTAGTGCAGCAGCTGCACTTTCGAAGGAGGCAAAGATGCTAAAGGCTGAAGAGCTTTTGAATTATTGTTCACATTCAGAACCCCTTTATCATTCTTACATCAACTGAACAGAGTGGTCATTCTAGGTTGTATACATATTTCAAGTAGGAAAGGTGAACTGGTTAGTAGGTTAGCATTCATGTTAAAAAGGCAGAGCATGCAAAAATAGACTCGAGAGAGTAGTCAAAAATCCGCAAACACCACCTGGAAAAATTAAGATTAAGCTAGAAACAAAACAAGGCAAGTGGAGATATCAATCAAGAAGGCATGCCTATTGGTCTATGTGAGAGATAACTGCGCAGCATTTGATTTCTTCGTTGAGTTAAGCGATGGTTGGCTCACACATGCCCTACCACATGTCGCTATGCCAAGCCTCAACCATTACATGCATTTTTTCCTTTTTGTGCTTGTACGAAGCTGCATTATTAAAATTTCGGTATTCATTTAGGTCGTGATGTGAAGATACGTTTAATGATGAGCCTCTGGTTAGCTATCTTATATGTTCGGTTAGTCTGCCTTCTCAATGTTAGTTGGCATTTGAAGTGTCCTGACTCACCTGTGGCTATTTTTGCATGCCCAGTCTTTGGAACATGTATGCATATGATGCGTAAAAATACGTTATTCAGTGAATATTAGGAAGGTAAATTTATGTTTAATGTAAAATGTTGTTTCTGTTTCCATCTGTCAGACTCCTTCCTTAACAGTGACTGGGTGTTATTTTGGAGCCAGTTAATGAGGTTTGAGATATACATACTTGATGATGTTTGATGTTTTGTGGCGCAAGGGCCATTTCATGGCCAAAGAGCGCCAGTTCATCCCAATAAGATATGGACAATGATTGTGATAAGCGGCTGTGTAAGGACCATAAAATTCTTCGCGGTAAGGCGGGTAAAAACATACAAGTAATAAAATCATGACCATGCGTTAAAGGTGTGTGTGGTGTGAATAGATGACAAAAGTTGATGTTAATAAAAAACGATGGTGGACATGTATGGCATTAGCACAAGTGCCTCACTCGTTCATACCCTTGCGTCCAAGGGCCGTGAGGCAAGTGCTTTGTTGTGTAGCCATTGCAGCGAAAACCTCTCTGGAGAGGTCGTGCTACGGAATTCCCGGGTCTATAATATGAAAACTACGAATTTCTTTTAAAAACGCTAACAATGATTTATGACTAAAAAGTGGTTCCCTACCGACAAACATTGAAGGGTGTAAAGGTATATTTTGTCGCTAAGGTAATGGAAAGTGTTGTTTTATTAGAGTTTTCGACTGTTTGCACTGGATTAAAATGTGAAGAACTGTTAGTGCTTCACCACATCTGTCACACAATGGTAGATCGCCACAGGACAAAATATATGTGTGTGTCCTGTATGTGTGTCCTATACTGAGCCTCGTTAGTATTACCTCTGTATGACATGATTTCGATACTCTTGGCCAATGGTTAAGGTGTGGCTTAATAATGTGTAGTTTGTTGTGCGTGTGTCTATCCCACCTGCCCTGCCAGTAGTCCCTGAGCATTCGTTTGAGAGACGGCTTCAGATCAAGGGCCAGGATTGATATCGGTGTAGTGGCAGTGCTTTCGTGGACGGATGCGGCAAGCTGATCCGCCATCACGTTACCTTGGATCTCACGGTGCCCTGGCACCCAGCACACTAAAACATGTTGTTTGAGTGTGTAGAGTGTGCATAAAATGAAGTAAAGTGAGACGAGGACAAGTTTTTTTTTTAGTTTTAAGGGTTTGCAGAGCCGTAACCACACTGAAGGAGTCCGTATAAATTACGGCTTTTTGTATTTGTAATTGTTTGATGTGTTTAGCCGCCACAAGAATCGTGTAAGCTTCCGCTGTGAAGATACTTGTGTCTGGATGGAGGGGGTCAGCATTCGAAAAGGATGGGCCGACAGCAGCGTAGGACACAGAAGAGTTGAACTTGGAGGCTTCTGTAAAGAACTCAGGACGTGTGTATTTGTGTTGAAGTTCAAGGAAGTATGTTCGGATATGGGCAATAGGCGCATGTTTTGTAACTTCTAGGAAAGAAACATCGCACTCTATAGTCTGCCACTGCCACGGTGGCGGGTATGCTACAGGAGCCATTAAACTGTGTTCAAGTGACACTTCAGTTTCCTCAGCTAGACCCTTCAGGTGAACTGAGAAGGGCTGCCTCATCGAAGGCCTGTTTTGAAACAGAATGGAGCTCAACAAATTATTAATAGTAGAGAATGGTGGGTGCTTTTTGTCTGTCTTCACCTTAAGGAAATATACAAAGGACATGTAAGTTATCTGCAGATGAAGCGACCACTCATTTGACTCAACGTAAAGGCTTTCTACGGGGCTGGTGCGAAAGATACCCGTAGAAAGTCGGATGCCCAAATGGTGCACGGGGTCCAGTATCTTCAAAGCACTTTGAGTCGCAGGTTGATAAACAACGGCCCCATAATCTAAGCGGGTGCGAATGAGGCTTCTATACAGCTTCATGAGACATTGCCTGTCACTACCCCACGTAGTACGTGACAACACTTTTAAAACATTCATAACTTTTAAAAGTTTCATTTTTAAATACTTGATGTGTGGTACGAAGGTCAACTTGTTGTCCAAGATTAAACCTAATGCTCCGCATTAACAGACAGGCGTTGATCGTTCAGTTCAATGTCGGGTTATGAGTGCATGCCTCTCTTTCGGGAGAATAAGACACACGTGCTTTTTTGTGGGTTCAGTCGGAATCTGTTTTCCTCTGCCCATTTGGAGACCTTATTTAAACCTAACTTAACCTGCCGCTCACACATTGCCACGTTGCATGACTCAAAGCCAAGCTGTACGTCATCGACATATGTGCAATAGAATATGTTTCGGGGGATGGACAGGTGCAAGGAATTCATTTTGATAATAAAAAGTGTACAACTAAGTACACCACCTTGCCGTACTCCCGTTTCTTGGACAAATGTTTGGGAGAGAATACTGCCCACACGGACACGGAATGTCCGATTGGACAAGTAACTCTCGATTATGGAAAGCATTCTACCACGCACACCCAAGTGAGACAGGTATCTTAACATGCCAAGACGCCATGTTGTGTCGTACGCCGTCTCGATGTCGAGAAACATCGAGAGGAAGTATTGTTTGTGGACAAAAGCGTCTCAAATCTCTCCCTCAATGCGCACCAGATGGTCGGTGGTGGATGTACCCTCTCGAAACCCACACTGGAATCGGTCGAGCAGATTGCGTGTTTTGAGGAAATGTAAAAGTCGGCAGTTTATCATCTTCTCAAAAAGTTTACAAAGGCAGCTTGTAAGTGCAATGAGCCTATAACTCGAAACTGAGGAAGGTTCCTTGCCCTGTTTCAAAATAGGGATAACAGTAGCTTCTTTCCAGAAAGCAGGGATGGTGCCAGAAACCCAGAAAGCATTGTATAGGGAGAGTAAAATTTTTCGCGTTTTGAGTGGGAGGTTTTTCAACATTTCTTACGTGACACGGTCGTAGCTTGAGGCAGAATTACTGCAGGAGTTTAGTGATGTTTGTAGCTCAGCTAAGTTGAAAGGTTGGTTATATGCCTCGTAATTTGTGCACTTGTATTCTAGTTTCTGCTTTTCTATCTTTGCTTTGTATTTTTGGAAAGCTTCAGAGTAGTGTGATGAGCTCGACACCTGCGCGTAGTGTGCACCGAAGAAGTTCGCCTGATCTTCTAGGCTGTCACTCTGTGTTTACGAGTGGGAGTGAGTGTACTTGTCTTCCTGCTACCCTACCAACCATGTTCCAGACTTTAGCCTCTTGTGTATATGAATTTATCCCTGATAAAAACTTGTGCCAGCTTCCTCTTCTGGCCTGCCCACGCGTTATACTGCCTTGAGACTTTATTTTCTTAAAGCTGTCAAGATTTTCGGCTGTCGGTGAATTCCGAAGCTACTCCATGCCCTGTTCTGCTCCTTTCGGGCATTCCGACATTCAGTGTTCTACCATCGGACGCGTCACTTGCCCGGCAAACCAGATGTTTGCGGTATGCACCCTGCTGCTGCATCAGTAAGAAAAGCAGTGAAGTACTGCACAGCTTCATCTATGTTTAACCTACATATGTCAGTCCAACACAAAGGAGTTGTGTTGTGCAACTGTTCCCAGCCCGCTTTGTCTGTCTGCCATCTGGGAACATGTGGAGGACCTTTTTCTAGTGGTGCATTTAGAATAATCGAAAAGTGATCACTTCCGAAAGAATTGTTGATCACTTTCCATTGAAGTAGAGGTACAAGCGATGGGGACACAATGCTGAGATCTATGCATGAGTAGGGTTTGTCGGCGAGGTTAAATTATGTTGGCTCTTTCCTATTCAACAGACACGTACCCGAAGAAAAGAGAAACTGTTTGATTAGGCGACCTCGTGCATCGCAGCGAGAGTCACCCCATAGACCATTATGTGCATTCAAGTCCCCAAGGACCACATAGGGTTCCGGTAGTTCATGTATCAGTGACTGGAATTCATGTTTTTCAAGACGGTACTGTGGAGGTATGTAAAGAGAGCAGATGGTGACAAGTTTGTTCAAATGAACTGCTCGAACAGCCACTGCCTCAAGGGATGTTTGTAGCGGTAGATGTGTACATGCTACGCCCTGATCAACTATAATGGCCACACCGCCAGATGACGCTATAGCGTCATTGTGGTCCTTTCTGAACAATACTTATAGACGTAGAAAATTGGAGTTTCTGGAATTTAGGTGTGTCTCTTGTATACACAGCATTTTTGGGGAGTGTTCGTGTAAGAGTTCCTGGATATCGTCGAGGTTTCTAAACAATCCTCTGACGTTCCACTGTATTATTTGTGTATCCATTAGAGTGTAAATGAGTGCTGTGTGTACTAAAGAAGTATCGCGTCAAGTTAAGAAGCATTTTCAGGCCCTGTAATGATGACTTTTTATTTTCTGGTGCGCTCCAATGCGCCGCGCCTGTCCTTCGGCACCGAAGACACCGTTGGACTCGCTGTTGTGTCCATCACCTCGGCGCGTGCAGGCACGGAGGTCTTAGGGCTATCTGTCGAGACAGAAGGCCCTGGGGCTTCATGTTCGGAGGCCTGCAAGCCTTTTGGTGCCGGAAGAGCCTGTGCTACTTCCGCTGAGGGGGTGAATGGCACTGCCACTCGTACAGTTTGTGTGATACGTGCGGGCTCCGCGGATTTTGGTGGCACTGCCCCCTTTCGCGCCACCTCCGCAAATGAAGAACCTTGCATTAGTAGACGCTTGCGCGCCTCCCTAAACGAGATGTTTTCATTTAGTTTCAGGGTGAGTACTTCTTTCTCATGTTTCCATGTAGGGCATGTGCGAGAGTAAGCGGGGAGTCCACCATCGCAGTTCGTGCAGTGGGCAGTGGCTTCTTCAAATTTGTCTGTAGAGTGTTCCTGTGAACTACACTTTGCACAGGTTTGATGGCCGCGGCAGCTCTGAGAACCGTGGCTGAATCGCTGGCAGTTAAAACAACGTCGAGGGTTGGGGATGTAAGGTCGGACCTTCAACTTCAAGTAGCCTGTTTCAATATATTCTGGAAGTGTGCTTGTGCAAAATGTAACAATGAGGTGCTTTTTCGGTGTTTCTTTATTGTCGCGCCTAATCTTCATTCTCTGTACATGCTTTACATGCTGTTCGTTCCAGCCCTCGAGGAGCTCACTCTCTGTCAGGTTAATTAGGTCTTGATCAGACACTACGCCTCGGGAACTGTTCAGGAAGCGGTGTGGTGTGATAGATACAGGTGTTGTTCCAAAAGAGGTGATTTTTGTCAGGTTTTCATACTGGATGTTGGTTTGGACTTCAAGAAGAAGGTCATCACTAGCCATACGTGTAGCCTGATATCCTGGACCACGAATATTGGTGAGGCATTTGGAAACGACAAACGGAGAAATGCTTCTTGCGTTCTTTTTTTTGCGTTTCGCAGTGGATCACATGAAAGCGCGGGAAAATTTCTTTCGGCTTTATAAATAATTTCAGTGTTGCTTCAGTGCACCCCTGCTTAGGAGGAGGGCGATCAGACACTTTAGGAAATGAAAAAAGGCCATAAAGTATATATAAATTCGGCAGCCATGCCAGCCGCCCACCATCGAGCCCAACATGGGGACGCGACAGCACAATTATAAGGGCATGCCAGTGCCAGCAGTACAAAGCCACTATAACCCAATAATATGTGACCAAGAGAGGGCACACACACAAGGTTGACCTTGCCGCCTGGAAGATGGAAGTAAACAGAAGTGAGGAGATGACAGGATACACTGGAAGAAAGAAAAGACGAAGATCAGGAGTGAGAGAGAGACAGGAAAAGGCGACTGCCGATTTCCCCTGGGTGGGTCAGCCCAGGGTTGCCGTCTACGTGAAGCCGGGGCTAAAGGGGTGTGTTGCCTCTGCTGGGGGGCCTTAAAGGTCCAATCACCCAGCATCGGCTCAATCCTCAGGATCCCCTTTACCCCGGACACGGCAAAGCCACGCACGGCTAGGCGTGGGAGAGAGTCAACCCCCCCCCGTTAGTTCGGGTCCATGGTGTTGCAACATACTAAACGCCTGCTTACGCAGACTCCCCTGCGAGGGAGATACACATACTTAAAGCAGCAGCTGTTAGGATGCTTTCAAGACTGCTACCATAAGAGGCTGAGAAAGCCAAGTTGTGTTACTTGGGGCATGCTAGAAAAATTGAAATTGTTTCTAATGTTTTTGTCATCTTAGTTTGTAAAGTGGTTTCTTGACCATTTGCAACCTTTTCCAGAACTGGTGCTTTGATGACTCAATGCGGGAAGAAGTTGTTCCAGCACAATTTTCGGGGAAAAACTTTCTAATACAGCACAGGCCTTTCAAACCATGTGATGAGAAATTGAGTTAAGGGAGAAAAATAACTGACACACGATTGTTGCTTCATGCTTTTACCACAGTATTTATTTCTTTATAAGCGAAATTTCATGGCTAAGATATCGAATTATTTTTTGTTTCAGTTTACGCTATTTTTGGTCGCCAGGAAACATGGCAAAATGCAGTGTTTATAGTAAATTTTTTGCGAGACTGATTCTTTCGTGTAAAATGAAATTATAAGATGTTTGTTTTAAATGCATTTACCAAGAGTTAAAAAAAACATCTGACACTAAAATTGAAGACGCCTTCACATATATTTCCCTGGGTTCTTTGGCTGATAAGACAGTCATTAAAGCATAAAGGTAAAGAGTGGGCATTAAATTGAGAAGAAAGGCTTACTGTCCATATATTAAAATTCTATTTATCACTACAAGACAGTTGTCTTATTATGGCAGAAGTCAAGATGATGATAAGGGAAGGGGCTTTAATGAAGGTCGCATCAGTAAAGTTTGTTGTTGGAGCGAATCAAGATTTTTCAAGATTTTCGAGGTTGTTTTGAATGCTTGAACAAAAATCGTTTGTCAGAGTTGCGGCACTAACTTTGACACGGTTTGCTGCTATGGTAAATGAATATTCTCTTGTCGAATCAATCACGTTTAGCATCATGGACATAGTGCTATAAAAATGTTGAGCAGCCAGACCCCTGCTAAATGGCTAGTCCTCTGCAGCTTGAGTTTTGCACCTAGTATCACTGCAATGGAAGCATTTGTTAATGTTGAGGATTTCTAATGAATGTGTTAATATGTAGACCTGATGAAAAAAGCCATTGAACGAATGTTAAAGCTTGTTATTCTACAACAGTACTTTTCTTTACTGGAGCAGCAAGCTGCATCAAGGTTACTGCCACAACTCAGACGAATTTTATTTTTTGAACATTGGCTCCAATAACACACTTCATTTAGCGATATAATACTCATTCAAGCCCCCATCTTCATCTGAATGCCTGCCGTAATAACATGTACAACTGTCATGTATTGTTTATTGGATTAAAAAAAACGATAGATGCAAGCCTTGCTCTTTAATTTAGTGCTCACCCTTCGAGTTGATGCCACCATGATGTTATGATTAGGGAAGCGTTTTTTGAGAATGCACAGTGACAGAGTGCTGGATAGGTTGAGGCTACAGAAACGACAATGAAATCCTGATCCTCTTATCTCACAGCTCCTATTTCTCGCTCCAAAGGTGCCATTGCAACATGTTCCCTGCCGTACGTAGGCCTTTCCAATGGTCTACAATATGCTTTGCCTTGTGTAAGATTTCATACTATGATGCAGAATTCTTTTGTTCACCCTACAAAACTCTCCATGGCGTTAGTAGTTACAAAACATGTAACTGCCACACCGTGGCAACAATAAATGAAATTCGTTATTCTGGCCTATAAATTCTTTTGCAGATTAAATATAGTATGTTTACGTTGAGTTCTTGTCTACTATAGCAATCTATCTTCGTAGTATCCTGCTGCTTGTTCTGTATGCGATCAGTTCTTGTCCAGAAGTACCGTCTGCTTTTTTGATTCATGAAAAAGTGGTGTGAACAGAGGTAATCTACGTAGAAGACAAAATAGTGGTTTAAACACTGAACATTGCTGCTGCTACAATAGTTCTTTTTTACTTCCTTTTCAGACATACAGAAAGGAGCGAAATGGAGATGTTCATAGGCCATGCGCACAAATTCATAAGCGCGCTTTCAGCAGTTTTTACAATTATGTTTCTGAATATTTCTGTCAAAGCTGTGTTCAAAGAAGCGTGTAGTAGAGTACTTCATTGTTCATTTGGCATGAAGCAGCAGGCAACGTAACGCAATGTAACACATCTGCAACGTAACGCAGCACAGTGCATATACAGAAACTACCCCCACATAGACTTCGGATGTGTGGCTTGACTGTAAACTATTAACTCTTGCCTTGCTCAGCAATTATTAACAAAATGACGTGAAAGCTTTGTCATCTAGGCAGGTAGCGTTCTCAGTATATGCTGGCAACAAGTGTTCAAAGTTCAACCAGTCCACTGGTCATATATTGTTTTGTAAACATTTATAGATAGCAGTCCGGAGTTGTTGGAAACTGATGCATGGTAACGAATGAACCACGACTCCAAAAGTTTTCTGCTTTCTCACCTTTGTACACGAGGTGGCATAGTCAAATTGTTAAGGCAGCAGCTATGTCTTGTCACTCAGCAGCGTCCAACAAGCTGTGTGTCAGAACATGTTGCATGGAAAACTTACGCAATATTCTGTTTACGTTCTTTAAGTTTCGGTGACCATTTTTCGTTTGTTTTGCCAATAGAAGTTGCGTCGCAAACTTTACATAATACTTTACCGATGAGCTCACTCAAATCTTCAGCTCTTTTCGGTATAGCTTGGCATATACGTTCGAGGACCGCACACCTGCGTATGATCGGAGGGAGGTCTTCAGCAAAGCACACTGTGGTATTGCAACGCAGCTCTCATTGGCGAAATGGGCAGAAAAAGTTCGGAAGTTTAAAGACTGCCAAGGGGGTATGCCGCTATTGCCACCAGTGCCACTTTTTCCAAGACTGAGTTTAACTTCTGGACAACAAGGCATAGATTCTGTATAAACAGTGCTTGAAAGTGGCTTGGAGACACTTCAAGGGGAGGGACTTGGAATGTTGGTTTATTTGTTCTCAACCATTAAATTCCCAGAACAACATGTTTACGAGGATGTATGTTGCTAAAGGACTGGCCAACCTTTTCTTACTTGTTGCCAATATATGCTGCAACTGCCACCTGCATAGGTTGGAACACTTCTATGCAACATTATCAATTGTAAGTCCAAGTAAACATTTTACACTGATTAAATTACACATAGTTTGGAACATCGTAGCATGTACAGATTAGCTCAACAAAAAAGAAATCTGCAAGTTGGAGAAAGGGAAGGTGTCATGTGAACTTAGCATGGGTAGATTGTTGGCTTTGTTGGTGTAACATTTTCATAAAGTTCAGCGTTGCACTTCAAATTACGAGGATGGCACAGGTGTATGTTTAGCCGGTCCCATCTTCGCCATTTCAGTGCCGCGATTAGCTCTATAAACATGACATGTTGTCTTTGTGCCTGTGTTTGCTGCACACTCCATTCTTGTGTTCTTTGTGTAGAGTTTTGTTCAACTGGACTCCTCTTCAATTTGTTGCTGTGTAACTAACATACAGGTACTTTAGGGAGCTAGCCATGAACAACTGCATTCATTCCACAGAATTGTGCTACCTGTGCAAAACATACTGTACGTCGTAATCATTCTATCAACCCTGTGTTGACATGCAGATAAAGATGCACCCAGAAACGAAATTAACAGCGTGTCCAGCCAAGAAATCTTACTGTCAAGCAACACCAACGACTCAATTCACAGGCACGCAGAACATAAATGAAATCCTCCATTTTTATATTTTGCAAGCAGGATGCATGGCACAGCTGTGGTGCAGTATACTGTTGTGCAGAACAATACAGCAGACTCATGCGGAACAATACAGCAGACTGTTGTGTATTATTGTACTAGTTGTATTATTTTTGTATTAGTTGCAATAACGTATAGAATACGTAAGAAAGCCTTATTTGAAGAAAATTGTATTTTGATTATTGAATAAGATCTGTTGCCTGAATAGAGTGACGGGTTGTTTTGTGTTAACTGTGCTCACACATGACTTCCGTGAAAAGGCTACGTTTTGAGAAGATAGTTTTCTTTTTGCTCATGGAATTGCTCGACACCACTATACCTTCAGCATTCTCTATGAAAGATTGATTGGTTGATTTGTGGGGTTTAACTTCTCAAAACCACCATACGATTATGAGAGGCGCCGTAGTGGAGGGCTCCGGAAATTTCGACCACCTGGGGTTCTTTAACGTGCACCCAAATCTGAGCACACTGGCCTACAACATTTCCGCCTCCATTGGAAATGCAGCCGCCACAGACAGCATTCGATCCCGCAACCTGCGGGTCAGCAGCCGTGTACATTAGCCACTAGACCACCGCGGTGGGGCCTCCGTGAAGGAAGGTCCTCATTTTTTTACATTGTATACATTCTAGAAAATTACGAGACTATGCTACCATCAAGCATATAAGCAATGTACTGCAAAAATAAAGAGGACTAAGTAAGAGTGGGCATAACACGGGCGCTAATTTTGCACAATTTCATAGCTTAACCGATACGGAAAGTCTCGCTTACGTGCAAAGCGAGCGGCCAGATTATTACTTGTGTTTTTAAAGAATAGCAACTTACCTGCTTCTTTTCGTTGCAAAGATAATTTGGCACACATTATTATGACTGTTTCAAATATAAACCGCGGATCGAGCCACCACATCACTATGGAATGGTTCATTGACAAAGAGTTTGAGGGCTATGATGACAGAAACACAAATGAGAAATAATTTTGCATATGTTTTTATTTATTTTATTTTTTTATTCATAAAATACTGCAGGCCCAAACAGGGGCCCAAGAAGGAAAGGCAAAAGGACACAAACAAAGCAAATTAAGGCAGAGAAATTGCATACTCAGCAAAAAAAAATAACACTGGAATGTGTACAAAAGAAACTGCAGCAAAAAATAAAGTAAAAACTACATAAATTCTTTAAAAGTGGTACGTCTAGGTGAAGCAACAAAAGTAGAAACACCAAACAAAAAGTTTTCTTATACCGAAATAAGACCATGTGTTAAAAGCGCGTCAGACATATACACACAATGAGGCATGAGATAAGGCAAGTGACACTGGCTTTTTAAACTAAGGATCAAGGAACAGAAGCATGACATATAATGAAGCAATAAAAATTGGTACATCATGGTCAGAAGTTCAAATAGTAACATGTTTTAAGAAATCGTCGTTATCTAAGTGGGGGGGAATGGTAGGTTGTTCCAGTCGGTGATAGTTCTTGGGAAGACGGAATATTTGAAAAGATTAGTGCGTGTCCGATAGGGTGTTAGAGTGTCAGCATGACGATGCCGTGTTGTTCGAGCAGTCAGCGACAATAAATAACGACTTGGGCTTATGGCAAACATTTTATTTTTCAGTGCAAACAGGAATTTCAGTCTGTATTTTTCTGCGCAGGAGTAGTGCTTAAATACTATTCTGCATTATTAAACTAGAGGGAGAGTCACTATTACGATATTTAAAATAAGGGAACCTGACAGCTTTACGCTGAACCATTTCCAGTCTATCGATATTTTTTGTATATGAATCCCAGACAATGCGGGCGTATTCGAGTTTACGCCGAATTAGTGATGTATAAGCTGTTAACCCTGTACTAGAGCCTGCATCTTTTAGTTTATGTCTGAGAAAACAAAGTTTTCTGAACGAAGAGTTGCATATATTGGTAATGTGCATATCCAATTAGGGTTACTAGTTATTGTGATTCCCAGGTACTTGTATTCTTTCAATTCTGCAAGAATTTCGGAACCCAGCTTGTACCCAAAAAAAGTTTTTTTATATTTCTTTCTTGTTATTGACATATACACTGTTTTACTGAAATTTAACTGCATGCTCGACCGATCACACCAAGAAAGAATACTTTGGAAATTATTGTTGAGCGATACTTGATCTTCATGACTTTTAATTTTAGTATAAAGTACATAATCTTCCGCAAATCATCTAATTTGAATAGGGAATGAATTTCGTTGGTTATGTCATTATTGAATACCAAGAATAATAAGGGGCCAAGGACACTGCCCTGAGGCACACCAGATTAGACTGGTAGCTTCTCAGATGAGTTGCCAATAATATAAACGACCTGAGTGCGGTTGGTCAGATAAGCAGCCACCCAATTAACTAAATAAGCCGGAAGATTAATCGATTCTAGTTTAGTAATAAGCTTGCTATGTATTACAATATCGAACGCTTTCTTGAAATCTAGAAATATTATATAAACCTGCCCTGACCCATCAAGAACACTAATTGATTGATATGTGGGGTTTAACGTCCCAAAACCACTATATGATTATGAGAGACGCCGTAGTGGAGGGCTCCGGAAATTTAGACCACCTGGGGTTCTTTAACGTGCACCCAAACATCAAGAACACTAGCAAAATCGTGAACAACTGTTTTTAGCTGTGTGATACTAGAGAAACCTTTGCGAAAGCCATGTTGACAGGACGACAGTATGCAGTTATACTCTAAATACTTATTAATTTTCTCAGCTATCATATGTTCAAGTAGTTTGCAACATGACGAGGTTAGTGATATAGGGCGATAATTTGTTACTAGTGTGGGGTCAACTTTTTTTAGTACGGGTACAACACGTGCCAAAAGCTAATAATTAGGCAGTGTAGCTGAAAACAGGGACATTTGAAATATACGAGCTATGAAAGGTGCTAACGCTTCTGCATATCTTTTCAGAAAAACAATACGTATATCATCTGAACCTGAGGAAGATTTAGTTTTAAGGTTAAGTAGCATAGAAACGACACCTGGCATTGATACAACATCGGGAGCAGGAAAGTATGGTCTACGGTTATGAAGTGTAGCAGCATCAAAACTCGAAAAAACACTTTGGAAGTATTGATTAAAATATCGCGCAAAGTTGTGCCTTTCGTTAACGGTGATTCCCTTGTGTACAATGTGGCTGATTTCCTGGTTCTTTTCTCTTAGAAAGCCCCAAAATGTTTGTGGCGCGGAGCGAATAAATTCTGGTAGTGTATGCTGGAAGTACCAACGCTTAGCATGGCTCACTTTTAAATTTAACTTATCTCGCATTTATTGAAAAATTTCACGTGACGCACACCGCCGTCTTAAGCGCTTAACTCTTCTTTTAAGTTGCAAGATATCTCTTGTCATTCAGAGAGTAGCTTTAGATGTACGTTTAAGTTTGCTCGGAATGAAATTGTTGAGTTAATGATTGATAATTTCTTTAAAATGGTTCCAAAGTGCAGTAATATCATGGCCTTGGCAACTGTCAAGACATATTTCAAGATAATCTAAAACACTTTCATCATTGGCTCTAAAATAATCTTTATTATTGATTTTGTTATTTTTAATGATGTCACACTATTTCAATAAGCACGTGAAATACACGAGTTTATGGTCCGAAATACCAGGCTCAACAGAGACAGAAAACTTTTCAATTGATCGACTTACAAAAATAAGATTTAGGATCGTTGCTGACGTATCGTGAATACGTGTCGGTTGTTTGACAACTTGCTGCAAGTTATGATAAAGCATGATGTTGCATCGGTAGTTCGCATGCAAGTTGGATTCGACAAAGAAGGACGAGTTCTCCCAATCAATGCCTGGGAGAATAAAATCACCTATAAGACACACATTGGTACCTTTAAAGGATGCAATATGTTCGCAAAGGTCAGAAAGAAATTGGGCAGGTGAGTGAGGGGCTCGGTACACCCCAAACAACAAAAAATGATTTACCCCGGCAAGTAAGTTTCAATGATACAGTTTCTAAGTTATTCGCTTGCGTAAGAGAACAGCAGATATGTTTTCTTTAACCAAAACTGCAACTCCGCCCTCCCCCCCCCCCCCCTCGAAAACCTATCGCGACAAAAGGTCTGATAAGATGGAGGGAAAACAACTGTGTCATCAATATCGTCATGCAGCCACGTTTCAGTTCAAACAACTAAGTGAGGACTGTAACTCAAGATAAGTGATTCAAGATTCTCAGAATTGTTAACAATGCTTCAAGCATTAATGTTTAGGACACGCAATTCTTTAGGTGTTAAGGGTGCGCGTCAGTCATTCCTCGAAGTGCCCTGGTGAACTTGAATTTGGATTCTCGAGTTTTTCTGTTCATCCCAAGAGAAAAGCTTATTGCCCACCCGAAGTTTGTCAATAATTAAGGTAGTTTTTTTCCCTGCTCTTTCTCCGCCCTTGCGCTGTTCCATAGGTGTCTTCTCTTTATCAGTGTTTTTTCTGAAAAATAATTCTGGGTCTATACACTGGAGCCTTTCAATTTATAAGCATTCTTCAGTACAAGCCGCTTTTTGTTATAGTCCTGAAAATATACTATGACTCGTCATTGTCTGCCCGGCCTCCCAAGTTAATGTATTCTACCGATCGATTTACAATGAATGCCAATCCTTGCAGCGAACGTTTCATCGAGAACTTTACTTGTAAGGACTGATTTCGTTTTATTCGGGTCTTCAGAGATACGGAATACCACCACATTTGATCACCTGCTCCTACCCTTGAGGTCAGTCAGTTTTGCTTCCAGAGATTTAACAGTTCGTTCGAGGTCAACAACACGAGAAACTTTGTTTTCTAGTTAAGAAAACCTGGCTCCAAGATCAGCCATTAGTCTTTCCATGCTAGCATGTTGTTCCCTAAGCGCCGTTATTTCCTTAGTCAGCCCCGCCGCGGTGGTCTAGTGGCTAAGGTACTCGGCTGCTGACCCGCAGGTCGCGGGTTCGAATCTCAGCTGCATTTCCGATGGAGGCGGAAATGTTGTAGGCCCGTGTGCTCAGATTTGGGTGCACGTTAAAGAACCCCAGGTGGCAGAAATTTCCGAAGCCCTCCACTACGGCGTCCCTCATAAACGTATGGTGGTTTTGGGACGTTAAACCCCACATACCAACCATTTCCTTAGTCAGATTACTTCGCCCTGATAATACTTCCTTGAGCATGGATTCAACAGAGCAGTTACTGCCGCTGGAGGTGCCGGGATTTAACTCTACATTCCCGCACAGCGCAAGCAAGCACACATAAACAAATTTTTGACAATAGCGATGCACTGTTGGGGGCACGGCAAGACCACAAGACCACGATAATCACTCTTAATTGTACAATAGTATTCACTGACCTGCGTGAAGCAAAGGAAAGGCTTATGAATCCACATGCTTGTTGATGGTCTGCCGCGCCCACAAAAACTGAAGGCCTCGGGTTGATTCCTTATAAAGCAGCGTGCCGACGTCACGTGATGAACAAGTGGCGCCTCAGGAAGAGAGTCATGTTGAAGCAAAGCGGCGTCATCACAAAGGAAGGTAGGCTGCACCAGCGTCACCGAAGAAACCGATGCGATTTGGGGCCCCCCTTCATAGTTAGTCAGATATGGCCGGCACAATCCCGTGTAGATAGCTGGATGCGACTGCACAGTAGATGCGGCTAGACCAATGCATACCTGCATGAAGCAAAGGAAAGGGTTATGAGTACTTATGTTTGTTGATGGTCTCACGTGCCCACCGTGGTAATTCATCAAGCATAGAATTGATGTACTACTTGAAATATATCAGAAGCACTATCTCAATCGGGCTGCAATTCGAAAGAATTTTCGAGGCAGCTGGAACAAATTACTGATAGATTTGCAGATTTTGTGTACTTCACTCAGCCCGATGTGGGCCGTGTGATGGTGTTATTGTGTCCAATCACATAGCCCAATCAACATGTTCTGGTGCCCTGTAAAATTTGATGCCCTGTCACAACTGATGCCCTGTCACAAAGCCCAATCGACATGTTCACCCGTTCTAGAAATGTATATACTAAATATACTGGCAACTGGTTGACATGACAATGAATTCTGCCATCTGCAAGAATTATAAGCTTAAATGGTTCTGGACATTCAGCGGTGCAGGGTAGTTTGGCAGTAACAACACACATATTTTCCTCAACACATGCTGTGGCCCAAGCACTGACTATTTATGCCCACTTGCAAGCACAATCAGGCATATTGGCACAACTAGACTGTCTTTCACACCCAAGTACACAGGAAATCCAAAGGCTTACCCAGGCATACCCAGGCAGTAAGCATAAGGTGTATAGCATTACGAAGGTGTACGTACCACTTGTGTCGATTGCATTGCAGCACTTCCAGGCTCACTCACACTGTGACATCGCTGGACATGTTAGCAGGGACAACCACGTAATTCAGCGACGTTTCTGACGATCTTATCGTGTCATTGACTATACTGCTGCCTTGCAAAAGACAAACTTGTTGGCTTGTGTTGATTGCATGGTTGAGCGTTCGGTAGAATATGTTCTTTCTCCAGACATTACGAGGTTATGCACTGTTGCTCCATCTTTTGTTGCAGTTGGCTTTCACTTATGTCATCCTTGGTCCCAACAGATAGAGAAAGCCAATATGGAGCGACAATATTCTACCACACCCTACCTCCAAATGAGCAATGCAATTAATGGAGCGTATAAGCATGAAATTCAAGGCAGACATTGGTCGCAACACAGTAAAACTTTTTAGGCGTGAATGTATCTCTGCGCAGTCACAATGTTCTTTTAATCTCATCGACACGACGCCCACCTTCCTGCCATTAACTACACATCTCGTGTATGTTACATAATAAAGAAGCTTCTACCTATAGCTGTATGACAGCGCATTGGAAGGCACATATGGTAGCAGTGAACTTGACTCCTGCACACGGATGCATAATGGAATGACATGGTCTAACCATCCCTCATCGGTGTCATGCTGCCAACTTTAAGGAACCTTTCTTTGAAGTAACTTTCACTTAAGTTTTTTGAAAATGATACAGATGATTCCCTACCTAGGCACAAGTCATCATCACTGCACAAATGGCCTGAAAGATCAAAAATATGCCACTTGCATACCATCAATAATCATTCTCTTCACTTTCATAAATAAAATTTCATGTTAACTGATTTTCAAGTCAATCTGGCGAATAAAGCCTTTACCAGCATCATTTCTTCAGGTAAAGTGAAATCTTTGTTTTGTGTTTTATGCATTTGTTAGATCTGGAAATATTAATTTAGGTGCTAAAATGTCCCCTTTAGTTTGTGAGACCTGAGTTATGATGGCTACAAGCATTATTGAATAATAGCTGTAATATTATCATACGATTCAGTAAATTTATGTATCGCATGGGTATGGAAATGTGCTTGTTGTCGACTGCCACAAATAAAAACTGAGAAAGTAATTTAAATTTTCTATTGCCTGGCACTTATGCTGAAGAGCCTTGAAAAATAAAGTGTAACTTCGTGGTTCCTATGAGCTTGGCACCTGCAACTAGACATCACTTAAAAAAGTCAGGCGCTATTCTGGATACCTGAATTTTCAATCAGTTGGACTGTTGATCCTTGGCACCCATATTTGCATGATCTAATGCTTACAAATACAGTTATTTTTTTTATTGGATGATGCCTGTAATTCACTACCTTATGAAATTTTTTCGGCTGACAGTTTTGGTTTATTGCTGGAAAGTTATCTACTTGTTGAATAGAGTGTTTAAATGTGTTGTGAATTTTGTTCCTGTTTCACAGACATGTAACCTCTATTAGCGTATGGATAAAAGTGATTCTTTGTGTTTGCTTTTTTGTTGTTTCTACAAATCAATTGATGTTTCTTATGGCCCCCTGCCTCGACCAAAATGCTGGTTGGCAGTATGTTTGAATAAAATGAATAAATAAATAAATAAAAGACGGTAAGGTCTGGCTTCTCAAGCTATTTGTTTGTACACCAACAAGCTTAAGGGCGTAAGTCATGCTTAATTGTCTTTCCTAATTTATTAAAATCATAAAAGCACTTGAGCCACATTTGCGAAAATGAAACATTAACATGGTGCATGTGCCCCTGAACAGCAAAAAGCAATCTTCAATGTGATGAATTCTGTGAACCACGCCGTACATCAAACGGTGCTCCAAACATTTTGATAGGTATGCTAGGTCATAGCTCTGACACGGTAATACAGCTATAGGAGCCAGAAAGCTCGAATAGGATTGATAAGTTAAGTTGGTATGGATTCATGTTATTCGCACAGTACAGCAAAGAAGAATAAAAACAAATGAGCCACGGCAACACAAGTGCCGATTCACTACTGAAACTTCTTCAAAATTACAGAACAGTTATAGCCACTCCTCGGCTACACGCAAAATTGACCAGCGAAACCAAAAAACAAGAACAAGTTGTAGACAAAGGTAAAGGATTTGTTTACAATGCAGTTTCACTGAAGGAGAGCTTATGCATGATAGTATTTCATTCTTACCGTTCCTTCTTATTTCCATTTTTTTTTCTAAACATCATCACAAGACAACTCGGGAAGCTTTTGCTCGCGCACGTGACACAATAGTCGTTTTTCCTTCTTTGTCGTGCTAGTCTAAAAACCAGAAAGCTCACTTGATCTAAAGATTACATAGTTCTTCCCCTACTTCTTTATGTGAAAATCCTGTAGTATGAAGTCGTTTCAACTTCACTGTTGCGATAATTGTTATGTATCTGCTGCCTGATTAGTTATTTTTTAGTTAATTCCAGTACACTGTAATAATGCTAATCAGACTCCCGACTGCTTCAGTGCAACCAACTGAATGTGTGGTTGACAGTAAGTCAACGCCGCAAATATTCCTGCAGTAGACTGAATAGAACACACATTTAGGGCAAATAATGTGAGAGGACAGCAAGTGATGGCATTTTTTTATATAAAAAAGTTATTTTCACCAGACCACATTACTAAATTTTAACACAAGCCATATAAATTGAGAAACATGTGAGCCTTATTTACATTAAAAAAACAGTAAACTTCAGTAAAAGCAAGGCTGGCTACATCCACTAATGGCATGTAGAACGATAGGACAAATATGACTAGACAATATACACAGTGTCATTGGAGCAACAATTTGGTGTTTTAATTTTAACACAGTTTAAATGCTGCAATAATTAAAAGACATCTCAAAATTTACATGCCTCTCTTACTGATATTTATGTCTTTATTGCCTTTCCTTAATCACAACTACTACACTTACACGTCAGCGTTAATATAACAGAGGGCCCAGAAGTGCATGGCGGTCAAAGATGACCATGCGGGTTGTTTCTCATTTATTCGAAGAACACCGTCTGCATGCAGCCCCAATAGTGCTTTCTGTCTCTTTTAATTTGAACACACTCCGAGCAACGGTGGTGAGCTTATTCAAGAGAAGTTCTTGTGAGTCGGTGTCAACAAACGTTGAAGCAAGTGCATTTTGATCACGTTATGATGAGTTGGGTGTGTGTATATGCTACTGTTTCACGTCATGGCAAGAGAGAGCAGGTCATCGGAACAATCTGATGTTGTCTGGGAGGTTGAGATTTCGGCTGGGAGTGTTGAGTTAGAGCCAGTGGCATTCGGTCTTCAAGATTTTTTGCGGCATCCACTCTAGCATAAGTTCATAGTTGGAGGCTGCGTGTTCATTGCGTCGCATAGTAGTCTGCCATCATGTCTCGTCCACTTGCAGTCAGCACTCTCGAGGGTATGTTCAAGAGTTGTACTGAAGCCAATAGGTACAAGTATCTTCCATCAATGCATAAGAGCCGGATTCGAGTAATGGCTTTCTTTTTCATCAGTGCCTTCAGGATGTGTATTCCTTTTAACGTTCTCGTGCAAGAAAGCATTGGAGGTAGGTTTTCATGACATTTCAGTGCTGTGCATGAACTTCTGACATAGCTGTAAGGCTTTTCTTTTTGATGTGGTGTTGTCTCAGTCAGGGCCACACAGCCTCCTGTTGCATTATAATATTTCCTTTCGTAGGACTGTTCTTTGCATGCTTCTTCAGTACCTCATACTATATGATAGCAGGTACTAGATGTTGTTGATTGTGCTGCTTTTATCTGGTGTCCCAAATACTTCTCCCTAGCTTCATTTGCACACAAAGCAACGATCTGATATATGGGGTTTAACGTCCCGAAACCGCCATATGATTATGCGAGACGCCGTAGTGGAGGGCTGAGGAAATTTAGACCACCTGGGGTTCAATAACGTGCACCCAAGTCTGAGCACACGGGCCTACAACATTTCCACCTCCATCGGAATGCACACAAAGCAAGAAGTCTAAGTCTGGCGATAACATTCGCTTTTAGTTTACTGTTGCTCTGATTCTTTTTAGCCAGGGTCGGCGCCAGGATTGTTCTACACCGGGAGTTAACCCACAAAAAGCGAGGTCCTTCAGGGGGAGCACAGAGACGGGGAACTCGGCCATGATGTTATGACTATGTTTCCTCTTGGGAACATAGTGTTAATACATAGTCATAACAAAGCACAGGGGTTAGGCAAAAAATGGGGGGGGGGCGGGGGTTCCAGCCTTCCTCTCTCTACCCCTGGTACCGCCCCTGATTTTAGCCTGTGCCATTTGACTGCTGACTACCTCGTGTGACAGCTCTCCCTCATGCACTTGTTGTTTGTCAGTTACTCGCCTTATCAGTTAAAGACAGTTCATGTGATGAAGATAAACCTCTGTCGGTTCTTTTTTTTATCGTTTGCTGAAAGCGTATCTTCAGTATCTTCTCTCATTGTACCCTTATCTTACTTGTTTGGAAGATCAGCAAACTTACGACTTTCAACTCTTAGCAAGTTTTATGAGCTGTGAAAGCAATCGCCGCTGCTTTCTCCGACATTTTCTTTTGGATGGTTGGCATGCCAATTCGTTTCTTCTCAGCTGATGACATTTTTAAGTAGGACTTTGGCGTGGCTGCACCCTGGTACAAGATGCAGTGCTCACTGATCCAGCATTTATGACACAGCAGAAAAGTTGAAAAGTGCGGACTAATCACTAAACGTTTGCCCTTTTTTGGTTGCGGCTGGTGTATCTTTGGAGTGATGAAGTGTGCTCAGTATGCATTACTAGCTCGAGAAGCAAAGCCTTTTCTTTTAGTTACCTGCAAATCAAGTGCGAAGGCTACTAATAAAACTTGCTAAGATTATAGCCCCATTCAGGTGTGAATTACGATGCACTGTCAGTAAATGTGTCAAATTCAGATAGCACAATCACAAGGCACTCAGCATTACATTTCAAGAAAGACAATGATGTGTTTTTTGTGAGCTTCAGCGAGCCATTACCATTTCTACATAATTAAATACTTCATCATTCTGGCGTAAGTTTTTTAGGTTTGTCGTAAAAAGAATGAAACCAGAAGCTCGTATCTAAAATTAGTTTTTCATTGCATTAACTTTAGGAGAATAAAAGCAACACTTGAAGTTAGTTCTGGAACACGACTTGAACGACCCATCAAAAATAGCAGTTGCTTCACTAAAGTGGTAGGCTACAGTCGTACGCAACAAACTGAGGTCAAGTTACGACATGCTGATTAGGCAGAAGGTTAAATTCATATAACGAACTAGGTATTTTCTTCCATTGTGGCCACAAGTTGACACCGCTCGCATAAAAAATTGCGTACGCAAATGTAGCCACTGCCGTTAAAGGGTTCTATTTATTTTCCTTAGAAAAAAAACTTCCCGTTAGCAAGCATACGATCAAATACACCTTGGAAAAATGCTTTAACATGGGCACTTATAACCCGTGCTATAGGCGGAACTTCGCGTGGTAGAGATATAGGTGGGTGACGTCCTTGGTCTTCAGTGCAGACAAGTGGAGTATGTTTTATTTAGTGCTCGTTATTCCATTGTTGAAAATTTCATGGTTGGGCCCATTGCTCAGTGTCCCATTCCTCGGCTACACCACTGCATTAACTATGGAGCACCCATCTTGCACTTTTGTGCCTTCAGTGGCTCATCAAATAAACTGGCTCTCTGGTGGACATGACCATATACACCATTACTAATACAGATAACCTTAATAGGTTTATCTGCATGTCAAACTAAAATGAAAATGGTTGTTGCAATTTGAAAAGTCTTGAAGAAACATGTTCATACACCACATGAATATGAAAACCAATGAGAACTTCATGTGTGTAGAGCAGTATAAGTCACAAAGATATAAAATACGGGAAGAGTGATATGCACCAGCTACTTTGGTCAACTGAGTCGTTCAATTACACTTCTTTTTAGTCCTGTTTAACTGCAGTTTGCGGGTATAAATTGGCAGCAGCAAGCACAGGACTGAGTTAACTGGCGGAACATGGGAGAGGCCTTTGTCCTGCAGTGGACGTAGTCAGGCTGATGATGATGATGACGATGATGATTATGAACTCTCCCACTGGTTATAGAACATCCAATAGAAACATACACCACAAATTTCATGCATAATATAAGATAGTAAGACAAATTATGTAGTTATTTGCTTATCACAACAATCCTGTTTGCTCTTCTACACTAAGTCTAGAGAAATGAAACTATAAAGATATGACTGAGGTAGATTCAGGAACACCGTGAGAAAGAAATTTAAAGAACTCACACAGCAAGCTGCTGACAGCACAGGCAACAACTGTCTTTAGTGCTACCAACAGTCACTCACTCTAAATTGTTAGTTGTAATAAATGTAACAATCGTAGCTTCCCGGATTTATTCATAAATATTGCCTTCCAGATTTGATGACCAGTCCGACACGAGCTGTTATTTCATTTCATTACCTTAAAGACCGCGTTTGGGGTATTACGTAAAGAGTTGTTTACATATTGGAACAATGAATGCTGGTGCTATGGTGTGATACAGGTTTGCAACGTGTCCAGGAATTCGGAATGAGTTGGTACGGCAGCAGCATGGTGAGGCAGGTCGTTCCAGTCTCTAGCAGCCCGAGGAAAAAATGAGGCTTGAAATTTCACGGTGCGTGTTCGAGGACGGGTTACTTGCAGTTGATGGACAGCGCGATGAGACGTGCGTGATGATGATGGCGAGATGTAAGGTGGGTGGTTTAGCGAGCTTTAAAATAATTTGTAAAGAAGAGAAAGCGTGAAAACATGACGACGAAAAGCGAGGGATGATAAGTTTGATTCTGCTTTATAGAGAGAAATGCTGACGCCGTATGAATATGAAGAATGGATGAATCTTGTGGCACGATTCTGTACTCATTCAAGTGCACTCATGATATATGCTTGGTGAGGGTTCCAGATGGCCGCAGCCTACTCTAGTTGTGGTGTGATAAATGATTTGTACGCAAGACGTTTGACTTGTTGCGGCGCGTGACGGAGGTGACGTTTAAAAAATCCTAATGTCTTGTTTGCTGATGAAATGACGTTAGTCGCATGCGGAACCCAGGGAAGGTCGTGGGATAGAGTTACACCTAAATACTTATACGTTGTAACTGATTCGACGGGGATGTTTGCGATCGTGTAAGTAAAAAGGAATGAATTGCGCCTTCAGGAAACTGAAAAAAAAATAACATTTTTGGCGTTCAGAGCCATTTGCCATCGATTGCACCAGTTGTTCAATGCAAGAAGGATGTAAGGCACAATCTCCCCAATGCTATTTACCGCGTGCTTACAGGAGGTTTTCAGAAGCCTAGAATGGGAACAGTTAGGGATAAGAGTTAATGGAGAATACCTTAGTAACCTGCGCTTCGCCGATGACATTGCATTGCTGAGTAACTCAGGGGACGAATTGCAACTCATTATTACGGAGTTAGACAAGGAGAGCAGAAAGGTGGGTCTTAAAATTAATCTGCAGAAAACGAAAGTAATGTACAACAACCTCGGAAAGGAGCAGCGCTTCGAGATAGGTAATAGTGCACTTGAAGTTGTAAAAGACTATGTCTACTTAGGGCAGGTAATAACCGCAGAGCCTAACCACGAGATTGAAGTAACTAGAAGAATGAGAATGGGGTGGAGTACACTCGGCAAGCACTCTCAAATTATGACAGGTAGATTGCCACTATCCCTCAAGAGGAAGGTATATAACAGCTGTATCTTGCCGGTACTTAGCTACGGAGCAGAAACCTGGAGACTTACAAAGAGGGTTCAGCTTAAATTGAGGACGACGCAGCGAGCAATGGAAAGAAAAATGGTAGGTGTAACCTTAGGAGACAAGAAGAGAGCAGAGTGGATTAGGGGACAAACGGGGGTTAAGGATATCATAGTTGAAATAAAGAAGAGGAAATGGACATGGGCCGGGCATGTAGCGCGTAGACAGGATAGCCGCTGGTCATTAAGGGTAACTAACTGGATTCCCAGAGAAGGGAAGCGGGTTAGGGGGAGACAGAAGGTTAGGTGGGTAGACGAGATTAAGAAGTTTGCGGGTATAAATTGGCAGCAGCAAGCACAGGACCGGGTTAACTGGCGGAACATGGGAGAGGCCTTTGTCCTGCAGTGGACGTAGTCAGGCTGATGATGATGCACCAGTTGTGTACGTTAGCAAGGTTGTTCTGCAGAAATTCTTAATCTGATATGTTAGTTACAGTATGATAAATTACGCAATCGTCAGTGAACACACGAATAGGACAGGACACATGCTGCGCTGCGGTAGATCGTTATTATATATTAGGAAAAGAAGTAGTCCTAAGACCGAGCCTTGGGGAACACCGGAAGTAACGGGAAGGGGCTTGGATGAGTGGTTATTTACAAGGACAAACTGGGAACGGTTTGTTAAGAATTCTTTTATCCATTTTATTACGTGAGCATCTGAGTTTAACACAGATAATTTCATTAGTAAACGATTATGAGGTACAGTGACAAAAGCTTTTCAGTAGTCTAGAAAGTTGACATCTGTTTGAGCGTTGTTATCAAGATTAGCATGGAGATCATGGAGGAAAATTGCTAGTGGTGTTTCACAAGAAAGTCCCTTACGAATGCCATGTTGAGAAGGATGGAAGAAATTAACTGAATCCAAAAAGGCCATTATGTGTGAATATATGACATGTTCTTTGATTTTGCAAGGGACACTAGTTAAAGAAATCGGGCGGTAGTTTAAAGGGGAGTCCTTGTTACCTGCTTTGAAGACCTTCCAATCCCATGGTAAGGAACCTGTGGACAATGACTCAGAAAACAATAGGGTAAGACACGCTGAACATACGTGCTTAGTATTCATTAGAATCTTGGAGTTGATTTCATCTACACCTGAAGAAGTACAAAGTTTTGCTTTTTTCAATAATTGACAGTATACCATCACTAGAAAGAATAATGGGCTGCATCTGCGATGTTGCGTTAGTAAGCATCAGAACGACTGGGGTGATAGTTTCTTTCATAAATACAGAAAGAAATGCTGTATTGAAGATATCGGCACACTCGGCATCCGACGCTGTTGCGCCTTCTGTATTCGTTAAACTGATAGACCGGATGTCCTGGGGATTTAAAACGCGCCAGAACTGCCGAGGATTATGAGTAAGTAGCTTGGGCAGGTCATTGTTAAAATTGTTTTTAGCAGTGCGGACAGTATTCAAGTAGTTGTCCTCCGCCATGTAGTAGTTTGACCATGCCTCGGTGCTTCCAAGACGTGTGGCTAAACGGAAGCGACGCTTCTTTTCATTTTCAAGAGTCTTTAGAGCTCTCGTTAACCATAACTTATTTTGATTGGTGTGTATTGTTAGCCTTGGAATATATTTGGTTACGAGTTCGTTGATTTCGTCTCGGAATAGCGTCCAGTTCTCCTGAAGTGTGCGCGTTGGGAATAATGCTTCGAAGGTTGAAAAGATGTCTCCTAGCTCATTGTTAATGGCTTCGTAATTCCCTTTGTGATAGAGGCGTATAGATTTGTCCGACAGTAGTTTTCGTATCAGTTGGAAGGTGAAGACAGCATGTATTAATTTATAATCGCTTACTTCGTGGAGGTAAGGTAATGATGATAGACTGCCAGGGCGGCTGGTTAGTATAAGGTAGAGTAGACTAGAGGTATCTTCTGTAACCCGCGTGGGCTCCAAGACAAGTTGAGTTAGACTGAGATTATGACATGCATTAACGAAATCGATGGCAGCTTCATTCCCTGTGATTAAAGCGGTATCATTATTCCAGCTTATTTGCGGGAAATTAAAATCCCCCAAAAGCAGGACATCTGCGTTGGGGTGTTTTTTGCTAAGCTCATATACGATGTTATTAAGTTCGCATGCGAAATCAGGAATGTTGTGTGGCGGCCTGTAGCAAACGCCGAAAAGGACTGTCTGTGGTGAGGCGTGACAGATTACCCATATCATCTCTAAGTTAGTTTCAATGGTAACAAGAGAGCAAGATAAATTCAGATGCACGGCAACAAGCACACCACCACCTCGTGAGGCCTTGCGATCCTTTCAATAAAGACAGAAGTTCGGCAGATATGCAAGTACCTCGGTATCACTAATAGCATCAGTCAACCATGTTTCAGTTATTATTAGTAAATTGCTATTGGATGACAACACAAGACTAGACAGGATATCGTGTTTAGGGATGAAACTTCGTGCGTTGGCATAGATCACGGTAAGGCAAAGGTTAACTCGTCTCGGTACCGTAGCTCGTGGGCGTGACTTGTTGCCAGGCAATTGCTATTGCACCTCTCTTGCACTCTTTGTACGCTCATCATAAGCATAGCTTTTACTACCCATGAAAAGGGTTTTAAAGCGCAGAGAATAAGGTGCAGATTTGCTTTTTGCAAAAGCAACTAGGTGTTTGCGGGCAGTTTGGACATGGCGTTGGAAATCTTCGCCAACACTGAAGCCCGTCCCTTTGAACTTGCACCCGTTGGAAAGGACTTGTTCTTTTGTTTTGTGAAATGAGAATTTAACTATTATGGGTCGGTTTCGACCAGTTGTACGATTACCCAAGCGATGCGCGCGCTCAATTTCTTTCGCATCAAGCGCAATGTTCAGATGTTTGTTACAGTGATCTATAAATATATTTCCTGAAAGCGCGAACGACTCTGACCCAGAAGACTCAGGAATACCATGAAAAAGTAGATTGTTACGCCTGGAATGGTTTCGGCATCATCAATGCGCGTTTCTAGCCTCTGGATTGTCTGTGCTGCGCAAGCAGTAACACTTTGCATATTTTCTATATGAGAACGCAAGAGGGCTAGGTTTAGGTAGTGCATTTCGAGATTAGTCATACGCACACTCAGATCAGCTATAGCTTTGTCGGTTGTTTTCATCTGAGGCTTCAGGTCTTTAAACTCCGTAATTAGTTGCGTTTGACCTGCAGACAATTTCTTAAGTTTGTTAATACAGCTTGATTATCAGGTCCGGGGTTTGTTTTGATGTCACCCGCCAACAACAGCAACGAGCGGATAATATCACAGCACTGAACAAAAATAGAAAGGCAGCAATGCGGGCCCGGCAGCTGCAGCAGGAAGTAGTTACTTGACCGCTTAGTCAAAAGGCAGTGTGCTTTACCAACCTGCATGGCGAACATGAGCTGATTAGCCTGCTGTGTTGACGCACAGTAGCCGGGCCCACAAAGCGTCTCCGGCCGCGCTTGCTCCTTTATAGCCTGCTAAGTTGATGTCGGTGGCAGTCGGTATTCCGACCGCGCATCGAGTGATGCCGCTAGGGGTGACGGGGTACAGTTCAGATGAGCAGCCGTATTCAGCAACAGTGCCGGCGACTAGGGTGTGATGCAGGAATCCATCGGATGGCCGAAAGCAGCGTCATCGTCGTTGGTGTGCCAGGAATGATGCGGTTGGGCTATTTCCGTAGAAGCAGCAGTCGGGGCAGGAAGCAAAACGCGGACGATAACGTGAAGAGACACCTGCATGGCGAACATGAGCAGATTAGCCTGCTGTGTTGACGCACAGCAGCCAGGCCCCCAAATCGTCTCCGGCCGCGCTTTCTCCTGTATAGCCTCCCTCCTGAGTTGATGTCGGTGACAGCCGGTGTTCCAGCCGCGCATTGAGTGAGGCCGCCAGGGGTTACGGGGTACAGTTCAGATGAGCAGCAGGATTCAGCAACAGTGCCGGCGACTTGGGTGTGATGCAGGAATCCATCGGATGGCCGAAAGCAGCGTCATCGTCGTTGGTGTGCCAGGAATGATGCGGTTGGGCTATTTCCATAGAAGCAGCAGTCAGGGCAGGAAGCAAAACGCGGACGATCACGTGAACTGACACCTGCATGGCGAACATGAGCGGATTAGTCTGCTGTGTTGACGCACAGCAGCCAGGCCCCCAAATCGTCTCCGGCCGCGCTTTCTCCTGTATAGCCTCCTGAGTTGATGTCGGTGGCAGTCGGTATTCCAGCCGCGCATCGAGTGATGCCGCCAGGGGTGACGGGGTACAGTTCAGATGAGCAGCAGGATTCAGCAACAGTGCTGGCGACTTGGGTGTGATGCAGGAATCCATCGGATGCCGAAAGCAGCGTCATCATCATTGGTGTGCCAGGAATGATGCGCTTGGGCTATTTCCATAGAAGCAGCAGTCAGGGCAGGAAGCAAAACGCGGACGATCACGTGAACAGACACCTGCATGGCGAACATGAGCAGATTAGCCTGCTGTGTTGACGCACAGCAGCCGGGCCCCCAAATCGTCTCCGGCCGCGCTTTCTTCTGAATAGCCTCCCTCCTGAGTTGATGTCGGTGACAGCCGGTGTTCAAGCCGCGCATTGAGTGAGGCCGCCAGGGGTTACGGGGTACAGTTCAGATGAGCAGCAGGATTCAGCAACAGTGCCGGCGACTTGGGTGTGATGCAGGAATCCATCGGACGGCCGAAAGCAGCGTCATCGTCGTTGGTGTGCCAGGAATGATGCGGTTGGGCTATTTCCATAGAAGCAGCAGTCAGGGCAGGAAGCAAAACGCGGACGATCACGTGAACTGACACCTGCATGGCGAACATGAGCGGATTAGTCTGCTGTGTTGAAGCACAGCAGCCGGGTCCACCCGGCTGCTGTGCGTGATTCGGCTCGTTTTCTGGAGATTACCACGATGTCTGACGCATCCTCTAGTTTGTAACTTGTACGTCCACTGATTACTCGAAAGACAGCCAGCCGGCCTTAGCCGCCCCACTAAACGAAAAGTTATTAAATGATAGCGTGTGTGAAAGAAAACTCTCTATTGCAGGAAACAGCTTGCCAGATATGTGCAAAACACTTCCTTCTTTTCACAGACTTAAAAGAAAAGAGCAGGAGGGGTTAGAGAGCTTTTGTTTCGGTATTCAATCAAAACAACACGAAGCCGTAAGTGTGCGTGTTTTTTGTAAAAAATCGAGCTTACGTAATATGTGTTCTGTGCATCATCACTTATGAACTCACGAAAACTTTTTTTTCGCGCTTCAAAGTGCGGGCCCGATTAAATCTGCGCACTGAATAAGCTGATATTTGGCTACAGTAGTTGAATGTATAAATATCAAAATATTAAGCAGAAAAACGTTCCACAACAAAATTCTAACTCGTGACGACCCACACAGATAAGGTGGCCGACGCTCCCACGCATTCCACCACAATTTACCAACCGTTCGCTGCGATGCTGTAGGTAATTCGAAAGGTCGCTGCGATACAGAATACGCGTGTCGGTGTGCGTGTCAGATCACGACAAAGGCGTGTGTTTCACGGCTCAATCAGCGTAACCCAACTCATAACCCCCAGTTCCCAAACTTCAAGCACGCGAAAGAACCGAATCGGTCGCGGTGATGCACCCTACTTTGGCCCAGCAATTTGTGCTGCCAGGGAACTCAAACATACTTCGCGCCTGGGTCTCATTCTGGCCCCCTAAAGTTCTTTTAAACCAGACACGCTCGGGATCAAGCTCGCTAAAATTTTACTCACCCTTACTCACTCCGGCACATGGCTTACTTTTAGTTTGAGCGAGTCTCGGCTAAGTGACTCACAAGTGAGATGCTTACCTAAGGTGTCAGGTTAAAGACAGGATCACACAGCCACCAAACTGCAAATTCAAAAAATCTAATAGTTGTTGGCTATGCGGAAATTGGGCCTAATGATATGTGATAATGTTGTCTTGTTGGCTTGTGTGTTTGTTGGTATGTTGGCCAGTTCGGAAGTCTTGTTCTCTTTGTTGGTTTGTTGACTGGTTTTTGTTGTCTCTTTTCTTGATGGCTTGTTTTGTTGGCTTGTTGGAGGCTATTGCTTAAGCCCAAATCAGCAACGTGCACAAGTATACGCAGTTCAGGGTGTTTTGCCAGAGTGCTCAGAAAAATATGTATTTCGACAAATTTATTAAAATATCTTTATTACACCAAAAGCAGAAGATGTGGCCATGCCACAGCTGCTGTTTTGTCGAGGGCAAGAAGTTCGAGATCCGAGAATGTGCCCGCGGCCGTGGCATTCAAGCTAGGAGTCTCGGCGCAATTTGTTCTTCTTACACACGAACAACAAAAAATAAGAAAAACAATGTACAACAAAAATAATATTTAGCAAACTTATTTTACCTCTTTCACGTAATATTGATGATCATAAAAAAAGTGTTTGCACAAAGACGTCGATATACATAGGGCTAGAGACACTTCTGCAAAGATACTTATGTTAAAAGGTTGCTTCTTTTAATATTGTTACGCGGAAAATAACAGTTGTCAGTCCGCAGCCACAACGCAGCTCACCGACAGCGTCCACTTCTTCACTCTCAGTCTGAGGCAACTTTTTTGGGTATGCCCCACTATGCCCTCTTTCAGTCAGACGAAATCACGTAACACGACCCCCGGCGGCCAAAGCGCCGACCCGGCGAGTTTTTGGGGCCACAGCAGGAGCAGTGTGATAACGCTTGAGCCTTGATACGTGGACGATGTCCCTTGACAGCAGAGTGGAAGAGGTTGACGGATTATCAGGGACAATTTCATATGTATTGTCGGTCACTCGTCTAAGCACGCAGTATGGGCCCGTGAAACGAGAGAGAAGTTTTTCTGAAAGGCCTGCATGTCGCGTAGGGGACCAAAGAAGAACGAGGGAACTTGTTGGAAAGTTTTCGTCGCGATGCCGCTCGTCGTAACGATGCTTCTGCGAGTCTTGCGACGCCATTATTCTGCTGCGGGCAAGCTGACGAGCGTGGTCAGCTCGGGTATTAGCGTCGCGTGCATATTCAGAAGTAGACTGCGCAGCGGCTGGCAGGAAGGTATCCAACGGCAATGATAGTTCGCGTCCAAACAGAAGGTAAAATGGCGAGTACCCAGCAGTGTCATGCCCGGCGGAATTGTATGCAAACGTCACGTAGGGTAGTGCAAGGTCCCAATCACGATGGTCGGCCGAGACGTATTTCGATAGCATGTCTGTCAGGGTGCGGTTTAAACGTTCTGTAAGCCCGTTTGTCTGGGGGTGGTACGATGTCGTGAGCTTATGTTGGGTAGAGCAGGAACGCAGGATATCGTCAACCACTTTCGAAAGGAACGTACGGCCTCGGTCTGTCAGCAGTTGACGAGGGGCTCCATGCACTAAAATGAGATCGCATAGTAGAAAATCAGCGACGTCTGTAGCGCAGCTTGTTGGCATGGCTCACGTAACTGCATAACGGGTCGCGTAATCCGTAGCCACCGCGACCCACTTGTTTCCGGAGGTGGATGTTGGGAAGGGACCGAGAAGGTCGAAACCAACACGGAAGAATGGCTCAGATGGGATGTCGATGGGCTGAAGATATCCGCAAGGTAGTCCCGACGGCTTTTTGCGACGCTGGCAAATTTCACAAGCGTTGACATAGCGACGTACAGAGCGTGAAAGGCCAGGCCAGTAGAAGCGGCGGCGCACACGGTCATATGTGCGAGAGACACCAAGGTGACCCGCGGTTGGCGCGTCATGGAGCTCGCGTAGGACAGTGGAACGCAGGTGCTTTGGTATGACCAGAAGTAGGTCGTGACCATTAGGCGATAAATTACGCCGATATAATGTGCGGTCCTTTAAGGTAAACATGCGAACAGAAGCGTCTTGCGGTGAAGATTCGAGCTGTTGTATTAGGCGGCTGATATCCGGATCGCGACGCTGCTCGTCCCCGAGATGAAGCAGCTGGGAGATGGAAAGGACGCAGCCCACAGAATCAGTGCTCGTAGGATCGCAGTCAGCCACAGGGTAGCGTGACAGACAATCCACATCTTTGTGCAGTTTTCCTCATTTATACACTACGGTGTAAGAATACTCCTGGGGGCGGAGTGCCCAGCGGGCGAGACGGCCTGTATGATCTTTGAGGGAGGCGAGCCAGCAGAGAGCGTGGTGGTCGGTGAAGACTATAAATGGTCGGCCGTATAAGTAAGGGCGAAATTTCGCGACTGCCCACACCAGCGCTAGGCATTCGCGCTCTGTGATGGAATAATTACGCTCCGAAGTGGACAGCAGCCTGCTGGCATAAGCTATCACGCGATGCTGCCCACGTTGTCGCTGAGCCAACACAGCGCCTATTCCGTAACCGCTGGCATCGGTGCGCACTTCGGTCGGTGCCGCAGGGTCGAAGTGAGCCAGCACAGGAGAGGAAGTGAGCAAAGTGGTCAGGTCGGAAAATGCTGCTGCTTGCGAGGGACCCCAGGTAAACGTCTCATCTGGTTTGAGTAAATTTGTTAGGGGCCGAGCGATTTCCGCAAAGTTCTTGATGAACCGCCGAAAATAGGAGCAGAGCCCCACAAAGCTGCGGACATCTTTGGCGGTTTTTGGCACAGGAATGTCCTTCACAGCTCGAACTTTTTCTGGGTCAGGCTGTACGCCGTAAGCGTCAACAATATGTCCAAGTATTGTAATGCGATGGCGACCAAACCGGCACTTGGATGAATTCAGCTGAAGGCCGGCGAGACGGAATACATCAAGAATTTTCGACAGTCTCTCAAGGTGCGCTTCAAAAGTGGGAGCAAACACAATCACGTCATTCAGATAACAAAGACACGTAAGACCACTTGAATCCATGGAGCAGGGAGTCCATCATTCGTTCAAAGGTGGCGGGGGCATTACATAAGCCGAAAGGCATGACTTTGAATTGGTAGAGGCCATCGGGTGTTACAAAAGCCGTCTTCTCTCGGTCCATGGTGTCCACGGCAATCTGCCAATAACCAGAACGAAGAACGATGCAAGAAAAGTAGGCGGCACCATGGAGGCAATCAAGGGCGTCGTCAATGCGGGGCAGAGGGTATGCGTCTTCCTTGGTGATGTTGTTAAGGTGGCGATAGTCCACACAAAATCGCCACGATCCGTCCTTCTTTTTAACTAATACCACCGGCGATGCCCAGGGACTGGAGGATGGTTCAATAATGTCCTTCGCTAGCATCTTGTTCACCTCCTTCTGAATTATGCTCCGCTCAAAAGTAGACACTCTGTAGGGACGGCGGTGAACAGGGTTGGCATCACCTGTGTGTATGCGATGCTGGACAAAGGACGTCTGGCCAAGAGGTCGGTCGCCAAAATCGAAAATATCCTGGTAGGCCTCGAGAAGATGTTGTAGGGCTTCAACTTGCGGAGGCGGAAGATCAGTGGCGATCATGTCTACAATTTTACGGCTGCCCGAATGTGTTGCGAGTGATGTGCGTTGCGGTGAAACAAGTGTGTCTAAAGCAAGCACTTCAATTTGTGAATCGAGCAACGGACACAGGTGGGCCACAGAAATGCCTTGTGGAAGCACAAGATTCATGTAGCCGAAATTGACAAGAGGTAGACATGTTTTGTTATCTGTGATGCTGAGCACCGTATAGGGCACTGCAACATTGTGCGCAAGGAGTACGTCGGTGAGAGGCGTAGCGTAATAGTCACCGTCGGGCACAGCTGGTGAGCACAGAAAATCGACGTACGTCACAGTTTTGGAGGAAGGCGAACAAAGTCGCTGCATTGTAATCGGCATGTAGGTTGGTACGGGGCGGCACTGATTTGTGGCAGTTCAAGGCGGAGCACACCAGCGGCGCAATCAATCAGAGCAGAATTGGCGGCAAGAAAATCGAAGCCTAGTATGAGGTCGTGGGGACATGTTGCAAGCACGGTAAAAAGGACGACCACTTGATGACCGGCTACGGTAAGTTGAGCTGTGCACATACCCACGACAGGGACTGTTGCACCATCTGCAACTTGGACGACACTGGTCAAGGGGGGCGTGAGGACCTTCTTCATGCGACGACGAAAACGCGAACTCATAATACATACGTGGGCGCCCGTATCTATCAAAGCTTCAACAAGTGTGCCATCAACATATACTTCTAGGGTGTTCCGGTTCAAACGTAAGGGCAACAGAGGATTTTTGGGTAAGGTCGACAGGGCAGCTTCACCTCCAGAAGCTGCGCAGCCTAGTTTTCCGGGGACATGCGGCGGTTAAACGATGGCGAGGGAGAGCGGCGACGCGTATTTGAACGAGAAGGGCGGCTTTGAGGCGGTGGCGACGACGGGACAGGGTGGCCGTAGTCCTCAGGTGCAGTAAATGCTGTAGACTCAGTGCGGGTCGGATAACGGTGGTTTGGTGGACGGAATGAGTTACTGTAAGCGGGTACGAGCCAGATGACATAGATGGCCATTGGCTGCGGCAGTAACGAGCGATGTGTCCAGCGCGACCACAGCGGAAGCAGATTGGCTTATCATCAGCTGTTCGCCATTCAGACGGGTTCCTGGTTCGAATAGAGTACGGACGGCGACGTCTCATGTCCACAGAAGCTATCGAGGGACCAGTATTATCCAGGGTGGGTGCAGTGGACAGGATACCAAGGTTAGCGAATTCCTGGCGGACAACAGCCTAGATCAAGGCGACAGCTGGCGTTGAGGCGTCGGGCAACGTCGGTTTGTTGGCAGCCGGGTAAGCGGCCTCGAGTTCACGTCGGACAATGTGCGTCACGTCTTCGGTTGTAGACGAATGACAAGGAGGGGCTTCGCAAGACGACGTTGCCGCGGTGTTGGGTAGGCGCTGAAACTGCTGCAAAATGCGTCGACTCTTCGCCTGCTCGAGACGGCGGCACTCTTTGATCACGGCGTTGATGGTCGTTACGTTGGTAAATACAAGCAGGCTGAACGCATCGTCGGCGATTCCTTTTAAAACGTGCGAAATCTTGTCGGCCTCAGTCATGTTGGGATCGGCCCTTTGACACAACGCTAAGACGTCTTGAATATAAGTCAAGTAGGGCTCAGTGGACGTCTGTGTACGTACAGCCAATTGCTTTCGGGCATCAAGCTGTTGACCAAACGGGTTGCCAAAGAGGTCGCGGAGCTGTTGTTTGAACATTTCCCAGCTTGTGATTTCGTGCTCGTGGGTCTCAAACCAGATGCGAGGGGTCTTGTCAAGATAGAAAATGACATTCGCAAGCATAACGGTTGGGTCCCAGCCATATTGCTTGCTGACGCGCTCGTACATGCTAAGCCACTTGTCCACATTCGCGTTGTCCTCTCCAGTAAAGGTACCGGGATCACGGGGTTGCGTTAGGGCGACGTACCCGGTTGCTGTCGTTGCTGAGGTAGGTGGCGAAGCCGTATCCTCACCCAGAGCCATGGTAGCAGACTTAAGGAGGCGTCCACTGCGTAGCTCCGTTGTCAGAAGAGTACCCAGCACCTCCACCAAAATGTTACGTGGAAAATAACCGTTGTCAGTCCGCAGCCACAACGCAGCTCACCGACAGCGTCCACTTCTTCACTCTCTGTCTGAGGCACCTTTTTTGGGTATGCCCCACTATGCCCTCTTTCAGTCAGACGAAATCACGTAACAATATTACAATGACACGAATATTCCGAAAATGGTTTGTATTGAAAAGAACCCCTCCCTGAATTGGGTTGTGCATACCCTGTCATTCCCAGATACCATGCAATATATATTACACCCATAAGAAGATTCCCTACAATCTCACAATACAATGACATTCTTATGAGGTTTTCTTTAAAAGCAGCTCCAAGAAATGACGTCGCTCTGCTATAAAACAACTGCCTAATTGCAACGTAGAAAAGCTAGCTTCATTATTTCCCTTATTCGATCGATCCGAGTATTTAAGTTATTGCAGCCATTGAAATTTAGTTGACGGAACTAGAACTTTTAGTTTTCACTGACTTGTAATGAAATCGACAGCAGAATATCTGAGAGAAAAGCACTTAAATGCTATTATGTTAAAACAGCCATGTTCCGGCTCTCAATTGATTAACATCCTACATCATAATTATACTTTTTCCGTGTAAGTGCTGTCTTGAGTTTCAATGATATTTAAATAAAGAAGCATATTTTCCAAATGCCTGCATTCATAAACACAAAATATAAGTTGCAAAACACATACGTATATTTTTGCCGCGAATCTCCAAGCTTTTGAGCAAGAAGTTTTCAGACGTTTTCAGTCGTTTTTTTTTGCTTCTCTTCTATCGTATCCCCGATGTATATTTGAAACAGGGCTGTACACAAAAAGCAGATAAATAATCAAAAATTCAAAGTCAGATACTCAAAGCCGAGCCAAATGATTCAAGACTGCGCTGGCTTAATTCATTCAAAACTTAACGGGTTAAAACTTCTTGAAGCAGCTGCCGTCAGCTGCAGGCAAGTCTAACATGCCTTCCATTCAAGAAAACTTCTTAAGACTGGCTGCCACTTCACTAGTGCCCACTGAGTGACCCATGTAAAACCACTGACAAACTGCGGCAAACAACGACTTTGACCACACTGCGTAGGAGTCTCGAGAAGGCTGTGTTTGAAAACCCTATTCACGTATACCTGCCAAGTTCAAGGACTCCGAGTCCGGGAGATCTACGCAACGGGCGGGGGGGGGGGGGTAGCACTGAATTGTTTGCCCCTACCTTTCTTCCAGCACCAAAAAAAAACCCAGAACAAACAAAAAACATCGCCAGAAGCAAGAGGGGTGGGAGTCACTCGCAAATGAACATACGAGGGCAGACGGTTTCCCACTAAGGTGTGAGTCTCAAAGGATCAACAAAAATAGCAAAATCTATTTCTGTCAAAACAACTCGCCCATGTCTTCCTGGGACACACGTGAATCGACAACGGACGGGAAGACGCAACTGACTGCCGCAAAAGCGCTCACTACAAGATACTTTTGACAGGAACGCCATAGCGCGTCTGGTCGTTTTTTATGTTTTTACCGGTCTTTATTCTACCGCTGTGTTAGCCGCGTGCAATCGGAGATCGCACATCGCTATCGCATCGCCGCGACTGTGGTTTTGTGCGCGACGTTTGCGGCAAACGGTAGTTCCTTTTTTAATCCCCGTGCGCTTGGCTGGGCTTGTGCCTTTAAAACTAAGTCGTTTTATACCTTTACTATCACATCTGGCGTGGTTTTGTCTGCAGAGTTTACGCAAAGCAGCGTTGCTTTAACTAGTCGAGCGTTGGAAGCGCGCACACTTTCAGGGTTCTGTCAGTTACGTCGTCATCATACAGGATAGTATCAAGAACGACGACGGTTCCGCCCACAGTGGTTGTAGCAATGACAATCACTCACACTGTCGAAGACAGTGCGCGTGCCGGTCACACGCGAACTCCCAAAGGTTTCCATACTAAAGCTCGTATCACCCACCGCTTAGGAAATGTGTTTGGAGAAATCGAATTTAGGTGCAATAGATATAGACAGAGTGAAATTGGGCAGGGGAATTTCACAAATTCGTATCTGCCACGGTTACGTGTCACTGAGATTCTATATTGTATGTTTAGATAAACGCCTCTTAAATTCATCCATACTAAAATGCGGTTCGTAGATTAGCAAAAAGCCTGGAGCGGATATAGCTGCTTTATTGTCGATACGCACAGAAATTTTGATTTCCGGGAGATTTTCATGACAGCCGTACAAATTGACGAAATGGTCGAAATCCGGCAGACGTGGCAGGTATGCTGAACCAAAGCTCACTGATTTAATGCAGCATTAACTCCAGCTATGTGAGCAGAAGACACTCAGTAACAAATGAGTTTGTTTACAAAAGCGTTATAAATGAGAGAGGCAATTTACAAGCTTCCACAGCCAACACAGCTCTGGCAAATTAGTCTACACCATCACCTATTAAGCATAAGAAAGCTTTTATAATCAGCATAAACTGCTACAGTGTGCACGGTGAAACATTCAAGCACAAGTGGCAGTTCCTGACTAAAGTAAAAGCAATAAACAAGTTTTATTCACATAACATACATATTTACGACGCATACCTTTTAAAGAAGCCAGGTTTTTGGAGTCAGAGGCGGCGTCACTTCTGTTTGGCCCAGTGATCATGACTACAGATATTCGTCGGTGTTTTGAAGCTTGTGCTGTGTCCATTTGTTTCAGTTATGACGTACTACAGAGTGATGCCATTATGTTTTAGGCTCGGAACTATTGTTTCATGTCAACATGCTTGCGTGCTAAACGTATACACTGTCCTAAGAAAGATGTTCTTCGGTACAGGTCATGCCACTCGCAGCTAAAAAAAGCGGGCTTAGCAATGCTTTGTTTTCAGAACACAATAAAAAAGTCCTGCTTTCACATAATACAGACGATGTGTTAAGCAACCAGGAAGTAGACCATAGCCGGTTTAGTCTACAGATTATGTGACACAAGCACTAGACAAGATCTTCTTCAGTGCCTCTGCATTTTTGAACAACAAAGATAGTTTTGTTGCCAAGTCATATGTGCACAAGCTATAGCACAATATAAAGAAGGTGGCATATAAACAAGCATGTATTTGGTGTCCTCAGACCAGTGTTGCAGATTTGCCACTCCTGATTTCGAACGATTCCGGAATCATTCCACATTTTTGCAACCCTGGGATGGAATAGGAACACCACTTGAAGGAAAATAATGGGAATGGAATCAAGGCCATTTAGCCAGGAATGAAATGAGAATGAAATACGTTTTTTTTAAATAGAGCACGTGTTCGTCCATGTCCTGTTTTTCAAACTTCATACATTTGTAAATCAGAGTCTCGTATTTAACTATAAACCATCACTTTTAAAATGGCTTGACTGAATAAAAGGTTGGTACACCTAGAAGCAATGCGCCTACTATAACTCTGTCCTCATATCGACTGCATTCCTCCGAAGTATGTCTCTGTTCTTTTCTTGACCATGTTAAAATGGAAGTATGAGAGCAGCATGCCCCTCAACCCCACTCTCTTTACGCCTTGCCATTTTTTCCTTCGTTTTTTCCCCTCGGCGGCACCCCAGCCGCCTGCTGTCTCTTCATGCTTTGCCCCTTTACGCTATGTCATTGTCGGCGACTTCGACGCATATTCGAAACAACGCTTATTTAATTTGTGATGCGTAATAACGTTGGCGCGATGCTTTCGTTCACTGCAACCTTTTGTGTACCAGCTTGCCCACATTCTCACCTCGTACCCTATCCACATTTTTGCAATGCCCCCGGTGGGAATCGGCCCGGGTGGGAATCTGCTGCCACCGCGGCTGTTGGCATGTGGAGCATGGCGGCTGGGGCAGCACTACCATATATAATGCACGACCCCGGTATCCCAGTAGTCAACGCTCGTGCAACTCATATTTGTGAAGCGCAACACATAGGTAGTCGGCCATTGTTTTACCTTTTTTAGGACCAATTGTTCAAAAAGCCACCATTCACACTTCTCATTTTAAAAACAAAACGGCAAAGTGCCAATTTATCTCATAACATTTATCGGCAAAATTTCTATGAACAAAACTAAAATAACACCTCTTTTGGCACCTTGTTACAGCATTTAAGCTACCTTTATTGGAACACGCTTACTACCTTTATCAAGAGAACGCTTAAGCACTTTTTGTGAAGTAAGCCTGGTGAATAAAGAGGTAGGGAAAAGTTGCCAAGCGTGTTAGAAATACTAATTATCCGGGAGATAAAATCTAGGAGATCAAGTATTCCTGAATCTCAAGCTCAGAGCCGGTCGTCCCGCCTTCCCACTGTTTTTGGGAGAGATCATTTCACTATTCTTGTTATTTTTATTTTTTGCAATTTCATTCGGTTTCTACAAGTCGGCATATATACGCACGTGCTTGCATCGCCAAACAAAGAGCACACTGGGGAGGAACGAATTTCGCTATACGCTTGCTGCTGTAATATCGCACTCAAACTAGACATGTAGACCTGAGTACATGTTCTATATAAACGGAAGACCACAACGCATTCTCTAGGTACGCCTGTAGTACAGTCTAAGCCAAGGATTGACGTGGTCTAAATGTGGGAACAACTTATAAACTTGAAAAAGAGAAACCGACGCATAAGTCAGTGTACCATTGCATTATCCCAAAAGATACTGAAGGGAGAAACGAGTTCTTCCTGCAAGTTGGCTCATATTGATACCCCACACGAAAGCGGGAATACCCGACGCACTGCATGATCTTTATCTCACGGGCTGTTTGGTACCTGACACACGTAAATAACTTATGCGACAAGGAAAACATTGCATAGCTGCGTGCAGGCGGACACAGGAATTTCTGCTCTCCTTGCGATGTGCGCTTTGCAAACAAGCGTGAGTGCTGACGAGTGGAGCAGCTCTGTGTTCCGTGTTCGATGAAAAACCACAAGTTGCCCTAGAAGTGGTGCACTGTTCCTACTATTAATAATACCAGCAGATCTAACAGGTTTTGCACCCGATGGACAAAAGTCTACTAAATCGTAGTTTTCTCCGTATTCACGACCGCTCCGTACAGATGACGAAACATCTTTCTTCTTGAACGTGACTTTTGTCAGCATAAATTTATGTCGTCATCAATGCATCATTAGGACATCTAAGTTTACCAATACTAAAACATCACATTCGTTCACACGTCCTCACTATGCAAATACTATATCATAGCGGAAGAACCACTGCTATAAGAATTATTAGGGGGGGGGGGAGGTTACTGCACAGTATAGGATACCGAGCTACTATCCCTCTGCCATGTTGCGTGCCTGTATGGGCGGAGTTTTTTTAAATGCGAATCATTTCTTGGTGAACTTCAACGACTTTGAGCCTATCTATCTATCTATCTATCTATCTATCTATCTATCTATCTATCTATCTATCTATCTATCTATCTATCTATCTATCTATCTATCTATCTATCTATCTATCTATCTGTCTGTCTGTCTGTCTGTCTGTCTGTCTGTCTGTCTGTCTGTCTGTCTGTCTGTCTGTCTGTCTGTCTGTCTATCTATCTATCTATCTATCTATTTATCTATCTATCTATCTATCTATCTATCTATCTATCTATCTATCTATCTATCTATCTATCTATCTATCACATTTCTTTAATTTTTGTACTTCTGGCCTGCTTCTGGCTCCGTTTGTGTTCGTGTGGCTTGGAGCTGTTTTTTCACGAAAACATAAATTAGCAAATGTTCACCGTTTGCGCTTCACAACCTTATTCTTTTAGGCTTACTATTTCGAATCAAGTCCCTAAGTTCAAAAGGGTTCGTTCTTTTTTTCAAAACAAAACCGTGACCAGTAATAAACAAAGCCGCAAGTATGATTCGCCGCCCGCAAGTACGAAGACTAGGCAAATGTGTGTACTACCCATCATTCCCATGGTCGCTGAACGATCGCAGCGCCAGAGTGCCCTCTAGTTAATTTTAGGAAACTCTATGGGCAAAGCTCCAGTCGCCCGGACGGGCAGCGCTTGCTTGGTTTTCGCATTGCTTGCACGGAAAACATGTTCTTTGGCGCTTTTATCTCGCAATTCGCACGCTATGGGCACCGTGTTTTCTTCATACTGGATAGCAGGAACGCGCTCCTGCTACGATGTGAGCTGCTACAAAAGTTAAAAATGATGACGAGCTCAAAGCTGCCGATGAAGTTCTACCGTTTCCAATGCAGGCAGTGCGAGGAGCAAAGGCATCAAGAGTGGATTATGGCACTACGTCGATACTTCCTCACTTTGAAGAATCTTTCGTCAAGCGCACTATTACTGCCTATTAACGGGGAGAAACGTGATGGCCGCACCTATATGAAAAGGAGGTACGTTTGTAAACTGAAGCTACAGCAAATAGAAAACTGCTGTACATTTCGAGATCGGGAACCGGCTTTCCGAGACAACCATTTGCAATGTGAAAGTGGCTGAGCTTGCCAGTTTAATGAACCCCTGTTAAAATACCGCACCGTGACTCCTGCAAGTATTTTATTCAGCTGATGGCTGAATAAAATACTCGTCGCCATTCAGTGTCAACAGATTTATGTTGCGTGTTCGTGCTGAGCCTTAATATGCACAGGTCTTTCAAGAAACACCCACCGATAAGTGAGCAGGCTGAGGTGTTTCGGTGCTAGGATCAAAGCCGTGAGTTCCATTCCTGGATACACCAGCTTCATTTCGATGGAAGCGCTGCATTGTAACAATTTTGTTAGATTTAGGTGCAAGAATGGTAGACAGAGCGTGTTGATTTCGCATATTTGAAGCGTATACGGTGGTATGACCCTTAATGTAAACATAGGTGGCGTTCGTGTGTGTGCACCCTTTGTCCGTTCTCCTCGTCACACATTACACTTCAAATAGGTTTAGGTGCACGTTGGAGAATTATTCTTCTGTCTCAAACCTCCGTGTGCCTCCTAATATTATCAAGCTTTTTTCACATAAAATATTATTTTCTTGCATGTGCCCAAGCCGCAGGCGATATACAGCTGCTGCTATGAAAACAAGTTGAAAAAATAACCAAAGCAGATATAAAATTTTTGATGGTATCACGAAATTCAATGCCTATATTGGAGGAAAATCTCGGCTAAACTTAAAACATGCTCGATCATAGTGGCTATTGTGTTATATCACGACGACCACGCAAGCTCTCAAAACAACCTAATCGACATTCGAATCAGTGAAGACGCTGCGTGATCAGACAAGGATAATAATCCAAAATGAAACATGTGCAGCAGGAAACGAGCATGGTCAAAATGTATATAAAATACTTTTTACGTGCATCATTATGCTTTCAAAGCAGCTGTAAAAATCCAAGGTCACATTGATCTCACGACACGACATTGTTAACATCCGATGAAGACCTCGGCAAAAGTGAAACTCTTATGAAACTGAACGCTGCGTTTTGCAATGATGCCATGGTCTCACAAAGCAGACGTAAGTTTACCCCCGTATTCACAAACGCTCCTTCACTCAAGCGCTCTCCTCGACTCGAAAAACTCGATGGGAGCGCCGCCTCTTGGCCTAACATATCACTGCATATTGGCAATATTCTGCAGCGATTCTTGAGAAGCGCAACATCAATTTAAGTTGAGCAGCGGCGCAGTATTCAACTCACTTGAGTCAAGGATGGAATTCGAGTCGAGGAGCGTTTCCCAATACGGGGGTTAGTCTCTTCACACTGACCTCCTAACAAATTTAAAGCCATGTGCCAAACTTGGCTTCGAAACAATCGAAATCCGAACGCTATATACAAACGCGTGCGAAAGCATGGTGGTGGTTTGCCGACAGCTCAGCGAAGGCAGGACTGCCGCAGGAAATGTACTTTTTACCGGTAATATACATGTCAATTTTGTGCAGTCACCTCGCTTTTATAGTGAAGAAAGGCAGCTGTTCATCATTGACATGCACATAGCACTCGCTCAAAGACATCGTGTTTGACTTGCTTGGTCCCGCAAGTGTTATCAACGAATCCCTCTCGATTCTCTTGAGATTCGCACCTTGAAAAAGTTATTACATTCTTTTTAAACCTTCGGAGCAAGTCACAGGCAGAGGTGATGCTGCACGCATAGGGCGCCCAGTTAACAGCGCGTGAAAAGCGCATGAACGTGCTGAGAGAGTGCAGGCAGACGGCGGGAGCGGGGTACCGAGCGACCGGCGTTTGCTAGAAAGCGGCCAAATGCGCGCGGCGCAGCGCTCCCCGACCGAGGTAGGGAGGCCTATGCCCATATGCTTGGCTTCGCTTATGCCTTCAAAACTAAGTTATTTTATGCCATGATCGTATCTGCCGTGGTTTTGTCCACAGAATTTGCGCAAAGTAGCCTTGCTCTGACTGATCGAGTGTAGCACGAGCGCACATTTTCGGGGTTCTGTCCCTGATACGTTGTCGCCATACACGATCGTAAGAAAAACGACCGTGGTTACTTCACAGCGGTTGTGACTACAAAGTTCACGCACACTGTAGAAGACAGTGCGTGTGTCGGTCACACGCGTACTCCCAGAGATTCGAGTAGGCTGCTCTCGGCCTTCGTTCCACGGTTTCTGTACTAAGTTCATATCACCCGCCATGATTGGGAAATGTGTTCAGAACATTCAAATTTAGGCTCAATGAAAAAAGTTGAATTTGGCTGGAGAATTGCACAAATTAGTATCTATCTGCCTGGTCAACGACATCTCAGAGATTCTTCTGTACGCTTAGATGAACGGCTCCCAAATTCATTTAAGTAGTAGGTTCGAAAAGTCTGGAGCGGATTGAGCTGCTTTTTTTGTCAATACGCCCAGATCACGCACATAAACTTCAATTTCTGGGAAATTTTCATGCCAACCATAGAAACGGAAGAAATGGTTGAAATTCGGGGGTCTCCCGGCCAATCTGGGAAACTTGGTAGGTATGAAAATGTGGAAACAACTGCATAAGCAAGACATCAGTGCAGGGGTCTAGCAAACAGAGAGCTTTTTGAACACAATGACTACCAGCAGGTATCGATAAGCCTTTCAGGTACATTTCTTGTTCCGCCATAAGTGTCAGTCATGTTCTTCTCGTTGTGTTCTGCCTTTCTGCTGAATTTTTTTCCAATTTTACAACGCAACTTGTAGCGCAGTCTAATACCTTGGTACCAAAGAAACAAGTGCTCAAACCTAGGTGGTCAGCTTGTGCCTTCTTCATTAACATTACGCCTCGTCATTTTTTAGTGATCTCTTGGTGTGCCTGTCAAACAAACGAGGCAGTAATAAATCATACAAAATAAACCAAAAAGCTATTGCCGCCATGCAAATGAGCACAAAGAACAGCCCACACACCCCCTTCATAGACTGCACAAATAATAATGCTGCCTCAGGCATAACACCAAAGGAGACTGTTGGGTTATACTGCTGAGTGTCTACTGTACTGCAGCCGCTGCATTCGCTCCCATGCCGGCTAAGCAGTTGTTGCAGTAACACCCAGCTTGGTTTTTGTCGGTTAAACTTTTTTTTCAAGAACAAAGCTTTAGAGCTCGAGGTAGAACGTTATGTGTCCTCTAAAAAGCCTTTACGCTGTTACTTTTCAGGCGCTGCTTGCTTATCAACCGCACTTTGACAAAAAGAACCAACGTAGCCGCCGCGCAGGCTGAGTATGAGCAATGAAATGGTCGTGCCTCTACCAGAAGTGCCACAGCCTGCTTCGCACGACGGTCCCAGCACTGGAGTATCAACATTCTTGCATGCTCTGTGGCACTACACAATTTACCACAGAAAAGGAAATAGCCAAGAAGGCCACATTAAGCCCCTAAGATCAAGCAGCTTGTTTTTTCAAGTGGTATCTGACACAACAAAAATTAAATGAGCAGCAGAAGAAAAACACTTTTACCTCCAGCACAATACACTCCTGCCATATGGTAAATGCCATTAGAAACTTGTTGCCGGCAATGGAGATGGAGCCAAACCTTTTAGCCATTTACTTGTTTTTTTAAATCTGATGCATTGTTGATTCTTGCAACTGCAACTGCTTTTTCACCACTTTCACCACATGCCATGCATGTGAGCTTAGCCCTCGTGTGAAAAGCACACTGGTACCCAACCATTCTAAATATCTAGTGTTCCTACTTTGAGAGATTCATAAGAATAAAATTCAACTCTCATACACTATTGCATAATATTTACAATGGTATGTTTACATTGCACACTATAATCAACTGGAAATGCCTGGGCACAAAAATCCTATGAAGATGTGGTCATTACTTTTTAATAATATTATGTATGAAAGAAACGTACACTGCACCTAGTGAGAACTTTCTGTGGCAACATAACCATGGCTACGGAGCCGAAGCACACACATTTTTACTACACTTCTGCATGTAGTCATCGAATGCAAGCTTTTGTAAACTATTCTTTTATAGACAATGCAGAAAGTTTTTTTTTTGTAAAAAATGGCGTTTCGTGTTTCTGATTTTCTGGCATTGATTTCACTTTTTCCCCATTAACAACAAAGGCGTCACTTAGTCAGCTTGGTTTAAGCAGTTGCGTACCGAAGCTAGTATGCGAGTATGAACACTTGTTTGTGAGACGGAAAGAAACAATTGACAGCAGTGCGTATTGAAACATCTTGTTACCCGTACACTATCACCAGGGAAGAAGTTTGGTGCTAGTGATACCATCAGCGTGAGTGGGCCTCTTGTCGCTATAGGTACTATGATGTTGACACCAGCAACCCACTAGTCTACAGCAAGATCAGCTTTTCAAAATCAAAGGTGGGATTAGAAAACTACATGGAAGTAATGGCGCATTTCGTAAGCTGCATTTTTTATATGGTCAGTATTTTAGTTGTCTACTAATTCAGCATTATCACACTGACGATCGCATACTGTAAAACCGTGCCCATCCGCACTTAGGGTGAAGGTGCTATCAGCGTTTTGTTATGACGGGGTTGAGAGCAATTTACAAAAATTAAATTAACAGCTCAAATTCTTTCTTAGGCAACTGAGGAGGTCAAGTTTAATACGTGATTAATAGTGATCTTTTTACTAAGCAAAACGGCGCTCTTGAACACGACAGGAAGGGAGTACGATTAAACCTCTTTATGTGACAATCAGAAAACGCCTCTTTACATCCAGTCATGGTAAATACTTTCTTTGACTGTCTCCACTTTCACATTACCCGACAAAACAACTTGAGCATCTTCAGAAAGCCGGCACTTGTTTCTTCTGTTTCCTGTTCTTCGTCTGTGCCATGCTGCACGTTTACCTAGAGCAACTCGCCCAAATCGCCTCATTAGTGCATCTTCAGAAAGTTACTGCATCCCAGAAGTATGAAAACAATGATGCCAACCTTGTATACCCAAAATTTAAGAAATATTGTTTTTTAGCACAACAATGGTGCAATTATAGCTTCCCCATGCTTTTACTTCTTTGAAATATAACACTGACCGCTTTACTAAAGCTGATTTGTACATTCCTTCACCCACAGAATATTCTATTCGTTTCTCACTATATGGTGCTCACTTTTTGTGCATATTTGATCCACTAGCATTGTGTATATTGTGCTTTTCAGGAGATCTCAGCAATAAATCCCGATATTTATTTCGTCAGGCTGTGTCCATTATTTTATCCGGCCTTTTTTTTGTCAAAGCTTTCAGTTGAAGCCATACATAACTTTCATAACATTATCTCGAAAATAATATCGTAACTCATGGACGCTTGTAAAAAAGTGTACACGTTGGGTACGCGAGAGAAGTCAGAACTGATATCACCTGCAAATGGACAGCTTGGCAATTTAACACATATGCAGAAAGCTCTGCCCAAATGGCTTTGAGTGTGCTGCCGCAAGAAGCTCTCACCAGGCATAGGCTAAAAATAATTACAACAGTATCCCCCACAAAAGAAAGGTACATACCTACACTAACACTCATTCACTCAAGTTCCAAAAAGAGCACACCAGAGTAGCACGCTAAGACTTTTCAAACCAAACTCATCTGGCTCCACTGGTGTTGGGCTGTGCATCAACAGATCTTGAGATAGTGCAATTAGGAATGTTTGTAAGATTTCTATAAGTAGCGAATGCATAGTGGTTAGAGCATCCGCCTCGCATGCAAAAGGTCCATGGTTCAAATCCCGGTGCCGCGCACTTCCCAACCGGATAAAAAAAATCCGCGTGGTGATGGAACTGCATCAAGAGGCCCGGGGTGCGGCCTCACCGGTAACCACCGCCGGGAACGCACTCCCTCACCAGAGAAGGATTGACCACCCTGGTGCAGTATCGGGCCACTACCTCCCACATGCATACGTCAAATAACTCACAGCCCTCAGTCCCCAGCAGCTGCGAAGCAACTGACCAGGGCGGTGGTCAGATCTGCAACGCAGCAGAGGGTGCTAAGAATCTCTGGATCCGGACAGGCCGCCACTGGAACTTGAACTTGGGAACGTTTAACGCTAGAACCTTATCTAGTGAAGGAAGTCTAGCTGTACTGTTCGAAGAGCTAGAGGGTGTTAAATGGGATATAATAGGGCTCAGTGAGGTTAGGAGGACAGATGAGGGCTATACGGTGCTACAGAATGGGCATGTCCTTTGCTATATTGTTTGGCTGACAGAAGAGAACTGGGAGTGGGGTTTCTAATTCACAGAATCATAGCTGGCAACATAGAGAAATACTATAGCATTAATGAAAGGGTGGTAGGTATCGTAATTAAACTGAGTAAGAGTTACAAGATGAAGGTGGTACAGGCCTACGCGCCTACATCCAGTCATGATGACGCTTCAGTTGAAAGCTTCTATGAAGACGTGGAATCGGCAATGAGTAAAGTACAAACACAGTATACAATACTGATGGGAGACTTTATTGCAAATGTAGGGAAGAAGCAGGCGGGAGACCAGGCAGTAGGAGATTATGGCATCGGTACTAGAAACGCCAGAGAAGAGCTACTAGTAGAATTCGCAGAACGCAATAATTTACGGATTTTGAATACCTTCTACCGAAAACGAGGAAACCGCAAGAGGACATGGAGGAGCCCTAATGGCGAAAATAAGAACGAAATAGACATTATAATGAGTGCACACCGAGGCATCGTGCAGGATGTGGAAGTGGTTGGCAAGGTACGATGCTGTGACCATAGAATGGTATGGTCTCGAATTCGCCTAGATTTGAGGAAGGAACGACAGAAACTGATACGCAAGAAGCCAATCAATGAGCTAGCACTGAGACGGAAAGTACAGGAATTCAGTCTCGCTTCAGAACAGGTACTCGGCTCTTAGTGAGGAAACCAACCTTAGCATAGATACAATAAATGATACTCTTACGAGTATCATTACGGAGTGTGCAGTGGAAGTTGGAGGCAGGGTAGTTAGACAGGACACTGGCAAGCGTTCCCAGGAAACGAAGAACCTAATTAAGAAGCGTCAAAGCATGAAAGTGTCAAGTACAACAGACAAAATAGAACTGGCAGAGCTTTCGAAGCTGATTAATAGACGTAAAGTATGCGATGTAAGAAGGTATAACATGGAGAGAATTGAACACGCTCTGAAAAACGGAGGAAGCGTCAAAGCAGTGAAGAGGAAACTTGGGATAGGCAAAAGTCGGATGTATGCACTAAGTGACAAAGAAGGCAAAATAATTACCAATATGGATAGGATAGTTAAAATAGCGGAGGAGTTTTACAGATATCTGTACAGTAGCCGAGACAAGCACGACCTTAATACTATAAGAACTAGCAGTAATCCAGATGACACCCCACCAGTAATGATAGAAGAAGTCAGAAAAGCTTTGGAGAGCATGCAAAGAGGCAAAGCTGCTGTTGAAGATCAGGTAACATCAGATATGCTGAAAGATGGAGGACAAATTGTGTTAGAAAAACTAGCCACCCTGTTTATGAGGTGTCTCCTGACCGGAAGGGTACCAGAGTCTTGGAAGAACGCTAACATCATCTTAATACATAAGAAAGGGGATGACAAGGACTTGAAGAATTACAGACCGATTAGCTTGCTCTCTGAAGTATAAAAGCTATTTACAAAGGTAATTGCTAACAGAGTAAAGAAAACGCTAGAATTCAATCAGCCAAAGTCACAAGGAGGATTTCGAACAGGCTACTCAACAATCGACCACATTCATACTATCAATCAGGTAATAGAGACATGCTCAGAATATAACCAACCACTATACATAGCCTTTATAGATTACGAGAAGGCGTTTGATTCAGTAGAAATATCAGCCGTCATGCAGACACTGCGGAATCAGGGCGTCGATGAAGTATATATAAACATCCTGGAAGAAATCTACAGGCGATCAACTGCTACCATAGTGCTTCATAAAGAAAGCAAGAGAATACCAGTAGAGAAGGGTGTAAGGCCGGGGGACACAATCTCCCCAATGCTATATACCGCGTGCTTACAGGAGGTTTTCAGAAGCCTAGAATGGGAACAGTTAGGGATAAGAGTTAATGTAGAGTACCTTAGTAACCTGCGCTTCGCCGATGACATTGCATTGCTGAGTAACTCAGGGGACGAATTGCAACCCATGATTACGGAGTTAGACAAGGAGAGCAGAAAGGTGGGTTTTAAATGAATCTGCAGAAAGCGAAAGTAATGTACAACAACCTCGGAAAAGAGCAGCGCTTCGAGATAGGTAATAGTGCACTTCAAGTTGTAAAAGACTATGTCTGCTTAGGGCAGGTAATAACCACGGAGCCACGAGATTGAAGTAACTAGAAGAATAAGAATGGAGTGGAACACATTTGGGAAACACTCTCAAATTATGACAGGTAGATTGCTACTATCCCTCAAGAGGAAGGTATATAACAGCTGTATTTTGCCGGTACTTAGCTACGGAGCAGAAACCTGGAGACACACAAAGAGGGTTCAGCTTAAATTGAGGACGACGCAGTGAGCAATGGAAAGAAAAATGGTAGGTGTAACCTTAAGAGGCAAGAGAGCAGAGTGGATTAGGGAACAAACGGGGGTTAAGGATATCATATCTGAAATCAAGAAGAAGAAATGGACATGGGCCGGGCATGTAGCGCGTAGACAGGATAACCGCTAGTCATTAAGGTAACTGGATTCCCAGAGAAGGGAAGCGGGTTAGGGGGAGACAGAAGGTTAGGTGGGCAGACGAGATTAAGAAGTTTGCGGGTATAAATTGGCAGCAGCAAGCACAGGACCGGGTTAACTAGCGGAACATGGGAGAGGCCTTTGTCCTGCAGTGGATGTAGTCAGGCTGATGATGATGATAATGATGATGATGTAAGATTTCTACCAATACAACTAAGTAGCCGCAGTAGCAGGGCTGCAGTATACAATGTAAGTAAATAGGCCTAAGATTATCTCACAAAGATGCCTCTGTGGTTCATTTTATTGCAATATGCAAGAAACCTAAAATTGACAAATGCCAGCAATAATTGAAAAAACCACATTTCAGACAGAAATGGTTATACTTGCCCATCACTTCAGTAAACTTCCACGAACACTACATATAGAAACATTAGAGGAAATATTTTATACCAAATTTATCTGGCTACACCGGTGCACTGCTGCTCAGCATTAGATGTTGAGGTGCTACAATGAAGAATTTTAGTAGATTTGTACCATTTGAACTGATCAGTTCTAGTTATTAGGCTGGTATACAATGTGATAGGTATTCTAGAAGCACTTCGTTAAGCATTATGGGTTAAGCCTAATGTTGTATTTTGCCCGACTGTGGTGGTATAATCAAAGTGAACAGTGGAAACGCCTCACAGAGGGTGGACCTATCTTTACCAAATGCGCCGTGTCGTCCTTCGCGTGTTCGCTTTAAGGGGGTTAGTAGTGACATCTTCTGGTGGTGGCGCATGTCCCTGTTGGTAATCGCCGTCTGAAAAGAAAAAAAAACAATAAAGCAGTGGAGTTCAGTCGTCCCTTCATTTCAGGTTAGATGGTACAGATTCAAAATGTTCTCGGAGTGGTAAAAAAGAAAAGGGGAAAAGATATAAAAAAACACAAGAAGCTAAGGAGCTTTGTGCCGCAAAGCGGTAAAGAAAAGGGCATGAAACTTCGAAGCTGGCAGACGGTCGCCACGTGCAGCCACCACAAGGGGCTCACTATGATAGCGGTGTACGCCTCTTCTGAGCACCTATGAATGAGACGCAGAACAAGAAAGCAGTTACGAAGAGGGGAAGATACAGGTGGTTTGCATTTGAATGCCAAGATGTCGAAAGCTAGTGATACCGTATGGGGTCTGAAGAGTCCGTCTTTAATAGGGAAGGTCATTAGGCAAAAATATGTTTTCAGTATCTTCATAGGTGGCCTGCTCAGCGGAATTGATTCCAGAATTTGGTGGCATGTTGGCTGAGAAAAGGGAAAATTGAGAATGCGAAGAAAGTGAGAAACCAAGATATAAACAAAAAAGGGAATAAAATGCGAAGAAAAGGCAGGGCGGGGGTAGGTGGGAGTTTAAAGTAAGCAGAAAAAAGCAAAGGAAGAAAAAGAAAAAAAGGAAAAAAAAAGACGCCGGAAACTGTCTTGGTTGGAAATGACCTTAACGATGCGCAGTAGGAATGGTTTTCGAATCAAGGAAAGAGGGGAGAAAAAGTGGGGAAGGGGTTTAAAATTTCTAGAAAATAAAAATTCGTGGTTGCATATAGACACATTCATATCTATATTTGAAATTGCCAAATTGAAAGAGAACAATAGTAGTACGGTATGTAGGCTAAGACCGATTCTATGTAGTAACTGTTATGTCTATTGAAGGGTGAACGTATCTTGTCTGTGTAAATATTGCCGAAATTACGCAATGGCTTTCAGTGATTCCAAATTGTTCCGTGCTACATTGATTACTTATGGGTGTAGGGACATAAATTTGTGTATCAAATATGATTGTATATATTTTCTCTCTAGCGGTGACCAGAAATTAGTTTGTAGAACGCCCCACCGCAGTGCTCTAGTGGCTAGCGTACTCGGCTGCTGACCCGCAGGTCACGGGATCGAGTCCCGGCTGCGGCGGAGCCATTTCTGATAGAGGCAGAAGTGTTGTAGGCCCGTGTGCTCAGATTTGGGTGCACGTTAAAGAACCCCAGGTGGTCTAAATTTCCGAAGCCCTCCACTACGGCGTCTCTTATAATCATATGGTGGTTTCGGGATGTTAAACCCCACATATCAATATCAGTTTGTAGAACAACCGTCGGCCGCGGCGACCGTCTGCCGGCTTCGAAGTTTCAAGCTCTTTCCTTTACCGCTTTGCGGCACACAACTCTTTCTTAGCGTGTTATTTTCTGTTTTTTTTTTCTGTCTTTGTTTTCTTTCTTTTTCTTCGCCATTCCTTTTTTCCCCTACCCTCCGAAAAGATTTTGAATCTGTACCATCTAACCTGAATTGAAGCGAGGACTGAACTCCTCTGCTTTATAGTTTTTTTCTTTTCATACGGCGATTACTAACAGGGACATGCGCTACCACCAGGTGATGACGTCATCACTAACACCCTTACAACTAACACGCCAAGGATGACATGGTGCCTTTCACCAAGATGGGTCCATCTATCGAAACGTCGTACAGCCTGTCTGAGGTACTTCCACTGTTCACTCTGAGTATCCCACGACGCGTTTTCATCTATGGGCTCCCATCTTGGCTTTAGATTTTGCCAAACCGTCTCGCTCATTTCGAGTCACGACACTCAATATCGAAAACTACCAAGTTGTGTTATTTTCTGCTAGCTTAGCTTCCAGTTGCCAGCTGAAATCATTTACTAGAAGCAGAGTGTCGTTTCTGCCTTAGTTATTTTCCCACTAAACAAGAAAGTAGTGCTGCCGACAACAGATGGTTGAGAGTCTCCGTATCTTTGAAACCTTTACGATGAGTAAGCGTAGACGCCATGGTTTGCTTATCTGAAAGTTCTGCTTGTTTCAAAACTTTTTTATTTTTTTTACTTGGAGTTAACGAGATATTTTCTTACTGGTACAAATTCCAGAGCATGCCAAAAAAATGACTGGGAACCCTAAATATATGCAAGCAAGTGCTTCGCACAGTGTTACAGGTGATGTAGATGAGTTAAATGATGATGCCAAGTGAGCACAAACCGAATTTTCCGAACGCAAGAGTACCAATCTTTACAGTTGGTAATATAAAATAGGCAGGTATGTAAGATAAAACTCACCTATTCTGTTAGTCATTGGGAATGCAGTGGTGCAGAGAGGAGCCACAGAAGATCTAGGCACTGAAAACAATTCATAAAAATTGCGAATCAGTGATGTCTGCAGACAGTTATTCCCTGAAATAGATAGAGTAACGTGCTGCTAAAAGTAGCTTGATGCCTAATAAACAATACAAAAAGGTATTAAATCTAAGGTAGTGTGGTGTGAACGTGGGGCTTAAAATGTTTTAACCTAGCTGACAAACATGTCTAATAATTGTGGCCTTATGTATGACGTATTCTCTTACCATACGCCAGTGAAGTTGCTGAAATGACAGCAGGAATACTGCGAGAATCTGAAATTCGTTGGACAGAGGCTAAATAGTATAACACAGCCTGCACACTGTCTTGATGTAATTGTTGTTGTGGCCTACTCATAGTGTACTATTCTTTAAGTGCATATTTTTGCCTAAATTTATTTTAGACACTATCTACGAGAGCAGATACTGCGTAGTTCAGCAGAGCAGAAGGTAAAATCTTGTTTACATGATAGCAACGTGACAATAATGCGGGCATTACGGAGACGCAGACGGTGGGCAGATCAGTCAGCCGCTGACAATATAAGAGAACCATATGAACCCACTAGGCCGACGCCGACACCTTTAAGCACAGCATGCCTTCATAGTTTAACATGATGGGAGCAGTAAACAGCAGCAAAACGTGATAGAAGACTCATCGTTGGCAGGTCGAAAGATGCGTGGCTGAGTGAAAATTCAACCACGTCGTTATTTCTAACGTCGAACTTTTTGGTTCTTGTTACTCGGGATTATGATATTTATGTACTAGTAAGAAGGCTTGAGAATGACATACAAGTTATTGTGAGGCCTACATATATGCAAAAAAGTGCTTCGCACAGGGTTACAGGTCATGTAGACGAGTACAATAATGAGGCCAAGTGAGCGCGAAACAAAGTTTCAGGCAGCAAGAGTGCTACTCCTTACATGAGGTATTAAGAAATAGGCAGGTATATATAAAAGAAAGCTCACCAATTTCTTCTGACATTGGCAGTTGAGTGGTCCAGAGTGGAGCCCAAAAAGATCTAGGCACTGAAACAAATCATAAAAAATGCGGATCAATGATGTCAACTGACGATTATTCTCTGAAATGGATCGAGTAATGTGCAGGTGAGAGTAGCATGATGCTTCATAAATAATACAAAAGTTCTTAAATCGCATGTAGTGTAGCGTGAACGTAGTGCCCTCTTCCTAATTTATTGTTTTAATGAATCTGACAAACATGTCTAAAAACTGCGGCCTTATGTTGAAAGTATTTTCTTACCAGATGCCAGTGAAGTTGCTGGACTGAAAACACGAATATGTTGGCCAGAAATCGAAATTTGATGTACAGAGGCTAAATAGTAAAACACAGACCGCACACTGTCATGCTGTAGTCATTCTTACAGCCTACTAATATTTACTATTTTTGAAGTGCATGTTTTTGTCTAAATTTATTTTTATAACAATAGCTATCTGAGCAAATGTGAAGTTGAGTACAGCAGAAGGTAGGTGACTTTTGCAGCACTGACTCCAATTACTGTCAACAGCTCACGACAGATAACTCATGCTCACTCTGAAATAGCTTTCTCATTACATTAAAACTGTATTTTTGTGAATAAGAACAAAAAGGCCTTACTGCACTGCTGCGTCCAAGGCGACCGAGATGCGGTATGGGATGTAGTATCGGATGCAGTGGTTGCACTGGATCCTGAATAAAAAATTATACAAACATAGTCATAGCCTGTAATGCACGTTGTAGAGGCACACTTGAATTGATCACAGGAGATTTTTATTGCGCAGTACTCACAGACTAAAACACAATTCAGGACTAACCAATACAGTAACTTTCTTTTCCAAGGTGTTCAGTTCACATAATTGCCTATGTTACCATTGTCATTTCACAAGTTGAGCCCACAAAAAGGCACGAACAAAGGGAAGAGGCGTACACACATGCAGGCACAAGCCTGGATTGCCCCTCTCGTCCTAGCATTGTGACAGATATGTTGCGATAGGACAAAGTTGTCTCAATAAATTGCATGTACTAGTCATTATACTAAGGCTTTTGATGTCTCGTTTCAATTCATGAGTACTGCACCATTATCTAGATGCTTGAATATTCCACACTTTTATTCTAATACAAACACGGCTGTCGTGGCCAGGAATATAGACTGTGCCCCTGAGTTTTATAGTAAAACAGAGCACCCCCTAAGCTACTAAGGTGAATCATTTGTCTTATAATCAACCCAGTAAAACAAAAATGAATTGAGAGCAAAATAACACAAAATGGCACAATATTTTTAACTTACATTTTGCTCCTATACTGGCCAATGAGGAGTTAGACACAGGACCTTCGGCCCCCACCATTACATCCAAATATCTGGCATAAGTAATCCTGCTTTGATTGATATGAGGGGTTTAACTTCCCAAAACCACCATATGATTACGAGAGACGCCGTAGTGGAGGGCTCCGGAAATTTCGACCACTTGGGCTTCTTTAACGCGCACCCAAATCTGAGCACATGTGCCTACAACGTTTCTTCGTCCATCGGAAATGCAGCCACCGCCGCCGGGATTTGAACCGGCGACCTGCGGGTCATCAGCCGAGTACCTTAGCCACTAGACCACTGCAGCGGGGCATAAGTTATCCTGCTTTCTGAAACAATATTTACAATACTGTAAATGTGAACGTCTATATTTACAGTGTAAGGCGACACCAAGAGAAGGCACAAATGGCCCTCAAAATCCGTTTGGCGGATTCTGTGGTGTCATCTTGTGCTGCAAATATGGAAGCTAGAAACCAATTTGCGATACCTACTGCTTTGTAGTAGTTTTTGCCACAATACTCTGTGAAAATAACTCGTACATTTTAAATAAAAATGCTGAGGCAGACGTGCCGACATTTACTGTATTTTTGTGCTCGTCACCATGTCGAATCAATCACTTTTCTCTACTAAGCTTTGTGCATTTAATGACATTTCTGTTGCTTATTGAATTTCACAGCGGAACAGTTGTTTTGGATGAATATCTTATCTTCCAGTTCAATAAAAATGTCTTGCTGGATAAGGCTGACGAATGTCATGCTCTTCTGCGCAGCCCACGATTTCACGACCAAATCCTGGCCACTCAGTTTGCCCGCGACAGGGTCGTCAGGCTAGACCTGCCGGTCCCCACGTGAGAGTAGCCGGGTGAAGCGTGGCAACTTCAGCGCCTGCACTGGACCATATTAAAGTTGTTCTCACCCACTCACTCACATGGGCAACTCTTAGACTGTGTTGTTGCGGTAGTATAGAAATAATAGTATCGACCTCCAATCCAGGAGCTGCTGGGATCGCGTCTGTGTGCTACCACAGACAAGACAGGTATTTGATGATACACAGGACCCCCCGACCCTGCAATCAGTAGTCTTTAAATCTTCATCTTGAAAGGTCGCATCAAAAGACCCCCGGAAGTCGCTGGTTGCACACTGCTTACCACAGCTTTGTAGGATTTTTGAGCATCTGATTTTGTCTAGAAGAGAAAAGGGGAAAATTCCGCAGCTGTGTGCCTGCACCTAGTACTCATCAGTATAGACTAGATATGTAGGCACTAAGAAGTGCTTTTGGTCTTGAAGCAACGTAAGGAGTTTCACCCGAGACCTCCGAAGCGTCTTAAAGGGACACCTACCCCCGTATTCAGAAACACTTCTTGACTTAGTAAACTTGACTTGCCAGCGCCTCCACTGCCACACGTTTCATGTATAATGTTACCACACTTCAAATCACCAGATTGAAAACGGTTCTTTTCAAGTTATTGATGCCTTACCCAGTGTTGCTTGCCTTTACTGCGTGGAACTTTTGCACGAAACTTTTGGAACTTTTGCAAACGGAACTTTTGCACCACTGTCGCCATTCCCCATAGTAACGCGAGGTGGTTCTTTTTTTTATAAGCCTCCGATAAATGTGAAAAGGCAATTCACGAAGGCTTCCTGGTTGGTGGCGCATTTATAGATTTAACGAAATCGTTTACACAATTATTCACAGCATTATTATGCATATACCTGAATCGTATGACATAACTGGTCCAACACTTCAATTTATTTCAAGCTATTTATCTAGCCGCACTGATGTTTTCAAAATGACAGTAAAGTTTCAGCTGCTAAGATTGTAAATCAAGGTGTTTCTTAGGGATCAAATCTTGGCTCATTGCTTTTGTTGTTATTTAATAATGAACTACCTAATACTTTGAATACTGTAGGCTGTACCTTGTATGCAGATGACACGATCATTTTCACTTGCACTTATAACATCGATGACCTAAAACGGGAAATTATTGTTGATCTACATAATATATTTTATGGTGTCAAAAGAACATGTGAGAGATTAATCTATCCAAAACCGTTTTTATGGTCTTCCATACCATACCAGCAGCAGTTTCAAAATCTACATCTGTCCGTTTGGACGATCACTTGATGCCAATGTCTGATCGGGCAAAGTTTCTTGCGGTAATCATAGACAGGCAGACAGGCATATGAAGCTCAACATTCATGCGCAATCACTTATTAGCAAGATAACCTGCGGAATACGCGCCATAATAAATACTCGTAGATATTGTCAGCCACATATTATCCATTCCCTTCATCACGTACATATTCACAGCCATATATTGCATTGCATATCAGCCTGGGGCAACACATATTTCACCAACCTCAACCAACTTCAACGCATACAAAATCAAACATTTCGTCTCATGACATTCAGCCGTTTTTAACCAATGCAACGCCACTTTATCGATATTTAAATATTCATCCTCTTCATCAATATTTGAGCTGAAGTTTTGCATTGTTATGTATAAGCTTTTTCGAGATATTTTACCAATTGATGGCATTATCGTGAATAACCTCGTGAATAACAACGTTACTAGGTTTCTTGAGCTGGATAGTCAAGTTCTACCTAAGATTCGCATGAACTACGGCAAGTTCACCACCACGTTATGGGAATCAAGCTATGGAATTTCCTTTCTTACATGAATGAATCATCAAACACGGAACATGCCTTCAAAAACTAAGTAAATATATACTTTTTGCAACAACGGTCTTCATCCTAGCAATCTTTTTTGTTTGGTACATATTTATTGCTTTTCTCTTTTGTATTGTAACTTCTGATTGTTTTCTTTAAGTGCTACCTTTTCTTTTATGTTTTGTTAACATATAAGTATTTTTGTTTTTGCATTTATTCTCACACTGTTCATTTTCTTTCTCACCGAAGATACGGTAACTACTGAATGATGTATATTTTCTTTTTTCGTTCACATCTTGTACGGGACCCCCCCCCTTTCTAACAATTTTTAACTTTGAGGCTCCTTGAGTATTACAAGTCTTGTACACATTTTTATTGCAAACTGTTATTGTCGATGTTCAATAATAAATAACGTGAAATCAAACACAGACAAGCACCAATTTATAACATCTCATATTTCACGTATGGCTCTTTTTTGTATAGTAGATATTTTGAGTACCAGCGAGTAATTGTACTTGAACACTCTCACGTCATCGGAATCATTCAAAAATATCTCACTCGTGACGCATGTGGTGTGATACATTTCGGTAAATAATCAATAATTGGGACACTGCATGCTGTTGATAGTATGGCCGTTTTAGACTTCGCTATACATTGAGTTCTCACTCTGACAAATTGTTATTTGTCTTTAGTGTTCCTTTATTGAGCATCTTGTGTGCCCCTTGAATTTATTTTGTTTGCATACCATTTGTCAGTCTACATCCCATCCCTTGATGCCAGGGGAGATGGTGGGGATGGCGCTGCGTAGCCCAAGAGGAGCTATGACAGAGAAGGGAGGATAGTTGAAAATGAGGAAAAGAGCAGAGCAGGTGATTAACTGTTTCAATTTCTTTGAGAAAGTTCAGTCAGTGTTGCCATGCGCGCCTCCTGTGTGCCTAGAGAACTGGGCGACAAAAGAATGGGACCATGACAAGACGCAAAAGGTGTCTTTCTTCTACAGACCACCGGCAGACTGTTGGCGTTGTTGAAGTGTGACATGAGAAAAGATGCCCTCTAAGATAGTCAGCAGATCAAATACTGTGTCATTCCGCTCTAGTGTAATCGCTCCTTAAATACCTTTACACTACTGACTCCAATGAGCTTCAGAAGTTCATGATAATCAACGCATGCTTATTCTGAAGTAACTGAATGCGAGTAACGTTCTCGTTACATTAGAACTGCATTTTCGGTGAATCATACATGCGACACCACGTAAAACAAAGAGAACATCACATCTGAATCCTACACTAAACTTTTCATGCTGTAAGTGAAGTAATTGATTGATATTTGGGGTTTAGCGACCCAAAACCATACGAGTATGAAACATGCCGTAGTTGAGCGCTCCAGCAATTTCGACCACCTAGCATTCTTTAACGCTAGTGAAGCAAAAGTCGTGTAGAAAGTCACTTTACGATGGGTACATATAAAGTACGAAATTGAATCAGTACCAGTCACATATGTCTAATAACGATGATAGTAATGAAACAAAAACCTTATTTTTCTGCCAGGGCCCCATCAACCCATATGCAGCATAGGTTGCAGTGGTTGTGCGGGATCCTCAATATAAAATATTGCATACACATTGATCTGTCTGTCATGTACACAATATATTCAGTGAACTTAAAAAAAAACCAAGCTAGCGCGTAGCAGGCCAAGTTTTGTAAATGCTATGCTTTGCTTACCGTAGTTTTTCGAATCTATGTTGATTGGTTTTTTAAATGCAAAGCATTTCTTAGCGAACTTCAGCGACTATCTATCTATCTATCTATCTATCTATCTATCTATCTATCTATCTATCTATCTATCTATCTATCTATCTATCTATCTATCTACATTTCCGATGGAGGCGGAAATGTCGTAGGCCCGTGTGCTCAGATTTGGGTGCACGTTAAAGAACCCCAGGTGGTCAAAATTTCCGGAGCCCTTCACTACGGCGTCCCTCATAATCATATGGTGGTTTTGGGACGTTAAACCCCACAAATCAATCAATTATCTATCTATCTATCTATCTATCTATCTATCTATCTATCTATCTATCTATCTATCTATCTATCTATCTGTCTATCTATCTATCTATCTATCCGCCTACGACTTCTAGCTCTCCTGGTCGTTTCGATAATTGTATCGATACAAAACTTGGTATGGCCTAACATGATACATAAAGAACATATTTGACTACTCTTATCATGAAAATCGTGACAAGTAGGTTTAAAAGTTATGATTCACATTTCATAATCCTGCAACTCTTCCGGTAGTTTCGTTCACATGGCATGTTGCGAAACTGGTATGGTATTACATGATTTCATGGCGAACACAAGTGACAGACCCTAACATGAAAATTATGGCATGCGTGTCATGTAACAACATGATTACATGACACGCTCAAGATGCGGTCGCGGCCATTTCGCTAGCGTAACATTTACCAAATTTTGTATTGCGGTACGTGAATGGATTGCGAAGGTATATGACTGGGTAAATATCATAATCGTGAGATGCGCGTCATGTAACAACATGACTACCTGCCACGCTCATTATGCGCTGGCGGCCGTTTCGCTAGCTTCACTTATACCAAATATGGTATTACAGGACATAAATGGATGACGAAGGCATGACACTGGTGCAAACATGATAAACACGAAATGTGTGTCATGTAACATGACTATATTCCACACTCAAGATGTGCTCACGGCCATTTAGCTAGCTTCAGATATGCCCAATTTCGTATCACGTGACGTCAATGGATGAAGGAGGCATGTGACTAGTGCAAACATGATAATGATAAAATGCCTGTCATGTTCGAAGATGACTACATGCCACAGTCAAGGCGCCAATACATTTCGACGTGAAGTGGTGCGCGTGCACGCCGGCGTTCATTTCGTCGTATCACGCTGGCGTTGCAACGCCAGGCGCCGGTTTCCATATACTGGCAGGCGTTCGCCGCCTGCGTTGCTTTGACGCATGAGCGTTGCAGCGCGTCCGATGTCCCTCCATCATGAAAATAGGGAGACGCAGTGTTGTCTGGGTAACGCATCGGCGCGAATTTAACGCCGGTTGTCGTCGGGCCGCGCCGACGGACGCTCGTCGCGCTGGTCGCACCTGGCGTATCTGTAGAGCGCTAGCGTTTAGCTAACGTAGCGTCGCTGTGCCCAGCGTCCACGCGCATCAACGCTGCATTGAAGTATATTTGGCCAATCATGATGTACTCGCGACCGTTTAACTAGCTCCACAAATACAAAAATTGGTGTTATGTGGTGTCAAAGGATGACAAAATATATGACTGGTGCAAACATGATAATCCTGACGCGCGTGTCATGTAAGAATATGACAACATACCATGCTAATAGCGTGTTCGCGGCCGTTTCGCTAGTTCCACATATACTAAATTTGGCATCACGTGAAGTGAATTGATGACGATGGTAAATGACACATCCAAACATAATAATCATGACACGGAAGTCATGTACGGCTTCGTTTACCTCCACCTCGTAGTGTGGTGCTGATTTTAAAGTGACACATCAACATTTTTAGATGCGGAAGCATCTTATACTCGCGCCTTGTAGTGCGCCGACCGCACCGCTTCTCGAACATTCGACAGCTGACGCGCGCGCATGCGCCGCCGCGCCGTCTCCTCCTTCTTCCACCATCTGTGCATCCCTTCCTCCTCTACACACCGCGCGCGCTTCACTCCTCCACCATCTGTGCACCCTCCCTCCTCTACACACCGCGTTCGACATCTACAATTCTCCTGATTCTCCAGTGGACGCGCATGCACCGTCGCGCTTCTAGAACATTCAACAGCTGACAGTGCATGTGCCGTCGCATTGTATATATATATACTCAAGGTCGGCGCTCGCTCGCTCAGTTGCCGCTCGTCGGTTGGTTTGTACGGTTCGTCGACGTCCAAGGTCGCGGTGAAATGAATTCCAACGAATCCACAAACACAATGATCGACGTCCCTTCGACCAGCGCCGCCCTTTCGCATACGTGTGTACGTGTTCACTCATTTAACACCCCCTCCTACAACCACGTTAACCAATTTAGCCATCGACCCAAGTAAGTCGCAATTTAACACCCCATTTCACAACCACGTTAACCAATTTAGCCATCGACCCAAGTAAGTCGCACTTTAACACCCCGTTAACCAATTATATGCTCCGCATCCTCCTCAGTGTTCCCCCGAGGGAAGCTGCGGGCAATTTTTTTATTCGTGCTTCGCGTATCATCGATTCCCAATGTACGTGGTATCTGCCATTTTTCGCAGGCATCTATGCTGCCAGCGCTGCCACCAAGGCATAGCACACCAGCACCTTGACAACCTCTTGTTTATCGCTTGAATCGTACTACTCGATGCTGCTGGGAACACTGTGCAAGAACAAACAAAAACAATAAATGCGGCACTCTCGGTTTGCTGTGCTCACTCAGCTGTCGGCAATCAGCTGATCGACGCCGGTCTGCAGAGTTCTCTCTGATAACGAGATGTGGGCGTGACTCTCTGGTTTCGCAACTTCATGTGGCTCGCATGCAGCTGCTGCCGGTGTGAACATCAGTCGCTTTTTTGTCACCAGTCGCCATAGGTCGTGCGACCACTGCTAGTCGCCGGTGTGCACCAGCCTTAATTGTCGGAATCCCAGCTGGAATCTCACCCAAGCATTCTGCGTGGCATTGAAGTATTCTACCACAGAGCTACGCCAGGTCTCTGAACTACTTTTGAAATAGACGCCAATGTTCTTGAAACGTCAATAGTGGTTGCAGTGCTGCCTATCTCCACCTTGTAACGTTGTGCTGATTTCGAAGTGACATATCAATCTTTCTTATTCGTGCTTTGCATATGATCAACTCCCACAGCACGTGCGATCTGCCAATTTTTCTGAATCCACAAATTTGGTGTTACGTGACGTCAATGAATGACGAAATATATGACTGGTGCAAACGTGATAATCCTGACACACGCGCCATGTAAGAACATGGCAACATGCCACGCTCATGGTGTGCTCGTGGCTGTTTCGCTAGCTCCACATATACTGAATTTCATATCACGTGACGTAAATTGATGGCGAAGGTAAACGACACATGCAAACATATTAATCTTGTCACGGAAGATATATACGGCATCATTTACCGCCACCTCGTAACGTTGTGCTGATTTTAAAGTGACATAACAACATTTCTCATTCGTGCTTCGCATGTCATCGATTCCCTTTGTACGTGGGTTCTGCCATTTTTTTTAATTTCTTTGCATCATACTCCACGGTTGGCTTAGAATTGAAAATTCTGAAAAAGACGCCATTTTTAATCAAAAAAATTGGCGCACAACTATCACCACCTGGACGGTATTATAGCCAGCCGCTAGAAGCCAACCAACCTCTAGCATAAGTATGCATGTGAGGACGCCGTGTTGATCTTCGTAGCGAATGTTGGAATGAGCTGTTAGTCATTTCGAGTCGCGCTTGTGGTCTGCGTGTGGCGCAGCTGAATGGCAGCGAACAGGCGGTTTCATTGTAGTGCCACTAGTAGAATTAAAGTTATTCCAGCTAGGGAGTTGTCCAACGTACGAGCCGGGTGAAATATAGTGCGTCACTGGAAAGGCAGCAGCGTGGGATGACAACCAGGGAACTTTGAACATGAAAACTGCGTTCTGTTTGAAGACAGCGACAAAGAAGTCAGAGATGAGGGGAGCAGCAACGACTCGGAATGAACACACCATTGGCAAGCGTGGCATCTTTTGATGCAAATAAGTAGAAGCAGTGTGAAAAAAATGAAGACAAAGAAACACGCACAAATAGGGGCTCTATGTTTCGAGTTATTTGTATCATGAACCAACTGCTTTATGTCATCTTCATGATGTATAAACAGACAGACAGACAGACAGACAGACAATGAACTTTATTTGATCCTGAGGAGCTTTCGCGGGAACCCCTATCGGGGACCCGCGGAAGCCGCTGGCCGCGTCCAAGTCGGGGCTGGGACACCATGATGTTCCGCCCTTTCTTGGGCCCTCTTGATTGCCTGGATTTGTGCTTGAAGCGATGGGCTCCGGAGTGCTTCTTCCCAGTCGGCTTCGCTGGATAGAGAGCCATTAGGTAACGCGGGGCATTGCCAAAGCATGTGCGCTAAGGAACAATAAATTTCATTACATTCCGGACAACTTGAATCAACGTCTGTGGACATACGACTAAGAAGGCCCCGCGAGGGGAACGAGCCCGTCCGGAGCATTCTAAGTGTAATTGACTGAGACCTATCTAACTTCGGGTGAGGAAGAGGATAGGCTCTTCTACTTAGCCGATAGTGAGATGTGATTTCATTAAACGTAAGGAGTGGATCGTTATGCTGGATTTCATCCTGACCCCATAAGGCCTCCATGCCGCCGCGGCGCGTTAGATCTCGCGCACGGTCATGGGCAAGCTCGTTGAGGTTAGGTACGTGCTGATGAACGTCCGCACCCATATGGGCGGGAAACCAAGAGATTAAGTGAGTGCCAGGGTTTGTTCTTTTTTCTGGAATGAAGGCAGCCTCCCGCGCTATGTTACCCGACTCAAAAGCTTTGATGGCCGCTCGTGAATCTGTTAACACGGTGGTGTGTGAGCGGTCGGTCATGGCCAGGGCTATGGCGACCTGTTCTGCAACTGCGCTCGTAGCTAACCTGACCAAGGCTGAGGAGCGTAATTCCCCGTGGCCGTCAATGACTGCCAGCGCAAATGTGCTAGGTTTGCCGTACTGAGCCGCGTCGACAAAGACAGTTGATTCTCGATTCTCGGCGGCGTTCTGTAATATCGCCCGTGCTCGGGCTTTTCACCTCCTTACATTGTATTGCGGGCGCATATTCCGAGGAAATGGGCTGACCACAAAGGTTTTCCGGACCTCCCGGGATAAAGTAATTTCCCGTTCAGCAAGCATTCTAGGAGCCATGCCAGCCTCATCCAGGATGCGTCTTCCTGCCCTGGTTGACGAGAGCCTGACCACCTGGGCGGTGACCTGCGCTTCGATCACTTCATCAATCTCGTTGTGCATACCAAGTTGTCTTAATTTGTCAGAGCATGTGGTTACTGGTAACCCTAGCACCTTTTTGATGCTCTTACGGATGAGAGTGTCTAGCTTATTTTTTCCGTTCTAGTCCAGGTAAGCGCCGATGCTACATAATTAATGTGGCTCATTGGGAAGGCATGATGGATCCGAAGTAGGTTGGCTTCACTTAGTCCCTTTCTGCGTCCTGATACTCTAGCAACAAGTCTCAGCATGCTTTCGGTTTTGGCCGTGATGTGCGTCAGGGTTTTAGCGTTACATCCTCTCGCGTCAATCAGTAGTCCTGGGATTCTGATTGAATCTACTCGTGGAATGCGCTGTCCATATCTTGCAAAAAGGGAGATGGGAATTTGGTCGAAGTGTGGAAGTCTCCTAACGCCTTGCCCGGCTGGCCTGTACAGTAACAGTTCTGATTTGTTTGGAGAGAGTTGGAGGCCTGTGCCTTCTAGGTAGTACTCCGTTTCGTCTAGGGCTGATTGCAGCGCGTTTTCTACTTCTGCGAGTAATCCTCCAGGGCACCAGATCGTGATATCGTTCGCGTAAAGCGAGTGGCCTATATTGGGCAGGGATCTGAGCCTCTCCGATAAGCCCTTCATGACTATATTGAATAACAAGGGGGAGATGACCACCCCTTGGGTATTGCCTCGGGCACCTAAGGCGAACTCGTCTGACTTTTGTTGAGCGATCCTTATGGTAGCCGTTCTATTCATCAGGAATGACCTAACAAAGGCCTGAAACTTTGCTCCCAGACCTAGGCTGGCCATGGCCTGCAAAACAAAGCGATGAGATACGGTGTCAAAGGCCTTGGTCAGGTCAAGGGCTAAGATCCCCCTAACATCCCTAGTGCTGTTATCGAAAATGTGCTTCTTAAGAAGTAGCAATACATCTTGTGTGGCAAGGCCAGGCCTGAAGCCGATCATGTTGTATGGGAATAGTTCATTGCGTTCTATGTAGTTCGAGATCCTATTGAGGATCGCATGTTCCGCTACCTTGCCTACACAGGATTGATTGATTGATATGTGGGGTTTAACGTCCCAAAACCACCATATGATTATGAGAGACGCCGTAGTGGAGGCCTCCGGAAATTTCGACCACCTGGGGTTCTTTAACGTGCACCCAAATCTGAGCACACGGGCCTACAACATTTCCGCCTCCATCGGAAATGCAGCCGCCGCAGCCGGGATTTGAACCCGCGACCTGCGGGTCAGCAGCCGAGTACCTTAGCCACTAGACCACCGCGGCGGGGCTGCCTACACAGGAGGTTAGCGATATCGGCCTTAGGTTGTCAAGACTTAAGGGCTTACCCGGTTTCGGAATAAGCACAATCGAGGCCGCTTTCCACTCTGCCGGCACGCTTCCACTCTCCCAAGTCTCTTTGACCTCTTTCGTTAGCATCTCAATTCATCTATCATCCAGGTTCCTTAACAGTCTGTTTGAGATGCCGTCTGGTCCTGAGGATGACCTGCTATTCAAGTTGTGAAGGACGGCCCTAATTTCAGACTTCGTGAAGGGGTCATCGAGCTCTTTTACCGTGTCACATTCTATTTCAGGATACTCTTCTGAGCGTCCTGCGCCTAGCGGGAGTTATCTATTCGCTACCTCATCTAAGAGCGTTTCTTCCGTTCCACCCTGTTGTCTGTGCTTGTGAATCAGGCGGCACAGTGCCTGTCTTTGATTGCCTTTGGTCTGCGTGTCATCTAGCATGTGTTTAAGAAGATTCCGTTTCCCCCCTGCACGCATACGTCCATCGACTGCTGAACAGATCTCATCCCATTGTAGCCGAGCTAACTCAGTGCAGTACTGTTCGATCTCCCTATTAAGTTCCGCAACCCTCTTTCGTAACCATCGGTTAAGCCTCTGTGTTTTCCATCGCCTCAAGATGGAGGCTTCGGCTTCCAAGAGATGGGCGAGGTGCGGATCCATCCTGGGAACATCGAGCTCGGTCTGAATAGTTTTTGTGGCCTTTTGAACGTCCGCTCTGAGTGTCTGAATGAGTTCACTGAAGCTGTCGTATTCGCCCGTGTCCTCGTTTCTGAGCTTTCGGAAAGCATCCCAGTCCGTCACTTTAAATTCCCTGGCCTGGGGGGCTCTGACCTGAATGGTAACACCAATGATGAAGTGATCGCTGCCCAGGTTTTCTTGCTTGTTATCCCAGATTGTTTGCTGTAAATTTTTGATAAACGCGAGATCGGGGGTTGTGTCTCTAGCCACTGACGTGCCCAGTCTCGTGGGAAACCGGGGATCGGTTATGACTGTTAGCGTTAGGTCATCGACTGCCCGCGCTAGATTTATGCCCTTAGCCGTTTGCCTGATGTACCCCCATGCATTATGTGGCGCGTTGAAGTCTCCCGCGATTACTAACGGTGACTGTCTAGCGAGTGTAGCGGCCTTCGTAAACAGGGAGTGGAAAGACTGTCTCTGATCGGATGGTGGGCTGTAAACATTTAGAATGAACACGCTTTGTTTAAGCCACCTGTTAGGAATAACCTCAATGAAAAGCGCCTCCATTTTGCCACGACCTGGCTGAATGTCATGTACAACGTATGCGAGATTTTTGTTCACCAGCGTAGCTATACCTCTCTTGGACTCCCCCCTTGCCGCCACCGATTTGTAACCAGCGAAGGTGGGTGTGTCGCACAGTGTTTCCTGTAGCAAAATTACATGGGGCCTTTCTGCCTGAGCTGTAACGTACTGTTGCAGTGAGGTCTTGCGCCTTTGAAAGCTAGCGCAATTCCAATGCCAAAATATTAGATTATTTTGAGTGCCCGCCATTTTGCTAGTTTTCGTTTTATTGACCCTGAGGGGTCGCCCCCGCATCATCATTAACTGCAGCTTGTGTACGAACCTTTGGCCTGGTGTTAATAACCATTTTATTCTCAAGTGCGACTACCTTATTTTCTATGGCTCCTACTTTACTCTCAAGTGCTCCCATGCGCAGCGCGAGTTGATTATAGCTTAACTGATTTTCTTTGGAAATCCTAAGTAACTCTTCTAGCATCTTGTTCTGCGAGCTTTCCACTTGCATCTCCGAGTCGCTCTCATCCTTTGGAGGTGGAGCCTTACGCTTGGCCTTGTTGACCTCAACTTTGGGTTCCTGCGTACTTTTATGCACGGCGTTATCCGCCACGTTCGCGCCCTCGACTCTGCTGGAAATGGCCTGCGCGGCTGTCTGCTTGCGTAGCTCTGCTTTGAGACTAGCAATCTCCTGACGTAACTGTTCAATCTCACTCTTTTCATCATGCTCCGGCGATGCCGACCGCGTTACCTTTTTGGGCTTGGGCGTCTTCTCCTTGACTTGATCCGCCCATGTGAGTTCCTCCTGTATTCTCCTTCTAGACGCCGAACGCCCTCTGGAACGCGAGCGGCTCTTGCACCGCTGCGCAGCAGGCGTGACGGAGCGGCCTCTCTTGGGTGTGCCAGAGACGCTAGGTGAGACGCTGGAGTCACGGGACTGCATTCCTAGGGCCATCTGCGTCTTCTCGGAGCGCTGGTGGCGTTGGCGTCGTCTCCTTCTGAGGATGTAGGGGACTTGAAATCTGTCTTTGCATGCTGCAGTGGGATGTGGACCTCCGCATAGCGAACACTTTGGAGTGCAATGATGATCCTCCGTTGGTGATTTCTGTCCGCACGTGCGGCAGCACTTGCTGTTTGGATTAGGGCAAACGTCAGCACGGTGTCCCAAACCTCCGCAGCCGTAGCAGACCTTCGTGTGTCTCCTGTATAGTGTGCAGCGAAACATGCTCGCGCCACAGGACACATAATTGGGCACCTTCATACCTTTGAACAATACTACCACAGCTGTGGTGTTCTTGATTCTTTTGACATCGATGGCTCCTGGGTTGCGGTGGTTCACAATTCGTGCTCGGAGCTGAGCCTCGCTGATATCCACGTCGACGCCCCTTATGACACCTTTGCACGTGTCGTCGGGGGGAGCCGGGTACACAAAGACCCGGTACGTGCGATCGCCCAATCGGACTTGCTGCGCCTTTACGTACCCGCACTCATTCTTCGCATGAGGAGTACAGACTACATAAATGTTTTGAGTGCCATTGGGACAAATGGTGTCCTCTTCAATTTCGGCTGGAGCCAGGGCCGCCGCCATGGCCAGGGCTTGCTCGAAACGTATTTGACTGACCTTGGTCACATTCAGACCGTCCCTTTGTCTTACGATGATGCGATACGTGTCCCTCGGAAGTTGAGGGAGCCTCGAGGTGGCGACGATGCGTTGGTACGCGTTCCGTGGGGCGGCGGTGCGGCCACCGCCCTTTCGTCCGCCACGCGTTGGGGTGCGTTCGCGGGTAGTAGTCGCCGTTCTCATTCCCTTGCAGTTCTTGCGGCCATATGCCGTCATCCAGCCGGGGCTGCTTGCTTCGTCCTGAGAGATTTCTTCTCCCTCCACGATCTCCATCTTGGGCTAAGGCGCCCGCGGTCGCAGGGTTAGGCCTAGGCCTACCTGCGCTGCCTCGCCGAGGTTAGGCTTACTGCGTTAGTGTTAGCTGTGCCGTGGCGTGGTCGGAGCTGCACACTTTCATAAAGGGGAAAACGTCACCCACCGTAGAAAGGCCGGTGTTGGTCATGTCCTCGCAACGCACTGCGTCGTTTACCCCATAATGTACTCGGTTTCGACGAAAGAAACCAACCAAAACATTGAAAAAAGCAGGAGCCGAAATCAGCGCGTCCGCACTAGTTGGCGCCCCCTGGTGGTCCCCATGATGTATAAACGTTTTTTTTTTCTTTGTGAACGCTGTCTTCGCTGTTTTGTTCGGCCTACATTCGAGGTAAGGTTTAATTTTTGTTCGGCCTTCGGACTTTTAAGGGGCGGCGTAGATTCGTATAAATACAGTACCTCGAAATTCTACTTGTCTCAAATACTTATTGGTTCTTGCTATTTAAATTTTTTATATTTCTGTACCAGTAAGAAGTCTGGAGCATGCCATACGAGTGACTGTGAGGCCTACATGTATGCAAACAAGTGTTTCGCACAGTGTTACAGGTAATGTGGTGAGTGCAATGATGAGGCCAAATCAGCGCAAACAAATTTTCAGACAGCAAGAGTGCTACTCCTTACATGCGGTAATAAGAAATAGGCAGGTATATAAAAGAAATCTCACCAATCTCGCCTGGTATTGGCAGTTCAGTGGTTCATAGTGGAGCCCGAGATGATCTAGGCACTGAAAATAATTCATAAAAAATTGCGGATCAGTGATGTCAGCTGACGATTATTCTATGATTTAGATCGAGTAATGTGCAGCTGAAAGTAGAATAATGCTGCATAATTAATACAAAAGGTATTAGATTCAAGGTAGTGTAGCGTGAACGTAGTGCCTCGCTCTTAATTTATTTGTTTTAATGAATGTGACAAACATGACTAAAAAATGCTGCTTTATGTTTGAAGTAATATCTTACCAGATGCCACTGAAGTTGCTGGACTGACAACACGAATACGCTTGTTATATATTTAAATTGGATAGACAGAGGGTAGATAATAGGACACAGACCACACACTGTCGTGCTGTAATCGTTGTTGTGGCCTACTATTATTTACTCTTTTTGAAGTGTACGTTCTTGGCTAAATTTATTTTCAGAACACTATCTAGCTGAGCAAATAATGTGAAGTCGAGCACAGCAGAAGGCAACTGACTTTTGCAGCACTTACTCCTATGACTGCAAACAACTCATGGCAGAGAATTCTTGCTCATTCTGGAGAGAACGCAAGTAGCTTTTTCCTTACATTATAACTGTATTGTTGTGAATTGCAACAAAAAGGCCTTAATGTGCTGCTGGGGCCCAGGCAACCGAGATGCGGTATGTGCTGCAGTATGGGATTCAATGATTGCTCTCAATCCTGAACACAAAACTATACAAGCATAGTAAAAGCCTGTGATGCATGTTGCAGAGGCACACCGGAATCGACCACACGAGATTTTTTAATGCACAGTACTCACAGACAAAAACACAATTCAGGACTAACCAGTACAGTAACTTTCATTTCCATGGCATTCAGTTCACATAATAGCCATTGTGCTTGGACAACTTGAGCAGACAAAAAGGCATGAACAAAAGGAAGAGGCGTACCAACATGCAGTCACAACAAGCCTGGATCACCCCTCTCGCCTTAGCATTGTGAGAGATTTTTTGCGATATAACAAAGATGCTCAAAAAAGTGCGTGCACCAGTCATTATACTAAACCTTTGATGTGTCGTTTTAATTCATGGGTACTGCACCATAATCTAAATGCTTGAATATTCCAGACCTTTATTCTAATACAAACACGGCTGTCGTGGCCAGGAATATAGACTGTTTCCCTGAGTTTTATAGTAATACAAAGTACCCCCTAAGCTACTAAGGTGAATCGTATGTCTTGTGATCAACTCAGGAAAACAAAAATGAATTGAGAACAAAAAAACACAAATTGACACTATATTGTTACGTGAGTAACGAGACAAAGTATTGCGAATATATTCGAAAAATATATTTGCAAGAGCGGTTGCAGCACTGGCCAGTCTGGCTCCGAGCTCGAGCAGCCAGCGAGCCTCATCTTCCTCGTCGGGTGCACACGCGCATTCGCACTATGGTTTGTGGCAGCCTACAGGTAGCATAACCCCCGTCGGCAAAGGCGCCGTCTCGGCGCATCTAGATGTCAAGATCATTGGGCGAGTGGTACTGCTTCAGGCGTGCGACGTGTACGATGTCGGTGGCCCTAGGGGTGGATGAAGACGGCGAGGCAGCAGGAGTGATTTCATAAGTGACGGGAGTCACCTCACGAAGCACTCTGTAGGGCCCTGTGTACCGAGAGAGCAGCTTGTCAGACAGGCCAACGTGCCTGGTCGGAGACCACAGCAGAACCAACGAACCGGGCGAAAAGTGCACATCGCGGTGTCGTTGGTCGTACCGACGCCGTTGGTTTGCTTGGGAGGTCAGAAGGCGAGCACGAGCGGTTTCGCGTGCGTGGGCGGCCCGGCTGATGGCGTCCAGAGCATATTGTGAAGTTGGAGCTGCTGGTAACGGAATCGTCGTATCGAGGGGTAATGTGGGTTCGCGGCCGAACAGCAAGAAAAAAGGGGAGTAACCAGCCGTGTCGTGGCGCGAAGAATTGTAGGCAAATGTCACGTATGGTAAAGCGATGTCCCAGTCAGAGTGATCTGAGGAAACGTACTTTGCAAGCATGTCAGTTAGGGTTCGGTTCAGGCGTTCTGTGAGGCCATTTGTTTGCGGATGGTACGACGTAGTGAGCTTGTGGCGTGTTGCACAAGAGCGTAGGATGTCCGCTATGACTTTCGATAGAAATGTGCGGCCTCGGTCCGTGAGCAGCTGGCGTGGAGCACCATGTTGCAAGATCACGTCGTGTAGAAGAAAATCGGCGACGTCAGTGGCGCAACTTGTTGGAAGGGCGCGTGTGATTGCGTAGCGTGTGGCGTAGTCTGTGGCCACAGCTATCCACCTGTTGCCAGCAGAAGACAGAGGAAAAGGGCCGAGTAAGTCCAAGCCGACGCGAAAGAAAGGTTCCGTAGAAATATCGAGTGGTTGAAGGCGCCCAGCCGGAAGCGTCGATGGTGTTTTGCGGCGCTGACATTCCTCACACGCCGCGACGTATCTTCTGACGGACCGTGCCAGACCTGGCCAATAGAAGCGACGGCGAATCCGGTCGTATGTGCGGGACACACCCAGGTGACCGGCAGTAGGAACGTCATGAAGTTCGTGGAGTACAGCCAAGCGGAGGTGTTTGGGTATGGCAAGCAGCAGAGATGGGCCGTCTGGATGGAAGTTATGCCGGTATAATGTGCCATTCTGGAGTACGAACGAGCGATAGGATCGGTTCGATGGGGAGGAGTCGAGGCGCTCAATGATAGCTCGTAGGGCTGCATCACGGCGTTGCTCGTCGGCTATGTGGTTCAGTTGAGAAACGGAGCACACGCAGGCGTCGTTGTCAGGTATGGTGGCCGATGGGTCAACTGGATAGCGAGAAAGGCAATCGGCGTCCTGGTGCAGGCGTCCAGACTTGTATATCACAGAAAAGGTGTATTCTTGCAGTCGCAGAGCCCAGCGACCAAGTCGACCTGTAGGATCTCTTAAGGATGAAAGCCAGCAGAGCGCGTGGTGGTCGGTGACGACGGAAAAGTGAGTGCCATATAAATATGGACGGAATTTTGAGACCGCCCAGACAAGAGCAAGGCATTCTCGCTCCGTGATCGAATAGTTACGCTCTGCAGGTGTAAGGAGGCGGCTAGCATACGCGATAACGCGGTCGTGTCCCTGTTGGCATTGGGCGAGAACGGCTCCGATACCGTGACCACTGGCATCAGTTCGGACCTCAGTTCGGGCAGATGGGTCAAAGTGGGCGAGGATAGGGGGCGTCGTCAAAAGTGTTATGAGGTGAGAGAAGGCGGCAGCTTGAGTGGACCCCCACGAAAATGGAACGCCTTTCTTCAAAAGATCGGTAAGTGGTTGGGCGATTGCCGCAAAATCTTTCACGAACCGCCTAAAGTAGGAGCAAAGTCCCACAAAGCTCCGGACATCTTTGGCGGATTGGGGTACTGGGAAACTCGTGACGGCACGAATTTTCTCAGGGTCCGGTCTCACACCAGAAGCATCGACAAGGTGGCCCAGCACGGTAATCTGTCGGCGGCCGAAGTGACACTTCGAGGAGTTCAACTGGAGGCCAGCTTTGCGGAAGACGTCGAGAATGGCCGACAGACGCTCAAGGTGGGTCTCAAACGTAGGTGCAAATACGAGGACGTCGTCTAGGTAACACAGGCATGTTGACCATTTGAACCCGTGTAGCAGAGAGTCCATCATACGTTCGAACGTGGCGGGGGCATTGCATAGACCGAAGGGCATAACCTTGAATTGGTATAGGCCATCTGGAGTGATGAAGGCGGTCTTTTCTTGGTCTTTCTCGTCTACGGCAATCTGCCAATAACCAGAACGAAGGTCGATGGATGAAAAGTAGCGTGCGCTGTGGAGACAATCGAGGGCGTCATCAATACGTGGTAAAGGATACACGTCCTTTTTGGTGATTCGATTTAGATGCCGGTAATCGATGCAAAAACGCCATGTGTTGTCCTTCTTTTTAACCAGGACGACGGGTGACGCCCATGGGCTTGATGAGGGCTCAATAATGCCTTTTGTTAACATCTTATTCACTTCAGCTTGAATAATCTGGCGCTCCGACGCGGACACGCGATACGGTCGACGGTGAATGGGAGCAGCATCAATATTTTAAGCTTACATGTTGCTCTTATACTGGCCAATGAGTAGTTAGACACAGAAACTTCGGCCCCCACCATTACATCCAAAGATCTAGCATAAATATTCCTGCTCTCTGAAACAATATTTACAGTACTGTCATTGTGAACTTCTATATTTACAGTGCAAGATGACATCACACAGAAGGCATAAATGACCCCAGAGAGTCCGTTTGGTGGATTCTGTGTTGCATGTTGCACTGCAAATACGGAGGCTAGGAACCAACTTTTGAAACCTACTGTTTTGTTTACCATGATACTGTGGGAAAATTACTTATACATTTGTAAATAAAAATGCTGTAGTTGTACAAAAAACTGTACTTTTATACTTGTCACCATGTGTAATCAATCACTTTTACCTACTAAGCTTTGTGCATTTGGTGACATTTCCGTTGCTCATTGAACTTCACAGCAGAACAGTCTCTTCAGATTAATTTCTTACTTATCTTCCTGTTCGATAAAACTTTTTTGCTAGATAAGCTGATCGATAAGGCTGACTAATTGTCACATGAGAAGCTCTTAAAATGTGCTGTTGTGGTAGTGGGAAAATAGTAGTATCGACCTCCAATCCAGGAGCTGCTGGGCTCACTTCTCAGTGCTACCACAAACAGCGCAGTTTCTTCAATAATACATGGGGCTCCCCGACCTGGCAATCAGTAGTATATAAGTCCTCATCTTGAAAGGTCGCATCATAAGGCCTCTGGAAGGTACTGGGTGTACACTGCCCACCACAGCGTTGTAGAATTCTTGAGCATGTGATTTTCTCTAGAAGAGGGAAGGGGAAAGTTCCGCAGCTGTGTGCCTGCAGCTAGTAGTCTTCAGAAGACCGGATTTGTAGGACCTAAAAATTGCACTTTAGGCACCAAAATTAGGCAGACAAAACGCAGTTTTAGGCCCCCAAAATTGTGAATTTAAGCACAATAATCTTTTTCGGAAATTCAAATATTCGAAGATAGACATGCACTACTTCTGTGTACGACAGTAGAGGAAAAAATTACAAGGATGCGTGTATGTAGCAGGCACTCAAGCACAACCAAACACGCGAAAGGAGGAAAACGACAACGTGCTTGTTGTGGGTTGGACTCTCAAGTTTCCCTTTGGCCTGCATGACAGCGCGCTTTGTACAGCGTTGACAAGACCCGCTGTCGGCGAGAAAATCTTCCCCGCAACATCTTTTTGGTGGAAGGTGCGGGGTCTTCACACGACTCGGCTCTGGAACTCTGCAATTCACGCCACCTTTGTCCAGCCGCGATGCCTGAAACCAGCACTCAGGCCTCGCTGTCCGCGCCGGCTCCTTCACCTGTGGTTCTCTCCCATCTTCTCGACCCTGTCATGTTTTCCGGTATGGACAGCAGGCACATCAAAGAGTGGCTCGCATTATTCCAGCGCGTCAGCAAGCACTACAAGTGGGACGACACGCCTATGCTGCTAAATATTGTTTTCTGCCTACGGGGTAGGGCACGTGCCTGGTATGAGGTGCATGAAGAAGACTCAACCAGCTGGGACGTGTACAAGCAGAAGCTTCGCGACTTGTTCGGTCGGTCAGTTGCTCGTCAGATGGCAGCCAGGCAAGAGCTCGCATCGCGTGTTCAATCATCGATGGAGTAATACGTTGGTACATCCAAGACGTACTTGCACTGTGGTGGAAGACTGACAAAGACATGACAGAGGCGGACAAGATCAACAACGTGTTGAAAGGCATTGCTGAAGATGCTTTAAACATACTTATGTAAGAACTTCACCACTGTAGACTTCATTATATACGAATGCGGAAAAATTGAACAGGCTAAAAGCAGGCGAATAATAAACCACTTCATGAAACTTCTGAACACCGCCGCGACTTCGTCTTGCGAGAATTCTGGGACTCCCCATCCACTTGCGTCTCCTGCCAATATGAAAAGGATTGTTCGCCAGGAGCTGAAGGCCATGCCACCTGCTTTCTATCAGCTCCCATTGCAAGACAACTTGGCAACAGTCTCGCTTATTCAAGCCGTCATACGTCAGGAGTTTTTGAACCTGGGGGCCCAGGTTCCACAGCCCGGCAGGCACATGCCTCAGCCCATGATCACGCCCGTCCTCAACGCTGAGCACCACGCTGCTCCACATGTCGCTGCGGCAGCATCGGCTCCTCGGTTTCCATCACGCTACCGAAATCCACCTGAGTGGCGCACGCAAGGTGATAGACCCATCTCCTTCTCTTGCTCTCGTGTTGGGCACATCTCCCGCCATTGCCGCAACAGATGGTATTCCCGGTCAACCTTTTCTAACAACCGCTGTCAGGATCGTAGACACTATTCTCAATCCGCTTTTCTGGATGACCATATTCAGGACCCGTCACCTCGCCGTTCATCTCTACGTTCCTAACTGTCCTACACTGACGTCGTCGCCCTGAAACACAGGTCTAGTCGCTGGCCATCACCTCAGAAACATCCTGCTGAAACAGGCAGTAGAACGTGAAAAAATTCGGCAGATCCCACGCAACCGGGCATAGACGTTATGCGAAGCATGTGGAAAGAAGGTGACCATGTTGCAATTTTTTTATTGAGCGACACGTCATTAAATGATGCTAAATACAAGTACAAAGTTGCACGCGCAGATATGTGTTGAGGAGTTGTAGATGTTTATATAACCAGTTTATATAAGCAGTGGAGCACATTTGGCAAGCACTCTGAAATAATGACAGATATGTTGCCACTATTCCTTAAGAGGAAGGTATATAACAGCTGCATCTTGCCGGTACTTAGCTACGGAGCAGAAACCTGGAGACTTACAAAGAGGGTTCAGCTTAAATTGAGGACGGCGCAGCAAGCAATGGAAAGAAAAATGGTAGGTATAACCATAAGAGACAAGAAAAGAGTACAGTGGATTAGGGAACAAACCGATATTAAGGATATCGTAGTTGAAATCAAGGAGAGGAAATGGGCTTGGGCCGGGCATATAGCATGTAAACAGGATAACCACTGGTCATTAGGAGTAACTAACTGGATTCCCAGAGAAGGCAAGCAGGTTAGAGGGAGACAGAAAGTTAGGTGGGCAGTTGAGATTAAGAAGCGCGTGGGTATAAATTGGCAGCAGCAAGCACAGGACCGAGTTCACTGGCGGAACATGGAAGAGTCCTTTGTCCTCCAGTGGACGTAGTCAGGCTGATGATCATGATGATATAACCAGTTGTTTGGACTTGCGCAATGATGCCAACTGGAACATGTGTACTAGCAATAACAGAAGCTTATGTGAAGCGCTGACGCTCGCGAAGATGCTTGCCCTGAACACTGCTACACAAATCAACTTCAGCGCAAGCAACTAACCACAATTGACGTTAATCCGAGGTGACGGCTGTATCAATTGAGTATATATTAAATGTTGTTTAATTGCGTAGGCAGCACTGCAACCACTATTGACGTTTCAAGAACATTAGCGTCTATTTCAAAAGTAGTTCAGAGACCTGGCGTAGCTCTGTGGTAGAATACTTCAATGCCACGCAGAATGCTTGGGTGAGATTCCAGCTGGGATTCCGATAATTAAGGCTGGTGCACACCGGTGACTAGCAGTGGTCGCGCGACCTATGGCGACTGGTGACAAAAGAGCGACTGATGTTCACACCGGCAGCAGCTGCATGCGAGCCACATGAAGTTGCAAAACCGGAGAGTCACGCCCACATCTCGTTATCAGAGAGAACTCTGGAGACCGGCGTCGATCAGCTGATTGCCGACAGCTGAGTGAGCACAGCAAACCGAGAGTGCCGCATTTATTGTTTTTGTTTGTTCTCGCACAGTGTTCCCAGCAGCATCGATCGATTTATATGTAGGGTTTAACGTCCCAAAACCACCATATGATTATAAGAGACGCTGTAGTGGAGGGCTACGGAAATTTCGACCACCTGGGGTTCTTTAACGTGCACCCAAATCTGAGCACACGGGCCTACAACATTTCCACCTCCATCGGAAATGGCACCGACGCAGCCGGGATTCGAACCCGCGACCTGCGGGTCAGTAGCCGAGTGCCTTAGCCACTAGACCACCGCGGCGAGGCTCCCAGCAGCATCGAGGAGTACGATTCAAGCGATGAACAAGAGGTTGTCAAGGTGCTGGTGTGCTATGCCTTGGTGTCAGCGCTGGCAGCACAGGTGCCTCCGGAAAATGGCAGATCCCACGTACATTGGGAATCGATGATACGCGAAGCACGAACAAAAAATTGTTGATATGTCACTTTAAAATCAGCACAACAGGACGAGGTGGTGATAAATGATGTCATACATGACTTCCATGACATGATTATCATGTTTGCATGTGTCGTTTACCTTCGTCATCTATTCACGTCGAGTGATACCAAATTTAGTATATGTGGAGCTAGCGAAACAGCCTTGAGCACGCCATGAGTGTGGTATGTTGTCATGTTCTTACATGGCACATGTGTCAGGATTATCATGTTTGCACCAGTCATATATTTTGTCATCCATTGACGTGATGTAACACTAAATTTGGGGAGCCAGAAAAATTGGCAGATTTCACGTACAGTTCGAATCGATCGTATGCGAAGCACGAATAAGAAAGATTGATATGTCACTTCGAAATCAGCACAACGTTACAAGGTGGAGGTAAATGATGCCCCACATGGCTTCTGTGTCATGATGATCATGTTTGAATGTGTCGTTTACCTTCGTCATCGATTCACGCCACGGGATACAAATTTAGTATATGTGGAACTAGCGAAACAGCCGCGAACACGCTATTAGCACGGTATGTTGTCATGTTTTTACATGACACGCGTGTCAGGATTATCATGTTTGCACCAGTCATATATTTTGTCCTCCTTTGACGCCACGTAACACCAAATTTTTTAAATGTGGAGCTAGCAAAAGGGTCGCGAGCCCATCATGAATGGCCAAATATACTTCAATGTAGCACTGATGCGCGTGGACGCTGGGCACAGCGACGCTACGTTAGCTAAACGCTAGCAATCTAAAGTCTGACGCGAGCACTCTATATATTTGGACGCTAGGCGTGACCGGCGCGACCAGCGTCCGTCGGTGCGGCCCGACGGCAACCGACGCGAAATGAAACATGCTGCGATTTGCGCCGATGCGTTACTCAGACAACACTGCGTCTCCCACTTTTCGTGACGGAAGGATACCGGATGCGCTGAAACGCGCATGCGTCAAAGCGACGCAGTGCGGCGGGTGCCTGCGAGTATATGGCAGTACTGGTTTGTGGCGTAGAAACGCCGGCGTGACCCGACGAAATGAACGCAGGTGAACACGCGCATCGTGTCACGTCCAAATGTAGAGGCACCTTGACTACGGCATATAGTCATGTTGTCACATGACACTCATCTCATGATTATCATGTTTGCAGCAGTCACATACCTTCATCATCCATTGACGTCACGTAGTACAAAGTTTGGCATACTTAAAGCAAGCGAAACGGTAGGGTTGAGAGCTGGGCTAGTTGGTGAGACATCATTTTACCATATGGTGTAGTAGCGCAAATTCACGGGGACGAAGAGGACAAGAAAACACGACACTCGCTACGAAACGGCCACGAGCGCATCATGAGCGTGGCAAGTAGTCATGCTGTTACATAATACTCATGTCGTGATTATGATGTTTGTGTGTGTCATTTACCTATGTCGTCCATTCGCGTCACGTAACACCGAGTTTGGTACATGTGAAGCTAGCGAAACGGCCGCAAGTGCATCACGAGCGTAGCATGTATACATGCTTCTACATGACACGCATCTCATGTTAAGCATGTTTGCACCAGTATCATACTTTCGTCATCCGTTGACGTGCCGTAATACCAAATTTGGTAAACCGGAAGCCAGCGAAACAGCGGCCAGCGCATCATGAGCGTGGCATGTAGTCTTGTTGTTACAAGACACCCATCTCATGATTAGCATGTTTGCACCAGTCACATACCTTCGTCCCCATTTGCGTACCGTAATACCAAATTTGGTATAGGTGACACTAGCGAAACGCCCGCGAGCACATCATGAGCTTAGAATGTAGTCATATTGTTACATGACACGCCTGTCACGATTTTCATGTTAGGGTCTGTCGCGCAGTGTTTGCCATGAAATCATGTCATACCATACCAGCTCTGCAACATGCCATGGGAACGAAACCACCTTAGGGGCTGAAGGATTATGAAATGTATATCATGACAATAATGACATCCATGTCACCGTTTTTATGCTACGATCAGTCAGATATGTTCTTCATACAGTCATGTTATGCCATACCAAGTTTGATGTCGACATCACTATCAAACAGCCAGGAGAGTTAAAAGTCGTAGGCGGCTAGATAGATAGATAGATAGATAGATAGATAGATAGATAGATAGATAGATAGATAGATAGATAGATAGATAGATAGATAGATAGATACGCGCAAAGTCGCCGAAGTTTGCTAAGAAATGCTTCACATTTGAAATTCGGTGGTGGGTGCGACCGTCCCTTCGCTCGCGAGAGTCAGGTGGCCATGCAAGCCGCCTACCTCTTAAGCTGCGTTGAGACAACGAGGAGTATTTCCGAGAGTGGTGCGTATTCAGAAACGCTCTTTGATTTTAACTTGACTTGCCACAGCCTCCAACGCAGCACAGAGGCGTCTTGAATGGTGTCTTAATTCGTTGCCAAAGCATAAAGCACAAACGCGTTCGAAGCGCGCTGCATTGAAGGCGGTGACAAGTCAAGTTTAAGACAAAAAACGCTTCTGACTACAGAGGGTAAAGTTAGTGCACAATTTATTTTCTTTTTACTTTACGGTTTTTAGTTTCTGCGAATGCCGCCACGTAACTTTGACACTTTGCTCGAGGTGCTGTGCTTCGCCATCTCCAAGCGAAGTATTCCGAGGTTGCCTTGGCACCACAGTCCCAGAGAAACGCACTCGTTTGTATCTGCCGGCAGGAGGCCTGCGGATTGAATAAACAAAAACAAAAATGAGTCGCATACCAAGAAATGCTGGTGTCCTTTCTGGGCATCACTGATTGATTTCGGCAGCTTTGCGACTGCAGTCGCGTGACTGAAAAATTGTTCAGGAAGCGACAAGCCAAAACAGTCGCTTTGTGACCGTTTGCGACTGTTCGCTGCACTTTGCGACCAGTCGCAAATAGTCGCGGGACCGCTGTAAGTCGCCGGTGTGAACCAACCATTACTCTTTGTACTTGTTGGGTTGATGCTACCGATGTCAGATATTTCTTAACGCTCGCGCGATAAAATTGCCCATGTGTGTTCTCGTTGTTCTTGCGTAGATACTAAGTGTCAATCACTTGTGACACGTACCTGCATACCAATGGCGCATTCCCACCCACGGGTATGTGCCACTCTCTGGCGGGAAGTGTTTTATGACGTACGTGACGGGATTGTGGCATTATTCATGTCTCCACTAGCGCATCATAATTGTCAAAGCATCTTGCCCTCCCATGCTAATTGAGGTGGTGACCACGAGAGCACTCAAACGTAAGCGGCTAGATAGATAGATAGATAGATAGATAGATAGATAGATAGATAGATAGATAGATAGATAGATAGATAGATAGATAGATAGATAGATAGATAGATAGATAGATAGATAGATAGATAGATAGATAGATTGTAACGCTACGCTTGATTGTGTAATTACAGAGATTCTTGTACAAAGTACGTTGCCCGCTGCCATAGTCGACTATTTTCTAACTCTCCCCATCGATGTGCTTCCGTTGTCTGAAGATGTGACGATCTCTGGTCGGACAGCAATGTTGGTTCCCGTATGCTCTTCTAACGTCCGCTCAGGACCCTGCACTAGACTTGTTGAGCCTGATCATACAAACGTCATCAAGAAGAATGTGCTGGTCCCACGTTCTGTCCTTACAGCCATCGACGAATATGCTTGTTTGTGGGCGTTCAACGCAGCATCAGAACCTGCTGTTCTACCAGCCGTATTTAAACTGGGAACGTTTGAGGAGCAGGTCGCGGTTGACGTCAGAATGGTCTCAGAGTGTCCAGCCATCAGTCAGACTGCACCCAACTACTCAGCCGAGATGAAGTGCATGATCAATAAGTCGTTGTCTTCTTTCAAGCAGGATGTCCTCGAGGAGGAGCTTACACGCAGCGCGGGAGTCTTTGATTTCGCTCAAGACAAGCTTTGTTCCGTGTGTACCGAATCCCGTATGCACCATCACATCAACATGAGAGATGCTACCCCGATACGCCAGAAACCTATCGCGTATCCCCATCAGAGAGGAAAGTGATCGCCGATCAGGTCAACGACATGCTTAAGAAAGGCGTTATTCAAGAGTGAAGCAGTCCCTGTGCAGCTCCTGTTATATTGATAAAAAAGGAAGACATCTCTTGGCGATTTTGTGTCGACTACCACCATCTCAACGCCGTCACAAAAAAAGACGTGTATTCGTTACCACGCATCGATGATGCTGTTGATTGCCTGCACTCGGCCGCATATTTTTTGTCCGTCGACCTAAGTTCTGGATACTGGCAGATACCAATGCATCCGTCTGACAGAAAGAAGACTGTTTTTGTCATGCCTGATAGGTTATTTGAAATTAACATTATGGCGTTTGGCATATGTAATGCCCCAGCTACCTTCGAACGATTTAGGGGCTCCATCCTTCGCGGTCTCAAAATGGAGTTATATATGTGTTATCTCGATTATGTAATTATTTTTTGCAAGACATTCCACGAGCGAAATCATCGGCTTAGCATTGTTCTAGATTGCGTCAAACAAGCTGGTCTCGTTTTGAACGCAAAGAAGTGTAATTTTGGTGAGCGTCAAGAAGCACTTGTGCTCAGATATCTAGGCGACAAACACAACATACGACCAGAACCGCAAAAGATCAATGCTGTCCGAGACTTCAAGCAACCAACGTCCGTGAAGGATCTCCGTAGCTTTGTGGGCCTGTGTTCTTATTTTCACTGGTTTATCAAAGACTTCGCCCAGCTTGCTCATCCTCTGACAGAGTTGCTCCACAAGAACGCCCCATTTCGATGGACCGCTGAGTGTGAAGCTGCTTTTGAGCAGCTGAAGTATTTGCTTACTTCCCGGCTCCTCTTGAGCCATTTCGACCCGGAGGCACTCACAGAACTGCATACAGATGCTAGTGGTATCAGTGTTGGTGCCGTGCTAGCTCAGTATCACGACAGCCGCCAGCACGTCGTGGCGTATACAAGTCGTACTTTGACTAAGGCGGAGAGGAGTTATACAGTCACCGAACTGGAATGTCTTGCGGCTGTTTTCGCCGTCCAAAAGTTCAGACCTTATTTGTACGGCCGGCAATTCAAGATCGTCAGAGATCATCATTCTCTTTGTTAGCTTGTCGAACTACGTGACCCAGCTGGCCGGTTGGCTCGTTGGGCTTCATGCCTTCAAGAATATAATTATTCTGTGACCTACAAGAGCGGTCAATGTCACGCAGATGCCAACTGCTTATCTACTCTTCCATCTCCGACTGTGGATGCTGATGATGATGATTTCGATAACTACCTGGCTGCAATCTCCTCCAACTTTCCAAATTTGGACTTCTTCCGTCACGAGCAACAGCGTGACACTTCACTGAAACCAATGATCGATGTGGCCGTAGCTCCGAACACGCCACGCCATTCGTGATTCATGACGCCCTACTGTATCGCAAAAATTACTCCAGCCACGGTTCAACACCACTCTTCGTCGTGCCAGAATGCATGCATCTTGCGGTATTCCAAGCCATGCATGACAACATCACGTCTGGGCACCTTGGATTTGCCCGAACGCTTCACCGTATCCGACAACGTTTTTACTGGCCTCGACTCTGGAAGACCACCAAGCACTTCGTCGCAAGTTGTGCTGTCTGCCAACACCACAAACAACCTACCATGCCATTGGCCGGCCATCTGCAACCGGTTAAGTCACCGACATCACCATTCGAAAAAGTCGGCATAGATTTAATGGGCCCTTTCCTCAAGTCTACAACCGGCCGCCACTAGATTATTGTGCGCTTAGATTACCTAACGCGGTATACTTAAACGATGGTAGTTGCTTCAGCAATGTCATCTGATGTGTCATGGTTTCTTCTGCACTACAACATACTCCGTCACGGGGCCTCTCGAGTGGTGATTAGTGATCGCGGCCGGCAGTTTACCGCTGACATTGTCGACGAGTTTCTATGGCTTTGTGGGTGCTAATATCGGCATTCCACGCCATACCACACTTAGACCAACGGCCTCACTGAGCGCACCAATCGTACCATCATCATCATGCTTTCAATGTACGTCGCGGCGGATCACAAGAACTGGGATGCCGTATTATCTTTTGTTACATACGCCTTTATTACCGCGAAACACGAGGTCACAGGCTATACGCCTTTCTTTCTTATCTATGCTCGTCATCTCCAAAGTTTTCTTGACACCATACTTCCTTTTTCGACGAATGAATGCGCCAGTGTCGCGCAGATTTGTGTCACGCCGAAGAAGCTCGTCGACTTGCTCTGCTCCAAACTTTCTCCGTCCACGCTCGCGCGAAAAACCGTTACGACGCAAAACGCCCGCCTGTGACTTTCGCTACGGGTGATGTCGTCTGGCTGTGGACGTCCGTTTGAAAGAAGGGACTTTGCCAGAAGCTTCTTTCTAAGTACTCAGGACCATTCGTCATTACTTATTGCTTGAGTGACGTCCCTTACGTTGTTGCGAAAGTGACAGCTCAGAACCGGCGTTCGCGTAAGACGCAAATTGAGCACATTGCCTGATTGAAGCCCTACAACAACCGATCACTTTTACTCACGGTGTAAGAATAGTTTAGGTGAGAAAACGCCACCGCTCTTCGCTTCGTGACGAAGCTCCGCTTCTCAAACCCCTCAGCAGATGGCGCTAGCAACTAATGCCCCGCCGGCGCAGCAGAGCCGGTAGAGCTCGGAGACACCCTAGCTCAAGCTCGGTAAGTAATAAGCCAGTTTGGCCTAGCTATGGCACCGAATGCAGCTTTTATGAAGCAGATCGTTTATTAAAGTTTGTTCTTTGACCTTTCTGCCTTAAACAATTTATTATTGAATTCATTAGGCATGCAGCATTCAGGTTTATGTAGCAAAGGCGAAGCAGCGCGTCTGTGGCAATGTCCCAGTTGTCTGGCCAATATTTGCGGGGGTGACGGGAAGTTTCTCTGAAACCGCCTATTACTTCAAGAAATCTGCGCAATATTTACACCTTCGTCACAGTCGTAGGCGGTCAAGAGTACATGCTGAGTTTCTTTTCCGCCGCTCGCGAGGGCCTTATTATGCGATAACGTTAGCGTTGGCGGTAAGCGCGCAAGAAATTTAGGGGATGAAAGTAACCCACATAGAACGCTAGCTATATCTTGGCCGAAAAATCGGCTAATGAGTTGTGATATCCCATTCAACACGTTTGCTCTGTGTAACTTCTCATGTATATACATCTTAGTATTCGTTACGACTTTTTACTATACTTCATAACATGGACACACACATTTGCGTGGGTGAGAATCCTAAATTTTATTTATTTGGATTTGATCAGCAGTACATTTATAAATAAAACACTTTACGTACAAACACAAAACAAAGGGTAAATCACTGTACACCATGATCACAGTATGTATAAGCATTATTGCACACATATTACACATTTCTCTTCTCCTGAATCAATTATACAAGTTTCGACAATTTGCGCAAGTCTTGGTTCTTTTTTACATGTTTATTCTTTAGCTGCCTGCAGTATCGCACCATGCGTAGGCACACATAATAGTGCAGTAGCTTGGCAAGAACTTCTGCTTTGTGAGCAGCACATGGAAACGTGGACTTGAAATTTTTTAGCACTGCATCTGTCGTGCGATCATATACATCTCTCTCACCAGCATGTTTTACGAAGTGCTCCTCAGCCTCTTTAAACATAAGAAATAGATGCACATTCGGATGTGTGAGCCCCCCTCTGGTTTTTCAATTTACTAAGTCGGCTTCTGGTAGCTTTAAAATATCTTTCTGCCCAACCAGGGCCTCCTTACAAACTGTATAGGAAGTTTGAGTAGCAAGCTTTCGCGACACAAATCCAGTGACATAATATACAATGCGGTCCACGACGGCGGCATCAGAATAATCATGCTGAAACACTTCACCGCACTTCCACGTTTCCTCACTGATGAGGCCATCTAGTATCTCTTGAGGTCATGCATTTTATCAGTCCGCTGGAAAGGTGCATACTGCAACACTTCTCTGAAATCATTCAGGGTGAGAAAAGCAGATTGGTTTTTCTCAGGAACAACACAAATATCAAACTTTGGTGGCTAGAGCAAAGAATACAAGGAAAGCATGCGGTAAAGCTGCAAAAATGTCGGAAATGTTGGATGCTCATTTTGGCCAACTGCTTGTCTTATAATACCAAAAAAGCATTGCAACGGATCCTGGTTCATTTTGGCTGACAGAACATACTTGAACTCGCAGTCTTTCTGAAGAAATGCTGACAGTTCCTGAACAGACTTAAGTGTAACACGCAGGCCTTCAGCAGTAGACTGCGTTAAAAAAAGATCTTTGTAATGTGACCCCTCACTACTTCCTGCTCCCAGCTATCAAGCCACCTAGATGCTGACTCTAGAACACGGAAGTCTTTGCATTCAAGGGTGAGGCCTTCTGCAGCAAAGCGATGATTGAGGGCATCAAAAAGATCATCCATTAGGAGAGTAAACTCCACAGTTGATTCCACATTCTCAAGCCGTGGTGTGCCTCTCCGTGCATAGAAAGAAATGCCCTTAGCAAGTGAGTTGCTAAAAATTTGTGTGGCCAACTTCACTCGCATTTTGAGCATATGTGATGGATTAACATGAGAGTAAGTCAACTTTGGACACACCCTAAGCTGTTTTTCAAATGTTTCACCAACAAGCCCACATCGCCACTCTTGTCCTAAGCTCCGCTGCGTTTTTCGTGTCAGCAAGAAAAAGTGCATCATAGCATGTCCACTTCAGAATTTTCCGTATAATTTCAATATTTTCTTATCATAAAGACAATTTCTAATATACTTCAACAAGTTAGGGGTATCTGCCACAGCATACACTTTTCTGGATGGATCTAGGGGATATTCGAAAGCATTTACGACATGTCCTAGAGCACCGCTTACCCCAAGCTGCTTCCACATGGCCCTAATGGTAGATTCACCGTCACAGACCACACCATCAACTCCTGCCTGCTCTAAATGCACAATGCACTGAAGCAACAGCTGTGCAAGGAGTGTACCCTTAGTTGCACCTTTTGATGCAAATACTGCCACTGGTTGTGAATAGCTGACAGCTAAAGGGGCGAAAGCAAACACTAGACCATGGGCAGCCAGCTCATTGCTTTGTCCACCTTGGTCTACATAGTCAACAAGACCAGCATATGCCATGTTCTTTGAGTTTACAGTCATCTCTTTCCTGACCTGCATCTCATCTAGAATAAGCATTCCTCTGCGTTGAAAGGGTGCCTTCATTGCCAATTTAATCTTAAGCTTTAAAGAAATTGTCATCAAAACCACATTTGACCCCCACCATGTTTATACATCTTCTAATGGTGGTTGTGCATGGCATCGGCAATATGTTATTGCTTCGTAAAAATGCGTAAGTAGAGGGGCTCCTGATGTTAAGCAAGAGGCATAGGTGTAGCCAGTCATCTGTAGAGCGCCTGTTATTCTTCGTATTGCACTTAGCTGCAGATATACATTCTTGCACAAGAAGAAACTGCATCGGTAGAATATCAAAAGCTTGGAGTGTGTTTTTGATATCCTTTTTTGCAGTTTCATTATTTCAGCTTTACTTTCTTCCAGTTCTTTAGTAATTAGCTGGTTGCGCTTCAGTAGCCGTGCTTGTGCCTTCTTTAAAATGGACCTTGCTTGACGCAAGGCATCAACTTTGTGTTTCTTGGTAGGCGACACAGACAGCCTGAGGCGCTTCAGTGGTTGCCGTTGTTCTGCTCGAGCAGCCTGCCTCTATGCCTGAATTCTTAGAGTATCAAAGAGACTGCTGCATGCACGATATATGCTTCTCTTCGGTAACAACACTTGGCACCTTTTATGCCTCCATTTGCTTTGGCAGTCAATGAAAGCAGACTCAGGAGCCACAGAAGGAAAATCCTTCAAACTGGGTCCTCCACCACAGACATCTACACTGTCAACCGTTTTCAAGATATGTTCACTTTGCGATGTCGTTGCAGCAAAATTATTTACACCCATTGCCCTACAATCAACCGGCTTGCCAAATATATGCACTTGTACAGTCATGTCACATTTCACATGCACAATTTTTCTGTTGAAAAACGCACATGACCCATCACTTGCGCGCAGCAGAGAGGCGTCGTGGAACACGAGGTCACGATACCCTTACAAGTCAATGCGATGAACACCCCACGATGGCGTCGGAAGGCACAAAGTCACTGCAGCGCAGAACATTTCATCGAAAGGTGATGTGGCGGGGTCACTTGCCGCGACGACATCGCTGTTTTTATTGAGTTTAGCATCTGAATTTGGGGCTGTTGCTGCTTGCTGCTCGGTTTGAAACCTGCTGCTGGTCCCGCTGCTGCTCCCGCCTGTGCTCGCAGAGGAAGCTGCACCGCTAGCATGCCGCCTCGACTGTTTTCGAGGACTCCTTATCTTCTTAGACAAGTAACTAGGTGCTCCTTCGAAAATAGATGGCACGACGTCCTTTGAAAGTCCTGGTCTTCTGCTGCCAGACATCAGAACGTGGACATTAATTTCTGCAGACCACGCTTTCAAAATAAAATGCTGGGCGAAATGTTTTTCGCACACACGGCCTGTCCGTTGAAGGACGTGGTCCTTGCGAGGGATCGCCCGCCTCCATGCTTCAAGCCTGGCTTGATCTTGCGGGGGCGTAAAAAGCGAAAACTTTTCTTTGCACGAACTATCGCCTGTGTTGCAGTAGGGTACAAAGCATTTCGCCATCGCAAAGCACACTAGTACACTGAACAACGAAGGACATCGAAGTGCCAACTTACGCGAGCACTATCAGAAAAACAAGCAACGACATGTTCAGCGTGGTGTGAAGGGACAGCAAGAATGCGGTGGTAGAGCAAGCAGCTAGTGGGTGGCTAGTTTAGCGCGCCCTCTCTGGAGAGGTTTACTAACCAGAACAGCATGCGCCTCTCCCCACGAAGCCTCCCTTATGCGCCCTCCTCTCACCTAAACTATTGTTACACCATGCTTTTACTAGCTCGGTGAGCTTCGTCTTGCCTGGAGGAAAATGTAACCTGGACTGAAAGAGCGAGCAAGAAAAAAAGGTAGGATGCTCTCGAGTGATGGTGATTTGGCAGTGACGGTTGAGCACCGGCAATTTCAGTGTAAATAAACCCATCACATCCATAGCAATTTAGATAGATAGACAATAGATAGATAGATAGATAGATAGATAGATAGATAGATAGATAGATAGATAGATAGATAGATAGATAGATAGATAGATAGATAGATAGATAGATAGATAGATAGATAGATAGATAGATAGATAGATAGATAGATACGCTCAAAGTCACCGAAGTTCGCTAAGAAATGCATCACATTTAATAATGCTATTCAACAAAACAACGCTGCTCGCACGCTCGGGAGTGGGGCTTGTTCAAGCACGCGATGCGCACGTGACCTCTTGGTCGGTTATCGGATAGGCTTCCTCGTTTTGGGCCGCTTCAAAAAAGAAGTTTTCTGAGCTCGTAATGAACCGATCGATAAATTTTTGTGACCTAATGCTCCTCATCGGACACAGAACAACTTCCACGGCCAAATGAAATTTTGTTAAGGGGCATGGTGAGTGGCCCCTTAAAGGATAACTCTGGTGTATTTTCGACCGCACTGAGATAATGCTGTTGCATGGTCTGCAGGCACTCTTCCTCCGTGAAAGTGTAGTTTGTCTCGGCTCTCGTGAGCGTACGGCTTGCATATGCTACGACATATTTGGGAAATCCAGGTTTGCGCTGCGCCAGGACCGCGCTGAGGCCTACGCCGCTGGCATCCGTCTGCACCTCCGTTGGGGCCGTAGGGTCGCAGTGGCGTAGAGTGGAAGGAGACGTCAACAAATGGCGGAGCTTTGCGAACGCGTCGTTACACTCGGAAAACCACGAATCGAGGGGCCCGTTATTTACAAGCAGCTTCGTCGGCGGTGATATGATCGTGGCGAAGTTTGCTTATGAAACATCGGCAGTACGAGCGCAGGCCCACGAATTTACGCAGTTCTTTGACGGACGCAAGTTTGGGGAAGTCGCCCACGGCCCAAAGCTTGGCTGGATCAGGAAGAACGCCGTCCTTGGACACGACGTACCCTAGTATGGTGAGTTGCCGTGCTGCCAAGCGGGACTTCAGATTTAGTTGCAAGCCGGCATTGCTCACACGTGCGAAAAGTTCTTTTAGACGTTGGAGATGAGTGGAGAAATTCGGAGCAGAGACCACGACATCGTCGAGGTAACCCAAGCATGTGTACCATTTCAAGTTGCGCGGAACGATGTCCATCATGCGCTCAAAGGTCGCAGCTGCATTACATAGACCAAATGGCATGACGTTGAACTCGTGCAAGCTGTCGGGTGTGAAGAAGCCGGTCTTCGGTCGAGCGTCGTCAGCCATGGGTACTTGCCAGTACTTCGAGCACAGATCGAGAGAAGAAAAATCTTCGGCTTCTTGAAGGCTGTCGATCGAGTTATCCAAGCGTAGCATTGGATAAACATCCTAGCGAGTGAGCTTGTTGAGCCGTTTGTAGTCCGCACAGAACCACACAGAACCGCCTTTCTTCACAACAAGAACAACAGGAGACGCCCACGGACGGTCCGATGGCCGAATAACGTCGCGTCGGAGCATATCGTGAACCTGCTTGTTAATCACCCAACGTTCAGCAGGCGACACGCGATATGGACGTTGCCGTAAAGGTAGATGGGCACCAGTGTCGATGCGATGCGTAACAGCGGACGTGCGACCGAGAGAACATCGCCCGACATCGAAAGAAGAACAATATTCTTGCAACAGGTCCAGAAGCTGGGAACGCTGTACCACCGTAAGGTTGTCAGCAATGGAGGGGCTGAATACATCAGCAGATGACGGATCAGAAGTGGAAAAAGCATTGATGGTACGCGAACTGGGACAAAGCGGGTCATCGGGTACGTCCAGGATTTGTGCGTCGTCGACTGGTTCCACTCTCCCGAGACATTCCCCTCGAAGCAAGGTAACAGTGTACGGAGATGGGTTGGTTTCCAAAATAGCGGCCTTGCCCTGGGTGACTTGCACGGTTGCCAAAGGTACAAGCATCCGTTTCCTGCAACAAGCGCGGTCGGATGTCGAAACGAGTGCAATTGTGTTGGAGAGACCGGCGCAGTAGACCAACACAGCCGTCGTCGATTTCGGAGGCACTGTCGTGTCGTCTTTCATGAAAATCTTGCTCAGTGTCGAGGGACTGTCATCTGGCGTCAAATGCGAGAAGGGTGAGAGTTCAATTTCGACGGAGGCACAATGGATGACGGCATCTTGGCGGAAGAGAAAATCTCAGCCCAGGATGACGTCATGAGAGCATACCGGAATGATGATGAACTGGGCGACATACAGCACGTTCTGAATGGCAACGTGAGCTGTGCACCCTGCTGTAGGATGAATACGATGGTAACTAGCAGTACGGAGGGACAACCCAGAAAGGGGCATCGTCAATATTTAAAGTAAGCGGCAAAATTTTTCGTCCATAACTGATACGGCAGCTTCAGTGTCAATAAGAGCCGAAGCACAAACACCGTCCCCAAACACGTCATTGACAGTCGAGGGGCAGCTCTGAGGGCTTTAACAATGCGATAGCGTCGCAGTCCTTGCCTCGGGGACTGCGACGAGTAGTTTTCCCGCTCATAAGAAGCCGAACTTGGCCGCATAAGAGACAGGAAACGACGTCGTGGAGACGGCGACCTTCGACGAGATGGACCTGGGCGAGACGGCGGTGGCATAGACGGTGGTTCATCATGATAAGGACGGCTGAGCTGGCCAGCAACAGGCGAAGAAATGCGAGCCGGCTGTACGCGAGAGCAATAACGTGCTACGTGACCAACGTAACCGCAAGCAAATCATATGGGCCAGTTGGCCAGTTGTTGATTGTGCGCCATCGGTTCACCGGGGTAGGCCTCACCCATGTCGCCTTAGGCGGTGGACGGAACGGTGGCTGGAAAGGCTGCATGGTGGGCTGAAGCTGAGGCTTATGGGTCGCGTCGACATACGTAGCGGGCATACCTGCCGCAAAGGACGGAGGTCGAGTGGGAGCTTCGGTGTAAGTCAGAGGGGCGGGTGCTGGCACGATTTGAGGTAGCCTGGCGACCACTTGGGCATAACTGAGGGGCGCAGGAGCCGGAGGTTGTTTGGGGTGGTATGCAGGCATGACCTCCGCTATTTCCTGCTCAATCGCTCTTCGGATGGGAGGGAGAAGGGTAGTGGTGATTGTTGAACAGCCGGTAAGTGGGCAAAGGGCAGGAGGGAGAACTGGCGCGTGATTTACTTACGGATGAAGGACTTGAGGTCTGCCATCAACACCACTTGGTCACAACTGGCCTCCAAGCCAGCAAGCATTGCAGCTAGTGGTGGGGAGCGACGGGTCATCGAACGCTGCCGGTGGAGCTTCTCGTAGCTCTGGCCAGTGAGGTGACCTCAGCCACTGTGCCGGGGTTTTTTGTGAGCAGCATCGTGAAGACATCATCATCAATGCCTTTCATGATGTTTCGGATCTTGTCAGACTCGGACATGGCGTGATTGGGTTTGTTGCAAAAGTCCAGGACATCTTCAATATAGCTGGTGAATGACTCACCAGCCTGCTGAGCGCGTTCACGTAAGCGCTGCTCGGCTTGCAGCTTACGCATGGCAGGGTGGCTGAAAACGTTGATTACAGCGGTCTTCAAATCGGACCAGGTTGCAAAATCCGACGCGTGGTTGTTGTACCACAAACTGGCTACGCCCGCAAGGTAGAACACCAAGCTCGTCAACTTGCCATGCACGTCCCATTAGTTGCGGACGCTCACGCACTCGTAAATAGCGAGCCAGTCCTCCACGTCAGTGCCATGGGCGCCAGGCCAGTAAAGATGGGTGGATCGCGGATCCTGGAGACACTGGGACAAGGAGGGGGCATGGGAGGAGGTGTTTGCTGAGAGGCGTCGTGGGGCATGGTAGATGGTAAGGTACGTGATCGAAGCTCCAAGGGCATCGAAAAGAAACGCAGCACCTCCACAAATTATTCAAGGCGTTTATTAGCCGGCAACCAGCGATCATACGCTATCGCGAGAGTCACGGCCAAGCACGGACTCACAGCGCGAGTGGTGTCCTTGTTGGGTAGCTCCACTAGGATGTACTCGAGAATTCGACCCATTTCAGAGTTCGGAGGCTTCGCTACACTGTTTTCAAATGGTATTGACAGTCCTGCAAGAGCTAGGGTGGTTCATTTTGCACAGTCACTCGCCAATAATTTTAATTCAGCAATAAACGACGAGTCAAAACAGAAACCAAAACAGGCAGCTGTTCTGTTTTTCGTGGTCGGTGTTGAATGACGTCATTGGATTCCGTCGCTGATGACGTCACGAGATTTGCTACACCCCGCCACGGCTGGCTAAGGTGCAAACATTGCTCACGTGCATCTTCTGACGCGAGAAAAGCAAGTTAACGATGTCATTCAACGTGGGATAACTTACCACTGACAAGTTCAGCGATGATTGCAGCTATAGCTGAGCGGGGAAGCATTGCTTTTTGATTTCCACGCACTGGCACGGGAAGCATTCGACATGGCCCGAATTGATTTCCTTGTTGCTCAATATTGTAAGACCCGGCGTCAATGACGACAAACACGCTGTGTGCAGCTGACAAAATCTTAACTGTGCATGCGATGTCGTCCCCTCGTAGAATAAAGCACGCGCTGCATCCGTCTGCTGGGAAAGGTGGTTTTTTTTAAAAAAAAGAGTAGGCCTTACGTTAAATGCATAGGGTGGCCCGCGTTTACAAGTGTGATTCCGACATCACCTGCCACATTTTAAAATTTGTTTTATGAATAACAACGTGGCTTACCCTTGTAATATTTGGCACTTATGACCATAGTACGTACGAAAACACACGTTCAAAGTGCTAATAAAATCGGTTATTATCGAAAAATCACCGGAGTTCCCCTTTGAGGCTGTGGGTCATGCGCCTCCTGTATGTAGTAGCCACTTTTTGTTCTAGTCCTCAAAATGTCCACTGGATGACGGTACTTGTATATGAGGAATATATGCTGGAAAGATGCGAGATGACGGTACTTGGAGTGTTTACTAGATACACAAACAGGCGGACGCACGGACATGCTGACACACGGATGGACAGACAGACAGATTGGGAGACAGGTAGAATAATGGACATGTGGACGGATGGATGGACGAAAGAACAAACAGAGGCACACAGCTGGTCAAGCGGACAAATGGACAGACAGACAGGCACCCGGACGGCAGAAAGACAGACAGATAGACGGATGGACAGAGAGACAAACAGAAGGACGGACGGACGTGACCAGCGGATGATTCACGGTTCGCCAATAAAAACCTTCGAAACTCCGCGTCACTGATCATCATTCAGTTCATGGATATGCTTTGAATTGTTTGCTTGTCTCACGCCCAAAATAAATTATGTGTGCAGTAGTCATAAGGCTCCTGACAAGGCAATGAAAAACGAAACATTTTTTTTTGTAGGATCAACAACGTTGCCCGTGCTCCAGCGTACATGCTTTGGTCAGGTTTCTTGTGGCGTCACGCTGCTTACCTCGAAAAAGAGTTCAATTCTGAGCCACGGCAACCGCAATCTGAACAGGGCGAACAGCAAGACCATGCATGTGCTTAGATACAACAGCGTGTTTAAAAATGCGATGCGGTCAAAATTACTCTACACCGTGCCCCGCAGTCATTTCAACCTTTAGATACGTATAGGGCAGCGTATTTCTATTTTAGGTCACGTTGTTCATGGACGATTTGTTGAAATATAAGATGCGATTGTTTTGCTTCCATAAGTGGTATTTCTATTGGAAGCATTTGAGTAGGAGCTGGTTGCGTTTTTTTTCCCTGTGTGCCAAGCCCATGCTTAATATCAAGTGTCCCAAAATGTCTCAAATGTGCTCACTCTAAAATACCACCGCAGCTCTGGCACTCGATTTTTTTTGTCTAGTTGCTCATGCACGGCGCTACTTAGCTTCATGTATTTTTCTCCTTAATTTCGGTGGTCGATTTCACTAAGAAACAAGGGAAAGTTACTTGCTAATTCTGCTACTGCTAGCAGATAGTGTCTTCATGAAACATCGCCGCAACTGTGACTGTGTTGTCACGCTGTTAGGTACAAGTTCTGACAGCCACCTGAATAAATTTTGCCCACACGTGGGCCACAAAGCTGAGTGCGCCCAAGACACAGTTCATTTCGAATTTCTAGTATTTGTTTTGCAAACTATTGCTATCAGCAGTGCTCCTATGTGAAGTAAACATTGCCGTTTTTGACGTACTTGTAGATCGAGTAGGCTGTTCACGTAAATCAGATATGTGACCAAGTAATTGAGGACGATTGTCGAGATGAAATCTTGATATGAGATTCAATATATACCAATGTCTCGAAATTCCAGAAACCATAAGGGGGGGGGGGTTGCAGCGTTACTTGAATTTTCTGAATAATATAAGTGGTTGTCTATATGACAGATTTACATAAAGTGTCCTGCATCAGAAAGTGAAATTCTGCCAATGGACCTACATTATATGTAGACGCAGACGTGAGTGGCACTGTAAACCACAGTTCCCTAACTGAAGTGAAAACGTTCTAAATTATTTGCAATACGTTGACACAAATGCTTACTTATTTTATGCCAAGTTGTAATAAAGTTAGACCCATTCAGCACGAATATTTTTAACATCGGTTTTTGGAGTACCTGCACAGTGAACACTCCTGCTTAAGTCTTGCTGTTCTGCACTCGGTACTTTAAAAAGAATATATCGATTTCTTTTTCCTGTGGTAGTTCTTTATCCTAAGCGATGTTATCTGCAGCTCAGTCTTTTATGGTAATAAATAACTTCACTTTGTACCTTGCGAGATATACACCGCGAAATTGGTGAAAAATCATCACAATATCACGAAAGAGAGGATACATGGCGGGCTGAGAACAAAGCGACCATCGGCATACATCGGCGGCAGAGCAGGCGAGTTCTGGCCGTCACATCACTTCACCGCGACTGCAGTGACGCCGCTGTTCGTTTTCGGGACTGATAGTCGGACAGAGCCGTCTAGTAAAAAGTAGAAGTCGTTCGTGCAGTAGCTGCACTGTGGCTTGCGAGTGACTGTTATTCAGAAGTAACATTTTTTGTGTACGTGCGGGCTACCTAATTTGACGACTGAACTCCGCAGTGAACGCCTTGTGCCGTCTACTACCATGGCTCCGGGTAAGGAGGCACCTTCGGCGCAGAACACTATCGATGTGGCTCAGCATGCACGAGCGCGTCAGCAAGCAATACAGCTGGGACCCAACTGATATGTTTGGAATTTTTATATTCTACCTCGACAAAACTCTTTGTGTCTGGTTTATGCCTCACGAGCATGAGGTTACCAATGGGGACATGTTCAAACAATGGCTTCGCTACATTTTCGGCAACCCATTTAGACAACAACTTGCTGTCCGAAAACAATTGGCCGTACGTACTGAGACGTTCACCGAGCCTTCCTTGACTTATATCCAAGACGTGCTAGTCTTCTGCGAGAATACCGACCACAGTGCATTGTAGGCTGACAACACCTCACACTTAAAAAAAATATCGCCAATGATGCGTTGAACTTCCTCGTCTTTGCCGACGTAACGGCAATCGATGCCGTAATTACGGAGTGTCGCCGCCTCTAGGAAACGAAGAGTCAGTGCATTACGGAGCAGTTGCATTGTCTTCCTAACACCACTGCACGTTTTCTTGCGAAGGAATCCCATGGGAGCCGGCCACACCTGAAAGATGGAACATGCATAGTCGGACGCGCACTCGAGGTCGTGTGTCCAGCTGCCAACAAATCAACCTGGACCGATACACTGGTGCCCCCTGTCTCCTTGATCTAGGCTGTCGTGCACCAGGAATTAACCAACATGGCTTCTTTTCTACCGTTTGCGCCATAACGATGCCTAAGAAACATTTGTAGAGCTACTACGCCGCCGCCCATACCCCCTCGTTTCAGGAGCCCATCCGATTGGCAAACTTCATACGATAAGCCGATTTGTATCACGTCGCTAACAAGGTCACTGCGAAAGCTCTTTACTGTCGCAGTCAGTGGCCCTCTACGTCTTCTAGCCTTAATTCAGTTCAAAATGGCTCCGTTCACAATATGCATCACCATTATCTGAACCGCATTGGGTCTTGAGTATTTACCGCTTGGGGGGACTACGCCCACACGTTCCCGTCAGTGCCACCTCCAAGCCATCTGTGTCATTCCCCCACACGTCGCCACACCCCTGCGCCACTGTTTAACCACCACATGCACCGAGAAAACTAGGCTGAGCAGCTTTTGGAGGTGAAACTGTATATCTACACTGCATCACCTTTGAAGTTCGTGTTGATGGCACTCTGGTCCAAGCTTTAATTGTCAGAGGTGCTCACATACAGGTTATGAGTGCTGATTTTCGTCTTCCCATGAAGTTTTTTGTGCCACCATTGACCAGTGCGGTTCAGGTCACTGACGGTGACACCGTTCCTGTTGTAGGAATGTGTACTGCACAACGTATCATCGCAGGTCATCGGGTGGTTTTCCTGTTTACTTTTCTTGCCATATGCCTTTATGACCCCATGCTTGCACTGGATCGTCTCGCTGCCGATTCTGCGCTTATTGATTGCTCCGCCGGTGTGCCCGGCCTTGAACTGCCACAACACAGCAACTATCAGTGCCAACGTTTGTGCCAATCAAGTCGCAGTATTCATCTAGCTGTGAAAACTGTTACTTACGTTGATGCTCCCCTGCTGTGTGGCACAGCAGGGGAGCTACGCGGCGCCTTTTCCCGAATTGCTGCTCAGACATTGTGTTGCTCTTCTCTACGCGATTCTGAGCATCACGGGTGATTGAGTGTGGATACTCGTTGTAAATTTCAGTGTCACAAGTTGGGTGCTCTCACAAGGCATATCCGTAGCCCACTTTTGTTCACTGCAGGATTCCTAGGTCGAAGCTTACGCTATGGCTGCGGTGGCTACGCAACACGCACCGCCAAAAATAAATTGTGGCACACGTCAAATTTTAAACATGATCGCTGCTGACCATCAACCTGAACATGTGAAGCCCTTCAGAGTGTTCTTGGGTCATATGGGACATTTTTTGTTTGGGTGATCGACCATTGGGACAGACGTCCGTTGTCCAGCATCGCATACACATAGGGGATGCCAACCTTGTCTAACGCTGCCCCAATAAGGTTCCTGCGTCGAAACGGGGTGTCATCTAGAAGGACGTCAACAAAATGCTACCAAATGACCTTATAGAGCAGTTTTGCAGTCCCTCTGCGTCTCCGGTAGTGTTAGTTACAAATAAGGGCGGATCATAGCACTTCTGCGCGGCCTATCGCCACCTCCACTATACTGCAAACGCAAACTAGTGAACTTGGTCATTTCAAAGGCGTCATATTATCTTTATTTGCACCCATACAACCATAGGGTGTAACAAAAAAGAGTAATATGGCTCTGGAACATCTATTCCACTCCCTTATAAATAACTTGAATAAATGAGAGAGGAAAGAGGTAAATTCACAATCTGACGTGATCCATCATGAACCAAAGCAACAGAAAAGTTCCATTTCACCTATTGTAGCATGTTTGCTTTTTATTTGTTTCCGGAGCTCTCTGCAATTAGCCTTAAGTGTTGGCGGGCATGCATTCTGCTGTGCAGGGGAAACAAGTGGGTTGCCACACGAAAACACAAATTTTTCAGAATGCTTAACAAATTCACAACACGCTAATGAAATATTTATTTCTTCTTATCATCGAATGATATTCGCAATGCCCACGGCCTATGGATGATTTTGTTTGTGGAAAGATGATGAACCCGTGAACTCGCATAACAATAACTAGGACTCACGGACATACTCCTCATGCCGCTTTCACCGGATGAATTCTTCATAGTCAAACGAGTGTACATCAAACCGAAGTACTTCCCCAACCAATAGGAACTGCTGAATGTTCGCTACCATATTTCTCGCCGCAGTGCAAAGGGCGGTGATTTTAGCTGATCGACCGTGTATCAACAATGCTTGGCATAATCCTGTGCGTACTACAAAAAACTGCGCAAACCAGAATTTGCCTATGAACAGAACGGCCCTCCGAGATCATTTGTGTCGAGCCTGTCCGGCGGATTTGCCGCAGTAGTAGGCCACTAGAGCGAATAGCGCGCCGTCGCGGCTTCACAGGAACGAATGTTTAACGTAGGGATGGTGTGCTAGCATATTACGCAGTCTTAATTGTGCTATAAGCAATGTAGCTGCCTCTTCAACGAAGAAAAAAAGCATTTACCTTCCCATTAGGTAGCACTTGTGTCACAGCCATGATCAAACTCTAACAGTGCGCAATTTCCTGCAGTTGGATGTTGCAGGTTTCATCAACGCGATTGAAACAAATACACGCGTACGCTTTTCGCAACGTCAAAATTGCGAAAAGTTGTTGAAAAACGTCGTTCGAACGGCACCAGTTAAGTGCAGGAGAAGTTGGCTTGTACTGTAGTCGTAACTCCATATTTCATTGCTCTAACCATTTGGCTTGGCTGGTCAAGCTCGAGCGTGTTGGCGGCATGGGGCGCTTTGTAATATACACTTTATCTGGGATACATTCAATGAACAAGAAAAAGTATGCTTTTATTTTGAGCTCGCTGAAGGATACTATACAGTAAATACAATCAAAGAGACTCACGAGCGTGGAAAAACATTAACGCATGACCGGAAGTGAAGTGGAACTCTCTGCTCGTGAGCTAGCCGCTGATCGTTCATCATTGCTGTCACTCTCAGTGCGTTGACAACCATCTACGTCCAGTGAAAAATCCTCGACATCAAGATGGTTTCTTCGAACATCACTGCTGAAAGTAATCTGAGGAATTCTCTCCGCCAAATGATTTCGACACGTTAAAGAACCCCAGGTGGTCGAAATTTCCGGAGCCCTCCACTACGGCGTCTCTCATAATCATCAGTAGTTTTTGGACGTTAAACCCCACATATCAATCAATCAATCAAATGATTTCGATAGCACCAACAACACGTCACTCACCACGCACAACACTCACATGGCGTCACTCACCATGTTTATTTGAAGGTGCAGAGATCATTTCACTCCGATACCAGCAAAAAAAGAATCGCGTAAAGTGGGATGCCATCTATCAACGAACCTAAAAAACAAGTGGTGCAGCTTATGCCAAGGTTTAGAAGCACAAATCACGAGCCTGCATTACTTTCCGCGTAGAATGAATGTCTACTAAAGCACTGAAGAATGCTATACGCACGCAAAACAAGGCGAGTTCTAGCTGAAATTGTCAGACGTTAAATTTAACTATTCAAATCGGCTGCAGAAAATCTCGCGAAGCTGATATGTGTACTCTGCGGGCTGTGATCGAAAGTGCCAGTTGCCACGTTTTTTCACAAAAACTTCGCGTCTTCCAAGAATGAATCAGCGTTATCGTATCACGAACGGTCCGGTATATTCACTGATGAACGAAACATACAAAGTGGTTTGTGTTTGTTTCTTGCTAACGGGTTAACACTGCGCCTAGCACCACCAAACAAGGCAGCACTGGGAGCGTGCGCCTACTGATCACCCTTCGGGGGACGCTCCTGATTATCGGTAGGCGGCGCGGCAGTCTATGAGTATTGCGAATACGTTGTACGGAATGCTGCACACTACAAACAGCTGCGCTCGAGTTCAACCAGCACTGCGACCACAGAATGACTTTGCTTATGTTTTTTTACCACCAAATCGATATAATGCTATAGGAAGAGCCTGCAAACCTTCGATGCGGCTGATAAGCACCACATGCACACTCAGTATACCCTTTTGCACAACGTATCGGGCAGGCTCGGCGTGCATGAGCGCACGGAATGAAACCAGGTGTTGAGAAGTCCCGGAGAAAAAAGCAACACAGGGAATTAATAAACACTACTCTTCTCAAGCGACTGCTACATAGCGCTAAAATATGCCCTTCATCCGATCTCTTCTACGACCTTTCAACCACGACAGTCCATCGCGAGAGGAGAACTCACGCATGCGCACGTGGAGAAATTAAAACAAAAAAGAACGCGCGAAAACAGCGCCCTTCAAGTTGCGAAATGCCGGCGCAGACTAGGAGACTACCCCAGCGGCGTGCATAAGCGATGGCGAAGCGATGCCGCCATGGAATAATCTTGGCCTTCTGAGCGACGCATTTGAGCTACCCGGCTTTGTCTCAAGGCCTTGTGGGCACGTTTTGTGCGGCAGAGTTACTAAGTTCTTGTCGCTGGACGTGAAATCTTTGGTTTGACAACAGTGCAACACGCCGCAATGCGAGTGCGATGGTGCCTGTGTTACTCAAGCGAGCATGCCAGCATGCCGCTGTGTACAAATGGAGCAGCTGATGGGCGCGTCGCATTCACGGCACAATCAGGACCACAAATGATGGGTAATACCTGTTTCCACTGTTCACGCACCCTTGTCGCTTGAGCAGCAGTAGGAGGTGTTTTGCACGTTGCGTTGCGCGAAAAGAGCAATAAAAAACAAAAAAAGTCAGTAAGCTCACAGAACTATGTATGGTGCGTGTTTTGAAGCTCCTGTGAATATCTCACAAGCTTTTTGCGGCCAGCCAATTCAAGTTGGTGTACCTCAAAAAGGCAAGTTTTTACGATATAATTTCTTTGGCTGCGATGAAGCATAAATTAAACAGTGCTTTCAGGTAATATACACATAAGCAAAAACAAACAAACACACAAATGCTCTTATCATGCCGCGATGTGATGAAGTGTGCATTAAGGCCAAATTTCTTTTCTATTTATTATCTTCTTATGCCCAGAATATGAACCAATTAAGACAATAATTTTGCATTGTTCCCTTGGTGTACGTCGTAGAGAAAAAAAATAAACTGCAGATACAGGTACCGTAGCATCCTAATATTGTATTGATTTACCTTTCAAAAGAAATTATGTTGAAGAGACATATTCTTCACCACATTGTAGCGAAATTTCGGGGTTGTTTACGCTAGACACATCTGATGACCATCCAGACGAGGAAGTATGGGAGCAACTCCGCACAGGGGAGCGATGACAAGTCGACACAATGATTTCGAGGAGCACTCATTGGTGATTTATTTATTTAAAGCGACTTAATTTTACACAATGCACCAAGTAACAAATACAAAACTTGGAAAATGATGGAATTCCCCTCGGCTTGCATGACTGGTCTCCGGTGGTGAGATGCGCTGTTTACCCCGAGTCCGCTCACCCCAAAAAGGCCCGAGTCGCTGCTTAAATAGGGTTTTCCAGCTTCCACGGGTGTGCGGACCAATCAGGCAAGCCGAGGATTACCAATTCCAACACGAGTTTTCATGGTCGCGTGAAGCCTGCCTCGACACAACTGTAGAAGCTTTTTGAAACGGGCCCATTCTCTAAAACGGCCATGACACGCACACAAGTGCTTAAATGTTGGCCCCCGATTGCCCCGGAGGACGCAAGCGGCCGCTCGCTCGTTTGGAGTGGTGGTGGTAGTGGTTAAACGAGGAGAAAGGCACCTAATTTCTGCAGCCCGGTCGGGAGCACGATGCCGTGCCTGGTTTGGCGCGAAGCACGCAGTGACCGACCAGATGCAGCTTTTTCTGTTCAGACTCTCATTCTTCCTCGAGGCGCCCTCCTCGACACAAGTCGTTGCCCTTCACGACAAAAGTCGTGGTGGGCACGGAGGCACGACGGAAAAAACAACGAAAGGCTTACGCATCTGTCTTTTCGCTCTGCAGTTCACCGTGGTCGTGGCCGGTGCGTTGGTGTTTGGCCTTCCGGACGACTTTCCGCCCTTGGGAGGAATTTGTCATGGATCCGCGCCTGTTGTCATGGATCCACGCCTGTCATGGATCCGCGACTGTTGGAAACAACTTGCGTGAACCTGTCCGAGCACATGGAACGTCCCCTGGAATATCACTGATGCGCATCCGCGACGACAGCGTCATCAAGTTCGGAAGCGATATTACCAAGTATCCAGCAGTATCTTTTCTGTGGGCACGGAGGCACGATGGAGGAAACAACGAAAGGCTTACGCATCTGTCTTTTCGCTCTGCAGGTTGGTTGCTTTTCCAAATTACCCTCTGGCAGCTTCCGATCAAATGATCCTTTCATGGTCGTCCTTCCATGCCCTGAAGCAGTTCGCGAGTGTGCATTGCATCTTCGGCGCCTCGTGCTCCTGGGAGGCGACATCGAAACAAATCCTGGTCCTATGACTAAAACTCAGTAAGAGAAGCTTAATTCAATTTGTGATAGTGTGCAACGTATTGAAGCTAACAGTGTGAGCCTTCTCGAATTCGTGAACCAGGCTCCTACATGCCACCTAAAAAAGATTTCGAATCTCTGACGCAAAGAGTAGGCGAGCTCGACAACAAACTTCAGCCAATGTCGACACAGCACTCAACCGCGAATGCAGAAAACATTTCCAAGATGCAAGTAATAATCGATGAATTACAGTCAAATGAGACAGGGAGCGAGTCCGGGCTTGGCCCCACGCATGAGAAAGAGCTTTTGAGAATTCAAGACAAAATAGATGACTTGGATAACTGCTCCCGCCGGTCTAACTTACTTTTTTACGGAGTCACCGATACTGACGGTTCCGAGTCGTGGGAGGCCTCTGAGAGAATCGTAAAAGAGCTATGTTCAAGCCATTTTGGCATATCTGTTTTGTACATTTCCAGAGCTCACCGCCTGGGCCGGTTTTCAGCGGAAAAGAAGCGTCCAATCATTGCAAAATTTTTAACGAGAAAGAAGTCGAATCCATTTTGAGCAAGGCCTTCAAACTAAAAAACACAACACTAAGCGTAGCACGAGACTATTCTGAGGCCGTGCGCGACAAAAGACGCAAACTACTGCAGTTTTCAAAGAGCTTAAAAAAGGACGGTGACCGTATTCGTCTCGTTTTCAATAAGTTGTTCGTTAACGATGACGTTTAGATGTGGGACACAGAGTCGAACAGTGCTGAACAACTGTCAAGTCGCAACAACAACGCATGTCAAATGTCCTTGCCCCTGTCTTCTCGTATCACCAATCAGTGCCTTTATATCAGCCATCTGAAGCAAACGAATCATCAGATAGTTCTCTTGATCACGTAGAAGGCTTACATTTTCCTTACAACCAAGCCAGAAGTACCCTCAGTAAACGGAACAAAAAAAGTTCATCCCAAACCTAAGAAGTTAAGGCGTCGAAAAATAGGGCATCACACGAAATAACTTTCGCAAATGTGAATGCGCGCAGCATCATGAACAAATTACATGCTTTAGAATCATTGCTTATCGGCCTCAAACCCGACTTCTTAGCCGTTACTGAAACGTGGCTAACAAGTGATATCGAAAATGCTGAGCTAACACCCCCAAACTACGCGATCATACGCAAAGATAGACCAACACGAGGCGGCGGTGTAGCTGTCTTTATAAGTAAAAGAATCCCCTTCACATTACTTCCACAGTAGAAGGCGGAGAGGCTGTATTTTCCAAACTTAAATTCACAACCCACGTTATCGTTCTCAGGTGTGCATACCTCGACCCTTCATCAAATCTTGAGTGTATGGATGCCCTGTGCACGTATATGCGGCGTCACGCATCTAATGCCAGAGTTATTCTAGTGGGGGACTTTAATCTGCCTGACTTCAACTGGGAATCAAGGCAGTACCACAGCGCCTGCTCAGAAATAATTTACGATTTAATTCTTTCTCTACACCTTTCACAAATAGTGACGCAGCCTACGCGTGTACAGGGACACAACTCGAGTGTGCTGGACTTAATCTTTCTCACTGATAACTTTCCGGTACATGAAGCAAAGATAGAACTACTAGACGGCAATTCAGACCATAAAATAACTTATTGTAGTATACCTATAAAGGACAATAAAACACCTGCATACGCAGAGAAAACATTTCCAGACTTTTGTAATGCCGATGACGTAGCAATACATAGCTTACGGTTCGATAAATTTCTATCATTTCAAGAATTAGCCTCTGACTTCACTGCGACTATGAAAATGTTGTGGCATAAATTCAAAGAAATTGTTATTTATTGCTTACAAAACCACATTCCATCGAAGATAAAGAAGACCAGAAAGATGAATCCGTGGGTCACACGTGTCGTTATACATGCTAAAAGAAAGGTGAAGCGTTTGAGGAAAAATATAAAAGAGAAACCGAATATTTATAGCCGACAATATCTGAGCGCAAGTATAACTGACATGAAAAATAATTAAAGGCAGCCAAGTCTACTTATTTTGAAAAAACTCTACCTCGGTTCATAAAAAGTTCCCCAACAAAATTGTGGCAATACATGAATCCTAAGGTCCGTAAAATGACCCACGAAACGCCTGAAGAAAAGGCCTATTCCGCAAACCTATTAAATAGCTATTTCCAATCAATTCTTTCAGTTGACGACGGAAAACAGCCTCACATATAAATTAGAGACTAGAAATCTATTAAGCGATTATTCGTTTCAGAAGAGGAAGTTTTCTGCTTACTATTGAAATTGGATGGCAAAAATAGTTCCGGACCAGACAACACACCTAACGCGTTTTTAAAAAGATATGCCGAATGGATAACAAAATACCTGTGCCTGCTTTTTAACTTATCATTGTCGTCGCGTACCCTACCAAAGGATTGGAAAATAGCAAAAGTGATTACTGTACATAAGTCCGGAAATAAAAAAGAACCTTCCAATTATCGGCTCACCTTATTAACATGTACGGTTGGTAAACTGCTCGAACAAATAAACTTAAAGCACATAACAAAACACCTTGAAGAACACAAAATACTGTCCCCTTCTCAACACGGCTTCTGCCAGGGCATGTCTACTGTAACACAACTCATTGAAATGTCCATGACGCCTCATTCAGCATCGATCGCCAAAAAAATATTGATCTTATTCTGCTAGATTTCTCGAAAGCATTTGATCGGGTGTCGCACAGCAAACTCATCTTGAAACAACAACTTTTTGTAGACAAGGGCCAAATTCTTGACTGGATTACAAACTTCCTGACAGACAAGTTGCAGTTCGTGGAATTAAACCATGTCCAATCTTCAATCGTGCCGGTGACCTCTGGCGTACCGCAAGGCAGTGTTTTGGCGCCGGTATTATTTTTACTTTTCGTGAACGATCTTTCTTCATCTGTTAATGTTGGATGCAGAATATTTGCAGATGACTGCATCCTGTACAAAGAAATACACTCACACGATGACCATATCGATCGCCTTAAATACAGCGCTAGACACAGTTTCAGCCTGGTGCAGTGATTGGCAAATGAGCATTAACGAAAAAAAGTCCGCACTTTTATCTATAACTAAAAAAAACACCCATCCAATTTTAATTACGTCATCAATTCAGCTACCTTTTCTAAAGTCACGCAACATAAGTATCTAGGGATCATTCCGTCACATGAACTACGGTGGGACGCTCATATTCATTACATCACATCATCTGCACTGAAAAGACTGTTATTTATAAAAAGGTGATTACAGCAAACACCACCACACACAAAGTTACTGGCCTACAATACACTTATAAGACCCATCCTGGATTACGCAAACAGTGCCTGGTTCCCGTACACACACACACACACAAAAACTAACCAGCAAGCTCGAACCTGTTCAACGAAAAGTGCTTAGGGTCATCTTTAACAAATTTAACCAAACAAATTCACCTGCGGAGTTGCTTAAGAAGGCTGGACTACTAACCATAAAAAACCGGGCGATATTGGCACGCTTAAAGCTCATGTACCAACTGTTACATAGTCACCTAAACATAGACAAGTCCCGCTTCATAAAGCTATCCACAGCTATAACTACCCGCCACAAATACTCTCATACCCTTGCCCCTTACAGATTTCACACGGATGCCTTCGAATTCTCGTTCTTCCCGCTTGCGATCAGAGAATGAAATAACCTGTCCCCCTCCATTACCAGTAGCACATCCTTAGCCACTTTCACAAAACTAGTAGAAAGCGACTTATAGCCTCGCAAACATAAAATGGTGCTATGTGATCTTTCTTGTTATTTAAGTAAAGTGCCAATATGATTGTACTTTCACAAATGTGCCTACGTGTTTTCTTTGTTGTTGTTGTTCTGTTATTTTTTTCTTATTATTTTTTTCCTTTCTCTTGACTCTACTTAATAACTGCCTTAGATTGTCCACCTGTTATATAATCCCTCTGGGATTGACAGTATGTATAAATAAAAATAAAATAAAATAGCGCCTCTAACAAGAGCATCTGGCAAGTAAAAAATTCCGGCTGTAGCTAAAAAAGAAAAAAGAAAGCTTTCCGCGAGACATTGCCTTCGCGACAATATGATGTCACACACATGTGGTTAGTGACACGGTGTTTTTGAGGAAGCACCGGCATTTCATAGTGTTATCCCTTCATTAGTCACATATCAGCACTGGAACTTGCCATGCTTACATGTGAATGTTTAGAGCATTTAGGGTTTGTGTCCCTTATACATGGCAAATTTATCGCATTGATATTGGTGAGTTGAATCTGTTGAACCCTGTTACTGAATTAGCTTGATCCTTCCTTTTAGTTATTTTGTTTTACATATGGTTGCCATAAGGCTTGTGATCAGGAAAGAGTATTCTGAATAATGACGCAATTTCTGGCAAAGTAGAAACTGCTGGTGTGTTGTCTGGCTCTTTTTCGTCATCATTACAAGTGTGCTGTTTATTTTTTCAATAAATCAATAACAAGCCACATAATCAGAAACCTAGAAAGAGCAGCTGGGGTTGTTCATTAAGCTAGTGTTCCACGTCTTTCATTACAAAAGGGTATAATTTAAGTGTTTAACGTCCAAAAACCATCATATGATCAGAGGCACTGTGGTGGGGAGGTCTAAAATTGTTGGCACTTTGTAGCTCAATAATGTGCACATAAATTTAGGAACATGGTCCTCAAGCATTTTTAATTCATCGAGAATGTATCTAATTACAAAGTTAATCTTACCAGCCTTTGCATCTCTTTACTCTACAATGCCAACTTTACTGGGATCGGAGTGGTACTGTCGAAGTGGTAGTGCACGGGGCGAGAGTTCACTTCTGATTGTGTTTTCGATTTCTTCACCGTCTTGTATTCTTCAACTTCTGTATTTTATGTGAAAAGTTTACATGGAACTACTTGCGAGCACCTCAATCTTACACTTGTTTTATGTAACAAAGTCTGCAATGAGTATGAGTTAGTGGTAAGACACTCAGTTTTATTGGAAAAAAAAAGCTTAATGGAGTGTTCTGTATCATTTGCAGCCAGACATTTATGGGCAAGCAGCAGGAGTTGTTTACCCACCTGTTTGTGTACAAGACAGTGTATTGTGGCAACATTCCCCTGTGCCTCACTGTACGTTAACTTGAACATTTCGTACACCATACAACATTCGGGATAATACTCCTATTGTGTTATGTTGTTCACTCAGAGTGTTATGCATGGTGCTGCATGGAGCCTGTCCAAAAGCGTGCCCATTTGAAAATTTCGCATTGTTAGAAACGACACTAAGTAGAAATGGCTTTATGCAGCAAACATATTTCTAAGATGGACAGTTGGGCGAGTTAGTGTGTAATAGGAGTCAAAGAAAGAGAGAAAAAGAGGCCCATTTCACAGTGATTTTTGAAATGAGAATGAAACGCAGAGGACAATGTGCTGCTGGAAAGGAAAGTGTGATGCCAAATAGAAAAATTACACACATATAGTGCGAAACAATTACAAGAATACAGCATCAAGTCATCACAGAATGAAAACGAACGTGACTAAAATAACCAAGCATGTGGTAAACTGCAGCTTGTGGCACTGCGTTACCTTGTTCTCTTCATTTCTTTTTCTATGTATGTTTGTTATCGCACTTTTTTTAAGTATAGTCTGAAGTCCTGACTGCTTTACACTCTGTATACACTTGTCGTCTAATTGGTTTCAACCTCATGGCATGCCAAGCTCTAGGACACAATATGCTAAGCATCATCTGGTATATATAGAAAGTTTCAAAACTTAGGCCTGTGATTGCTCAATTTTAAGTTGACAATGCAGCCCAGGTACTGGGAACAATTTTAATGTTGTAAATATGCACAAGCCATGAAGTGAAAAATTGAAGATGAAGAACTTCTTAGGTTGCTTATGACATTGGTTGGCATGAAAATATTGTAAACATATCTGTACTAATTATGTACAATAGAAGCAGCAGTGTGTTGCAGTTGTGTGATAATGCCGACAAGTTCCCAAGCATAGGTAATTTCAGAAAATTACGCTATTTTGCAGATATGTGTGAGTAAACATGTGACGCAATATATGGATGCATTGTTGTTATTTTGTTGGCGTAACTGATTGATTGATATGTGGGGTTTAACGTCCCAAAACCACCATATGATTATGAGAAACGCCGTAGTGGAGGGCTCCGGAGATTTCGACCACCTGGGGTTCTTTAACGTGCACCCAAATCTGAGCACACGGGCCTACAACATTTCCACCTCCATCAGAAATGCAGCCGCTGCAGCCGGGATTCGAACCCGCGACCTGCGGGTCAGCAGCCGAGTACCTTAGCCACTAGACCACCGCGGCGGGGCTTGTTGGCGTAACTGAACACTTTAACAGAAGTTGGCAAGCGGATCTACAAACAACTCAACAGATCTCATTTAGAGTTTTATGCAAAAAGCTGATCATATGATCATATCACAAAAGTTTCGTGCCATAGTTACAACTACTGCAATAAAAATCTACAACATGCCTACCTCAATGGTTGCATAATTCATAAAAGCAATACTGACCACATTGTACTAATTTTCTAGCCTTTACGTGTTGAGGGACACCAAGTTTCTCGTACATTACATTTCAATAGATCGTGGGTATATTTGGTTTCTGCACTGTGAAGTGCACATGTTTTGCGTTATAATGAGATTTTTTGAACTAGTTTCTTCTCGTTTTTCTGCAGTAAATATTATATGGTGCTTGGGTCGTGCTGTGTATGTTCCTAGTCTTTTGTATTAGGTATAAGCACTGTATGTCAATTTATACATATACATATGCTTACACCGGCATGAGAACTAATGCTGTTACAGTTCCAATAAAATATTTCAAACACTGTATCTTTAATCACTTGAAGTATGCAATAGGAGTAGCTGAAATTCTGCTGGCTGAATATTATGGCTTGTGCTGTTACTACCGAACAAGTAGAGCAACTGTTCTACTCTTCATAATTATTGTGCAAAATAAGTAGGTGAACAGCAAATATACAGAAATTTTTCGCTGTGTTCATGCATACATTGGTGGGTGCTTCATTATTTGTAGCATAATTGAAATGGCGGGTTGCATAAATAAAGTTTAACATAATAGGCACGTGACAACATAGTGTTGAAATAAGTAGGATTACCCAGTTTTTGTGCCTATTTGCTACACGCCTAGGGGTTTCTGTGTTATGAATACAAAATTCTGAATGGCAAAGAAGCCAAAGAGAATTCTTCTGTGCGTATGGTATACTAGCAATTTAAAACAGTGGTTTAATGTTCTAACAGCTCTTTCGTAGAGGCATACTGTAACGCTGCATTTGTTTTTAATTTGTGCTACATCATCTGGGCAACAGGAGTGCCAAGTAGAAAAGGTCGTTAATAAGGACGAAGTGCTTGTGAAGTAACTTGAATATTGCGTGGAAAACCTGTCAACTGCGAATTTCTGGTGGGTGTTCTTGGCAATGGAGCATGTCTTAGGCATTACACTTGATTCTTTCGTGTAGCATTTAGCAATAAAGGCTGCTTAGTTAGATTGTAGGTTGTCAACAAGTGCTAAATCATCTGAATATTGTGTTTCGGTTAGACAACTGTTGTGTGTCACGCTAAAATACGAGTGGCGAATAAGTGCTAATAGCGGATATATGTTATCGTTCAGCTGCTCAGAAGGCAGGTGCTGCTGACCCTGCGTTTGGCTTGCGACAGCATGCGTGAAATAAAGGCATTTATTGCAGGCGCATAGGTGTTCTTGTAACTTTAGCACAGTGGTGTGCGCACAACAGTGGGCGCGGGGGGCTACCATTCAATTTACTCGGCTAGGGAGAGGGTGTGCAAAGTCCGCTCCGTACAAGGGTGGGCGCTGCCACAAACTTGTGTTCCCCCCCCCCCCCTTTGCTGCTGCTGAATGGAAATCCTGTGCACGCTTATGAGCATCTCCCTGATCAACCCTGATTTTTTTATGTGGGCACGTCGGCTGTTCCCCGGCGAGCATGTTGATCCCATTCCTGTATTTCATGTAGATTGCTCTCTTCGGCTCGACTACATGAACCACTACATCTGTAAATGTGGAAAAGCACAGCACTGCATCGAAAGACATTCCTGAATGCGCCTGCATAGACAGGCTTCTTTGTTACTTCATCAGCGACTGTGGCGAGATGTACCCACCCCTAAGTTCGACGTCATCGATGCGGATGACTATAAAAGACGGACCACGCTGCAACTTATTCAGTGGGCACGTCGGCTACTTCTTGGCTAACAAGATGAATCACTTGCTGTATTTCATGCAGGATGGTAATAATTACTCCACTATCAAAACTAGTAACCATTCTGTCATCCAGCGGACGTTTCTCACATCTCTATCAAAATTGTGTTTTCTTGTTCATGATGTTGTAACCTCATTACTGATAAAGTGTAGTGACGTGGAATTGAACCCAGGGCCGAACAAAGAGGAAATGTGGCAGTTTGTGCTAGTTGGTAGGACATGACGATAGTTATAGCGCGAGAACAGAACGACGACCTTCTGGTCTCTTTGTCGTCGTTCTGTTTTCGTGCTATAACTGTCGTAAAGAGGAAATCCTACGTCAAATTCTTTGAGGCCAAAAAACCATTCAAGCTAGATTCGACCCTATTGAGCCCAGAGCCAAAAATTTGAAAGAAGCTTTCACAGAACCTAAAGGCGAAATTTTTAGCCTTAAGGCAGGAACCCAGACCACGCAAAAAAATTTATTGTCCTAGAAGACAGGAGCAGACGCAATAACCTTCTCGTGTTCGGTCTAGTGGAACGCCCTGATGAAACATTGCAATCGCTAACGAATACGCTAGTTTGTGAAATATTTGAAAATATGCTTCGCGTTAACGTGACATTAGTCGAAAGAATGCACCAATTAGGACAAGAGAGAGAGAAAGAGAGGGAGATAAAATTTATTAGCGACCAGGCGCGCGTTCTCTTCGTTCAGAGGTGGGTGACTTCCTCATTCCAGGTAGCCATGGTTAGCCGCCGACGCCCAAGCCCTTTTTACTAGCCGTAGCTGGTCCTCAGGGATTACCGACGTCAGCAACGCCTCCCATTGGTCTTCTAGATTTACGTGTGTGCTGTGTTCGTCTATAGGCGGGACAGTCGGGCTCTTTCGACAGCACCATACCATGTGGTAGACGGTGTTTGCAGATCCCGGGCAGCATTGACAGTTCCTACTGTAGTTTCCGGGATACATTGCGCGAAGTAGTGTACCGTGTGAATAGTTGCCTGCCTGTAGCCTTCTTCAAATCACCGCTTGTTCTCTACTCCGCCTTTTGTAACCAGATGGATAGTGGCGTCGTTGCTTCCGATAGTGCGCAAGTATGCCATAGTATTTTCTCGGTATGGGCTCCTCTGCATTTCCGGAGTCAGATTATCACGACGGAGAAGCCCAGTGTATATGCGCTCGGGCTGCGGCATGCGCTGCTCGGTTCCCAGCTAATGATTTGTGCCCCGGTGTCCAGAGGATGCTCACGTCTTCGAAGCCGCTCTTTCGGAGCATTTGAAGAGCTGCTTTGATCCCTTTTGAAACTTGCGACACGCTTCTTGCTAATCCGTCACGACTGTTACCGACGAAGAAGTTGAACCTATTGCTAACGCAATGCCCAGTTCCACCGCGATGGTTGCATCATAGGTATATCTCGAAGCGGCAGCAAGCTCTGTACCTTTTTTATTCACTAAGCAGGCTACGTATTTGTTTGTTTCTTGGTATTTAGCGGTGTCTGTACAATGAATGTCTTCATTGTTGCTATAGCTTGCTAGCTTCTTCTGTAACAACTGTTCTCGTGCAAGTCTTCTTGCTTTGTCATGTTTTGGTTGCACTTTTCTTCGTATTTGGTACACAATTATTTTGTCTTTGATTTCACAGGAAGTAGACCAAGGCAGGTGGGCTTCTTTTTCGACTGCATAACCAAGGTTGTTTAAAAGCGCTCATCCTGTTTTTCTAAGTTTTAATCTTTCTAGTTTGTTCACCTTTTGGGCTTCAACTCTTCCTAGGTAATATACCCCATCCTGAGAAGATTAGTCGTGGACGTGGTGGGTGAAAGTTAGAAGGCAATTTTATAAACTTCGCGGATGAGGATGTTCACCTTGTTACGTTGACTGTTCTTGATGTCCAGGTATGGAGTCCTGTATGTTATGGCGCTTGTGAGTAACGCTTGGATCATAGCTATGGAGTCCTCCTCTCGGAGTCCATGGCGTTTGCTGGCAACGCGCTTGGTAAGTTGCGTGAATTGTTGAATTGTTCGTTGTAGTTTTTCTAGCTCCGCTTCACTGGTTCCATTTTTTTGAATAAAAAGGCCAAGAATGCGTTGTGTAGAGACTTTGGGAACACCGATTCCCCCAAGAGTCACTTCAGGATCCGGAATTTCCTGCTGCGGGCAAAAGAGGAGAAACAAAAGCATACCAGTGGTACTATAGGTAATTGATCACCATAAAACAATAAACTTGCTTAGAGATTGCGCTAAACTGAAAGGAAAAGATATTGTCACGGGGTCGTGACGTGGCTGAAGACAGGAGACTTTGTGTTGGAATTGAACTGTTTATTTGGGCGAACCTGTGCCCTGTAAACGGAAAGTCCAATTACAGTAGCAGTCTTGGACTGATAGCGGCGAACGGAACGTCGGCCGTTGATCAACTACTGACAAGCGGCGAAGTGCGTCGGCATTTATACTCTTGCCATCGAATGTTCAAGCGTTATCGCTGGCGGTGGCGTAGGTTCCAGAATCATCTGTACAGTTCGCAGAATGGACGTGATTTATCGAAATGATCTACTAAAATCCGGAAGCTTCTCGAAAACTGCACGCGCGTTTTGCGCTGAGAATTGTGTAGTGTTTCGGGGCGATAACAAAACTTGAGAAATGCAACGTGGCATTTCCCCCCTCTGAAAAAGGCATCGTCCCGATGCTTTAACTAAGATGAAGGTACAACAATAATGCAAGAAACTACAATGAAAAAAATACGATACAATAATACAAAAAACACTGTTTCAGTTTGTTAACGCGCATGAAACGGCTTGAGGCGCGTGACATGGACTACACCAGGTCGCTATCGGCGTCGTTGAGAGTTCGTGATGCCGTCGGGGACAACATCGTAATCAAGTGGGCCGAGACGTCGAACCACCCTGTACGGTTCGAAGTTGCGTCACAGAAGCTTTTCACTTAGTCCATGTCGGCGTATCGCCGTCCATACCCAAACACGTTCCCGGGCTAGTATTCCACGAAGTGTCGTCGAAGATTGTAACGGCGGCTGTCGGTCGTCTGTTGATTCATGATACGGAGACGCGCGAGTTGTCGGGCTTCTTCCGCGCGTTGAAGGTACTCACTCACATCGAGGTTTTCTTCGTCGGTGACGTTGGGTAACATGGCATCAAGCGTCGTAGCCGGGCTCCTTCCGTAGACCAATTTGTATGGAGATATCTGCGTCGTCTCCTGCACCCCCGTGTTGTATGCGAAGGTCACGTACGGAAGAATGGCGTCCCACGTCTTGTGTTCGACATCGACGTACATTGCCAGCATGTCGACGATCGTCTTGTTTTAGCCGCTAGGTGAGGCCGTTGGTCTGTGGGTGGTACGCGGTGGTTTGTCTGGCTGTATGCCAAGATCACTTAAGTTAGGCCAGCAGTAAATGCCGTTCCTCTGTCGGTGATAAAGACCTCCGGGGCGCCGTGACGTAGGACGATATTTTCGACGAACAACTTATCTAACTCAGATGCACTGCCTTTTGGCAGGGCTTTTGTCTCGGCGTAGCGGGTGAGGTAGTGGGTAGCTACCACGATCCATTTGTTTCCGAAAGCCGACGTCAGGAAAGGCCCCAGTAGGTCCATACCAATCTGCTGGGAAGGTCGGCGAGGTGATTCAATTGGCTGCAGAAGTCCCGCCGGCCTTTTCGGTGGTGTCTTGCGTCGTTGACAGTCCCGGCCTGTCCTCACATAACGAGTGACGTCGGCGGTAAGACGTGGCCAATAGTACCTTTCTTGTATCCTCGCGAGCGTGCGAGAAAAACCGAGGTGCCCTGCTGTCGGATCGTCGTGCATGGTCTGCAGGAGTTCTAGTCGCAGAGCTGAAGGCACCACAAGGAGGTACTTGGCTCGAAGCGGTGAAAAGTTTTTCTTTTGGAGAAGATCGTTTTGAAGGAAGAGTGGCGCAAGAGCGCGCTTGAATACCCTTGGGACTTCGGCGGTCCTGCCTTCGAGGTATTCTATTAGGGCCTTAAGTTCCGGGTCAGCCGGCTGTCGTTCAGCGAAGTCGTCGGTAGTTATCGTTCCCAAGAAGTAGTTGTCATCCGGGTCCTCGGGTGCTGGTTGGTCGGCAGGCGCACGAGAGAGACAGTCGGATTTGGAGTGTTTCTTGCCGGACTTGTAAATGACAGTAATGTCATATTCTTGAAGTCTCAGGCTCCATCGTGCGAGGCGACCTGAAGGGTCCTTCAAGGTGGCTTGCCAACACAAGGACTGGTGGTCGCTAACAACTTTGAAGGGCCTGCCGTAGAGGTAGGGGCGAAATTTCGACGTAGCCCAGATGATGGTGAGGCACTCCTTTTCTGTTGTGGAATAATTGGTTTCTGCTTTGGATAGCGATCGGCTGCCGTAACTAATAACCTTTTCAAGTCCGTGAGCCGTCTGCACAAGAACGGTGCCAAGACCTGCGCTGCTCGCGTCAGTGTGTATTTCTGTCTCGGCGAATTCATCGAAATGGCCAAGTAACGGAGGCGTCTGTAGGCGATGTTTAAGCTCCTGAAAAGCGTGTTCCTGCGGCGTTTCCCACTTGAACTCCACGTCGGCCTTGGTAAATTTAGTGAGAGGATCGGTGATGCGGGCGAAGTTTTTCGCGAACCGCCTATAATAGGCGCACAGGCCCAGAAATCGGCGCACCGCCCTTCTTGTCAGTGGGCGGCGGGAAGTCGGCGACGGCGACTGTTTTCCGCGGATCGGGACGAACTCCAGACTTGCTAATAACGCGCCCCAGAAACAAGAGCTCCTCGTACGCAAATCTGCACTTTTCTGGCTTCAGTGTGAGTCCGGACGTCTTGATGGCTTGAAGTACAGCTTCAAGGCGCCTAAGATGCTCGTCGAAACTCGAGGAAAACACGACGACGTCGTCCAAGTACACAAGGCAAGTCTGCCTCTTCAATCCTGCCAGTACTGTATCCATAACGCGTTGAAAAGATGCAGGCGCTGAGAAAAGACCGAAGGGCATTACCTTAAACTCGAAGAGGCCGTCCGGTCTTATAAACGCCGTCTTCTCTCGGTCTCTTTCGTCGACTTCGATTTGCCAATAGTCAATCTTGAGGTCCATTGACGAAAAGTACTTGGCGTTATGGAGCCGATCAAGTGCGTCGTTGTCTATTCGTGGGAGAGGATACACGTCCTTTCTTGTGATTTTGTTCAGGCGACGATAATCGACGCAGAAACGTAGGCTTCCATCCTTTTTTTTTCTTTAACACTACGGGGGATGCCCATGGACTCTTGGACGGCTGGATAATGTCATCCCGCAGCGTTTCATCAACTTGTCTCTTCATGGCCTCACGTTCTCGCGTCGAAACCCTGTATGGACTCTGACGGAGTGGTCTGGCATTTTCTTCGGTTATGATGCGATGTTTCGTGATTGGGGTTTGCCGAATTTTTGATGACGACGAAAAGCAATCTTCGTATTGCAGGAGCAGAGCCTTGAGCTGTTCTTGCTTACGGTTCGGAAGTCTTGGATTGACATCGAAAGCTATGGGAGGGGCTTAGTTCCTCTGAGCAGCTTCCGAAGAATCGGCGAGGGCGAAAGCATTGGTGGCTTCGACAATTTCGTCGATGTATGCGACCGTTGTTCCTTTGTTCACATGTTTGTACTAATTGCTGAAATTCGTGAACATAACCGTTGCTTTGCCTCCCCACAGCTCTGCAATTCCTCTTGCGACGCAAATATTTCGGGTGACCAACAGATGCTGACTGACTTCAACGACGCCTTCCAAGTCAGATGATTTAGGAGCGCCGACTGAAATATGACGCTTGAGCGAGGCGGAATAGTGACGTGTTCTTCCAGCACATTGAAGGCATGGTTTCCTGACGGCGTGCGCGGCGGTAGTGCTTCTTCTGTGGATAACGTTATCGACTTTGTTTTTAAGTTGACGACAGCACCATGAAGGCATAAGAAGTCCATACCAAGGATGACATCTCTCGAGCAACGCTGTAGGACTACGAAGTCTGTAGGATAAATACGGCCGTTATTGGTGACTCTCGCTGTGTAGATTCCTGCAGGCGTTACGAGATGACCTCCGGCTGTGCGTATTTCTGGGCCTTCCCAGGCTGTCCTAACTTTCTTTAACTTCGTGGCGAACGAGCCACTGATGACGGAGTAGTCGGCTCTAGTATCGACGAGAGCGGTCACACTGTGGCCGTCGAAAAGAACGTCCAGGTCGCTAGTTCGCCGTCTCGCATTACAGTTAGGGCATGGCGTCGGGTCCCGGCTGCGTCGGCTTGTTCCGCTGCTTCCATGTTGCGTCGTCAGGTCACCATCGGTAAGTGAGCTTTCGCCGTCAGGGCTTTGCCTGGTTGGTGTTGTGTTCAGAAAGCTCCGTTGCGGCGTCGTCGGAGGATCTTCGGTAGTTCGTCGCACAGCAACCGCACCTCCATCGGTTGCTGCCCTTAGTTTCCCGGATACGGGCTATGAGACCGGCCCCTCGTTGGGCCAGTGTACTGCCGGGGGTGCGGTGACATGCGGCAGATGGGCGACGGCGAACGGGAAGGACTTTGTGGTGTCCATTGAGTTCCTTTCAGGTAGTCGGCCATTCTCCTTGCTGCGGACGCCGTGCATTGACGGCGAAGCCATGCAGTCCCATCTGTCGGTACTGGCAACGGCGGTATGTGTGTCCGGCCTCGCCGCAGTGGTAGCAGAGCGGGCGGTGGTCAGGGGTGCGCCAGACGTCAGTTTTCCTCGGCGCACTGCACTGGGCTGCTGGCGAGCGGTAGGACGTTGGCGCGGTGGTGGCGGCGGTGGCTTCTGGCGACGGAAGTGCGATGGGGTAGCGTTTTGTGAGCGCGTGGAGGAGAGGCTTGGCGGTGGGCTGCAGAAGCATAGCTCATGGCTTGCAGCTGAGGCTCTTGAGGCTAAGGAACGCCCAGCGATTGCTGGTTCTCCTGGCGTACGACGTCCGTGATGAATTCCACGTGACGCTACGCTGAAGGAAATAATTTTCGCAGCTCTTCTTGCACGATCGCTCGGATCGTCTCACGCAAGTCAGTGGTTCCAAGCGCTTGAATGCCGGCGTATCTGGTAGACGAGAAGCTACGCTTATATTGCACGTGCGCATCTCGATCGTCTTCTCTATCGTAGATGCTTCTGAAATGAATTCGGCGACTGTCTTTGGTGGGTTTCCGATCAGCCCGGCAAAGAGTCCCTGCTTTATTCCTCGCATGAGCAGACGGACCTTCTTCTCCTCGGACATGTCGGAGTCAGCGTGGCGGAAAAGTTTAATGATATCTTGAGTGAATAGCGCCACGTTTTCGTTTGGCATCTGCATGCGGGTTTCAAGAATAGCTACGGCCTTCTCCTTGCGCACCACACTTGCGAATGTGGTGAGGAATCTGGCGCGAAAGACGTCCCACGTCGTAAGGCTTCGCTCTTGATTCTCGAACCAGGTCCGAGCAGCCTCTTCTAAGGCGAAATACACATGCCGGAGCTTGTCATCGTCTGTCCAGTCATTGAAGGCGGCGACGCGGTCGAACCTTTCGATCCAGCTTTCCGGGTCTTCCATTGGCGAACCACGGAAAGTTGGCGGCTCTTTGGGTTGCTGGTGCAGGAGTGGTGCAGGCTGCACAGGGGCGGTCATGGTTGCAGTAGTTGATGTCGGGATCCGAGTCTGCCTGGCTGCTTCAGGAAGGGGCCCGTACTCTGGTTGTAGTCCCCTCTGCCTGCGGCTTGCTCGCTGTTCAAAGTGAGCGTCCGTGTCTTTTTTGACGCTTGGGCTGGGGTCGCGGCTTGAAGGAGGCGTCCGGTACATGGAAGAAACAGCACCTCCACCAGATGTCATGGGGTCTTGACGTCGCCGAAGACAGGAGACATTGGGTTGGAATTTAACTGTTTATTTGGACGAATCTGTGCCTTGTATACGGAAAGTACGATTACAGTAGCAGTCTTGGACTCATACAAAGAGAAGTTTATCAACTTCAAACTAAAAAAAAATTTTACATCATTTTATACAAACAGTGCTCGTTTAAACACCCCTCTTGTGCACTATGGGGCATACAAACTCCATTATCCATAGAGGAAACTAGCGGCACATACACAGATATCTATATATATATATATATATATATATATATATATATACAAGTTTGTGCTAAACTACGCATACATTCGTAAAAAACCACAAATATATATTTACAATCATATATACATATATTTACAATAGATCGGTAACATGGGTAGGCATATTTACAATACGTCGACTAGCGCTACACATACACTTGTAACACAATGTTTTGGGGAGAAGGGGTTAGTAGGGGATTACGGTGGTACGGAGTTTCGCACCTCTGACGAAAAAAAACTTTGTGTACCAGCGGCGAAGGAACTCGTCCACCCCGCCAGCATCCAGTTGCTTGGCCAAGTACTGCACTATTTTCTGCCTGATCATGGCTAGTGCTGGATAGGCCGCTCTCACTGGGGTGTTCTTTACCTCAGCAAGGCACCGGCGTTTCCAAATCACAAAGAGTGTGATGGCAATCACCAACCTTGCGAAGCAGCCCCTATTCATTTCGAAGGCCGGGGGAGGGCGGATGCTGAAGCACCTCGCAACCAGGCGCCATACCGACTTGGCCGCCCCGCATTCTAACAACGCGTGGGAGATCGTTTCCTCAGCGCGGCAATTAAGACACTGGCTATTCGGCGTGATGCCGAAACGGTGCAGGCAATGTCTCGTGGGCAAAACTTGCCACTTGCGCTTCCACTCGAAGTCATGTACTTCGCGCGGTCGGTACTTATTGCTTTTTTGTTTGCACAGTCCTGGGTTTTTGATCTGCTCCTTTTTTTCTTCGGACAACTGATTTTCTGTTATCGCTTCGACGATTCGGGCGGGTGAGTCCTTGTCAATGTCGCACTTCGGGGCTTCTTTTTCTATGATCTTTGTCGTAGTTGCCGCCATCCTGTAAAAGTGTGAGGGCGCTTCCGCGCGCGGGCCAGTTTGTTTGTGGTTTTCCAGATAGTGCGTGATGGTGCTTGTCCAGTAGTTGATTAGACTCTTCCCAAAGTAACTCGCTGCGTAATAAAGCATGCGGGTAATCTTGAGGGCCAGTATCTGGCTGGTCATTTGTACGTGTGAGAGGCCGAGGCCACCTTTGTCCTCGGGTAGTTGAAGGAGGTGTCGCTTGACTGGTGCCAGTTTCCCTTCCCATAGCAAATCAGTGATCACGGCGTTCAGTTGGCTCGCGGTTTTCCTGGGGATCACCGCTACCCTACTGGCGTAGAACGCAAACGCGCAAACGGTGGTTCTTGCTGCCAGTGCTTTTTCACGTAACGTGAGGTTTAGGAGGGGAATGTGGTCGGCTGCCTGCTTTGCCCTATCGAGGGCTCTCTGCCACGTGGCTGGTGCCACCCCTTCACTGGAGAAGTAGATTCCCAATACTTTGAAGATGGACACCACTTCGATGTTTCCTAGGGCTTCTCTAGGGAAAGTTCCAAATAGCATCGCCTTGCTCTTGTCCGCATTTATCGCCGCTCCGGATGCCTGCGCGTATCTTGTGAACGTCGCACTGAAGGTTTGGAGGCTGCTTTCATCCCGAACAAACAGGGAAATGTCGTCCGCGTATGCCAGCACTTTCACCTGCTCCTGGCCCGTCAGTGGGAAGCCCCGAATGCCTTCATGCGCATTAACACTTGTGATCAGCGGCTCGCACGACATGACAAAAAAGGTCGGGCCCAATGGGCATCCTTGCCTTATGCCTCTGCTATACTTGAATGCCGGCGTTGTGACTCCGTTTATCACAACAGTGCAGGTTAGGTCCTCCTACAAAGTTTTTGTCAGTTTTATAAAACTTGCCGGTAAGCCAAACTCCTGCATCACGTCGAAGAGGTAATGGTGTCGTACCCTGTCAAAAGCTTTAGCTTGGTCTAGGGAAATGAAAACACCATTGAAACCTCTTGTCGTCGCGTATTCGAAAGAGTCACAGAGCACTGGTAGCCACTATACTGAACAACAGGCTCAAGCTCCTGTTACCGGACATCATTAGCCCGTACCAAACTTGCGCGATTCCAGGAAAGTCGCTTTTTGCGAACCTCACAGAGCATTGTGAGGTTCGCAAAAAGCGACCTTCCTGGAATCGCGCAAGTTTGGTACGGGCTAATGATGTCCGGTAACAGGAGCTTGAGCCTGTTGTTCAGTATAGTGGCTACCAGCTTGTAATCGGTGTTCAAAAGCGTGATTGGATGCCACGCCGTGGGCTCGTTTGGTTGTGCACCCTCTTTCGGTAGTAGGACAATTTTACCCACTCCGAAGGAGTCGGGTTTCTTAAAGGACCTGAAGATCGCATTCACCATCGCGAGCAAGGGTTCTTCGAGAACTTCGACAAAATTCACATAGAAGGCTGCAGTCAGACCATTAGCGCCTGGGGCAGAATTGGGGGTCACGCTTCTTATGGCTTCGACAAACTCTGCAGGGGAGACTTCAGCGCTAAGGGTTGCTGGCTCCTCCTCCTCCTTCATTCGCTGCAGATGTTTGCAAAGTTTTTTGACATGGTCGGGTCCCCGATTAGTGTCTATTGGTTCGATGTCTTAGAACTGTATGCTGAAGTACTCTGTGAAGATGCTATCAATTTCTGCTGGGTCGTCAGTTACAGAACCGTCTAAGCGCTTTGCCTCCGTAATTTGCAAACAGCCATTTCCACGTACTTCCCTCACATCAACTCCCGTCGCCGTGTTCAACAGTCCATGCTCACTTCTAGGTCGCCTCATGGTATCTCTGAGGAGGTGGTTGTATTGCTCCTCAAGCGAGGTCAGGTACTCTGTTGTACAAGAGGTCAACGTGTCGGCTGCCTTGATGATCTGCATCCGGCGAAGAAGTTATTTCATCTTTTGTGTATGGCGTCTTTTTCTGGCTTTGCCTTCTTTTTGTAACAGGGCCTTCCATTCCTCCTTAAGTTTATCCCACAGAGGGGGGGGGGGGTAATATGTGCGGCATTTTCTACTGATGCGCTGATGGCAGCTTTCAAGTTTTCTACGCAAGTCTCATCTCTCAGCAGCTCAGCGTCTATTCTCCAGCTATTGTTATCAGAGTGTGGGCCGGGGGATCCCTTTACCATCCTGACGAGCGGGGCATGATCCGTCTTCTCTTTTAGGTTGGCCGGGAGCGCGAGTACTTCGCATCCTTCAACCAAAGCGAGGAGGAGGTCCGGAAAGTACATCCGGTCTATTTTACTTCCTGCTGATCTAGAGGTACAGGTTGCTACGAAGTGGTCTTTATAGAGGTGTACCCATATGTCCGAGAGGTTTAGGTGTCGAAGGGTTTTCACCAACTCTTTTGCATTGTAGGTTGATCTTCCTTGGCTTGGCCCCCTCACATCCCGGTTAGAATCTACCACGCAATTAAAATCACCGACCAGTACGTGGAGAATGGGCTCTAGGAGGAGTTGGTGCATCTCTTGAAAGAACTTATTCGTATCTTTTCTTGTCACGGGGGGCATAGACGTTCACAATGCGAATCTTTTTGCCTTCGATGAAAATGTCAATCATTATGTACCGACCATTCGCCCTGAAACTACAATAGGATTTTGATCGAAATCTGTCTGATACGAATATTACTCCGACCCCGCATGCTCTCGTGGTCGCCAGAGAGAAAAAGGCGTCGGCCTGATGATCTCGGCGGAAATTAACCACATCCAGCGGCGTTCGAAAATTCGCCTCTTGAATAAAGAGGAGGTCTATGTTCTGGTTCCTAGCGAAACCTAGGATGGCTGCTTGTTCCGCCCTATCTTTAAACCCTCGGATATTCCACGTAGCCAATTTCAAACAGGCCATCAAAAACCTTAAAAAGAAGAAAACAAAACGCGGGAAGTATCGAGGCTAGCAAGCAGCGTGGCCGTCATCCGCCTATTGGGCGCGATGCCAAGCGCCGGAGGGGAGAAGGAAAGAAGGGTGAGCGAATGCACCGAACAAGATAGGCGAGAGCCACGTGCCGACGGAAAGGGGTTAGGAGGGTGCTGCACCAGAAAGAGAAGAGAAGGCAAGTGGGACATAGTGCGGCCAGAGTGAACGAGAGGAAGGGAAAAGGGCCGTGAAGCCGACAGAGTAGGCGCGCCGCTTCAGTGACGTGCATCTCGGGGCTTGGGGGGCGGTTCCCCTTTGCCTACACCGTCTTTTAGATGCGGAGCATCTAATACTCGAGGCTTGTAGTGCGGCGCCGTCCGCAAGCTTCCTCCTCCTTCTTCCACCATCTGTGCATCCCTTCCTCCTCTACACACCGCGCACGCTTCACTCCTCCACCATCTGTGCACCCTTCCTCCTCTACACACCGCGTGCGCTTCTCCTCTTCACGAACATTCGCTAGCTGTATAATGTAGCGCGCATGCGCCGTCACGCTTCGAGAACATCGGCAGCTGACGCGCGCGCATGCGCCGTCGCGCTTCGAGAAATCGGCAGCTGACGCGCGCGCATGCGCCGTTGCGCTTCTCCCCCTTCTCGAACATTCGACAGCTGACAGTGCATGCGCCGTCGCGCTGTATATATACTCAAGGTCGGTGCTCGCTCGCTCAGTTGCTGCTCGTCGGTTGGTTTGTACGGCGCGTCGACGTCCGAGGTCGCAATGATCGACGTCCCTTCGACCAGCGCCGGCCAAAGTGTTGGCGGAACCGCTCAAAGTTCGTCGCAATAAATAAACACCGCCCTTTCGCATACGTGTCGTACGTGTTCACTCATTTAACACCCCTCCTACAACCACGTTAACCAATTTAGCCAGCGACCCAAGTAAGTCGCAATTTAACACCCCATTTCACAACCACGTTAACCAATTTAGCCATCGACCCAAGTAAGTCGCACTTTAACACCCCTTTAACCAATTATATTTCGAGCTTCTGAGCCTTCGCGTGTGGTGCAGCGTCGCTATCACTGCTTTGGCCTGCTGGCCCAGGTCTACGCTGCCGGGCCTCCTTGCTGGCTGCCCTCTCACCCAGATACCGCTTATCGTCATCAGGGCGTCTTCGTGAGCGCGAGCGAGCTCTCTGCTCTAGCCCAGTGGGCATCTGTCTAGTTTTCGCGTCCGATTTCCGGCTTCGGCGTGCCGAATGGGAGGCGGGGGAGGAAGTCTGTGCAGCATGGTTGCATTCGCTGTCGCCGGGTAGAAAGTAATATCCTTTACTTTTAATGAGGGCGTCGTCGCCGGCTGGGTCTTGGGTGCCGGCCTCCAAGGCCAGGCTGGTCACTGGGGCCCGGACGTGGACAGGTGTGTAAGATAAAGCGAGGAAGGCCTCTCCCTGCTCGTTGGACTCGGAGGTCACTTCAGCCGCGGTCAGCGAATTCACGCAGTCATCCCGGCTCGCCGAGGGTGGAGGCGGCTTAGGGGGGGATGATTGCGCCGAACCCGTCTCGATATCGCTCGACTCTGTTTCGGTCGACCTGGTGGTAGTCTCGTCAAAACTCCCGGGCCTCTCCCCCTCACTGGCGGACGGATCGCCCATGCCACTGCCTGAAGTCAGATCGGAGTCTAAGTCGCGGTCCCCGGAGGGGGATCCCCTCTCGGTTGTGCGGGATGCGGACCTGGACGTAAGGACCTGCATACGCGGCGAGTTAGTTGCTCGGACAGAGGCGGGGCCGCTTGACTGAGAGTGCGACGCAGCGGATTCAGATAGCGAGGGGAAGCCGCGGGCGGCCGAAGCGTATGAGCGCTTACGAAAGCACTCGCGTGTTCCGTGGTGACCGCCGCAACGTTTACAGTCTGCCTAGCAGCCCTCAGTATCGTCGCCGAAGGTGCCGCACTGCTTACAGTACGCCGTGGTGCACGCAGTCGCCTCGCCATATTCCCGACTTCACCGCAACGCGCGCACACCCGGTGCATGCCTCTGTACTCGCACATGACTTTGTGCCCCGCAATAGTGATGAAGTTGGGGACAGGGCGGCACATCTCAATTTTAACCACACGTACCCCGTTTAACTTGGTCTGGCGAGTGGCTAGGGTGGCGAACGAAATGCCCTTAACTTTACCAAATTGGGCTAAGGCGTTGCTAAGGGCCTCGTCTGATAGAAAAGCAGGGTAACGGTAAACGTTCACATATGTAACCAGCGGCCCGACTGCCTCTACTGGCACTCTCGCCCCGTTCACTTCAAATCCTTCCGCCACCATTAGCCTCGTCGCCTGGCCAGCATTGCGGGTGCATACAAGAAATTTTGCGCCCCCCATATGTTGCAGTACTAATACGCTGTCGTCACCAGCTGTCTCTTCAATTGCGTCAATTACCTCATCGAGAGAGATATCGCCCTCGGGCGCGGAAAACATGAAACAATTCTCCCTCACCGGGAGTTCAAATGGCGTGGCCATTCTGGTGGGCGGACCCCGCAAGCCGCCGGTTGGGCGTGGCTCGTGGGTGACTTGTAACGTGCAGTCGAGCTGCACTCTGGTAGAAAGCGGCTCAGCCGAGGCGGGCGCCGCGCAGGTCTTGGTGGTACCAGGTGGACCGCAGGGGGACTCCGGGACGGCGGGCGTGAAGGGGGGCCTTGCACCTCCTCCTGGCATGGGGTAGGCGGGCTCCAGGCAGCGAGGCCCGAGACCCAGGGGCGGCGGTCGTGCGTACAAGACGCCGGTGCCGCGTAGACTTCTTTTGTCGACTTGAACCCCTGGGGTCGACGTCAGCGTGACGTGACCCCGGGTCTCGCGCGAGGAATTGAGAAGAGACAGCTAGATTGGCAAACGGAGCGTCGGCCGTCGATCAACTACTGACAAGTGGCGAAGTGCGTCGGCATTTATACTCTTGTCATTGAATATTCTAGCGTTATCGTTGGCGGTGGCGTAGGTTCCAGAATAATCTGTACAGGTCGCAGAGTGGCCGTGATCTTATCGAAATGATCTACTAAAGTCCGGAAGCTTCTCTAAAACTGCAAGCGCGTTTTGCGCTTAGAATTGTGTAGTGTTTTGGGGCGATAACAAAACTTGATAAATGAAACGTGGCAATATCTTCATTGCTGAGAACTTTTTACCGGATGCTAGGCAAACCGAAAAGCACTTATGGGAAATCACTTTAAGCGAGAGAAAGAAAGGCGCGAAACTGAAGCTTGTACACGACAAAGTTATCATAAATGAAGATGCATACGCATGGGATGCTGCTAAGGAGGAAAGACTTCCCGCTGCAGCACCCAGCAAAAACTTCAGCAAAAATCCGCGAGCTACTCTGGCCACACAAAAGTGTTTCAGCAGCATCAATTTAATGCTCGCAGCATCGTGAAGAAGCTTACCGACTTGCAAAGTACTGTAGTGGTGCATGAGCCACACGTCGTAATAATAACTGAAACTTGGCTGTACTCCGGTATAGCAGATTTTGAGATAACACCACCCGGTTACAAAATATACAGGAAATACCGAGATTCCCTGAGAGATGCAGTTGCTTTACTCTTTCGTGAATACCTGCATGTCCAAAGATTACCTGATATGGCAGGCACTGAATCCATCATAACGAAAGTATGTTGGGGTGACTTCCATCTTGAAATTGCCTGTTTTTACCGCCCACGAAACTGTGATAATTTTGTCGACAACATGAATGAATTTTTGTGTACAGCTCGTACGCATTGGAATAAAATTTTGCTCGCTGGTTATTTTAAGGTCCCATCCGTCGACTGGTGTACTGAATTCCCCTAGCGCTCCTTGCATGACAGAAGAACATTTAACTGATATCATCTTTTTTCATGAACTGACGCAGTTAGTAAAGCAACCGGCCCAAGGGCGAAACAGATTCGATCATTTTTTCGTAAACGACCGTGACCTGCAGCGCTACCCAAAAGTCTTCGTATTTGCGGGAATGTCAGATTGGAATGATGTGTTTTGCGTTGAAGATAAACTTACAATTAAAATCTTTTAAAAGTAAGCGTTTCATTTCTGTGTTCTCACGTGCTAGCAATGTCGACATACTTGATAATGAGTTTTCTAAGTTTGTAAGCCTTTCGGAATCTCACGGTGCACCCATTGATAGATTAAAAAACTTGTTCACAAGTGCACCGACAATTTTGTGCCCGACAACGAAATATCTTATGTAAAACGAATCCCTGTATCACACGAGACATGTTCAGTTTTAGACAAAAATTAAAAAAAAGCAAGAAAGAAGCACAAGGCACTGCCATCAAGTGCTAACTCCTATAAGCTAAGCAACTTGCGCCCGCAGTTCGAAATTGGCATATCTAAAGCAAAAGACCACTATCAAAATGTTTCACTCCGAACTTTCTTCTGTCATCCCCGGATAAGTTCTGGTGATGTACATTGCCAAAATAAACCCACGTGTCTGATATTTGGGTCGATGGCACTATACTAACTGACAATTTTCGATTAACAAATGCTTGAAACGAGTACTTCTACTCCGTATTCACGAATAAAAATGGTAAGACACAGCGCATAGCAATTCTTGATGAGATTTCACCCTTACCTCCTTTCGATGTGAATGAAGCGGGAGTGCTCTGCATGCTTCTTGACGTTGACGTGAAAAAATCACAGGTTGTCAATCAAATACCGAATGCCGTCCTGCGATGATACGACGAACGTTGCGCTAATTATCTGCATTATCTTCAATAAATCACTTTCACGTGGAGGATTACTGCAAGCATGCGACAATATACATATCTTTGAATGAACAGATTATTCTTTGCTTGCTTCCTACCGTCCTATTTCTTTACATTGTACCTCATCAAAACCCATGTAACGCATTACATTTAAGCACATTTCAGACTTTATTGAAAATAATGCCCTTTGTGATACCAGGCGACACGGCTTCCGTCGCGGGAAACCGACTTTAACGCAGATATTGAGGCAATCGAATGCATTGCCAGAATATCTACTGCAAAGCCCAACCCTATTGTCGTTTGTCCACGCTGTGGCTAATCTATGACACAAAGTGTTTCAACATAAACATATTATTTTCGTTGCTGAGCTGAACGCTCAGTAAGCAAGGGTTCTTGCTTGCTTGCTTACTTATTCCTTTATTTTGTGGCTCTCATCCACTAACGTGGATTGGCCAAGAAGGCGGTGGTTAATTCAAGTCAATACCTTTAGGTTTTCTAGTCTAGGGTAATATGATTACTGTGTTTTGACTGTGAAATTATTTTGGCGCATTGTAAAAAAAAGAAAAAAATAGGGGGGGGGAGGATAGAAATAATAGAATTTGTTGAATATCTGAGGTGTAATCGTTACATTCAATTCTTCTGGAAGTTGAAACATTGCAGTGTATCAGCTAAATAATAAGTGGTAGTGTGGCTAGTAAAATTCGAGAGCTGATCACTGACTCAGCAAGGTAATCTTCTTGTGTTATATATGAATTCGCAGAGAGCCCCGCAGATGTTCCTGTCGCTGTGTCCCAATGAAGTGGCCCCAAAAGACAAAATATTGGGAGTATTAAGCAATATACCTTGTTTTCTAAATAAAATTTCGAAGCAGTTTTTTCTTTCATTTTTGAAACTGTGTCATGTGATAAGAAAATGGTCGATATGTTCAGGTTCGTTACAGCTTGAGCACAGAGGGGATGGCACCAGGCCAGACCTGTTTAAGTAGAAATTAGGAGTTGGTACACGGCAACGTAATTTTGTTATCAAGACTTCCAATTTATGCGTGGGACACCACTTTTTTATTCCATTAGAAGTGCAGGTGCGACAAATCTGGATTCGGTATCGTGATTTTTGATGAGTCTTCAAGAAGAGAAATTTTTCTAAACGTCGCTGCTGTTACATAAGCTGTAGGAGGCATGATTGGCACAATCGGAAGATCAAGAGATGTTCGCGCAAGTGTGTCAGCCATCTCGTTTTTAAATATACTACGATGACCTGGCACACATATCATTCGCACTAGATGAATGTTTGCTGGGATTAATTATTTAAAAGTTTCTAGTACTGCTGATGTCGACGACGATGATAAAAATGAACACATGGAATACGAGTCAGACACTATCACAGTAGTCGAATGAGTCGCAGGAAGTTTACGAATAGCTAGTATAACGACCATTAATTCCGCTTCAAATATTGGTGTATAATCTGGGAGGCGTAATGAAAATAACCAGAATAATGAGAGAGAAAAAATACCCACACCTGCCTTCTCGCCACTCATAGATGCATCCGTTGCAATTACTACATTAGTACGTAATTGAGACAGGTGTTGTTCTAATAAACCAATCAAATATTTAGAGGGCAAGTGTTTAGTGTTCATGTGGAAGATATCGTCAAATTTTATTTGCACTTGGCCGATTGGTTTGACAGATGGTGTGATCACGAAGCATTTAAAGCATCTAGAAGTGTTTGAACAAATAGCACTTGCGGTTTATATACACGGGACCAATGCTCATTGAAAAAGTCACCAGGCTCGGCAAAGAATACAAACTGTCGCCTTCTTAAAGTGGACTCAGAAAATTTTAAATTGGTTTTGACTGTTAAATTACGAAATCTGCAAGCAAGGGTGGGTATCCGAGCTTCTTGTTACAAAACATTGTTAGCTGTGAATTTCGGCACACCTAAACAACTACGTAGAGCTTCCCGCTCTAAGAGAATCAGGGGGTTTATTTTGTATGCTGGTCCACTAGAGAATAGTATACATCCGAATTCAAGAATTGGACGAACGTACATGCGATAAATCATGATCAGCGTATCTCTGCTAAGACCAGAACGGAGGCGGCTAAGCCTACCTATCATCCCAACAGCGCGTGTAGCCTTAATTTTAATATATTCAATGTGGTCACGGCAGCTCAGTTTTTGATCGTACAGTACACCCAGATATTTAATACAGTTAACCTGGGGAATTATTTCTTGATGGTACTGAAGAGAAATAGTAACCGGTACGTCCAATGAAAAAACTATTATAGCACTTTTAGTTACGTTCAGGTTCATATAAATTTTCTGATACCATGTTTCCAATGTTGCCAAATAACACTGTAAAGTCGAATGTAGTAAGTAAATATCGCTGTCAGATGCAGAGAACGCGATATCATCTGCATATACATATACTTGTACCTTATCACTGAGTGGTATTTAACTTAACAAAATGTTAAATAGCACAGGTGATAGAACAGAGCCTTGAGGAACACCTCTCGTTTGGCTATACTTCAGTGTGGAAACACCTCGTTGGAAGCAATAAAATTTTCTGTCTTTTTAAAATTCGTATATCCAATTTGTTATGTACTGCGGGAACCTAAACTCTTTTAGGGCATCGATAAGAATAGGATGTTCAACACTGTCATATGCCTTGGCTAAATCAAGGGTTAATAGGGCCGCATATTGTCGTCTGTGGCGAGCAAGCTTTATACGAGCCTCTAAATCAACATGCGCCCACCATATAGAGTAGCCTGGTCTAAATCCAATCTGGCACGCACTGAGTATCGCATTATCTGTTGTGAACTTCGTAACTCTAATGTAAAGTATTCTTTCTATTAACTCAACTACATGTGATGTTAAAGCGATTGGCCTAAAGTTTTGTATCATCATTCCTAGCGCCTGTTTTTAAAGAAGCGGTTTTATTTTTGCAAGTCTCCAGTCAGGGTTCTTTTGCGCATTCCTGTCACGCTTTTCATTTTTGTCATTCTTCTGTCATTACTTCTTGTTCTTTTTATAGGCTACGTTTTTGTTCTGTTTTTTTTTTAAATCCATGTATTTGCTTGCTGGCACTTTCACTTGCAATATTTTGTGTTTTTATTTATTATACTGTTCTCTGTGTTCGCATGCTATGAATACTGTTCAAGACAGATCTCCTGTATTAATTTTTTCTTTTCCCTCAAGGAGTATTCACAGTCCGTTACTTTTGTCTCTTTTATCTTTTTGTACAACCCACTCCTGCTCATGGCTTGCAAAGCAAGCTGGCAAAAAGTAGTAAACAGGCCAAAAATTGGCGCACTATCTGCCTGTACACTGTAAATGTCGTCGAAAGACGATAGTCTTGCTTCTGGAGAGAGTGAACAAAATGTTTATTTAATGTCCTGCGCAATAAAATCGGTGAGTGGTATTCTTGAGGAGCTGCGTCAAAGTGCCTTGATGCCTGCAGTGGACCAGCGGAGGCGAACGAGCGCATATAGGCGCGTCACACGTGAGACATGAGCGCTATCTGGCAGTTATCTTGGAAAACAAAGCGCGTGGCGTGAGCGCCCTTCTCGGGGGCGATAAGGTGTAGAACGCAAGGCGATGGGTAGGTGTCACCATGTCGTCTTAGTGGTGAACGTGCCGGTGGCAGACGAGAACGATGCACGATGGCACGCTCGCACTCAGCAGAAACTCTTAGTCAGTCGGGGCAGAGTCTTGAAACAGTAAAGATATGTTGCTCAGTGTTTCGTCGTCGTTTGTGGGGATGATGTGCGGCGAAAGTTCCCAGACATCTGTCTACAATGAAAACACAGGTGGTCTCGAACAGCTCAGTACAAGCCGCTGCCACGGGACACGTGCATGTCGAGACTGAAATATATCAAAAATAGCTCCATAGCATACGCCTATGGCACATATGGTCGGTCATCTAAAGATACCATTTCTCACGCCCCGCCGCGGTGGTCTAGTGGCTAAGGCACTCGGCTGCTGACCCGCAGGTTGCGGGATCGAATACCGGCTTCGACGGCTGAATTTTCGATGGAGGCGGAAATGTTGTAAGCCCGTGTGCTCAAATTTTGGTGCACGTTAAAGAACCCCATGTGGCCGAAACTTCCGGAGCCCTCCACTATGGCGTCTCTCATAATCATATGGTGGTTTTGGGACGTTAAGCCCCACATGTCAATCAACTTTTTGTCACGCTGGTATACACGAATTTCTGGTGAGTAAGGAGTGGCCAGTGTATGGAGAAGTGCTCAAGTTGGCACACGTTCACAATTTTTCTAGTGGCATGACACGACAAGCCGAATACTCTATAGCCGAAAGTGTTTATCGTGGCTGCATGACACCATTCAGTTTATGCACTGGCATTATACAAGCGCTGACAGATACCGCTGCTACCAGAACAAAAGTGTGAAGTGTCACCGGCGTATTAGTAGCCGGTTTGTACATATAAACTCCCGGGATAAACCAGGCAAGATAGTGGTGGCGCCGTGGTGTAATAGCTATTGTGTTTGCTTTCAGTGTATGTTGCGTCATACGTACTAGTATGCAAATGTCATGATTGTGCATAAATGCGTGGATGCACATTTTCTAATTTGTCTTTGAATAATAGCAATAAATGTCTCCAAACAATCGTTTCGTTCCTGATATACTTTTTTCTTTGCGAATGAGTATAAAAGGGAGTTTTTAAGGCTATCAAAAGAAGCCGAAACACTCCCGCTGCGCTTTATTTAGGCCTCCGAAATGAGTTAAATGAAAACACTAACGTTACCTCCTAAATTCCCTTTTTCGACCCCATTTATTCGTAAACAAACCTTGTTAAGCCTTCTGCGAACACAAATCAGTCATATATATCAAAAACGGAGCTATTTTATCGGCAATACACAGTTAGCGAATCTTCCTTACTCAAATCTAAATCAGACACGAGCAATATTGGTCAATGTATGAGTTTAATAAGGCAGGCTGACCGCTTGAAAGATTTGAAGTGGGTGGTTTTCGCTTCTATAGGCATCGCCATCTTGTTCTACGTACACCCTTGATCGCTGGGCACTCCACCTGCAAGAGCAGTGTGTAAGAATGGAAGAATTCACAATGACGTGGATTCCATATCACGCTACCCTGCAGCTGACGGGGACTACGAGCACAGACTCTATCGACTGCATATTTTGCCTTTCCCAGCTACTTCGCCTCGGTGACGAGCAACGTAGAGTTCCGCACCTGAGCCAAATAATAAACGGATGCAGTCCTGCCCACACGACGCATCTGTACGCATGCTTGCCTTAGAACATAACACCTCGCATTGGCATAATTTGTCAACAACCCGTCCTGATATACTGCTGGTTCTACCACAGCACCTGCTCGGCATCAACAGCAGTGAACTTCATGACGCAACAACCGCTGGTCAATTTGGCGTTTTTCGCACGTATGGCCCTGTGCGCCGCCGTTTCTGCGGCCTGGCCTTGCACGCTCTGTGCGGCGTTACGTCAGTGCCTGCGAGGTGTGTCAGCGCTGCGCAAAGCCATCTGATTCTCGGCAGGCTATCTTCAGCCTATAGACATCCAGCCGGAGTCTTTTTTTCTTTTCGAGTCAGATTGAAGCTTCTAAGTCTCTTTCCAACATCCGCTTCGGGTAACAAGTGGTTCGCCGTAGCTACTAAGTTCGCGACCCGCACGCAATCCCATAAGCCGTGCCCGCCACTGTGCTACAGGCTTCACTACTATTTTGCTTTGACACCTTGTTCTAGTGCACAGTGCCCTACGTGAATTGCTGACAGACCGAGGCCATAACTTCCTGACTCAAGTGATGGAAGATATCCTGCATTGTTGCTCCATCCAGCATAGGTTGACGACCTCGTACCACCATCACACAAACTGGCTTACAGAGTGCTTAAACCGGACCCTGACAGACATGCTTTCAAAACATTTTCGACCGATTACTGCAACTGTGTCCTCGCACTATCATACGTGACGTTCACCTACGACTTGTTCTGGCGCCACACTGCTTGATACTCACCATTTCCTTTGGATGGGCTTCAGCGCGATTTAGACGACAGAGAGATATAGCTCTTTATTGAAAAGCAGAGAATTTAGCTCGCGTGCGTGTGTCGCTGACTTGCTACTCTGCGTGGGGAAGGGGATCGGGGACTGAATGGCAAGAAGAGAGAAAGAAACAATATTAAGAATTAAAATGAAAAGAACAAACTAAATATACAGACATTTCTCAGTCTCTTGGGCGGGGACGTGTGCTGACAGCATGACTTCAGTTTTCAAGGCACCCCTACAGTTTGTATAGGTGACCGATGTTGTCCAAATATGTGAGTAAATGATTCATCGCTTGCCTCTGTTGCGTGAAGTTGGGGAAAGGGCCCAGGACACAATCAACTGATAAAGTTCTTTGGGTTAACAGTTGCATGCACTGTTCATAGAGCGCACGCTCATCGGCATACGCTTTTTACTCAAACGGGATATGTTTTACAGTTTCTATGAAGCCACAGTTATTGCAGTATGGACTGTCTAGTAGACCGAAGCGATGCCGTAAATTGCTTAGATAAGCACTGTTTAGCCGGAGAGGGTGGTAGAAAGTTTCCAGGTGTTGAGGGATTCGGGATGGTAGTCTAGTTTTTTTATGCGAGTCGATAGAGTGGAGGAAAGCATAATGATGTGTCAGGAGGTTCTATAGCCTCTTCTTTTCTCCAGAAGCAAGCTTCTTAGCCAGCCGGGAAGAATCTGATTTAGTGAAATAAGTTCGCCTGTAATTTTGCTTTTGAAGTCCTTTGCGGGCCGCTTCATCTGCTTTTTCATTGGCCAGTATACCGCACTGAGCTGGTATCCATTGAAATGTGATAGTGTGACCCGCGATAATAGCCAAGTGGTGTAAGTATGCTATATAAAATGAAATCGGGTGATAATTTGTTTTCTTTAAGAGACTGAATAGTATTTGTAGTGCTCCCTTGGAGTCGAAGAAGACCACCCACCAGTTCGGCGCTTGACGCAGGATGTAGAAAACTGCCTGTTTAATTCCATAAAGTTGTGCTGTTGATGGTCTCCTGCGTTGTAGCCGATAAGATAGACTCTGTCCTGTAGAAAGAACATAGAGGCCATATGACAAAATCTCCTGAGTAGTTGAGGCGTCAGTCTAAATATGAGAATGCTGAGTGTATTGCTGGGCTAATTAGAAGAGAGTAGTCTGCAGCAGTGCGGTCTGTGCAATACGGCTTTTCACTTCATTGATTTCTGGGACACACTGTTTAATATCAAGAGGTGAAAGCGTCCACGGAGGAAACCTTGGAGTCATCAACTTTTTCGGCTGTCTAATAACAGTAAGTTGCTACATTTACACAGCTTGGGCGAATGCTGAATTGCTGTGGGTGAGATGTAGGGAATTCGTACGCTCGCACCAGCTGCCGAAAATTCGAAAACTTTGAGTGAAGCCCGCGAGCGTTCCACTGGAATATGGTGCATGTGCTGAATATTTTATGTATTGTCAGTTCAGGTGGTGATGTCATTGGGGAAGCCACGATTGCTACTGTGAAGAAATGCGCCCCTATGGTGCGAAGCACCTCGACAGGGGCTCCATTGAAAGGATTGCTTCTACCTCTGGAAGACTTCTTGACGAGGCATTTGCGCGGACAAGGGCCTTGAGGGCTGCAAACAACATAGGAATCAGTATGCGCGTGACATCTTGATCGGTGTTTCCGTGTTGCTGTATCTCACAGATCTCCTTGTCGTGTTGCGATGACTGAGACTGGCGACGGTAGTGCTGGCTTGGTGGGTCTTGTGAGGTACGTTGCGATGATTTTGATGAAGACGACAAGCCTAAAGATTTCTCACGTTTCTTTTTAGTAACATCTGCATACGTGTTAGCAGATGTCTTTTGGCTTTGTGGTGGTTGTTCCTGGGAGACGTCTTTCATACTCGTGAATACCACATCAGGGTTAGGTGGTGGTTCGTTCTGCCTTGATGGTTTCCCTTGTGCTTGCTCTAACGTGCGTGTGAGTGTAGCAGACTTCTTTTTCATGCATTCTCCATATGAGGCAGGGTGTGGGTCACCGCAGTTTGCACATTTAGGTTAGGCTCTTGACGTGCATTCTTCGTGTGATTGAGGCCCAGCACACACTTTGCAGCGCACCGGGCCTGTGCAGTGTCTCGATATGTGATATGCCTTTGGCACTCGATATGCCTTTGGCACTTGGAACACTGTGTAGCTGCCCCAACGTACTCGGCAACCGGCTAACTACAGAAGCCAAGTGTAACTCTTTTAGGTAGCGGTGAATCCTTGCTAAATTCCAAAATGACAGACCTCTGAATTTTCTTCCATCTTCTGGTGTGAAGGTGGTCGGCCTCCTCGCTGAAACGACTCCTTGATCCCGTAGATAGTCAGAGGGACATCTTGTATTTTTCCATAGTTCGCCATGTATGGGTACGCAACTCGGGCTTCTACAGCTGAGCCAGTCAGTTCAGTCACAGTGGGCAAATGATTTGCCGCGGGTAGGGTTGACACTGTAACCACCAACCTTCCATCCTTGTTGAGGCGATGGTTGAGAACTTTCTCTGAGGCCGACGTTACAACCGCTGATGTCACAATATTAGGGTTGACCTTCCATAAGCTTCCGCCTTCCACGGTTGGTCGGAAGACGACCGAAACGCCAGTACCTCTTTTTTTTCTTATAGGACACAACCGTTAAGGGTGCTTGGTTCATATCCTCCCAACTACGTCGTGTAGAGTAGGCATGGGAGCAGCTTCGATAGCTCATCTGACATGTCGCGCCTTTGCCCGTTACAGGCTTTCCTTTCACTGTGCGTGCTATGGCCTCCAGCGCAAGCTACTGTCAAACCAGCTGCAATGATTACCGAGGAAGCCGGACAACGACCAACCAGTCATCTACTACACGCCCTCTTCTTGGATCTTTCTGTGGTTGCATCAGCCACATTCGGCGCATCGATGTCATCAGTGACGTCGGTTGCCGAGTTGGACTTAAGAGACTGGCAGAGCGTTTACCGCTTCAGTGGGCATGGGAGCAGCTTCGACAGCTCATCTGACATGTCGCGCATTTGCCCGTTACAGGTTCGTAACGAGTTTTCACTCTTCAGTAGAAAAAGTGACAATGGTTGCCCATTTCTGCTCCCATGCCCCAGAGTTCTTTGTGACATCGCGAGTGATTGTGTTTCAATGCTGTTTTTGCCTTTGCGCGCCGGGGATATTGAAAGTAATCCAGGACCTAACACTCGTTCAACCAGCTCGCTGGTTCCTGAGTCCTTTCCGGCAGATCCTTCAGAGCAAATGCAAGCAGTTTTTAGCATCCTCAAAGATAATAAGGTGCGCTCCGTTGAGTCATCGAAAATCCAAGCTGATCTAGCCTGACGTTAAAGAAGTCAGAACAAGTAAAAAAAATACAAAAAGATTTGATCAATCGAAAAACGTTGAGACGCGCTTACATCAAAACCGAAAACAGTGGATCACTTTGAGCAGGATATGAAGACTATCCAAGATTCAGTGGAAACACTGGGCACCCAACACGAATCAATACAAGCTCGTCTCGACGAACTTGAGGATCAGTCCCGACACAACAACTTAATTTTTCACTGTCTACCAGACGCAAAAGAAACGTGGGAACAATCGGAACAGCATATAACACAACTACTGTCTGATGCAACTATTAATCTAACAGATCAGACATCGAGCACGCCCATCGCTTAGGTGCTTACAAAGAAAGCAAATCTAGACCAATTATAGTTAAGTATTCAAACTACAAAATAAAAGACAAATTTCTTTCGGCTCGTATAAAATTAAGAGAGGTAAACGTCGCCGTCACCGAAGATTTTTCACCAGCTACGCGTCAGGTTCGGGGTAAGCTCGTGGCCTTTTCCAAAAGCCAACCCGGATCACCGCAATTCAAGCTGCACCATACCAAGCTAATATTAGACAAAAAGCACTACACTTGCGACCCTTTCACTGATAGTATAAACAAACTAAAGCTGCAGCAAAAAGATGACCAATTACTCTCGCATCCAACGCCAACACGTGCTTTAACGTAGGAACCTGCGAGGGGCAGTGGAACAAAGTTGTGTAATGTATCTGTGCTTTTCGCGAATGTTCGGAGTATTATTAACAAACGGAATGCTTTAACATCTGTCATTGACACTTGTAACGCTGACATCATCGTACTAACTGAAACGTGGTTGCACTCGTACATTCAAAATCACGAAATTCCACACAATAGTTGTTTTTTGTTCTACCGATGTGATCGAACGATACGGCGAGGCGTTGGCGTTTTGTTAGGTATCTCGAAAGATTTGTCGTCCCAGCGCATCCATGTTAACACTAACCTCGAAGTTGTATGCGCCCTTGTTTAAATAGGGTACCGAAAGTTGACATTTTGCGCCTGTTATCGCCCACCTACTGACTCGTCTAGTTTTGTAAGTGAGCTACACAATGTGTGAAACATGCTTGTTTCTCGTTATCCTACGTCCCCCCTGTCTCTGTCGGTTGATTTGAATATGCCAAATATACAATGGGCTGATGAACATCCTACCTGTTTTCCCTTCTCTACGTTTGTTCAAGAATTCCTAGACCTATGCTCTCTTTTTTTTGCTAACTCAGTCAAAGAACCGACCAGAATAATGAACGGTACAGCTAACACTCTTGATATAGTGTTTACAACCATGCCTGATTTTGTTTCTAACCTCGTACATTTACCAGGTCTGAGCGATCATTCTTTACTCACATTAAGTCTAAATTTATCGCGTACCAAAACAACAAAACTAAGTAAACCTGTCTGCAACTATAACCGTGCTAATTTTGAAACAATTAACAACAAGCTAGGCGAATTTCTTGACCCTTTTTTAACGATTTTTATAATAGAACAGTGAAAAATAACTGGAACATGTTTACTAAAAAAAGTTGGCAATTTCACGGAGAAACACACTCCTGTTCACTCTATCTCTTCCAGCTGTAATGCTCCATGGTATACAAGTAACCTTAAACGCTTATCTAACAAGAAAAAACGCTTGTACTGATCAGCTAAACTTTCTAATATTGATACGCGTTGGGCAGCTTACAAACTGGTTAATGATAACTATGTTGCGGCACTAATGTCAGCCAAAGAGAACTTTTTTCGTACCATATTACCCACCATGCTAGTTACTCACACTAAAAAGTTTTGGCGCACCATCAATCCTCGTTATAACAATAAGGTTCATCTACCCGCCACCGACGGTGCTGCAATTCCTTCGGGAGAGTGCGCTAAGACTTGTAATAAAACCTTTGTGCGAAATTTTTCTTTTCTGAAAACGCCTGCAGGCCTCCTCTCAAAATACTTAACTACATTGATATGTTTCCAATAACTATTGAACCGAGCGGATTTGATAAAGTAATTAAAACACTCAAAGTTTATTTTGCTCTCGGTTGTGACGACATCGGCCCTAAATTCTTGCAGAGCACTTTCGCCTATTCCTCCATCATTTTAAGAAAGATTTTTCAGCAATCACTCGACGACGGTTGTTTGCCTGCCGACTGGACGGTGGGGAGTGTGATTCCGATTCATAACTCTGGAAACAAAAACTTGCCGCTTAATTACCGACCCATTTCACTTACTAGCATCCCTTGTAAAATCTTTGAACATGTTCTTTTTTCACACCTTGTTAATTTTCAAGAATCAAATTCATTTTTTTACGCGATCACAGCATGGTTATCGCAAAAGTTACTCATGTAAATCACAGTTAGTATCTTTCACACATAAGCTTCATGCCATACTTGATCGATCATAATCTGCTGACTGCATTTATTTAGACTTTTCAAAAGCATTTGACAAGGTGTGCCATAAACTACTACTACACCAGTTACGTCAGCTTAATATTGAACCGAAACTTCTTGCGTGGCTCGAGATTTTTTCTAACTACTCGCTCGCAGTTCGTTTCGATTAACAACCAAAATTCTAATAATACCTTCGTTCAATCCGGTGTGCCACAAGAATCTGTTTTCGGCCCTCTGCTTTTCCTATTATATAATATTGATTTAACGTCGTGCGTTTTATGTAATATAAATTTATTTGCTGACAATTGCGTATTGGTCCGAGAAATAATCTGTGATGATGACCTTATCACCCTCCAAACTTGCCTGAATTCTTTAACGGCTTGGTGTGTAAATTTATGCGTGCAAATAAAAAAAAATATTTTCCTCCGAAGTATCGGAGCTGTCCTGCTTGCCGTGCCGTCACTTGTTTATGGGGTCATAGTCTGTAGTTCCCTCCACAGGGGCTGCAGGAGTAGTACTCGCCACCACTGCCATAGATGTGGCATCGAGTGCATCTGGCAGTGATGTTCTATGTCGTGGTGGGTATGGCGCAGCGCGCGTAGAAGTCCGCTTCACGTGTTTCTCCAGATACACAGGAGCCTCCAGGACCTTTCGGTTGGAGTACGAAGCCAAGGAGAGCGATAGGGACTGTCAGACAGAGAAGAATATCGAAACGAAAAATATGAACTGGCCTAGCACAGCTGATGCTTTAGAACTTCTTCGATTTGCGCTTCTACCACCGGTGTAGCTCAGTGGTGAAATATTGGGTTCGCACCCAGCGGACACAGGTTCGAGCCCCACTGTGTTATTGGCGCTAGGTCATGCCTTCCTAAGGCAAGCTTGACAGCACGATTTAGGCGAAAACCATAGAAGACACACAGAACACAGACAAGCGTTCACATGGTCTTCGTCTAAATCGCGCGGAAGCCTATCGAATCATGTACTAACTCGCCCAAGTCAACCAATGAATCAATCAATAAATCAATCAGTTTATTTTGGTATTCGTTATAGAGAGATACCGAACACGAGGACAAGAGCAAAAAGCTACAATCAAGCAGCTTGACAAAGGTTCTTGCCCCAATTCCTGACAGCCAAAGAAAACAACGTACCATGCATACAAGCATCTCCTGTTCTACAATTCCACTAAACTTTTCTGGTACTCATATGTAGCTGAGCAATTAAAACAGTAAAGACGTATATCAAAAATAATACATGACAATTATCTTGTACACTGTTTGGTTGCACAAAACAGAAATTGTAAATTATATATAGTGCATCACGCAAGCAGACATATTGTACAGTAATGACTGTGCACAGATTATTGCACACAGACAAGCAAATTTGTATACGCTGTATGGGCTATTAAGCATTGATATATACACATCATAACTATGCTGATACAAAGAAGAAGCATGTGAACAAGTCAACGTCAAAAAAACTGATAATTTCAGAATGCAACATGTAACTGACAAATTGTTTTAAAGTTATAGCATAACGTGCATTACTGCCCTGAAGACAAGTGCCCAAGTACATATCACTTGATTGCATTTCGTGAAGATTTTTCTAAGCGTATGCCATTTTGTTTTCAAGTTCATTGAGCAACCATGGCACATGGTATGACAGGCTGCTCATTTCATATTTTGTGCGCGAAAAAGGTATAAGCCGTTTTTCTCTTTCCTTTATGCTGTATAAAAATAGCTTCGTGTATAGTCTAATAGCATAACGACAAGAAACTATAGTTGTTGTAATTTGGCACTTTAGAGCGAGGGTGAGATTATAAAAAATCGCAAGTGGGCAGATCCTAAGGATCGGGAATAACTCTACGGTATGTCGAAGTGCTTTCACCATTTTACCTTTTGTTCGCACGCGATCAATGTTGCAATTGAATGTGTTCATTCCGGCTTCTGTAATGTTGAGCACCGAGTACACCCGCGCTGACGTTGCTCACGCTGAGCACACCTGTCAGCTTGTCCGCAGGAGATTAACGACTCCTCAAGAAACACAAAAGCATCGTTTCGACGAGCGAAATCACGAAGTATCATTTCCAGTAGGTTTCCTTGTTCTTCTCTCGTCCCCAAATTGACGTGCCGGCTTTTCTGAGAAGCTACTCTCTCCTTTCACGAGTCCATACCATGGGCTTCAACAAGTAACAGACGTTTTGTACAACATTTTCCTGAATAATCTCACAGCCTCGTCGCCACTGTCAACACATGACAATGTCCACGCATTGGTGCTTAATTGCCACCACACTTCTATTGTAGCCCCACAGAAGAGTCAGGTCGGTGGTTTTGTTGCCGAGGGTTGTGTGGTGTGGTTTTCACTAACTTTCGCAGTGCATAGTGAGGCAGGTCCTAAAACACGTCCACGAGAATGCGTAAGAAGTTGACGCCCGTGTGGGAGCTGTAGAGTTTTATATGAATGCTCTGGACACGTGGTTAGACGATATTGATCTATCAATAAACATCAGGAAAATCGCTATTGCAGTTTAACCGTTACGTGTTTCAGTGTAGATTTCTGCACTTTACAGACAGGGCGTTATCCCACAGGTGGAATCGACTTAAACCGACTAAAAACTGGGTTATGCGTACAGAAAATATGGCAGATAAAGAAACATGGCCAGTTGGGATGCTTCGTAGACTCAGTAGTAAAGAATCTGGTTTGTGTCATATGTCCTCGCCATGGTATACTGTTTGTATACTCACCCGATTTTAGTGTTTGCATGTGCCTTGTTTTTTGAAGCATCCGTCTACAAACTTCGTCCAGTGGTACTTCTAAACCGTGAAGCACTACAATTATGTATGAGGTGCTCTAAAGTGGTCGCAAATATTATTGTATATAAGGAAGCGCGCAAACCTTGTCATCCTAAATGTTTCCCAATACTAGCAGTTCAAAACTTCCTAAAAATGTATGCATCCCCACGGAGTAGGGCCCAGTATGCTTTCATTATTGAGCCAACGGCAATCTTTACGCAACAGTAGTCTGGATTAAGGTGCCCACAAGTATTCGTCGCACAGAAGCTCTTGGAAACATTACAAGTAAACCTTCGTGAAATAGACCTATTCAAATATTTAAAATAGAATTCGACATTATTGGTATGGTGCAAAATATACATGAATCCGGGCTCCCGTTTCGCCAGACCAGGTGACTCTAATCGTACGCAAAGAAATGGAAGTTATGGCTCCAGCTCAAGCTTACAGTGGTGCAGTTAATACGACACAAGTTACTGCTCTCATGGTTCAGGTCATCGTTTGTCAGGAATTTACCAGCATCGGTTTTCACTCTTTGTACTTAGTAGAACACTGCACGGGCCAAATTTTCCAGCCCAAGTCCGGCCAAGCCCAAAAACATCTGGCTCCGGTCCGCCCGAGCCCGGCTTGGTGTTTTTTAACTCGGGTCCGTAGACGGCCCGGGCCCGAAAAGCTTGAGCCCGGTCCGGCCTGACCCAGCCCTCTTTAGCCAGTCATGCCTTGAACATTAAAAAGTCCCTGTCCATTCTTCGGTTATTGTGAAGACAACTTCCTCACTCAATATATGTTCTACTGAATGTTTTGGAACTTCTTTCAGTGTCACGCCGTTTCACTGGCATACTTTGTGTAAGACGGTAAGATGGATACTTTGTGTACTTTCAGTTAATTGCACCCCAACACTTTTAAGAAAAAAATGGCAGGGTAATATAAAACTTATTGTCATATCTGGCTCTCTCATGCGCGCAGCGCTAACTCCACAATCTTGTTTCGAATGCTAAGCATTTCTCAGCAAACTTCGGTGACTTTGAGCGTATCTATCTATCTATCTATCTATCTATCTATCTATCTATCTATCTATCTATCTATCTATCTATCTATCTATCTATCTATCTCCATCTATCTATCTATCCATCTATCTATCTATCCATCTATCTATCTATCTATCTAGCCACCTACGACAATTAGCTCTCTTGGCCGCTTCCATATTAGTATCGATACTACACTTGGTATAATATAACATGACTGCATGTCGAACATAACTGATTAGTCATAACAAGAAAATCATGATATGTCAGTCATGAATAACATGATTTACATTTTAGGGTCCTGCGGCTCTTGCGGTGGTTTTGTTTACATGGCATGTTGAAAAACTCGTATGGTATGGCTTTATTGCACGGCGAACACAAGCCACAGACCGTAACATGAAAATCATCACATGTGGGTCACGTAACAACATGATTACATGCCACGTTCATGACGGACTCGCGGCCGTTTCGCTAGCGTCACATATACCAAACTTGGTATTACGGTACGTGATTGGATGACGAAGGCATGTGACTGGTGCAAACATGCTAATCATGAGTTCTGTGTCATGTGTCAACATGACTACAAGCCACGCTCAAGATGCGCTGGGAGCCATTTTGCTAGGTTCACTTATACCGAATTTGGTATTACGGGACGTGAACTGATGACGAAGGTGAGATACTGGTGCAAACAGACTAAACATGAGATGCGAGTCATGTAACAACATGACTACATGTTATAAAACTCGGTATTACGCGACATGAATGCACGACATAGGTAAATGACACATCCATACATGATAATTACGACATGCTTGTCATGTAACATGACTAGATGCCACACTCATGATGCGCTCACGGCCGCTTCGCTAGCTTCACATTAGCCAAATTTGGTATAACTTGACGTCAATGGATGACGAAGGTATATGAACGGTGCAAACATGATAATCATGAGATTCGGGTCATGTGAGTGCATGGCTACATGCCACAATCAAGGTGCCAATACATCTAGACGTGACGTGGTGTGCGTGCTCGCCAGCTTTCATTTCGTCGCGCCACACTGGCGTTGCCAAACCAGGCGCCGGACCTGCCATATACTCGCAGACGCGCCACGCGCTGCGTTGCTCTGACGCATGCGTGTTTCAGCGCATCCGGCGTCCCTCCTTCACGAAAAGAGGGAGAAGCAGTGTTGTATGAGTAACGCATCGGCGCGAAATGCAGCATGTAGCATTTCGCACCGGTTGCCGTCGAGCCGCGCCGATGGACGCTGGTCGTGCCGGTCGCGCCTGGCGTCAGATTATAGAGTGGTCGCGTTTTGCTAACGTAGCGTCGCTGTAGCCAGTGTGCGCGCGTCAGCGCCCTATTAGAAGATATTGGGCCGTTCGAGATGCACTCGCGGCCGTTTTGCTAGCTCCACATAAACCAACTTTGGTGTTACGTGACGTCAAGGGTGACAAAAGTATATGACTGGTGCAAACGTGATAGTTGTGACACGCGTGTCATGTAGAATCATGACAATATACCACGCTCATAACGTGCTCGCGGCCGTTTTGCTAGCTCCACTTATATTAAATTTGGTATCACGTGACGTGAATAGATAACGAAGGTAAACGACACATCCAAACATGATAATCATGAGAGGACAGTCGTGTACGACATCATTTTCTTCCATCTTGTATCGTTCTGCTGACTTTAAAGTGATATATGAACATTTCTCATTCGTGCTTCTCATATCATCGATTCCCACTGTATGTGGGATCTGCCAATTTTTCTGTATTTCCAACAACGATTCCAAAATATACTGCCCTCATGAAGTAAAAAAAAATGTCAGGAATTTAATTTTGAGTGTACATAAATTGCATTCGAACCATGGCTGTAGCGTAAAAGTAACAACTCTCTCGCAAACTTCTTTGAATATGCCACGCAATAAAAAACACGCTCTAGCTCCTAGTGAGAGGCATACACCAAGCTAGACATCGTTACCTAAATAAAGCTATCGCGTTGGCTTCTCGGCTGTCTCCAACTTACTCTGTGTTTTGGAGCTCAAAACAAGAAGGTTGTTTTCCCCACCCTTCTTCTTTTGGTCGACGCCAGCACTGTTCCGTAATGTGTCAAAGCGTCCCACACTCATTAGCATGCAAGCCACCGTCCTCGTTGTTCCCTGAAGATGCCGGTTTTGTCATTTTTTCGTGACGCCTTTGATCTTTGAAATTGTTATTTCCCTGTGGGAAAATTTCTGTGGGGTCTTTATTGGTGCTCAGCGCAGTGCCGTCTACAACATGGCGTACAGTAGAACACTCCTAAAAGAAACCTCTGCCCCACTACCCTTCTTCGTCTCTTCAGTCCATGTCACGCGCAAGTTTCTACAACCTTCCACCACGACGATTTCACTGACCTTCGTTATTATTCTCCGCCGGTATGCAGTCTTCTACAGTTCGTGTCAACCTTCCACAAATCCTCCTCACAACAAATGATGCTAGCATTTTCACCTTTTTTGCACGACTTTAAGCAAAGTTCTATAATAACGTATTTCAAAAGACTCGTCTTCAGTTCATGACTACCTGCCTTGAGCGTTACTCCCTTATCGGAATAGGAAAGTCTGCACGATAAAAAAAAAACTGAAAGCCTTCAGAGATGCGTTAGTCTCAATGACATTTCAAATGTGTACAATGTTCTAACTGGAGCAAGTTTAACGACTTTAACGGTAGTAGTCTCCTCCCGCAGCCACAGGCACCATATTGACGCTGCGGAACTGAAGAAGCTTCGATTGCGACACACTGTCTTTTGAAAAGGTGTTGTAGTTGTTGGTGAATCATTGAGTTTAAATTGCGTGCATGCATCAGAATCACGGCACACTTTTTAAACACTACTGAATGTAGGAACAGCGCAACCTGGGTGTCATCCTAGTGACCAGAACCGTTCACATAGCCCAGCGAGAGTGCCATGAAGGCCACCATGACGACGGCGTCGATTGAGGTTTATGTGACGCTGATATTGCAGCTGTCATTTGGGTCAGTTGCCGTCTTCTAGAGTGGTCGCGTTGTTGAAGGGAGAGCTGACGCCACGAGTAGCTGTCTTCGGCAGCCTGTTCAAGTTCGACATTGAAAGGTCCTCTTCTACTCCATTCAAAGAGGCCTCATACACAGCTGGGATTTGTATCGTACCTGTTTTGCTGATCGCTTATGACAGTTTGTCAGTGGCGGTCTTCTCCACATCTCCGTTTTTTTTGTGACTTCGTACTTTTTACACAAGATTATACTGGGTCTTTCTTCAAAGAAATGGGAACACTGTGATGATCCTTTGCTTAAGTCCTTGGTAGCCTAAATTAATAGCGACGATTTCGGAAATTGATGGCTTTATTGAACACTCCTATGTCAATGTGTTGCTTCGGAACTACCTTTCCTTCAATAATACAGGTATAGAGCTCCAAAACCCGTTGTGAAGATTCAGAGAAAATCTCCTCCTGATAGACCTCTGTTCTGAGGATGCAGATACGACTGCTCGAATACTGTCCACTCTCTTCCTCAACGGATATATAGTCGTCGGGAAGTCCACTCTATTTTCGTGTTAACGGAGATTAACGCTCTCTTATAAGACACCCAATGGACTTCGCTGTCAATAGGCATTCTTTTCCGCAATCGGTAAGACCCAATCAGAAGACTTACAGCGGGTTCGCAGGTGACCCTTGGGAAAACAGCAGCATCCGCCAATGGTTTAACTTCTGCAATGATGACTTTGTTAAGGTAATTCGTCTCTAAAGGTTCAGAGTTGTAACCACAAATGGAAAAAAACGACGACCACTTTTAACTGCATGAATTACGTTAGTAATGCGGAAATTAAAACAACTGGTTTTTAACCAGTGAAAATCGTTGAACGAGTCAAATAAGCGAATGAAAGTTCTTCCTACGAATAGTATATAGCCACTTTAAAGCTTTTGAACGGCGGCCACTGGTAATCACGTCGAAGCGACGAAATCTCGCTAATTTCGCTTACGAAAGCAAAACCAACGCACAAAACAGCACATCTATCATTCACTTTGAAAATGCACTAATTGAGAAGGTAATTGTTTTAAATTATGCAAAATTTTAGTTGTTTTAGTTTATTTACTGTTGCAAATATTGTTTCTACGCATACGATGGTGCATTCGGTCAAAGTAAAGGCAATGCGGCATGACACATGCACATGGCTCCTTTCTGTAATTTCTAAATATTATTGCGCATAAGTCTTGAAACATCCTGCACATAAGACCCGAGCCTAATATGGCCTTACTCGAGCCCGGGCTCAACACGAGCCCGCAGCTCATGGGCCCGGCCCAGGCGCGACCTAACAATGCCTTACACGGCCCGCGAACCGGGCCAGGCCCAGGCTTTCGGGCCGGCCTGGGCCCGTGCAGTGCTCTAGTAACTTGTGACCAGCGCACAGCCTACCTCATGGCGTCCAGCGTCTTCCTTCCCCAGCAGCGCTTTCCCTGCATCTTGGAGGACTGCCACCAACCGACTGATTTGTTTCCACTGCCATCATACCAGTCATGCAGTCCATTACTGCGATGCCCGCTGGTTGTCGCCACCTCGAACTTCATCTACCCTATACCGCCCACAGGCTTACATTCGCTTCGCGCCGCTGACCTAGTTCTCTTTTCCCATTGTATACACAAGCTTCAACAGCCGCTCTACGCCGCCCCATGGTCAACGGCCACGTGCGCCTCAAGGTCGTTGTCAGTCGGCTTGCTCACCACCCAGACGTGACGCTCCCTTTTTTACTTCCCACCAAAATTCCTTTTTGACACTTTTAACGAGATGAAATCGGCTGACGCTGACTTAGATCGTGTACCTATTGCAGCGCTTAATGACACAGGAGCACACATTTCAGTAATGAGCGCAAACGGTCGCCGCTGCCTCCGTAAGGTCCTAACGCCTGCCGCTTCCTCCACAGTTCAAGTCACCGATGGAGAAACTGCTATCATTCACAGAATGTGCACCACCCGTATTTGTATAACCGGTCGTCCTACCTCAGTTTAATTCGCCGTCATTCACCAGTGCCCCGCAGACCTGAGCCATGACTTGGATTTTCTGCCAAGTCATTCCGCACTGATTGATTCTGGGACAGGTGCTCTTCAGCTTGAGTAGCCGCAGCTGGCCGATTTTCCAGTCGACCTGCTTCCATGATTGTGCTCTCACCATCACGCCCGCTTACCACCACAAGCTGCTACCTACGTCGGTTTGCCTTGTTCACGTGCTTTTGCCCGACGGTGACTACCGTTTGTCTCCTATTGTCGACGTGCTGGTGGCTCGAGACGTCGTCCTTGCTCACACCATTTTTTCTGTGGTTGATGATACATTCGCCAATTTACTTCACAGCACCAGTTTGGTGACGCTAGTGATTCCTCATCACATGCCTCTGACCACCATCTCTTAACTGGACAGCTGCCTGATTGCCACTTTGGACGCCTATTTTCCGTCACCATGTCATGATGCTAGTTCTACTCTGTCTCTTGACTACATCGAGAAAATAATCGCTCTGGATATAACCACCGCGCAAGCTACAGATCTCCGTCATGTATTTGTCTCCTATTGCGACAGTTTTGACTTCGACAACTGCCCTCTTGGCTAAACGTCTGTCGTTACTCACTGGATCAGCACTAGTGACGCCACTCTAAAAAGCCGGCGTTCATATCACGTATCTCTCCAAGAACGTCATTTATTTTGCACGAAGTTGACAAAATGATCATTAAGGACGTACAAAGTCGTAAGTCAGCCCATGGGCCTCCCCTGTCGTGCTCGTGAAAAAAGAAGGGTGAACGCTGGCGCTGATTATCGCCACCTAAACAAAGTCACTAATAAAGACGTCTACCCTTTGCCTCAGATCGATGACGCCCTCGATTGTCTCCGTGGTGCACAATACTTTTCATCCATCGACCTTAGGTCCAGCCATTGGCGCATTTTAGTTGACCGCATTGACCGCAAAACAACTCCCTTAGTGACGCTCATGGTCTCTACCAATTCCAGGTCATGTCAATTTGACCTTTCAATGCCCCGGGAACTTTTGAAACGCATGATGGGCTCCTTGCTGCGTGGATACAAGCGGTCCATCTGTTTATGTTACCTAGATGACGTCATCGTCTATTCCTGGACTCACATCACACGTCTGTCTGCCTTTATCAGACGTGTGAATATCACACGTCTGTCTGCCTTTCTGGCTGTTTTTCGCAGACCCGGTTTCGCAGGTGAATTCGGAAAAGTTCTGTTTTGGATGGTACAAAACCACAATACTCGGTCACCTTGTAAGTGCCGCCGGCATTAAACTAAACTTCGATAAGGTGCTGGCAGTGCGAAAACTCCCTGTACCTTGCTCAACTGAGGACGTCCGCAGTTTTCTGGGATTGTGTTCTTATTTCCGTCTCTTCGTCCGCCGCTTCGTTGACATCACCCGACTTCTTACTGATCTCTCAAAAAAAGATGCTCCTGTCACGTGGGGTGCCGAGAAAGTAGACTCTTTTCTGCCTTTATCCACCTGCTCACTACGCCGACAATACTTCCCCATTTGGACCCTGCTTCGCATACACATCTTCGGACCGATTCCAGTGGTCACGAAATTGGGCGGTTCTCGGTCAAAGACAGCACAGAATATATCTAGTAATTGCTTACATTAGTCGTCTCGTTTCGCGGGTCGAGCAGCTCTTCTCCATCCCTGAGCGTGAATGCTTAGCGTTAGTTCGGGCCGTAACCAAATTCAGGCCCTACCAGTACGGTCCAACGTTTCCCGTAGTAGCGGACCATCACGCTCTCTGCTGGCTCTCATCACTAACAAATCCGTCTGTACGTCTCGGTCGCTGGGCACTACATCTCTAGGAATACTTGTTTGAGGTACATTAAAAGTCGGGGCGACTTCACGCAGACGGAGTCTGTTTGTCACGTCATCCAGTTGAGGAGCACAATCTACTTTCACCCGAACTCCTACGTGCAAACGCTCTGCACTTTGCTTGACGTTGCCAATGAACAGTGACGGGACCCATGGTTAGTGGCTATCATCGACCGTCTAACGCCACCATCACCAGACCCGTCCGATCGTCCGTTCGAGCTGCATGACAACATTCTGTATTGTCGCAGCTTAAACGATAATTGCCCAGAACTACTTCTTGTGCTACCCCACAATCTACGCAACAATGTCTTCGAACAACTCCATGATGTACCACCTGCCAGTCACCTCAGTGTCTCTTGTACTTACGATCTAGTGCGACGTCGCTTTTTCTGTCCCGGCATGTACCCCCTTGTAATTCGTTACGTCGCTTCTTGTGACCACTGCAAACCATGAAAGTGCCCCTCAGTGCCGCTTTATTTATACTTATTTATTTATACCTATACCTACAGCGCCCTCTTGGGGCATCGTTGTAGGGGGATTTACAAGTTCAAAGTACATTTAAATCAGTGGGGACAAGTTGAATTGCACGGCGCTCAAAAATAAAAACAAATCAAAAATACCAAAATCACAGCATACAATATCATTGTGTGACCACATACTCCTTTAAAATGGAAGGAAACGCTGTGGATGCGGCGGTCACGATGTTTTTTGGAAGACTGTTCCATTCGTGAATAGTTTTAGGAAAAAAGTATTTGCATACCTTGATGTTCGGCACATATATTCACACACTTTCAAAGGATGGTCCCGTCGTGATGAGATGTATTTTGGTGGTCTGATGCATCTGTTTTTATTGATCCCAGTTTTGTCGTTTATTAGGTTGCACAAAAGACATAGCCTGATATATTTATGCCTTGAGGAGAGTAACGGCCAACCAAGTGAACTAACAATTTCGATAGACCTTCTGGTGAAGTCGTAATCACCCGTCACAAACCGGGCGGCACGTTTCTGAATGGCTCCAATGCATCGATATTTAACTTTGTGGCCAGGTCCCAGGCAGTGCAAGCATATTCTAAAATTGGGCGTACGTTTGACACGTAAAGAACTTGTTTAAGAACTGAGGGAGCGGTTCTGAAATTGCGGCGTAGGAAGTTCAGCACACGACTGGCTTTAACTGATACTATGCGAACATGATCATTCGACGATAGTGTGCTGGTGATGACAACGCCAAGGTACTTGTGTTCATTTGCCATAAATATTGGTATTCTTTCCAAGAAGTAATTAGTGATAAAAGGCTGCTTTTTCTTGGTAAACCTAACGACACAGCACTTTGACACGTTAAGCTGCATTTTCCACGTACTGCACCATGCTATTACTGAGTCAAGGTCTTTCTGCAGTTGTTCGGAATCTTGAGTGCACTTAATTTCACGATATATGCAGCAGTCATCTGCGTACAACTTTATTTGACTGTCCACACATTCAGCAAGATCATTGATATAGATCAAAAAGAGAAGCGGCCCCAGGACGGAGCCTTGTGGCACTCCTGAAATGACGTCTACATGTGACGATGTCGCGCCATCGATGATGGTACATTGTTTCCTGCATGAGCGATAAGCTTTTAGCCATGCCAGTGTGTTAGCAGATATATTGAGACACGATAATTTCAGTAAACGGAGCAAGTGTGTATTAGTGTCAAAATCCTTGCTAAAGTCTAAAAAAATGCAATCAATTTGGCTACCAGAATTTAACGTTGCGGCGATGTCATGTGTAAATTCTACGAGTTGTGTATCGCAGAAAAACCCTTTCCGGAAACCGTGCTGTGTTGGACAAAAAAAATTGTTAGTCTGAAGATGCTTTCCCAAGTTCCTGTATATAATATGCTCAAGTGTCTTACAGGACACACACGTTAACGAAATGGGCTGATAGTTGAAGTACTTGACTTGTCACCACTCTTGAAAATAGGAATCACATTTGCTCGTTTCCAGTCATCAGGTAATGTACCGTGCACTAAAGATTTTCTGAATACAGCTGTAAAAAATGGGCTGATTAATAGGGCACAGTTCTTTAAAATAAAGTTTAAGATTTGATCTGGCCCTGATGCCGAGTTTGCACTAAGGTTTTTAAAAGAGATGCCACACCTCGTTCTGAAACTTCAAGCTATGCCATTTCCGATAACGTTACTGTGTTGCACATTGTAGTTTGTACCGCTGAACAAACCGAAAACACAGACTGAAAGTACGGGTAAAGCATTCAGATTTACTTGTACTGTTCGACAAGTATTTAGTACCATCGTTTATATCAGGAATACCACCAGGAACCTTTGTCTTTCTTTTAACGCATTTCCAGACGAGTTTCGCGTTAGTTTTCACCTTAATACTCAGATCACTCAAGTATGCTCTCTCTGCTTTCGTCAGATCTTTGGTTATCTTCTTACCTAGTAGTTTCATCTGTTTGTATGTTTCAAGGTCTGACGTGTTACAATATTTGCGATAGAGACAATCTCTTCTGTTTATGAGCACTCGGAGTTCCTCATTTAGCCATGGTTTATTATTTCGTTGTTTGGCTGATATGACTCGCGATGGTACAAAAGTTTGAGTTAGGAATAACAGTTTTGTTTTTAGCTCATTCCACAAGCCATTCACGTCATAACACGAGCATAGTTCTTGAAACTCAGGTAAATAAGCGTCTAGTTTTGTTGAAATAGAAGCGTAATCCCCTTTTTCACATAAAAACACCTTTCTGGGCCCCGAAGCTCGTTGTTGAGATACAGCTAAGCAAATTTTAACAAGGGCAATTTCATGATCACTAATACCTGGTACTGTAACAACAGAGGGAGCAAGCGTTTGATCATTGCAAAAAAACAGGTCTAATACGTTTGCACTAGTGCTGCACACCCTCGTGGGGGCTGTCACAAGCTGGTGTAACTGATGGGCATTCACGATTTCTTGGATAGCTATATGTAGCAGTGACTCACTGTGAATTATCATTGTGAATGAAGGCCATGCAACATCGGGTAGGTTAAAATCACCGGCAACCATTATGTATGTTGTATTTAGGGTTGACAAAATATTGCTTAAAGTAAATAAAGGCTCCGGTGCTGTATTACTAGGGGGCCTGTAGAAGGAACCAACAGCCACAGTTGAGCCACCACTCAGCATAACCTTACACCACACAGATTCACACAAGTCATTAACACCACGAATACGAACGCTACTGATACTGTTATGGATCATTAGGAATACACCACCTCCGTGCGCCGTGCGGTCCTTTCGGTATACTGCAATAGGTCAACGGAAAGAATTCATGATCTGCGATGGTGGTATCGAGCCAAGATTCCGTGCCAAAAACTATGTGTGGTTTAGTCATGTCTAATAACGAAAGAAATTCTGTTTTTTTTTTGTTTTTCAAACTGCGACAGTTAACTACGATGCATATTATTTCATTTTTTCTGAATTATTTTTTCAGTAAAACGGCATTTCGAGGTTATTGCTATCTACGACTAGGCACAACTGTATCTTCAGCACTGTTATACAGGAATATTTGGTCATTCATGAATAACTTATTGAAACGAAGCCTAAAATCACCACCCTTTCCTTTAGCGTATTGTACCAATTTTTGCCTCTCTAGCCTGACTTTGGGTGAATAATCTTCACTGATTCCAAAGTTGGTTCCCTTTAGCTTGCCAGAAGACTTCAGCACACGTTCTTTTTCTTTAAAAGATAGAAACTTTCCTATGACGGGCCTTTTCCTCGCCGCCGAATATCGGCTTAATCTGTGACTTTGTTCAATTGCGTCAGGGGCAATTTTGAGCTGTAAGTCACTAGAACAAAAAGAAATAACTTTATCCTCTGATTGTGCCCACGTTTCATTCTCATTATCTGGGAAACCATAAAATACCAGGTTATTTCGACGATCTCTTCTTTCGAGGTCATCCAGACAATCTTTAATAGCTAGACATGCATGCGAGAGCAATCCACATTGGGCTGCAAGTTGCTCCAGTTCTTTTTTGCCCGTGTTACCTAGGGGGTGTTATTTTCTACACGCGTTAATCTATTATTTACATATGCCACTCGCTGCTCAAGAGCCTGTTGCTCTTTTCGCACTGAATGTATTTCTTCTGTTATTTTTTGTTCAAAAGCTTCGTGGTTAGCTCGGATAGAGCTAAGTTCATCAAGAATGGCAGACTGAGAGATCCGCAATGAAGGTAGTGTCATGATGGTGTCGAACATCTGCTTCTCCTGTTGCGGTGTTAGAGGGCCTGGGTTCCGCTCTATATCCCCAGATAACAGCAAAATCGTTTTCCTCATATGACCACACGCGACAGCATTCGCGTGCAAGGCCGACAGGTAGAAAAGCACCGAACAAATAACAGCAGTGGGATCTGGCGCCGATTTCTTAAATGGCCTACCGTATACAGGGAGGTGAAAGTAACTAACCTGAAGAAATACACGACGTAAGTTTCCGGCAGCCATGTTGGCGCCAGATCCCAAAGTGGTTGAATGGTGGGAGTGCTTTTGTAGTGCTTCGCTGTCACGGTGCTTCCATCTTTTCCAGCTGCATATTCGCTCGCAATCGAACGTTGATACCGCTGGCAACGCCGTCATGTCGAGTGGCATTTGGACCGCAGGAAAGCAAGGAAGTTCAATATAGAAGTCTTGCGTCACAGAAATGTGCGGCAGAGCCGGACTCACCGCTGCTGCTGTGGCGTCCCGGGCAATCGCTGTCATCTGCATCAACTGAAGAAATACACGACGTAAGTTTCCGGTAGCCATGTCGGCGCCAGATGCCATTGTTCGAGCCTTTGTTCCTTTGTTGCGTTGACATACTCACGGAGCTATTCTTCCGTGTTGGACTTGGCCTGTAACGCCGTTTTCCTACTTCCACCTAGAGTAGTAAATGGGTTGCTATCGCCACGGATTATAAAACACGCTTTGTCGTAATTGGAGCACTGCCGACGAGTTGCGCCACTGAAGTCACTGACCTCTTGTACGTCATCAATATAAATCATGGCATCCCTCGGAAGCTGCTCACCAATCGATGAAGGTACTTCCTTTCACGTATTCTCGGTGACATTACCTGTACCTGCTCTACTCAGCACAAGCTTACCACAGCTTGTCATTCCCAGACGAATGGATTGACTGATCGTGTCAATCAAACGCTTACTCAGATACTGTCAATGTACGTTTCGTCCAATCACCGTGACTAGGAAAGTGCACTCCAATTGGTTACATTTACTTATATTTATTCACGACATGAAACAGCGAATTATTCACCATTATGTTGGCTGTTTGGCTGACCTCCAGTGTTACCCTTTAAGACTCTCATTCCTTCGACCAGACCCTTGTCTATTACATAACCCAGCGACGTCATTGTTCGAGCCTATACAGCTTGTCAGGTCGCCCATGACCGACTCTATTGGCCACAAGAACAGCAAAAAGATTGTTTTGATAGTCGACGTCTAATTGTCCACTTCACCCAGGAATCTATGGAAGTGATTTGGTCAACCTTTCGCAAAGTCACCGTGACCGAGAAGTTTCTGTCCTGTTGCAAAGGCCATTATAAAATGGCCTCTGTCGATAAAATATGCTCTCATCCTCATATCTGTGTGTACTTCATTAACCTCAACTAATATGTCAAAGGCTTTAGAAGTGTTTTAAACCCTTGTCCTAAGACATTTACGCCTCATTCACTTAGTATGGGTAGCAAAGAATAAAGGTTTAGCCCTCAATGAATAGACAGATGCATTTCCAATGGCCTCACATAGTTGTCTCATAATTTTTATATGGCCGACGCTATCAATTATTGCCGTGGCACGATTTGAAAACTTTGTCGCATCAGATAATTTTTGGTGTCATCGATTGGTGGATTTGGAGTGGCCAACGAACTCTGCGCCAGAGCACTCCGCTCTGGCGGAAGGAAAAACAAAGAAATCTACCAATAGAACACACGCCCTCTCACTGGAGCAAATGTCAGGGTCAGAATGTAACGCGATTCACGCGTCTCTCTTCTTGCATAAGTGGGCACGCAGGACATCAGCTCCAATGCGAGGCGCAGCCGACGCGACCGGCGTCCGTTGGCACGCACAAAGTGGACACTGTTTCATGGCACAGGGTGCTTGCGGCTTCCGGTTGAATCTACTGATTTCCGCGGACAGGACAAAGTTGCTCCGGGATGTGAATCTCGCGATAAAGGTGCTCCAGATCTGTCAAAGGAAGATACAGAGAGCACTCTTACTCTGCCAATGGAAGAGACTTGCTCCGCGTAGAGCAGAAGAAGGTATTACTGCAAGTGCTCCAAATGTGCCAATGGATGACACCGTATAACTTACCGCTGCCGATGGCCATCTAGGAGGAACTGTAGTGTTTTCAGCACTAACAACGAGATGGCACAATGAACGCGCGTCGCCAGATTGTCATGACGCAGTGGCGCGCGCCCTCATCTCCCACGTGCACTTCAGCCCACGGAGAGGAAGGGTGTGAACGCGCACACGCTCCCTCGTCTCGCAGTGCGGGGAATCGTATATTCTCAAAAAAATGATACTCTTGTAGTTACAATGACACTGCACTCGTTGGAAGTCTCCGTTTCAGAAAAGGGCGCGCTTTCCAAACACAGCGAAGCAACTACTGAGACACACTTACGGGCTCATCTGTACCTTCGAATGCGTTTCGTGCGTCATTTGTGCGTGATAAACGCGGGGCAAGTTTTGATCTGCTTGCGATTCTTCGCGTTACCTTCCAATTTGTTGCTATCACATTCACGGCTTCGTCTTCGCGGAAAAGCTGTGACTTTTTTTACAGGTGTGGTGCTAGCTTCACCTTTATTTAGGGGTACCTGCCCTATAGATACGCATTGACTCTGTGACCTCAGTTATGCAGAATATTGCTCACGTTGCATGACCTCAGTCGTTCTGGATCGCCAACTTTTCCCGTGATACGAAAAACGGTAAAAACTATTTCGTTCTAGCTCCGGAGCGAAGTAATGAATGACGTTCCAGTTACGTTTTTGTTCCCGACAAAAATATCATTTTTTCGTTTTCGTTATGTTCCGACACTGGGCTATCGCTGCTTCTCTGCCTTGATGGTCAATCTGGGGAAGCACTGTACCGACGTCGTAACGTGAAGCGTCACACGCCAGTAGCAAAGGCCAGTGTCTCTTCATAGTGACTGGTCCTTACACTGTCAGCCAAGGCGCGTCTTTGCAGGTATGCACACTTGGACTTCTGTGACATGAGGGAGCAAGGACTGATCGGTCTCTTATCGCAAGAATATTGCCCGATGCTCCTCAGGAGGTCATTTCTGGACAAAGAAGACTTGCGCAGCACAAAATACGCAAATTCCTGGTATTTTCTCTTGGTAATGCATCAAAGGTATAAAAATGACATTCTGAAGCATCTCCATTCGATATCGAATAAATTAAATGCTGCGGCCGATGCCTTGAACTCACGAAACGACTTGAACTTGCTGTGCATGAAAAAGCCAGCTGTGTTTACAGAAAATTCGATCTGGAGCACTAGAATGTGTCATACAAGAAAGTCGCATGAAGAGGCCTCGCTGCACCCAGCAAACGGAGCGAAAGGTTACATTACCAACTGACAATTAAGACATAAATCCCGCTGAACTGCAGACAGCTACTGGCAAATAGTATTTCTACCAAAGCCGAATCTGTATCAAAACTGCCCCAGATGCTTCACAACAATAGGACAGCAGTGCAAAACATGTGAACGAACCAGTGACTAGGAGTGGCGCTGTCTCCTGGGATATTCACTTGACCAGTGACTACACGTGGGCGATCAAAGCTGAGTGTCTTTTTAAAAAAAACATTCCAGTTTCCTGACAAATGTACATTCTTAGTTTCTTAGTTCACTTGGTGTCCAATTGTTCTTTAAAGTTCTTGAAAGCTTTTATTATAAATTTATGTAACATTTGATAACCCTCGTAATGTTCCCAAAGCTTTCATCATAATGTTGCCTGCCAGCATTTAGTTCAAAAAGTTATATTTGTTTATGTTTCTTTTTTCTCAACTATGCCAGCAGCTTAGCCAGAAACTTTTTTCATGTTAATGTTAAAGCTTTACCGTGCCTTATGCATGCTGGTGCATATCTTTGTGTACGTGTTCCGCAAGCAACCTCTCACCCCAGCACTGTGCACGCCAGGGGTTTATGCGATTTAGCAGCTGAAGTGAATTCTCACACCAATAAGACGTCCAAATTGAGCACTCCTATGGTCCTATGGTTTTATGCCTGAAAGAATTGAAAGAAGTTACTGCAGGGTTAATGTATGGTCGGTGATGGGCTCTATCTCATGAAGAGAAAATCGTTGATGAGGCTGATGAGTCCAATAAATGAATGTACTTATGAATATATATATATATATATATATATATATATATATATATATATTATTGTCATCATCATCAGCCTGACCATGTCCACTGCAGGACAAAGGCCTTTACCATGTTCGGCCTTTACACTCGGTCTTGTGTTTCCTGCTGCCAATTTATACCCGCAAACTTCCCAAACTCATCTTTCCACCTATCGTTCTGCCTCTCCTTAACCCGCTTACCTTCACTAGGAATCCAATTAGTTAACCTTAGTGACCACCGGTTATCCTGTCTACGTGCTACACGCCCAGCAAATTTTCATTTACTCTTCTTAATTTCCACTATAGTATCCTTAACCCCCATTTGTTCCTTAATACACTCTGCCCTCTTCTTGTCTCTTAAGGTTACACCCACCATTTTCCTTTCCATTACTCGCTGCGTCGTCCTCAATTTAAACTGAATCCTCCTTGTAAATCTCCAGGTTTCTGCTCCTTAGCTAAGTACCGGAAAGATGCAACTGTTATATACCTTCCTCTTCAGGGATAGTGGCAATCTACCTCTTATGATTTGATAGTGCTTGCCAAATGTGCTCCACCCCATTCTCATTCTTCTATTTACTTCAGTCTCGTGGTTTGGCTCCGCGGTTACTACCTGTCATAAGTAGACATAGTCTTTTACAGCTTCAAATGCAGCATTACCTATTTCGAAGCACTGTTTTATTCCAAAGTTGTCGTACATTACTTTTGTTTTATGCAGATTATTTTAATACCTACTTTTCAGCTCTCCTTGTCTAATCCCGTAATCATGAGTTGCAATTCGTCCCCTGAGTTCCTCGGTAATGCATTGTTATCGATGACGCACAGGTTTCTAAGGTAGCCTCTAATAACTCTTATGCCTAACTGTTCCCTTTCTAGGCCTCATAAAACCTCTTGTAAGCACGCGGTAAATAGCACTGGTGAGATTTTATTCCCCTGCTTTACACCCTTCTTGGATGGTATTCTGTTGCTTTCTTTATGAAGCACTATGGTAGCAGTTGATCCCTGTAGATTTCTCATGGGATGTTTACGTATGCTTCGTCGACGCCCTAATTGCGCAGTATCTGCATGACTGCTGATATTTCTACTGAATAAAACGCCTTCTCGTCACCTACGAAGGCTATGTATAGTGATTGGCTATATTATGAGCATTTCTCGATTACCTGATTGATAGTATGAATGTGGTCGATTGTTGAGTAGCCTATTCGTAATCCTGCTTGTTCCTTTGGTTGACTGAATCCTAATATTGTCTTAATTCTGTTAGTAATTACCTTTGTAAATAGCTTGTATACTACGGAGAGCAAGTCGATCGGCCTTTAATTGCACAAGACCTTGTCATCTCCTTTCTTATGTATTAAGATGATGTTGGCATTTTTCCAAGATTCTGGTACTTTTCTCGTCAGGAGACATCTCGTAAACAGGGTCTCTGTTTTTCTAACACAATCTGTCCTCCATCTTTGAGCTGATCTGATGTTACCTGATCCTCACCAGCAGCTTTGCCTCTTCACATGCTCTCCAAGGCTTTTCAGACTTGTTCTAGCATTACTGTTGGGGTGTCATCCGGGTTACTGCTAGTTCTTATATGAAGGTCGTTGTTGTGCTGGCTACTGTACTGATCTTTGTAAAACTCTTCCGCTAATTTTACTATCTTACCCATATTGGCAGTTACTTTGCTTTCCTTGTCCCTTAGTTCATACATCTGGTTTTTGCCTACCCCAAGTTTTCTCTTGTCACTGCTTTCACGCTTCCCCTATTCTTTATAGCGTGTTCGATTCTCTCCATGTTATACCTTCTTACATCGGGTACCTTGCGCCTATTAATGAACTTCGAAAGCTCTACCAGCTCTATTTTATGTGTTGTACTTGAGGTTTTCATGCTTTGACGCTTCTTAATCATATCCTTTGTTTCCTGGGACAACTTGCCAGTGTCCTGTCTAACTACGGCACCTCCAACTTCCATTGCACACTCCGTAATGATACTCGTCAGATTATCATTCATTGCGACAACGCTAAGGCTGTTTTCCTCGATAAGAGCCGAGTACCTGTGCCTAAGCAAGACGGAATTCATGTACTTTCACTCTCACTGATAGCTCATTGATTGACTTCTTGCGTATCAGTTTCTGTCGTTCCTTCTTGAAGCCCAGGCGAATTCAGGACCGTCACTGCATCATACTTTGCGAAGCAGTTCCACATCCTGCATGATGCCTGTGTGTGCATTCAGTATAAAGTCTATTTCGTTCTTATTTTCTCCATTAGAGCTCTTTCATGTCCACTTACGGTTCCCTCGCTTTCGGTAGAAGGCATGCAAATTCCGTAAATAATTGCGAATTCTCTTAGTAGCTCTCCTCTGGCACTTCTAGTACCGATGCCGTAATTTCTCCCTGCCTGGTCTCTAGCCTGTTTCTTCCCTATTTTGGCATTGAAGTTTCCCGTCAGTATAGTACACTGTCTTTTTACCTTACTCTTTGCCGATTGCACGTCTTCATAGAAGCTTTCATATGACACGTCAACATGGCGGGTCGGAGGCGCATTAGCATGTACCACCTTCATCTTTTACCAGTTATTGGGTTTAATTACGGTAGCTACCACGCTTTCAATAATGCTATAGTATTCCTCTATATATGTTTCTGTGGATAAGGAGCCGCACTCGCAGTTTTCTTCTGTCAGCAAAGTCCCGATAGCAAAGGACGTGCCCGTGCTGTAGCACTGTATAGGCCTCATCTGTCCTCCTAACCTCACTGAGCCCTATTACATCCCAATTAATTCCCTGTAGCTCATCGAATAGTACAGCTAGATTTGCCTCACCAGATAAGGTTCTAGCGTTAAAGATTGCCAAGTTCAGGTTCCAAAGGCGGCCCGTGCAGTACAGAGATTCTTAGCATCCTCTGCTGCGTTGCAGATCTGATCGCCGCCATGTCAGTTACCTCGCAGCCGCTGGGGACTGAGGACCGTGAGGTAGTTGACGTATGCACGGGGGAGGTAGTGGCCAGATACTGCACCAGGTTGGCCAATTCTTCTCTGGTGAGGGAGTGCGTTACCGGCGGTGGTCACCGCTGAGGCCGAACCCCGGGCCTCTTAATGCAGTTTCATCACCACGCGATCTTTTTCTAATCTGGTTAGGAACTGCGCGGCACCAGGATCCGAACCACAGACCTCTTGCATGCAAGGCTCATGTTCTAACCACAACGCCATCGCTGCTTTAAAGTAAAATTTGTAAATTTGTGCGCGCCATAATTTTTTATAAGTGTATCGGGATATGTATATAGGATGCACACATTTTGTGGCGGCTGTCGTGTTTAAATTTTCGCGCATTCATTTGAATTGTGTGCACAATGAATGTCTAAGTATCTTTGTACTTGTTAGGCACATTGTGTAAATAGATCATAATACAGTTTTACATAATTTCTTATAACAAACGAGCTGCGTTGTAATTTGCATGTGCATTTTTTTACTACAGAAGACAGCTATATCAAGCCCATCACTCCACACAGGTAGTTTACGTTACCAGTGGAAAGTGGGGAGGTAGTAAAGCTTCTCAAATCAGGTAACAAAAGCTTAACAACTAACTATCGCCCCATTTCTCTTACCAGCACGTGCTTCTAACTAATATAAAATACTTTGTAATCAGAAGCATCCTCATTTTTCTTGAAAATAACACTTTGTTTTCGCCTTCACAACACAGTTTTGAGAAATCATGATTTTTCATAGTTTAAGAATAAATCATAGCTAAAGAACTCAATCGTACCTTTCACTGACCTAATTCTTGACCGTTTATCATCCGTTGACTGCATTTTGCAAAAGCATTCGATAAAGTTCGTCATAAACTTCTCGTCCACAAGTTACGGAACTTAAATCTTGACATTAACCTATTAAAATAGGTCAGATGCTTTCTTTCTAACCGCTTACAATGCGTTACCGCTAACGGCTACAATTCATAAATGTGCCATGTTACCTCAGAATGCTGAAAGAGTTGGTCCTCGATCCTTTGTTGTTTCTAATATATAGTATTGGCCTACCCTCTCAAGTGAACTTTAATATCCACCTTTTTATTAATGATTGCGATACTTTTACAGAAACCACTTCAGACGACTATTGTAATCGCCTACGCTCCAATTTAAATATAATATCTAAATGGTGCAGCTTGTCGGTAATAGAACTAAATTTTAACAAGTGTAAAATTAAGCATGTATTTAGGTCACCCAACTCTTCTCGGGTATACTACCTAAATAATCTCCCTTGAGATCAAGTAACCTCATGCAATACTTAGAAATTCATCATCATCATCACATAATGATCATCAACCTGACTACGTCCACTGCAGGACAAAGGCCTCTCCCATGTTCCGCCAGTTAACCCGGTCCTGTGCTTGCTGCTGCCAATTTATACCCGCAAACTTCTTAATCTCGTCTGCCCACCTAACCTTCTGTCTCCCCCTAACCCGCTTCCCTTCTCTGGGAATCCAGTTACCTTAATGACTAGCGGTTATCCTGTCTACGCGCTACATGCCCGGCCCATGTCCATTTCCTCTTCTTTATTTCAACTATGATATCCTTAACTCCCGTTTGTCCCCTAATCCACTCTGCTCTCTTCTTGTCTCTCAAGGTTACACCTACCATTTTTCTTTCCATTGCTCGCTGCGTCGTCCTCAATTTAAGCTGAACCCTCTTTTTAAGTCTTCAGGTTTCTGCTCCGTAGCTAAGTACCGGCAAGATACAGCTGTTATATACCTTCCTCTTGAGGGATAGTGGGAATCTACCTGTCATAATTTGAGAGAGCTTGCCGAATGTGCTCCACCCCATTCTTATTCTTCTAGTTACTTCAATCTCGTGGTTAGGCTCTGCGGTTATTACCTGCCCTAAGTAGACATAGTCTTTTACAACTTCAAGTGCACTATTACCTATCTCGAAGCGCTGCTCCTTTCCGAGGTTGTTGTACATTAGTTTCGTTTTCTGTAGATTAATTTTAAGACCCACCTTTCTGCTCTCCTTGTCTAACTCCATAATCATGAGTTGCAATTCGTCCCCTGAGGTACTCAGCAATGCAATGTCATCGGCGAAGCGCAGGTTACTAAGGTATTCTCCATTAACTCTTATCCCTAACTGTTCCCATTCTAGGCTTCTGAAAACCTCCTGTAAGCACGCGGTAAATAGCATTGGAGAGATTGTGTCCCCCTGCCTTACACCCTTCTTGATTGGTATTCTGTTGCTTTCTTTATGAAGCACTCTGGTAGCAGTTGATCCCCTGTAGATTTCTTCCAGAATGTTTATATATACTTCATCTACGCCCTGATTCCGCAGTGTCTGCATGACGGCTGATATTTCCACTGAATCAAACGCCTTCTCGTAATCTATAAAGGCTATGTATAGTGGTTAGTTATACTCTGAGCATTTCTCTATTACCTGATTGATAGTATGAATGTGGTCAATTGTTGAGTAGCCTGTTCGAAATCCTGCTTGTTCCTTTGGTTGATTGAATTCTAATGTTTTCTTTACTCTGTTAGCAATTACCTTTGTAAATAGCTTGTATAATACAGAGAGCAAGCTGATCGGCCTGTATTTCTTCAAGTCCTTGTCATCTCCTTTCTTATGTAGTAAGATGATGTTAGCGTTCTTCCAAAACTCTGGTACCCTTCCGTCAGGAGACACCTCGTAAACAGGGTGGCTGGTTTTTTCTAACGCAATCTGTCCTCCATCATTCAGCAGATCTGATGTTACCTGATCCTCACCAGCAGCTTGCCTCTTTGCATGCTCTACAAAGCTTTTCTGACTTCTTCTATCATTACTGGTGGGGTGTCATCTGGATTACTGCTAGTTCTTATAGTATTAAGGTCGTGGTTGTCTCGGCTACTGTACAGATATCTGTAAAACTCCTCCGCTATTTTAACTATCCTATCCATATTGGTATATATTTTGCCTTCTTTGTCACTTAGTGCATACATCCGACTTTTGCCTATCCCAAGTTTCCTCTTCACTGCTTTGACGCTTCCTCCGTTTTTCAGAGCGTGTTCAATTCTCTCCATGTTCTTACATCGCATACTTTACGTCTATTAATCAGCTTCGAAAGCTCTGCCAGTTCTATTTTGTCTGTTGTACTTGACACTTTCATGCTTTGACGCTTCTTAATTAGGTTCTTCATTTCCTGGGAAAGCTTGCCAGTGTCCTGTCTAACTACCCTGCCTCCAACTTCCACTGCACACTCCGTAATGATACTCGTCAGATTATCATTCATTGTATCTACGCTAAGGTTGGTTTCCTCACTAAGAGCTGAGTACCTGTTCTGCAGCGACACTCTGAATTCCTGTACTTTCCCTCTCAGTGCTAGCTCATTAATTGGCTTCTTGCGTATCAGTTTCTGTCATTCCTTCTTCAAGTCTAGGCGAATTCGAGACCGTACCATTCTATGGTCACTGCGTCGTACGTTGCCAACCACTTCCCCATCCTGCACGATTCCTGGGTGTGCAGTCATTATAAATCTACTTCGACTTAGAAATTCATATCACATCAAATCATACTTGGACAACAGACATCAATTACCACACCCTTGGCTCCCTCAGGCAAAACTGTTTTGATGCTGCAGACTTTTTAAAACTATTACAGTATAAAACAATAACAAGTCCGAAATTTGCATCATCCTCATCAGTCTGGGACCTTCGTAACACTAAAGTCAATAAAGCATTAGATATAGTTGAGAATAACGCAGCTTGTTTTATTCTTTCTACTTATACCAGAACTGCGAGCGTAACAGCCATAAAATTAGCCTTGCAGTTTCATGTCTTGCAGCCCGTTGTAAAATCTTAAGTTTATCATTGTTTCATAAAATATTTCACCACGAAACATTGCATGTCATGTTATTCATAATACGCACATACGTATCGTGTCGCATCGATCATCCTTATAAGGTTCATGTTCCTTTTATAGGCACCAACACAATTTGTCAATTATGCATTTCTCGCACGTCACTACAATGTAACCACCTTCCTAAAAATAGTTTATATATTAGTGATAACGCCTTGTTTCGTGTTACATCAAGCAACTATGCTGACTAGACTGTCATTTATTTTCCTGCATATCGCTGTCACAAACGACTCCAATTTTCGGATCATCCGCGGGCCCCATCTTCCAAGGAAGGGCGCTTTTGTGTTGGGGGGACAACATTTGGCGACTATAACGACCCAGCGTGGCGCCGGCTCGTCTTCCCTGCCCCTGTACCGGAAGGGGCACCGGCGGTCTAAACAAGGAAAATTACTCCCAGATGAGACGGGAGCACGTGTACGCCCCTGAGGAGGTTTGAACTGCATCGGAAGAGCAGTTGACTTACAGCCAGCAACAAGTGCGGTCGTCGGTGTCGCGAGTCTCGCGTAGGCGGCGAGCATGGAGTGACCCGCGCAACGTATTGAGAAGGCTGCAATTCCGGGCACCCTCGTCGTCTACCAAGCCGGCGAGATCTTCAGCGGCACCTGTCAACTCCCCTACGTGCACCAAGAGCTGGCCTGGTCCGCATGGAACTTTTCGTTGTGATTTTTTTAACTGTTAAATTATTATAACCAGCCTTTTTTTAATATTTATATACTCGTGTGCGCTGCGTCGCACGCACGTAGAAATTCAAAAGCACGACCGTAATCTTTTTCATGTAATTTTTCTTGTATCTCCTTTGATTCATGTCATCAGTTTGTTAACATTCCGCATATTTGTCTTTAGCCTGTATCTTTTGTAGTGTTTTTAGCACATTTTGTTATATAGCTGTTGGTTCTATCGCGCGTATCAGTTTTCCTCGTTTGTTATTTTTGTAATCTCCTGCTTTTGCTCCTGTTTTAATTAAATGCTTGTTTATGTGTAATCAATCTCTGTGTCTGCTCTATGAGTACGTCGGTCGGGCCCACACATCACCACACGTGCAACCCCGCACGGGTCGACCGACCTGCAAATAAATTTGAAATGTACCACTTCGAGGCCTTTCAGGCGTCGCAGGCCGAAGCGTAAAGTGGAAGCCTGTGAGTCTGCCGCACGTCGATGTTGGATCGGCGGGGCCTCACCCGAAGTGTGTGACAACCGTGTATGTTTGTTTTTCTGGAATTTTGTATTCAATTTATACCTTACCTTGATTTATTACATTGTAATAGTATATATACATTTTACTCCGTGTTGCGCATTTATGCTTCACTTATGCTGTACAAATTACTAATTGTAACCTGTAACCTACACTCCTCCTAAAGCTTTGTTGGGTCCTGAAGGTACAATAGGTGAAATGAAAATCATCGATGTAAATATTTAGCCTATTCCGGAATATTTTTCGTGCTACCTAGGACTCAATTTGTACTAAAAATTGGGCTAGTTGGATTTGATACAAGGCGGAAGGTAAAAACCGCACAAAGAGAAGGTTACAAAAAAAAGTACTATTGACGCAAGCGCTGCATTTTTTACTATAGACTCAAACATATCGTTTCACAAGTCCCTGTATTTGCGCTGTTTTGTACCTTCTACCCCACAGGTCATCTCACAGAGCACTGTCGGTCACAATGAGCCATGTCACAAGACTTGAGCAATGTCGGTACAAGAGGCAGTCATAGTTTTGTTCAACAGCATTTTCCCGCCGAGTGTTGACAGCTGTGACGTCCTGTGTGAACTAAGCATCTTACTGAGCGCACAAGGCTCTAGAAGCTGCATCAGCGACTCAATACGCGCACATTACTGACATTGCTTTATTGAATTTATTAGGTTGTTAACATTGAAAACTTTTCAGCGTGAACAAAACGGAGCACAAAGGAGGAACTACACAACACAGGCGCTGTCTATCAACTGAAGTTTTATTGAATTAAATTTCAAAATCAATTCATTAGGCTTACGTAGCTCACATTCTAAAAGGCAAACGGACGGTTCAGATATGCAAACATCTCCCTCATCTTTTATGAAGTAAGCTTCCGCGAGTTCCCGTGCCCTTCTATCACTAGGATTTTACATGATTACAGTATTGTCAAAGAACTGTTCTGTTCGCGCTGAAAAATTTTTCAATATGCGTCTTTTCCAACTCGCTCACCTATATACTTTACTGCAATTTGTTCACAGTATCAACTTACAAGGCAGACACGCATTATGAACGAATATGCCATCAACACAGACCTCAGAAATTCATTCAAACGTAATTTACATGGGGTACAAAGAAGTTTGCACATTTAGCGTGCACTTGTACGCAATAACCACGTTATGACAACGAAGCTTGGACGTTGTGCCATATGCACGTTTATGCTAAAGAAAAAAAATCTAACTGGTTTCTTTATGCGCTCACGTAAGATGAATGAAATGCAATATCAGTCTTATTTCTTCTCAGCCAATGTACCCAACGTCTCCCCTCTAAGGTGTTTCTATATCAAACAAGGTTCTCTTACTGCCTTAAAAATGCACTATACTGCAGGGAATGAAGAATCGAATACGAGTGAAAAAGAAGAGTGTTCAGTACGACCGAAAGCTGCTTAACATTGCTGTTGTTTTCCGCACAGACTCTAGGGCATTTTGTAACTGCGCTTCTGGTTGACGGAACCTTCAAGGCTCAGCTCTTCGCTGCTTCAAGTTGTGTGCGATTCAGTGTAATCAGGGAGGATGCAAAATAGCTGGTAACAACGGCGTCACATAAAGCACATGTTTACTACAGATTACACTCAACGGCACGCACGTTGAAACATCTTGAAACCTTAACACCTTAAATAGCCTCAAAACACCTTGAATGCCTTAAACACTTTAACATAAGAGCCAGACATTGGGCTGGAAGACGTCATTTGTCTATCCACATCGTCAGAGGGGTAAGTGAGGAACTCACTCACTATGAAGTGTATGGCTGGTGGTAGGTGCGCTATTCTTGGCCTCTGTCACTCAGATGAAAATTCTCTTCTTCTCCTCCTTTGTCACGGAAAACAAAAGGATTCGCCCACAAGGCGGAACACGCTACGCACTCTGGCGCATACTTTCTTCTTCTCCTGCTTTGTCACTACGGTCAAAACCTTCACCGACAGACGCGGCGGAATAACCACACGCACGCTGGCGCTAAATTCCTTGATATATAAACTTTATGTGTGGCTCATCATGGAATTCGGAAGTGTATTATTTTCTGGCAGCGCAGCTTATAAAATGAGACCCCTAATACTGAGAGAAGAGAAGCGTTGCGTTTGTGCCTGGGTCTACCAAAGTTTGTTGCAAATAACGTGTTGTATATGGAAGCTCGCCTACCTTCTCTGCTAAATAGGTTTAAAATTCTTACTGTGCAAGCATTCTTAAAGATATACAGTTCACACCAAAGACTCTCATTTTGCGCTTTCATTCAAGAAACGACTTTATTTTTCGAAACCCATTGGTCACGACTACACACCTCGCAAATAGTATTTGCACAAGCGCTACTAAAGCAACTGAATGTAAAAATTAGACATATCGGTCCAATACACAACCTAAAGTCCATGCTTAGCATACAATTCGATGATATATTTCCTCATAACGCGAAACAATTGGCATATAGGTATTTAAATGACCAGTTAGCAGATTATCTAGCTCACCTAGAGATAAGCAATATCATAGCGACTGATGCATCTGTGTCAAAAGAAAAGGCTGGGGTTGGCATCTTCTCTCCTTCTTTGGACTGGTCCTTTTCGATTCGACTCCCAGATTATACCCCGGTATTCATTGCAGAATTATCGGCCATTGTTCTTGCCCTACGCAAATTACCCTCAAGGGAATCATTAGCAGTTATCATTACAGATTCGTTATCAGTTTGTAATGCACTTTCTGCGGCAGTAAATTCAGAGCTGATGAATACGTTTCGGCATTTAGTACCGAAAAACGTAAAAAAACTGCACTTGCTATGGGTACCAGGCCACCGCGGATTATATTTGAATGAAATGGCGGACTCTTTAGCAGCAGTATCCCTGGGTGGGCCCACCATCCCAGTTTTGCCAGATACGGCTTACGTAACCGCGCTAAGGTTCCGAAATGCTTGCCTGCAATGGGGAAAAGGTAATTTGGATAAATTCAAAAATTTCGAGCATTTGAGCTATTGCTGGAATAAACAGTGGTGTGTACCTCGCCAGTTAGAGGTCACTTATACCAGATTGCGCTGTGCAGTTCCAATACTAAATTATTACCTTAATAAAGCTCGGCTGAAGGCGTCACCGCTATGCATTTGGTGCAACGAAATTGAAATAATTGAACATTTCTTTTTATTCTGTCATCGTTATTCTTATCAGAGAAAAAGATTTTTAGTAGCCCTATTACAAAAGCTAGGAATACAAGTAAATCTACCAGTAATTTTATCACTTGGCGGAACTTCATTTGGTTACTGCCACAGGGATGTATGCTCCGCTGTGTTTGCTTACATCAACGCAACTAAAAGATTACCATGCTAGTGAACCCCTACCTTTTCAGATCTTTAGTTTATAATTCGTAGTTATGTCTTTCAAAAACAAAAGATGGTTTGACCGCTTGCTCAGCAAACATTTTTGCTTTTTTGGTAGTATTATTTTAAGCTACTTTTTCAGATTGGCTTCATTTTCAATTTAGTTTCATTTAAGTATCCTGCCACCCGGTTCTTGGCCCATCCCCCTTTGTGGGTAAGCGCCATCCATCAGAGGTCATCAGCATCAGCATCAACTTCCTTCTTCTCCTGATTTCCCATCTCGGCTGCTCGATTAAATACCTTCCGCGCGAGATTCTAGAAAGTTCTCATCATTTCGTCGGCGCGATACGCAGCGAAGGCTGGGGAAAGGGCGAGACGGTACGAGGGCCGTCCGCGACGGATGACGCAACCCTGCATCACCACGCCCCTTTCCATCGAGAACGTTCTAGGGCTTGCTCGGCCGCCGATGCGAGGAGGTTCGACGGCGAACCTACGCTTCCGAGGGGAGAGGGTGATGATGATGATGATGATCCCTGTTACTCTGGCGCACACTCACAAAGGGGGATTGGCCAAGAACCGGGCGGCAGGATCTTAACTAAAAGGTTAATGGTTTTTCAAACAAAACGTAATTTTGGGCTGAAACAAAATATAGAAAGAAAAGCCGGAAATCGAAAAAGGAGTATATCTGAGAAGGGAGCGATGCAGGCTATCAGATGCGATTTGAGACAGAGGTAATGGTGGGTCTAAAATTATATATATATATATATATATATATATATATATATATATATATATATATATATATATATATATATATATATATATATACACACATACACATACATACATATATACACATATACATACATACATAAATACATACACACACATACACATATGCATACATATATACACACATATACATATACGCATACATATATATATAGGCAGATTAACATGGCAATCGCTTTGTTTCAATTATGTATTCAAATACCGCAGAGCAGACGTCCCTGTGGCTATAACCGAATTTAATGCTGCCAAACGACAAAATTACTGCCAAATTTATTTCTAATCCCAATTTTTCAAGTGGAGCTACCAGGTATCTTTTCCGCTGATGAGAATATCGGCGACAGAACACAAAGAAGTGATTTATCGTTTCCATTTCTTCGCAAGTCTGACATAAAGGTGACGCCTTTAGACCAACTTTATCCAAATAATAATTCAGTTGCGGAATTCTGCAACGCAATCTTGTAAAAGTAACTTCCAAGTGCCGTGTTGCACACCACTGTCTATTCCAGCGGCATGTTAGACGTGCGAAATCTCGACATTTATATAATGAGTAGCAGTCGAATTCATGCAAACAGAGGTTTCTAAACCTTATTGCTGTCGCGTAAGCCGTATCAGGCAAAATCGGGATAAGGGGACCGCTAAGAGATACTGTGGCTAGTGCATCCGCCATCTCATTGAGATATATGCCACGATGGCCTGGTACCCATAACAGCTGCGCGCCCGGGGAGTCTTTGGATGCTTGTTTTCTTTTTTTATCGTTGACCTCGAGGCATCTCTACGGTGCTTCGTCGCGAGAATTTGGCGGCGAGCCCTTTTTTGAGCGCTCGTTTTGTGACAGCGTCAATGAGACGTTACAGTGGAGAGAACAAGGTGTATGGAAAATCAATGCCTACTCTACTCTCAGACACCTGGCACGTCGACCGCTGTGTTTTTTCGGCTTTTTCACCGGTTTCTCTGAAAGGGCTTCAGCGCTTAAGTGCGGGAAACTTTCGCGCTCAAAGATTGGCGGAGTTCAGCAGCCTAATACAAGTTCTCAAAACAAAATGAGAGCTCAAACAACACTATAGCGCAATGTTTATTCACTGCAGCAAAACTGCCCTCTAAACATCATGTTGAAGGTAGTGAACTATCACAAGATTGTAATAATAATGAGATTGAAAAAATCTTCAACATCCGGCATTGAGAACAACCTACATGAACACAAAAACGATCAAGTGTTCAAGAAATCATGAACAGATATATAAAAAAATGCCTCGTGAAAAAATAGACAGCCGTGTCAGCGACACCGACCTCTATACTCGCTTCTAACCCCCTTAAGCAGACATGTTACTTGGCTCGCGCCTTCGACTTGACTTGAGTAAATCGGCGTGAAGCAAGGAGCGGACTTCAAAACGTCAGAGTCAGCTGTCGCGTTTCATAGATGCCCAGGCTGCGTTGCTTGGTCAAGCCAAGAATGAGCTTCGAAGCAGAACCACGCTGCTCGCCTGCTAACGAGGTTAAAAATGAAGCTGTTCGCGTGAGGCACGTGTTAGAGCAAAAAAAAAAAAGACCGTGCGTTTTAAAATAACTATAAAAACGAAGTGCCACACGCATACGTTTGCCATTTTACGGCTAACGAGCAGCACGTGGTGCCTGCCGCCGCAGCGATGCGCAGTGTTGCCACCCAAATGCGCTGCGTTTTCCACGCTTCCTTCTTTGGAGGCGAAACAAACATCGTGTTGGGTTCTTTCGACGTTTTTTTTTTCGATCGAACGCCATGGCGTTTATTTGTGCTGACGTGGTTCACGAAGTAACGCGATTTTCATGGTATCTGCCTTTCTGTTCACCTGTGGAATGCTTGTAGCGGGATAGGGCGCAGTTGTATATGAAAAATTAAAAAAAACTAGTTCTGGGAACGAAAGTGATTCGTATTCCTTTGTTGAGTTTGGTAAACAAGAGAAAAAGCGAGGGTCAGGACATTGCCCTCAGCAGAATTTTGTCTCGCGGCTTATAGCAATGTCTCGCTGAATGATGGTGAAGGGGGAGGCACACAATCAGGACACCCGTGATAGGGGCACCAATTTTTTTTGTGTGAAATTTTTTGTAGCGTTGTGGTGCAAGCGATTTCTCTCTGAGCGAGAAACAGCGCCCTATACGGGCGAAAGAATAGAAGAGGCACACAGACACAGCGCTGGATCAATTTGGTACCGAAAGAGACGGAAAATGTCGTCTTTTAGAAAAACATCAATAGCCTCTGTGGCTACGGAACACTTCGGCGTCGTCCCCACCGGGGCTCTAGTACGCACATGTGTACAGTCGACACATCGCGTAACGCCAGGGAACTCAGCCACTTCAAAAAAGTCCCGCATAACTTAAGTCCACATAAGTCCTGTCACTTCATAAAAGTGCCGCGTAAAAGTACGGCTGCGCAAAGAGCCCCAACATCGCGCACAGGTGCTTTGCGATGAGTAGCGTAACGTTTTCGACTGCACGGCACACTCTCGATTACGAAATGCGCACGAGATTCTCGGCGACTGTGTGTGGAATATGCCAGCACCGTAAAACCTGAGAGCCATTAGTAGCTGTAACACTGGAGGCACAGGCTGTCTTCGGTTGTCCCCACTTTCACGGAGCGGCAACATAGCCAGCAGCTGCCACACGGCGTTCGTGAATCGGTACCGAGCGTGGAATTGCTGCTCGTACGCCGCACTACTCCATCAGATTTCCTCGGTCGTGTAAAGCGGGTCGAATAATCTTCGGCAGGCAGTGCGCTGCAGAAAATGCTACGCTTATGGTGAGGCAAGCAAACTCAAAAGCGGCCACTTTCCGCGCGACGTCCATTCGATAGGTGGTCACGTTGAAATAACGCATGAAGTCGTTTTCAAGCTAGCCCCACAGCTGACTTGAAACTTGTCCTGCCTTCGAACGAGCCAAGTTGCCTTTAAGTGGTCCGCAAGTTCGAGGAGGATTTATGGGGAACGGCAAGACTGTCTTGAGTCAAAAACGAGTCAAGTAACATCTCTGCATTCGGCGGTAAGGTCCGTAACCGCAGTGCGTTTATTTCTTGTGGCGCGCCCAACGCCCCTCTGTTTCTAGTTTGTGGCAGTGCACCTACCTGGGCTGGTTGGTAGCTGATTAAGAAGTGAACAAACAGCGCTGGACACGGGTAGGTGAGCGGACTACAGACGAACGCTTTTTTCTGTAGTCCTTTGAACGTCCTGTGTCCAGCGCTGTTTGTTCACTTCTTAAATTCATTTTGTTTTGTTTCTCTTTTTTGTCTGTGTTTTTGTGTGTGTGGCTATGAAGCAGACGGTACTTCATTTTTAAGATCAAATTGTTTCACCAGCCGAGATATTTAGATAGAGATTTTTAAACAAAGAACTAATCGGCAAAAGTTGTATTGAAAATAAAAATTGGAGGTAATGAAAAAACCAACACGCTAATGTGGTTCGAAATAAAGGGAATAATGTCTCAGCCTAACATTTTAATCGTTTTGTTACCTTAGGATTATCGCATATGGCCTCCCAGATGTTCTTGTGGCTTAATCCCTTTTTGAGTTGCTCTAAAGGAAAGGATCACCACAAGTGATAATTTTAGAGCCAACCTATGGAGTGGTCCTTCTAATTGTCTCTTCCTTTGATTTGTAAATAACGTGGATGTTGAGAGGAAATGATGCACGAATTCACTTTCCTTGCTGTGAAGGCAAAGATGAAACTGTGCCAGACTAGATCTGTGTAGATAAAAATCCAGGGGGGGGGGGGTACTTGGCATCCTATTCTCGTTATTGATATATCCGGCATTCTAGAGGAGCACCGTCAATTTTTTCGGCGTACTTAAGATGAGAAATTCAGATGTTGCCAAGCGAGATTTTTTAAAATGAACTTATAAGACAAATTTTCCAAAGCGTGTCACGGCAATAAATTATAGCATCGGCGATATAAAAATTATGAAACAATTATGTGAAGCCACTGTGAGGGCATCTGCACAATTCATTGAGGGTTAAACCTTTATGCCGTGATATCCACACCATGCGAATGAGTCGTATATGTCTTGGGTCAAAAGCATAAAATACTTTTAAAGCATTGGATATATTAGGCGTAGGTAAATAACTACACACACAGAGGCAGTCTGAGGAATGATAGTATCTGTTATGTAATCAGGCGATTTCGGCAGGGCTAGGAGTATTGCAAGTAGTTCCGCTTGATATATAGGTAAAAAATCAGGTAAAAGAATTTGAACAGGCCAATCCAACACTGAAGATGCGACTCCGACTCCTTCCTTTTCTTCGCAAACTGAAGCATTAGTTACCACTACAATGTTTAGTTCTATTCTTACCAGGTGGTCTTTCAAATAGACATTTAGGTACCTACTGGGAAGATTTTTGCAGTTATTAGGAAATATATTGTCAAACTGTATTTTCATTGTTTTAATAGGTGTTTTAAGAACCAGTACCTCACGAAGGTTAACTTGTAATGTTTCCAAGAGCTTCTGTACGACGATGACTTGTGGGCACCTTAATCTAGACCACTGCTGGTTAAAAAAGGACGTCGGCTCAAGTGAATGCTCACTACGAGCTCTTCTTTATTCTTTACTCAAGGATTACCCCGAATGGGCCTAGGGCGTTACAGCAGGAGGGTTTACAACAGAGATACAAATAGGCCTTCATTTGCACAACATATTGTTTTTCAGCAAGGTTGTTCCATTCGGTTACACACTTCGGAAAAAAAGAATTCGCAAGCATGCACGTGCTAAGCCGGTATAGACGAATTTTGTAATTGTGATCATTACAGATAGATACATAAAAAGGTGTATTTAAATAATTATCTTCGTTCATGCCTACCTTGTTATATACTTAAAAAAACAGTTTCAGCCTTAACTTCTGTCGTCGCGAAGGAAACAATTCCCATTTCAATTCTTGTTACACCAGTGTGACACTGTTCGCTCTATGGTACCTGCCAAGAACGTACCTGCCCAAGTAACGCAGAATGTTATCCCAATGTTGAATGAAAGCGCCCAGATGTCAGTCAGCAATTGATTTGATTGTCAGAAAGCTTTGATTCAGAAAGCTTTGATTCAGAAAGATGTCAGAAAGCTTTGATTGTAACATTCAGGAGGATATGGTAGCGCCCAGGATCACAGTTTGAACATCACGGCAATGTTTTTGCAACATACCAGCAACGTTATGTCAATAAGCCAGCAACGTGATCTCAGCATACCAGCAACGTGATGTCAGCCTACCAGCAACTTGATGTCAACATTGCTGTGTGACATGTTCACTTTCATGCGACGTTGCGACAGGGTTGTTTACAAGTTTCTGTGCAGTGGCTGCGACACCACTTATATTGGCAAAACTGCCAGGAAGTGGTCAACGAGTTTTATTGAACACAAAGGGGACATCATAAAAGCCACATATTTTCAGACAAAACTAGTCAAGCACTGCTTGAAAATGGGGCGTGCCTTCGACTTCCGTAATTCGACGACGCTGGCTCGGAAACAAAGGAGAGGGAAGAGAAAGCTTTTCAAGTCGTGGTTAGACCGTCGTGACCAGTCAGAGTGAAACAACAATCACAGCCTCTATCCGGATCAGTAGACACATACGAGACAATCGGTGAATTCGATCATCTCCACACATCTGGGGCAAGTGCACACTGAGGATGCCACTCACGTAGGAGGCGAAATGTATGTGTAGTTTTTGTTATATTTTGTTGTGTAATGTCAGACTACATATTATAATAACTAAGGAGCAGAGTTTTATTTCCATGTTGTCTGGAATATGTTCAAAAAGTTTTAGAAAAAAATACAAATTTATTCAAACAAAAAGCAAATATTTATAGTCTTGCTTTCTATCTTTGCGTACACAATTCTCTCCAGAGGCAAAATAAACAATGCTACTCAGCATTCATGCCATGTGTTGACTACAGATAATCAACCATTCCATAATTATGCTTTTGCCAGAGTCCTGTTTTCTTGGAAATTGTTTTCTACGCGTCTCTTCTGTTTGGCTTCACCACCTGTGTTAATTCAAGAAGTGCAACAGTTGACCACCAAATTTTTGGTTAGTAGTTAGCTGAACGAGTGCTGCTCACTGTATCGGATTGCTCCTTCTAAATTTAAAGCATCAAAACACACTTAACCCGATTTCATGCATTTGCCTAAAGTAAAATTTCCCAAACTTTTTAACAATAGGTCAAGCTTGGTTTTCGCTCCACACTGTGTCGTATAAGATTAAAAAAAGTATGTAGGTCCTCGTCATGCAGACACTGTATCAGTGGCTTCGCAGAGGCATTCCCTTGAAGATCATGATAAGCTTCAAATTGACAACAAAACATGGCTAAATCAGGTACAATGCATTGCCTTCAATATACTAGTTCTGTTAGCAACATCTTGCCTCGTGCAAAGCATCGGAATACCTCCATTTTACGACATTGCGTTTACAACATACCGTCTCTCTGACACTCAAATTACTCTAATATGCATCACTCTATGTTGCCTCTACCGGAGCTTAAGGCAAACTGAACAAAAAAACAGGAAAAAAAGACGAAAGCATCAAAATTCCACTTGAGAGCAGCTTCTGTTCCGGTAAACCATTTACTATCAGTGTTTCTGAAGATCTGCCTGTATATTTGAACCATTTCTAGCAGGCTGCAGCTGCACACCAGTCTTTATGAGGCAGCATCTTGACGGGCGTGATGTCAGACGTCCCTGTGGCATACGTAAGCTTCCTGCCCTGCTACTTCCTTTTCTCCACCTCTGCTTTACATCGTAAACTCTTCCTTCAACAGAAGTGCAAAGATGGCCTGGGCTTTACTCTCCAGCCGGTAGCATTGTTCACTGCCGGTGCTATTCGTATTCATTGTAGGAACCCTACAGGGGAAATGTAGTGAGCTGAGAGACACGACTGATAGCTGGCGAGTTCACCTTCTTAAATGTCTCCTCCTCTACTCTATCGCGTGACCACTAGTTGTGGTAGTTTGTGAAAAACACCAGAGAGATGACACGTGCTCCTGCATTCCCTTAACAGTGGACCCCTCTGCACATATACTGCGGGTGTTGCGCATGGTCCGCTTGATACTTTTGTCGCTACATACAGAAGCTACCTGTAAAACTATATTTTACTATTTCCTGGCTATCATAACACAAAGCCCCTTTTTCATGCCTTGCAGTGAGCAAAAAAATGGTGATTTCATGGACAAGAAGGGCGGAAGGAATTTGCCAGCCAAAACATTACTAGCCACATGCATCGCTAAACAGATATATTGGTTGTCACTTTCTTTTTCTTTCTCCCATACCTACTTGAAACCTTCAAGAATATGAATGGGAATCGGGATGACATCGGTCATGATGTGGTGCAAGCGTGGTGAGCAGACAGAGGGAAAGATGAGGTCAAGCAGCGTAACATTCATACCTATTGAGGTCGGTCCACACTGACATACACGAATGCAGTGCTCAGATTTAGTGAAACGTATGAGAGTCAATTCTTTCAGCTATAAAACGAGCTCCCCTCGTATCACAAATAATTTGTAAGACAGATGCAAGTTTCACCTGTTGAACTTTGAACAGCGAATCTAATGGTATCATATTCACGCAGATGTCTAATCCAAAAAGTAGCTATTCAATTTGATAAGCCTTAGGCAGTATTCAATTCAGTGTGAAGAGTTATTAACATCTACGCACTCCTACAAAATAAACAGCACAGTACACATGGTCGTGAAAGATTAAAGGCCTTATCAAGCACGAAAAGTGCCTGTCGCTGTCCACACAAGTGCTGAATAAAATCAATGGTTGGTATCATAGATCACCAAAATTTTTGAAATCATGAGACCATCACGTGACATGGCCTCTTGGTCTAAATTGGGCAGATCCCCAAGAAACTGACAAACCGCGTGAGGTGCAGAAAGCTTTTGGCGAGAGAATACAGTCGACCGAGAAGCAGAAAAGGATGGCTACTTCGGCGTTCAAACCCTCTAAACGCATATGGGACCTTGGCAGTCTCATTGGGACAGACATTTCGCACCCTACCTGCGCACTTACTGGGCTTTCACGAAAGCGACGGTAGACCTGTCAGAATCTGGTCAGTTTGTGCATATAGTACTGCAGATATTTTCATTACAGTTTTATAACAGCAGCACAGTGGTGTGGTATACGAAGTGATCACACGAAATTATTGCTTCATCAGTGCTCACCTATGTGAGTTCTCTTAGAATTAGCGTGGTATACGGTTATCGCAAAAACTCACTTAAGAGTATTTTTTTTCAAGCTTCCATTTTTTTTGTTTCAAACATAATATTGCCTTCCCCCCTCCCACCCTCTTCGTGTTTTACTATCTTGAGCTTCTTGACAGCATGTTAGCTGATTGGGACCCTTGGCTTAGCGAGTGGAAGCTGCAAAATCAGTCCTGGTAGTGCATTTGTTATTTGGGAGGTGCAGGGGAATAGGTGGCTCACAAATTTGTGGCTGCACCTAGTGAGCACTCGAAGAAGTTCATTGGAGAAATACGCTTGAGAGCGTCTACGTTTTCTGCGAACGTCTCGTTTTCTAGGTATCTAAGGTGGCCGATGCTGAGAGTAAATGCGTAATGTCCCGCTTTGGTCGGTGAAGGCCGGGTACCTAGAAAGTAAGATATAACATGACCTACATGAGCGAAAAGATTATTTGCCAAAGCTTAGCTTCGCTAAAGGGAAATGTTGACCGTCTTGTATATTTCGTGCAATGCAAGCATTTTTCCTGCTACCTCTCTGCTAGACCCGTCACTGCCCACTACAACAAACAAATGACATCACATCAATGATCTTCGCGGACACAATGATCATTCGCAGTACATGTGTTACTGTATTGTGAGAGTAAGTATTACGCTAGCAAACACATCTTTTTTGAAGAAGTTGACATACTGAAAATATTGTTTCAAAACTTCAGAAGCAGTGAAGACACTTGACGTTTGTTTTGCTGCGCGTGGCTGGGAACGCTATAGAGCCCACGCAGCCATCCACACTGCAGACAGGGAAACGTGGCTCATTAACTCACAGCTTACAGTAGAGTTACTGCGCTCATGCAAGTTTCTTTTCCACCAACTTGCCCGCAGACTATCCTTAAACTTGTCATCGCGCCCTTTTCAAGTCTGAAAAGTGCCTCCATGGAGGTCACGGAAATCGAAACTGGGGGTCTGTAGCCTCTGAAGTAATCCGTCACGCACTGGTAAAAAAATCTCGGGGCTTAGTATTTTTTCACGAACAATTTGCAGACGATTCAAGCTACCTCTCAGTTTGCAACTATCGCCACTCTGTGCAACGTTTATAGAGGCTGCTTGGCCTTGTGACCTCCCCTCCTCTCCCAAGAAAAAAAAACGTGACGCGCGTCATGTCACCAACCCTTCACATTTGCAGGCTAGTCTCTCGAAAAAGGTCCAATGTTATACTACCATTCAACCAGTTTCAAGTGGAACACAAACTGCCAAACATTCCTCACCTTCCCGCAAAGAAAAGACCACCAGGTAATGTACTACGAGCCTCCAAAATAGGAGAAGGCAAGGTCAAGTTCTCTGTGTACTTCAGAAACGCTTCTTCAGTCCCCTGGCAACGAAGGCGAGCAGCCAAAAAGGTCCTGGAATTCTCGGCACAATTGCCAAACCACTTGGTCAGGAACGCGGCACTCTTTGTTCCCATCTTTCTCTGTGTCACTCCGTCTCTTTGTTTCTTTCTTTTTTTTTCAGCAGCCTCTTGGGGTTACACTGTGTATTGTAGACGTAGCGACTAAATTTACCCACTGGGCTAGACACTGAAGTCTGGAATCTGAAGAAATAACCAATACGTGTTTCGGCGGCATAGTCATGTTTAGCGGCATTACTCTTGACAAACTTCAAAATTGACACAAGACACCTTCATGGTACTTTACACAGATGACGCCACCACCAAAAAATGTTTGCAATATTTATTATATGTTAAAAATTTTGTATGCAAGTGCTGCTACGCAATGTTAGTGAGCACTGCTAATTACAAAACATGACATAATCCTGCTAATATGCGATAATTGTGAATTAGCAATAAAAGCAAAAAAGTAAATTTGCACAAACCAGGCAAGCTAAAGAATGACCTAAATTCACTCTGTCTTACATTTTTCTAATTACCTTCTGACAGTTTTCTCTTCATAGAAAGGCTTGCTGCTTCAATTTTGGAAATTTCAAATTTTTATCTTGGACAGTTTTTCCACCTCGTCGGTAATGCCTGAACAAGTGGATCCATAAATTTGTCTATTGAAGCAGTTATTATTCACGAGCTATTCGTCAGAATGCAAAACAACTTCACATAGACATTACGTACATTGTGGCCTGTAAACCCATTCAATATTGTTGTTCTACACAGAAGAGAAAGAGAACCTAGTCACTCATAAACTTACATTGTTCTGCCAATTTTGATTGAAGCCTACATGACGTTTTGATTGCTTTACTGGCTGTATCTCTTCATATAAACCTTGCATATTGCTTTATGATAAGGCACAGGAAATGTCATTTGGTTATGTTGAACAATTTAGCAACAGTACCAGTGCAACGGAGGCTTTTACAGCAAGAGCACCGGTCTTTGTTCGTACTGTTTTGAGTGCTATGCAATACTGCTTCCGACTTGGCGACAATACTAGCTGTCATTAGAAAGCCGAGAATGTAAGCTTTCTAATGCAATACAATTCACATCAATAGGCTGAGCGTAGAACGTCAGCAAACAATTACTAAACTGCAAAGCGGATGCTGTCGGAGTGGGACCGCCACCTCAATAAATCATTTTGTTGGGCTAGTTCGTACATACTTACTTAATTCTAAAAAGATGCATACCATCGGGTAAGAAAATTGAGGGCAGAACAGGAAGGGTGTCACTCGCAATTAACTTTATTCTTGGAAAATCAGCGAAATATATGAGCGTAGCATCATGCGCCTGCACATTGCTTCACACGCTAGTCAAAAACACGCGATAAGATTGACAACAAAGGAACTATGAGAAAAAGCCACTAAACGAAACATTATTATAAAGAATGAAACTCCCCACCATGCAGATCAACAGATGTAATACTAACATGCGTATCTCTCTTCTTTTCAATGTAGTATGCTTCCATAACTTTATGTGCTAAGGTCCATTACTCTTTCCAAGGACGGATACACTGAAAAACCTAGCCTCACACTTGCAGCAACCAAAATGTGCAGGCAAATGTGGCAGTGCATAAAGGACAGAATTAGGAAGCAAGAACGTCCTGTGAATGGCACCTTAGCACGTGAAATTATGGAAACATACTACATTAAAAAGAGGAGAGATACGCATGTTAGTATGACATCTGTTGCTCTGCGTTGTGGGGAATTTTTGTTTCTTAGAATCTTTTTTTCATTTAGTGGCTTTTTTGTCATCATTCTTTTGTTGTTAATTTTCTTGCATGTTCTTACTAGCATGTGATGCAATGTGCACGCGCATGGCTGCTACCCTTATATATTTGGCTGATTTTCCGAAAATGAGGTTTGTTGCGAGTGACGCCTTTTCTTTTCTGTCCTCAATTTTGTTCCCCTATGGTATGAATCTTTGTGTATTTGAGTAAGTACTGTGTTTTTTTTCCAATAACAAAACCCTTGTGACACCAAATTTTTTCTGTTCCATCTAGTTACAGCAAGGGTAAGCTATACGCAGAAAAATACAAGAAATAAAAGCATCAAACCATGTACCAGAATAACAGTACCAGGATAAGCGAAACGAAAAAGATGCAGAATAACTGCTCGCATCCCTAAATTTAAAAATATTACAGTGGAATAGTCACTAAATTTTTTTCAGCAACTACAGACTTACTTCAACTTTGCGATCATTATTTTCCTGATAATGTTGCTTTACAATAAACTTGGCTTGCAGAAAATAAGTATATTGGGATTAAAAAATACCGCACATTTATTATAGACCGCCCGACTCGGGGTGGAGGTTTGGCAATATTTATCTCACCTAAAATCGCCCATAGAGCTAAAATTATTCATAAGCAGATGATTTCAGAAAGCGAGATATTAGCAGTAAGCATTACTCTTCCTGGGTTCCTACCATTCTCATTTATTAAGCTTATTTTTATGTGGGTGTTCTAAATTCTTCCGTGCTAAATAATGCAGTTTACTATTGCCAAAAAGATATTGTATTAGTTGGTGACTAATTCTCGTGATATTTCGTGGGGTTTTAAAACTTATTTGGATGTCATACGTTTGTGGGATTGGATGAACAAGAATACCTGTTTATGCATGGACACAAAACCTCCTACTTTTATGTGTAATCAGTCCTCCTCGGCGCTTGATTTAACTTTTTCTTACGCTAACCTGTCCATATTCTCATGGTCTGTGATTAACTCAGGAACAAGAAGTGACCATATGCCAATATTGTTCGAGGTGGTATGACCAATAACCTCCAGGAACAGATTATCGGTTACGCATATAAACTTTATTACACTCGAGAAATCATTACGAGGCGCATTATCTAACCGAACGAATGATGCAGAACTTGACGCCATCAGAATAAGCCACATTGTAAAAGAGTCGTTGAATAATTCAAAATTCACCATTGAAAGCTCTAAACTTTCCACCAACCCTCGGTGGAATGCAGAATGTTCGCGGGATTATAAACTAAGAAAAGCTGCGAAGAAAAAATGGCATCTCATTAGCAGCTTTGCCTCAGTTGTGCGTCTTCTCGCTCAACCTACTCGAGCAAGAAAATCACAATCGGTCGGTGCCTTTGTTCAAGCTGACATGAGCCTTACAGTCAAGGCGAAGCTGAAGCCAGGCCTTGTACTAATGCCAAGAGGACTGCAGTGGTCTGGTGTTATTTGTGTGCTGCATGGTGTGTTGAGCAGGCTTGGCATCTCGTGATTGGCGTCTCCCAGGTTTGCTGTGGGTGATATTGCGTGCAGATTACTGCGCCCTTTCACGATACTACAATTTGTGGTTTAGGTTTTCTTACCAACAACACAGCGTTTTCAGCAGGCGTGCTTTCGCTACGTTGGTGTCTACTGTGTTTGTTGTGAGTGATTGTCCTTGTGTATTCGTGTGACCTTTCATCGCGGGGCAATTTGATGTTTATATTTGCTTGCAGACAGTGTGTTCTGCAGGCCTGGTGTTCGCTGCGTGTGCCGTGAATGATAGCTTTGGCAGTAACAGATTAACACACTTTTTTACAATTGCCTAATTTTTGGCCGATGTTTACTTACACGCAGTTATTAGGAAGACATGAAATGCTTTCATGACGATGCAAATTCCCAACAAAGCTGTAAAATCAGAGCGCCTGAAATATCTGTTCAGTCTCATTATCATCAGTCACAGACACTACCATATACTTGGGCACTGCAAACAGTTATCAAGGCAGTTTCGTACCAGAATGGGCACCCTTTTTTGTCCGAAAGCTCAGCATGTCTATAGATTCGTTGCGACTTCAACCATCCTCTTAAAGTTTCGGGGATCGACCCGCCTCGTCGGAATTTGGTGCCATTCTAGAGTGTGTGCGTTTTCGCTTCCTCCCACTCTCTTTTTCTCTCTCACTCCATTTTGCTTACACTTCTGCCTCACTTCCCACGTGCAGGGTAGCCAACCAGATACTTGCTTTCCGGTGAACCTCCCTGCCTTTCTCGATACCATATATACCTCTCTCTAGACAGTGATTTTACTTTATTAACATATCCAGCCAGAGATTTTTCTGTTTGCATCTTTTACTCAAATCATTGCATTGCTTTTTGTGTTGTCTAAAAGTAAGAGCTCTGTGAAATAGCTGTTTTTCTAGCTCCATGGTTCCTGTCAATTCCACTTCCACAATTCTTGCCAATCGTAGGGTTTGTGGAGGCTGTTGCCTTGCATCATGCAAGCATGTAGGTACCATTTTAGTAGATCTGCTTCTTGTGTGTTTATTCTGAAAGCACTCTTTAAAACATGATTGTGGTGATGCATTAAAATGGAGGCACAGTTTGATTTAACTACTGCTTGCTCACTTCATAATGTAAAGGTTCCCATGCTATTTTTACAACCACACATTATATATAAAAAAGACACCTAATTTATTCTTCAAGTCTGCATGCTTACATTTTAAGATGAAGCCTGCCTATAGCAGGCTTTTTGTAGCCTGGAAAGTTGGGGTCCTAAAAGGCTTGCTCTAGCGCATATCTTTCTCACATGTGAATTCACTGTGCTTAGTGTAGCTAGCTACAGACGTAACAAGGCAACGCAATGGTCTCCGCCATGTGATTGTGTTCTTGTGTTTCTTTTTCTTTGAAAATGCAGTCGCTCTGTGTGAAAAACACATGGTGGGGAGCTGTAGAGGCCTAGTCAGGAGACTCATGATGTCGTTTTTGTCTCCTGCACTACAGCAATTGTGTATTGTTGAAAAAATAAATAAATAAAAACACAGAGTGCAGCTGTGTAAAGAAAGTAGATTAATAGAAGGATTAGTGTGTGAATATCATAGGCTGAAGTGTTGTCTGTATTGTTCATGCTTCTTCTATTGCTTACTCAACCACACCAACTAGCCACTCTCAGCCATTAATTAAAGGAGTACACGAAGTTGAAAAAGTTGCCATGTGCGTTGTTGGATGTTTCAGCGAATATGTTCTCCATGTTGTTTCTACGTTCGCTGTTAAACATGGGTTTCATGTCTATATACAACGTTTATTCAATGTGAATATTTGATTGTAGTTGCCACATTAATACCATCACATTAGGGCAACGTGATAATTTGAATGTTGTTGCCTCGCTAAAAACAACACGTTAGGACAACGTGATTATTTGAATGTTGCTGCAACATTAAATACACTGTTTTATGGCAACGTAGTATTTTAAACGTCAGTGCATTGTTATATTTGACCGAATAACGTTGCCTCGCATTCGTTACATTCAAACCACGTTGACTCAGCGTTCTGCGTTACCTGGGTGGCTGCTCTGTTTTGAATACATTCTATCTGAGAAGTGAGACTGGCTTCGGATGAATCCCATAGCTGGCAGGCATACTCCAATATTGGTCTTACACACGTAGTAAACGCATTTTGTTTTAATTGAAGTTAGCGACAGCTTAGGTTTCGTTAACCAAAGGTCAGCGCCCATCCAGCCTTACCAACTTTCTCCTTGATGTGTGCATTCCGTGAGCAATCAGCGGAAAACACGACGCCTAGGTACTTAAAGACATTACCTGTGGCAATAAACTTCTTATTTAAGGAATATTTATTTATCAGTTGTTTTTCTTTTTAGTAAAACACATATAGATGCACTTTTTGCGTTTAAGCACGTGTTCCACTGTTTACATCAATTATATATTCTCTTCAAGTCTCCCTGTAATGCTGTCGCATCTTCATCACAAGATATACTTCGATTTACCACGCAGTCATCTGCAAACAGTCGCGAGGAGGACGTAATAGCCAAATTTATGACAAATATGTACATGAAAAATATTATAGGTCTCAATATAGAGCCCTGCGGGACTATATTGAGACTTTCAGTTTATTTGATGACATCTCTATGTATACCTATTTGCCGTAGTTTGTGAACAAGTGAATGCGTAACTGTATTGAAATCTTTTTGAAAATCTAAAAACAAACAGTCTATCTGGCCCCCAACATAAAGTTCACTACCTAAATTGTGATAGAATTATACGGGTTGTGTAGTGCAGGACAAGCCCTTGCGGAAATCATTTTGTTCTTCAATTCGTATTTTGTTTTCCGTGAGGTGACTCCTGATAGCTGAGTAAATTATATGTTCCAATAATTTGCATATAATACATGTCAGGGAGACGGGCCCATATTTCTGGACATCTTTTTAAACCTCTTTATGAATTGGCACTACGTCTGCTAATTTCCAGTCGTAAGGTAATGCACTGGCACGAAGTGACTGCGTAAAAATAACGAAAAAATAATGGGAGTCGCTCACAGCACAGTGCTTTAACACGCGAGGTGAAATACCGTCAGGGCCAACTGCCTTGGTTTCGTCCGATTGCTCCAACAACTTTTTGATACCGGGCACAATGAGTTCAACCTGCGTCATAGGCGGCACAATGCTAGCAGCTGTCGCTATAGTGTAGGGTTTCGCTGAATGAAATACAGAATGGAAGAAGTCATTTAGATGCGTTGCTTTTGCTTCGTCATTCATGACGACATGGTAATTGCAAACAATTTCTGGAATGCCCCGATCACTGGATCCACACGCCTTGTATACTTCAAAAAAATCTCAGGATTGGTTTTCAACCTTTCATTTAGTCCCTTGAAATATTTTTCTTTTGCAATCTTACTAGTGAGCTTGCAATCAAGCGTTATTTGTGCCAATCTCTCATAATGAGCCTTGCTCTTCGTTTTCTTATACTGTGCATAAAACGTTTTTTGTATGATTTTTACAGTGGATGATGTAAGCCAAGGTTTTTTACGTGTTTTAAGTATTGACGAATGAAATTTTGCTATATGTTCGCTCACAACCTCAGCGAATTTCAGTTTAAATGTATTGCATGGGTAATGAATATCCCAATCGTTCGCTAAGCATTCAAAAGTTGGCAGCTATTGAAGCAGTTTTTGGTTGATACCTTCATAATTCCATTTGTTATAAAAAATATCTTTCTAAAAGTCTCACAAGGAATGAATTGTTGAATTTTAGTTTTGATGGTCACCACAACAGCCGAACGGTCGCTAATTCCTGGATTGACTGTTATAGAGCTTACTACAATACGTGAGCTTGAAATGAAGAAATCTAGGATATATACTTCCACGTGTTGGTTCTCTTACGTATTCTACTAGACCATATGTGTCTACAACCTTTTTCATTCCGGAGTTCGCAGCAAAACGAGCAACAATGTTGCAATAATCATTCTGCCAACACGAGTCTGGCAGAATAAAATCACCACCGAACAATATTACTTCACCAGACACTTCTGAGATAATGTCAAAACAGCACAAACTGCGCTCAGAAGAGAGTGTTGAGCACGGTAAACCGAGCCAACAATCAAACTAGGGTTGTTAGGCAACATTATTTCGCACCATGCTGTTTCGATAGCTTCGTGGCAGATATATAGAGCGCTAGACCGCAGTGTCGTACGAACAAGCAGAGACCCACCCCCTCTGAGACTCGGCCGATCTTTACGATAAACCACGTAATCTTGTGGAAACACTTCGCTATCTCCAACAGCTGGTTAGAGCTAAGATTTAGTGCCCATTAGAATATCTGCTTCCACTGATTCCATCAAACCAACAAGCTATTCTACTTTATTTGTTACACTTCTGCAATTAACTAATAAAACAACAATATCTTTGTGTTCTTGAGCTTTACTTTTATTTATTGGGCGTGTTTTAGAAAACGGGACAAGCTCCTCTTTTCCTTTATCCCAATGAAACGCTCTACCATTCACGATGAGCTTATCAAAACTCAGTTTAAGTGTTTTTTGTCGGCCTTCTTAACTTTAGCATATTGCCATAGCTTTTTTTCTCACAGCACGCGTTTAAGGTGAGTAACCTTCGTCGATACCGTACGATGTCCCTTTAAGTGTCCTGGTGTTTAACAGAAAAATTTATTTTTCCTTAAAAAATGAAACACTTACAATAGTTGGCCGTTTTGCTTTGCTGTCATAACGTCCTACGCGATGTGCCCTTTTAACAAATTCAAGCTCAACTGCCAGATTAGATTATTAGTATCATTATTCTGCTCCAATTTGTTCCACTTTTCAAACTGATATTTATCCTCTACACCGTAGAATGCATCGTTTTTTCTACAGCTTCAATTTTTTAAATGCAATGCATTCAGTTCTAATTTTTTTACATTGTCTAAGTGATATTTAATTACATGGGCGTGTTCGGAGACGAATATATTAACCTCTTGTGATTATCGTTGAGTGTCATTTAGGTTGTTGCTCATTTGTGTCTTTAAAGGTTCATGTTTCTGTTTCGTAAGTCTTGCATCGATGGAGTCTACTCAAAATGTCAGTTTGGCCATCTTGGATGTTTTTCAGCAAGTTTTCTGTGTCACGAGGGCCAATATTTAGCTCAACGTCACCTGCTAGCAACAAAAACACAAGATACAGCATTCTGCTTAAGAAAAAAGAACTTTTCCCACCCCTTCAATAGACCAGCTTGTAACAAGGCACTGTCACACTTGCCAGAGTGGGTGGAGCCGGCACAATGAGTAGAAATTTACAAGTCGTAATCGGACAGTTTTGACTAATCTGCACAAGCAGCAAAAGCGTGAGTGGCACGCCAGCCAAGGTGCCGGCTCCAAATCCCACGATGGCAAAGTGCTGCTCGCTAAAGTAGCCTTCTTGGTTATCGCGTGGTTTCCAGCCAGCAAAGCGTGGCGGTATGATGCTTCTGATGTTCTTTTGTCTGTCGTGCGCAGACAGTGGCTGTTCATCGGAGTCACCGACTACCGGCGGCAGCCAGGTGATATCCGATGCTGCGCACAGGCTGGTCCCGGAACACAGCGTCACCCCTCCATCTTCATCAAAGGTAGATTCGCGGAACGAACACCACAACAGTGCAGTTACCTGCACAAGCAGCAAAAGCGTGAGCCGCATGTCGGCGAAGGTGATGACTCCAAATTTACTCTGTGAGGATGCATATATTTTTAAAAAAGTACGAACTACTAGTATTTGGAACCTAGCACGAAGAGAGGGCAGGTGCGATTCCTTATATAAGACATTAATTGCGACAAAAGTAGGGAGCCCAAGACATAATTGTAAGGCTTCGCGTTCTAGAAGTGCCAGTGGTCTAATTTTGTAGGCGGGCGATCCTGAAAACAAGACAAAGCCAAACTCCAATATTGGGCGAATATACAGACCTTAACATATTAAACGACAACGTTTATTGCTGAGTCTACGAAGCGTCCCAAGCACCCATGCTCCTTTAGCTGGCTTATGTTTCGTATGCAGACACCAATTTAGATTTTCAGTATAGGTCACTCCTAAGTATTTATTCAAATTCAACTGTGGAATAAAGTCCTGTCTGTAAAGTACGGAAATTCCCACTGGGACACTTATTAGAAAAATTACAATTGCACTTTTTCTGATGTTTATTGATAGATTAATGTCATCTAACCTTGTGTCCAGAGCATTCATATAAAACTGTAGCATCTGATATAGCGTATGTATATCTGCTGCTGTCGCAAAAACATGCGATGTCGTCAGTGTATACATACAGCCATACATCATGTTGTACAGGAATCGTGCACAATAAAACAATAAATAATAATGGTGACACTACCGAACTTCGAGGGAGACCCCTAGCTTTTTTATACTTTGAAGAAGACACACCACATTGAGAGCCATAAATTCTCTCTTTTAGAAAGAGTAAACGTATGCCACAAATAATTTGGTAAACCGGCGTGCCTAAGCAAATTTATTAGTTTAGATGTGTTCCACACTATTATAAGCTTTTGCAATATCTAGAGTTACTAAAGCGGCAACCTGTTCCTTGTAACGAGGTAGTTGTATCCCGCTTTTCAGATCAACACGGGCACACCAAAATGGAGCCGCCACGCCTGAATCCAAATCGGCATGGGCAGCAGAGTTTTTTTTTTCCACGTTGGCATTTCTCGTTCTGTGTTAGGTTATTTTTCTCGCTGGTGTATAGTCTTCCCGGTAGCGATAGCGTATCCTATACCTCCACCGCTTTTTCTCTCCACGCCCTAGGATCTGCCGATACCTTGGGTAGATTGGGAGTTGAATTTCGAAGCATACGTGCGTGCTGTTGGGGAAGACGCCCGCAAGCCACAGCCACGGAAGAACCTGCTACCTAACGCGTTGAGCCAGGCCGGCCTGAAACTCCGTCAGACTGAGTTCCGCCAACGCGTCAGGGACGACTGCGTCTTACGTGTAACAAGCCGCAGTGTCATTGTTCTACGCCTATTTCAAAGATGTGCCCTGTGATTTTGTCACCCAGTTCCACTTCAAAGAGGCTCATCAGCTCCCCGGTGAGTTTGTTGTAGACTTCGTCACTAGTCCCCGCTTGCTAACCGCGTCTTCCGGTTCCGGTGCGCTTGAATACGACAATATTAGGCATCAAATGTTTATTGGCGTCGCATCCTATAATGTCCATCGCCAGATCTTTGGAAAAGGCTTGTCAATCAGTCTTTCAGTAGCCCTCTCGATTGCAGGACAGTGTGATCCTGTACATGTAACTACAGCAGTTTGCTCCGCGTTCAGTGCAGCAACTTTCTACGCCGGTGCCTCCTGTCACCGCTTTTGTTTCGTCGCGGCACACATTCAAATATGGCTCTCAGCTTCAACGCCGTCCCAGATGCAACGCCGCGCGCAACATGGCTGCTCTTTCACTTCACGCGGGCGAAAAGCCGCCAAAATGGCGCATCCGCATATTCAACTTCGCCTTTTCAAGGCAAGAAGCGAGCTGCAAGCTCTTTGGGAATGCTTTTCTGCGCAATCGCCGCCTGCATTTTGCTTACCTTGTGGATCAGTTCACCACTTAACGAATTCCGCTTAGTGTCCGGCTCGAAACCGGACGTCTCGCGTGCTGTAAACGCGGACATTATCAAGCCGTATGCAATTTGGCTTCACGTCGAGATCCAGCTGCCTCTCCTATTTCGTTTAACGACCAAAGAAGTACGGCCATCGTCTTAAATGTGGCTGGTTGCCATGCGTCTGCACCTTCCGTTGTAGAAACAGTAGACAATGTTTCACTGACTTTTTTGGCGACAATCGTGCATCTGTCTCGTAATTGACGCTATTGACTTTTAAATACATTTTTCAGTGTTACGATTTCTTTTTCGCACACAGCTTTGTTGACGCATTCCAAAGAAGCAACTGAAAATTTAGGCTCTGCCAGAGCACAAGTCAGGTATTGCAGTCGTACTGTACCTGTCACTTTTTACGACACTGCAAACTGCAGCACTTCACTGGGTCGTGATCCTGTGCAGGCATTATCCATAACCATTCTAGGTGCTTCCATGAGTTGGCCTCAAGTAGACATGCAACCTGATCTTCCGGTGCACTCGGCCAGTTAAGTATGCATCTTACTTCAACTTCGTTAACTACGCGTCTTACTTCAACAGGGGCAGCCTTTTACCTGGTCAGCTGAAGTTGAACAGAGCTTCATAAAAATTAAGTCAATCCTGGCCCTAGAGCCAGCTGTCAGTATCTTGAAAGAGAAGCTGCCTATCGTCATCACAACGGATGCGTTGGCTGTTGGACAAGGAGCAGGGTTTGAACAACATCTAAGTGATCAGCTGATCACCATTGCGTTTGCTTTCCGCTCATTGTCATCAGCCGAGCGCAGGTATTCCACTGGAGATCGTGAAGCTCTAACATGTCTTTTTTGTGAGAATTTGCATGTTTGTTGCTGAGATCGCCATTTCACCATGCGCACAGATCATCCAGCTCTTGTCGCACTTTTTTAATGCAGGCTTCGAAGGCCGCCGCCCCCCTTGCATATTTAAGTGTTGTTCTAAACTGATGTAGTACAACTTCAATGTGCAGTACTGTAAGGGTGCTAATATTGGCATTGCAGATGCCTTGTCCCGCCTCCCTCATCAGATATCGGTTACTAAAGAGCGGGCTGAAAAACTTCTTTAGTTACTTCTTAGATGACTAAAGTTGAGCTTCAGGCTGCCTCTGCTGCGGATCCGACATTGTATCAAGTTCTTACATATGCAAATGAAGGATGCCGTTCTAAAAGTGCCCTTTCAGGTGAGTTTTCGCTTTATTTCACTGTAAAGCGGGAACTGTGTTGTGTCAAGAGTTTTTCTGTAATCATCGGGTGATCTTCCCGGCTTCTTTATCGTACAAGCTCATTCAGCTTGCCCACAAATTGCATCCAGGCATTGTTCGCACTAAACAGAGCCTTCGTGACATGTACGGGTGCCCTGCCTTAGACAGTCAGGTTGAACATCAAGTGTACAACTGGCATATACGTCACATACGACTAACCCAAATTTCGCTGAAGCGAACTAACTCGGACTCCGACACATGAATATTATCCTTCTAGGGACTCACTTGTACTGGTAATCACCTATATTATTCTATAGTGGTTTGGTCAACCACGTAGATTTACTGATGTATATGGCAGCGTTTAGATTAGCATCCTAGGGTTTTACATCTTCAAGCTAGAACTAATTGATATATGAAGTTTCCTAAATCTACCATACGAATATCAGAGACGCCATTGTGGAGGGCTTCAGAAATTTCGACACAAGGGTTTTTAACCTGCACCCAAGTCAGAGCCCAAGGTTCCAGGGTAGAACAATGAGCATTTGTACAACTGAAGCACTAATGAAGCTTACTGTTTTATTTTCATAACTTCAAGGAACACAAAAGCATGTACAGAAACGCACGATGAAGTAACACCAAACAGGCGCGGCCCTGAGAGCAATCCTGGTAAGAATGAGTCTAAGCCAGGCCGAACACCTCGACTTCGGCGAGCTGCAGAACGTTCTTTAATGGCTCTTGGCAGTCTGTGCAGTTCTGAGTGATCTGTATGCTGACGTAGCGACCTCTGACAGGGCACGGCTTGCACTCGAGGAATATCAGAGCTTCGTCCTCGATACCACCCTTCTCGTGGTAGTGGCAGCGTGTGTTCCCCTTGAACGGCACATCGTTGTATTCAGCGGTGATGGGTAATGGCCCCACACGCACGTCGAAGTCATGCAGCCTGTCTCCTGCGTATAGACACAGACACTTCTTTACCTCAAGTCCTAGGAAGCAATGAAGTGCGCAAAACATTCAGATGAGCCTCGCTTGACCATTCACCCAAGTTTTCTAAATAACTGCGTTGAACAAAGCACGATTAATATACACATACTGCCATTATTGTTGTTTCACCGCACGTCTGTTAGACAGCCACTACTTGAAAAAAAAAAGGTTCATCGCTCTATCACAGGGATCGGTGTAACATAAAAGTAAAATATATCGTTACAGATGTAGTTCATTACTGTGCACTGAGATTGCCACATTCCTTCGTCAAGTGTTCTTATCGCCTATTGTACTGTTAGAAAACTTCAACTCAAGTCGTGCCTGCAGCGTTCAAAAAGCTTCACCACTGTAATAGATCATTTTGTTAAGATTAAGCCCACTTCGCAAACGTTACAAATCATTCTGGAACCTACGTGGCCACTAGGCATAACGCTAGAGTATTTGACGGCACGTGTACAATTACTGACGCGCCTAACTACTTGTCAGTTATCGACGGCCAACGCTCCGTTTGCGCTATCCGTCATGGTGTATATTGCTGTAATATGACTTTAGTTTACAGGCCACAAGTTTGGTCAAATAAACAGTTTCATCATCTATTTAGCCTGCTCCCTTCGTCCCCGTCATGACCCCGTGACATGCCATGGATCTCCACTCGTGAACCAAGCTCGAACCGTGAAGGAAACATCCATGCCAACCTCGACTGCCAGCAAGCCGCCAGCAACAGGGGCTACCGTCAGAGCACGGGTTTCTACCTGAAAAAAAAAACAAGCGACGAACCAAGAACCTGACCCTAACCACGCCGGTAATGACAGATTGTGCCACCTGCAACGATTGGGCTTCAGAAACCTACGGAAACACCAACTTTCCGTAGTTCAAAAGTCAAAAACCTTGAAACATCGACCGATATATATGAGCATGTTGCCGCTTTTAACAATTGGATCACCGACGAGAAGCTGCATCACGTATTCCTCTACGTCGAAGAGTCTGCTAGATTTTGGCTTGAAAACCGAGAGTTTGCCCTTTGAACCTGGGATGCTTGCCGCAGCGCATTCCGGCACACTTGCACAACCGTCGTCCGCAAGAAAAAACCGCTGCTTTGCTAGAGACTCGGGTGCAGCTACCAAATGAAAACAAAACCGCCTTCACGGAAAAGATGACTCGACTATTCCGCCTTGCAGATGCTGTGATGCCTGAAGACAAAAAACTGGCTTGCTTACGCAGAGTGTTAAACAAGAACTGTTTACAGTACTAGTAGCCACCCCCCGACAATGGTCACCGAATCGCTCAACGAGGCTACAACTATCGAAAAGACACTTGACATGTGGGCGAAATGGTACAACCACTGTCTGCTCCCTGCAGCCTATTCTCAATGACATTCACGGGCCACAGACGACTTGTGCGAAACCACCCAAGAGATCGCGTGGGAGGAGCTACGGAAGCTGTCGCCTTTGCCGCAGACCACAGTGGATTCAATTGCCGATGGTGTTCGCGAGTAAGTGCGGCAATCGCTTGGAATCTACGAGTCACAGCAGCCCCACCCGGGAGCTATGAGCTACGCCGCGGCAGGGCGCCGTCCGTTCCTCTACGCAACTCTGCGCGACAAAGTCAAGACACCACACAACCGAGTAGGTGACCAGTAAAAGAGCGAGGGATCATGGGAGTCGTCGTCTGCTGCCGGCTTCCGGTTCGAGAAGAGCAGACGACAGCGAACCGCTTGATGAAGTAGCGGATCTGAACGAGGCAAGGCTGCGTCCTGTACCATGGGACGTGTGTTTACAAGTGAACACGCTGCGGAATTAGTGCTGGCGCAGTTGCACAGTGGCCTGTTGCGGGTCCAATCCGGCGTACAGTACGCATTCCCATCGCCTATAAACATACGTCCTTAACATGAACGAAAGCAGCCTTGCTACTCGAAACATTAATTTTTCTCCGTGAGGTTGTATTCTTGTCACTGCGTTCTTGTAACCAGCAGTTGCAATCATTTTACAGTAGCAGCTTGCATCTAAAGACCTTCCTAGTTTTTGTTTTTGTTTTAAATAGAAGCATTGACATTTCCATTACATTTAGTTCCCGTGCCCTAGATTTTTCGCATTACAATTGCAGGCATTGGCAGGATAGCTATAGCGTTGTTACACGGGCACTTTTGTTAACGACGAGGGTCGACATGGACCGGGATTCTTGATCACAATATACAATCATTGCTGCTACTCGGTTCAAACTAATGCGGATCGAGTTTGGCGCAGCACTCCTTCAAATCGTGATCCGAGAGCTAGATCACATTGCGCAAATTGCGAATAATCGTGTCCATAAATCAACACACAATACAGTTCAAGCCTTATCACGATGACATTTGCCCATGAGACACGACAATGAGCGAAATGCTTTCGTTCATGCCAATTTGATTAACACTGATACATAATGACAAGAAAATGCTACTGGTGCCGTCTTTGAAAGCTCTCGAAGCGGTAGACGGAAGTAAAAACAAGCCCGGACGTTAAGTTACCGCAGGGCTACATCTCGTCGGCAGAATATGTACGCACCACACCATCCGCCAGCAACATCAACAAACCTCGCGTGCCAACCCCGAAAATACATCAACAAGCTCGCCTAGCGATAAAATGCCATCGCGCGTGTTCTTCAACAGTACTTAGGCGTAGAAAGATCTTTAAAGAACAAGGGGGGTGAACGCTTTCCCAGATCCAAGTTATCCGGATAAATTCTGTGAGAAAAGAAAGGCTCGTCACGACCTATTGTACACTCCAAAAAATTCCGCCATATCCACGAAGTGAATGATGATGAGTGGGCGAAGCTCCGGAGGTAAACCTGGTAAACCATGAATCCTCTGTACATTTTGCCCACTCGATTTTATTACATCGCTTCCCCTAGCGTACGTCGCCGCACTAAATCGAACGATTGCCTTCAACCAATGACACGCGCCATATGTGACATCATTCCTATTTTATAAGATCTCGCGTCTTTCATCAACTACAAGTACCGCTTTCTAGTTTATAACATCTTGCATCTTTTCATCATCAGCTACAAGTACCACCATCTAGTAAACACTACAAGAACTAAACGAGAGGTGGCTACATACAGGAGACGGTACCGCCATCTAGTGAACACTGCAAGAACTAAACTAGAGGTGGCTACATACAGGGGACGGTACCGCCATCTAGTGAACACTGCAAGAACTAAACTAGAGGTGGCTACATACAGGCTACAGGGGACGCACAGCCCACGCCCTAAGGAGCTTCGCCCCTAAAAAATATTGAGTATAAAGGGTGTCTTTTTCTCCCACAACAATAATCTTCATCAGGCTTGCGTGCGCTTCCTTTCTTGAAAACTCGGCGCTGGCCACTTTCCTATTGATAATGCAATGTAACCCTGATAATGGGCATGTCAATCTTGACCGGAATGTACTGGGCGTGGAGCGATAGCGGAAGGATGGAACGCAATATATATGACGATTATTGTTGCGGGACAAAAAGACACCCCTTTTACTCGCTCTTTTTTTAGAGTAGGTCGCGGTGGCGTCACGCCTCTAATGTCGCCATCTCTCTGTCGCCACTCTCACCACCCGTTGTACAGCATGGCCTCCGAGATCGCGGGCGCGTGGCGTGCTTCTTTCCGGCCGTCCCAATCGCCATGCTCCCCCGCAAAACCAGCGAGTATCCCCTCACGCGCGCTGCTATTCGCCCCGAGTTCGAGTGGAGTCGCCACCTGGTGGCCACTGGCTGAAGCGCATCTATGTGCATTGCTCCCGGCGTCGTCTGCTATCTACATAGGCTAGCACGTGCGCGTACATCATGCTCGTGATCAAAGGGCGGTTTGTCGCACTCTGTTTGCACAAGATAAACTCTATGTGTGTTTGCCTAGCACTGTCTACAGCAGTATTTGGCCTTACTCGCCTGTATATGTGCAGCAATAAGATGAGCTCGAGCACTTAACGAGAATGATGTGTATCGTCGTCGTAGCACCTCCTCGCCAGGATAATGTCGGTGTAGGTGACGATTTTTGTTGAAGCTCATCGTAAAGTCGCCCCAAACATGAGGAAGAATAGATATTGTATGAAAGTTGCGTTTTAGCGAATCAGGGATAAGCAAAAATTTTGCACTGTTGTTAGGTGTCCCCTTAAAAAAATTGTGGCGTTTTTGCTTCTCAATTATGCGACGAGCCTTAATTGTGCTTGAGATAACCTTGTATTGTACGATCCTAGTCTAATGACTCTGCTATAGTAAATTCTGACACTTCGGTACTTCAATTGAATGACGCGGAGCTGATTGTACTTGAGTTGCTGTGGGCAATTTTAGCATTGGGCGATATATTTATACAAACAGACCCGTGTTCTTATCAAAGTTGAACCCTTGCAGAAGTCTGTCTGGTTAGAATAAGAATGAGGCAATTAGAAAACTCAAACCGAAAATTGTATCCAGAAAACCAACGTTTCGACCAGACCAAGCGCTGACTCGAGCGCTGTAATACAATTTTTGGTTCGAGTTTTCTAATTGCCTCACCCTTGTTCTTAGATTTGGGTTCGCTTGAAAGAGGTCAGATTGTCAAATTTATTTCAGACGGCATGCCTCACGTAAGACGTATAATTTCAAGAAAAACGTCATTTTTTCACATTATCTTGAGAGCATTTGTGGCGTTGTGCTAGAGAGACAGAAGTAGTGGACACACGTTCGCTTGTAAACAAAAAACTTCGTTTCATCAATTAATCTAACCTTTCGATCACTTTCATCCAGATAATCAATATAAGAAAGCTACGGGCTGACTATTATCTTTTTGAACTGTTATAGGAGTCAGAACAAGCGCGCTTAACCGCGGTAAGGCACCCTTACCGCGGTTACTTTCCTGAACAAACTTATCGACTGCCGTACGTTTATTTTATGAAGAAATGATTAAGACGAATAGGCGGAATGAGTAATCGCTGTATTTTTTCATTCATCGCCCAAAAATATCGAATTTCTTTCTTCTTCGGAGGGGGGGGGGGTGAGGGGGTCAGTATTCATGACCAGTGTGCATGAATAAGGATTTCAGCCATGCTCAGCAGTGCTTAGTAGAAGGGACACAAGCTCAACACCTAAAATAAAAATACAAGAAACGTGACACACTGCAGTGCGAAAGTGCAGACTGTCGCCAAGCGCGAACATTCCTTTTAATGGCAGACTGCGTTTTCGTCACAAATAAAAGTAACGATGGGTGAGCTTCGTACCTTCGTTAAGCTATGAACGGCATATTTATTATGACTGGGCTGCAGTCAACGCATTTTAATCGCTGACAATTGGCTCACAGCGCTCAAAAAACGTGCCGTTGGGTGCATTTGCATGCATGCCACCGGCTTCTTATCCACACTAGCACGGTGACGGTGCTGCTCCAATAGCCCGATCTCGGGGCGAATCGGGGGGGGGCGCGTTCATTGTGCGTTCCTCGACCGGCGGAGAACACGGCAGGAAGCAGAGCATGCCGAGTTTCAGCATTCGCATGTTTTTTTTTTTTTTTTGTGTGTGTGTGTGTGTGTGTGTGCTTGTGTGTGTGTGTGCTTGTGTGTGTGTGTGTGTGTGTGTGTGTGTGTGTGTGTGTGTGTGTGTGTGTGTGTGTGTGTGTGTGTGTGTGTGTGTGTGTGTGTGTGTGTGTGTGTGTGTGTGTGTGTGTGTGTGTGCAAATCTTCTGGCTGCAATGAAGGCAAGTAATTTTTTGTTACTGCTTTTATTTTTGTCCCATTGGCGAATCAAAGCATGACAACTGCTGAATTTTTATTTTATAGATCATTTCGAGGAGATATTGTTTTGTCGGCGACAGAGTCATTCTAGCATTACCCCTTTGGAGACGCGTATGTGGGGGAAAACTAGGCTAGTTATTGTCGTTGAATCATATTGCCCTTCTATGGTTAGAGATCGTTTTGCTATTTTATTGCGTACTGATATTTAGCAGGTGGTCAACCGAATGCCACTTAAGATGTAGATATTTGAGGCCACTGATCGTGCCACTTAATATTGTCATAAGTAATTTTGCCGGAATATTGTAAAAGGCTACGATTAGCCAACCTACATTTACTCCCTACGTCCTTCTTAGTGAAAGTGTTTCAGTTATCATCGTCTTCTTTTTTGTCATCTGTATTTTGATTATGCTTTGGTAGCACAATCGTATTCATTTACAGTTATCTCTGCTCCACCCAAATCAAAGTGTTGCACATGCGCCATAACGGCGTCTTTCAGGAAACCAAGTATTTGTTGAGGTAGACTAGTGGAGAAAACGCGTGGTCTTTTATGCCAAATACGCAGAATTCTGAACGCGTGCGGCGTTTTCCTTCAACAAGACTTCCGCTAGGGGGCCAGGCAAGGCTGGTGTGCCTCGCATGGGCTCCGTATTCTACAAATTTTTTCTTGAACCAAGACTGCTTTTTTGGTGCCAACAGTGGTCTCTCTTGAACTTCAGCAAGTTGCTGACGCTGCTGGTGAGTGCCTCAAACCTGTTTGTTCTTGAGGAGCTTTCAAACAACTCTTGCTCAGTGGGGGAACGCCGCCTCGTTAACCCTAACGCCACCGGCACCAGCGTCAGGCTCGCGCTTCGAAGCGCGTGCACATGTTCATTCGGCAACGCAATGGCATACAGGGTGAGTGGCACGGTTCTACCTGCCACAGAATTAAACCCAGAATAATGGAGTGTAGTCCTGAATGCCCGACAATGCTCACCTCGACAGCAGTCAAAAGAAACTGAAGGAACGCAGTCAAGTAAAGCGGCGTCAGCTGACGAAACGCAAGCACGCAAAACAGAATCAGCAAGCACCCAGCGTTTCCTCAAAGCTCGACGACACAGCTGTGAGCGCGTCCTCGCTTAAAACGACTGCCACGTTTGCCAGTCGATGACTTCAAAATTGTCTTTCGTCCGAGTGCGGGCGTAGATCTGGCCCAATACAACGATGGAGAGTTACGAGCGGCTGTAGTCGCCAACAGCAGACTGCACTCTGTGGTTGCCGACGAAGATCTTGTGTGCACCAATCTGGCCAAGAATATTTTCACCATGTCCACTTCTTGCACCGACCGAGTTGCCAACTATGCAAAAATACGAGACCTCACGCTACGTGGTAAAAAACTGGGATTTCATGCGTACATATCTCCCCCGGACGGGGCACCGGCATGCGATCATCTACCGCGCTTGGAATGGCGAATCACCTCAGGACTTGCTTCTAGAATTACACTGGAATACAATGGAATATCTCGTTTATAGCGCACGACCTCTCCTATCTGTACAGTGACTGCCTTCTTCTTGAACTTATCTTGCGTTGTACAGGACAATGCACATACTTTATTTCGAATATTTATTTTCATCGTATAGATGGCCTCACTGCTGTCTTTGAAGCAATCAATAGGGCCATCCAAATGGCAAGGTCTGCTCCCATAGTTGTCACGGATGACTTTAATGCCCCGCAAGTAAATTGGGGTTACAGGAGAAACACTCAGAAGGGTGCCAGCCTTTTTCCATACATTCAGCAAAACAGGTGTACTCTAGTCACTGACTGCATGCTACCAACACGAATTGGCAACAGTGTAAGCCATGATATCACCCCAGACATTACTTTCACTAAAAGCGTGCGACAAGCTAACTGGACACACAGTGTGGTCAACCTCGGCAGTGATCATTACATCCTGACAATTACACTGTCCCCTGCCAATTTCCGTCCACAGTTTCATTTACAACCTATTGTTGACTGGGAGAAATTTTGCGATATCCGAGACCCAAACCCAAAAAAAGAAATTCAATACAAAGACTAGGCGTCTCAGCTTAAACAGGATGTAGCTCTAAGCGAAAAAGTAGCCCCGGCAGCACATATCCGCGATCCAGTATACAGCAGGCTACTCCACTTATGGGAGGCCTATCAGAGCTTCGAGAAACAATGGCTCAAGCAAAAATATAATCGCAAACTAAAACGCAAAATGGCACAAACACTCCAGCTTGTAACTGAACACGCGGCTGAATTTTCCGTGAAGTAATGGAACCAGATATGTAACCGACACGACGGCACTCTACATATGAAGAACTATTGGTCCCTGCTTCGCCATATGGTATACCAGAGTACTTTAATACCGTTCTGGTCACGAAACTTCTCCGTCACTCTATGGGAGAGCTTGATATGCTGCCAACAGCGGCCGCTACGCAGCACAAGCTGGGATAAGGGGGCCACCGCTCCGTTGCGCCCGGCCATTGCCCGGCGGAACGCATTGGAAGTGGCGGCTGCTCGAAGGCGTTGTGTAAGAGGAGCTCACGGTATTCCTTCGAACAAAGTTTCTGCATCAACGTCACGAGAACGTCAAGGGCCAGTTCTCCACGTTCACGGTCGATGGCATGAAAATTCGAAGGAGCAATGCCTAAGACGTGCTGTGTGACGGGATGCAGCTCCGCATACACGAGCAACAAGAAAAAGGCGCCATCTCTTTCCCCTGTAGCGCCGAACTTCGGGAGAAATGTAGATTACATTTCTTCCCGCGAGAAAAAAAACAAAGCCTCGCGGGAAACTGTGCGCGGTTCATGCCCGACAAGTGGGAGGGGGGGGGGCGGAAGCCACAGTATTAAGCATAATGGTTGTGTATGTTCTCGGGCTGCATCGTGCGCTGCTTCGTTTCCCGCCATCCCTTCATGCCCCAGGATCCAGGTGACGTAGGACAGAAAGCAGAACGTGAGGCGACTGAAAGCAGAAAACTTGACTGCGTCTCACCTCCCTCCCCTTACAAGGCACTGAGTATGTAACATCACTAAACACAGCCAAAATAGTTTCCAGTGCTTCTCTTCTCCAAGGCGTTGTTCTCTGTGTATTTTGTGTAAGAAAAACAGGTTTTCAAACTTGCTCCTCATTAAATGCACCTGATGGGAAGGTTTCATTCATAAGTACATACTTAAATACTAAGCGGCGTATCATTAGTACCAAATTTCATATTCATTGCATGCTTTAAATTGTTACCCTACCCCCACCCTTCCCCCAAGCATAAAAAAGTTTGGTATGGTACCTAGGTAGTGTGGCAAAGGTCGCCGAGCAGCTAGCACTGGAATCGAAAGGAACTTCCAGATTAGGCTGATGTACTGCCCTTCCCAAAAAAATCGTGGGTTGTCAGCCAGTAATTAATGCTGCTCTAAGCAGTAAACACAAGGAAACGTCAAGATGCGGGTCTCGACTAAATTGCGTGTAAAAAAGGGATCACTCAGTTGTTAGACACGTGAAACTCGTGTCTATTCAAGAAGCAACCTTTACCGAAGCGAGTGGTCGCAAACGCACTGAGCTGCTATAACCACGACATCGAAAGTACCCGCGTAAAGAAAGTGATCGGCGCTCACAAACGTGTGTCCAAAACAACTGCGCATTCTCAACTGAAAGGTCTAGAATGAAACATCTAGCTCGACCATTCCCTTCATTCGATTACTTGGGTAGCAGCGCGCGAGAAATGAGCCGGATATAAACCAACGTGATTGCCCCTGTCTTACCTAGTCGTGTTTCATTCCGTTCATCTTCTTCCCCGTATTTGCGCCACTGCCAGAATATAAAGCTTTACTACAGCATAACTAGAACCGCCCTTTGGCCAGGCGCGAACACGTTGTCGAGCAGATCCAGCAGTAGCTGCTCGCATCGGGAGCACGGAGCATGAGCATCGTCTTTAGGCACTGGCGAGCAACGACGTACCGCTTCGAGGCATCGTAAATACGCATATAATTGGGCTATAAAGTAATTCTTGACACAATGCATTATAGCGCGGTGTTAAAATACTTGAAACGCGCTGCTATTTATAAGGTTGGTCCGCACTCCCAAGCAAACTACGCGTGTGTTCTTAAGTAAACACCTTTCATTCGTCGTCGACATTGGATCACGTTTATACTGATCTAATGACATTGCTGCGTTCAGTGACGTTTAATAAAAGGTAACAGGAAAAACAGCACGCACACAATCACGTCGAAACGTCGGCAATAGTGCGCATATAATCCCAGCACTGGCGGCGGCTTGTGGCCTCCTTACGGCTGGTGGCGCCGCTAGCGGGAGATTTCGTCCCCATATCAACCTTTGGGCGGAGTTTCGTGACCAGAAATCATTGAAGGATTCTGGTTACACACATGCTCCTCGCGATCTGAAAGTATTAAGCGAATTACGAAACTCTTGTTTAAAGTAGAAAAACATGAGCAAGACGTAGAAACTGCTTTTAAAACAACGTATTTCCCTGGCCCTAGGCGAGAATCGTTACCTACCTACAATGGAGTTCCGAATTCAGACTTGGATGCACCGATTGCAGAGGCGCAAGTTCGGGCTGCACTAAGCAAAGCTCGCACCACAACTGCTCCAGGACTAGATGGGATTACTTACAAGACACTCCGAAATTTAGACTCCAAGTCAGTGGCCGCTCTTACCGATTATATTTTCAACAATGGGAGCAGGGCACGTTGCTGCAGGAATGGAAATAAGCTAAGGTGACTTTCATACCCAAACATAATAAGCCTTTAGACCTTAATAATTTCAGACCGATCTCTCTTACCTCATGTTGAGGAAAACTGATGGAGCATGTAATTCTCAATCGTCTTAATCGCTACATGAAACAAGAAAAACTGTTTCCCTCCACCATGTACGGCTTTCGAGCGGGACTCTCCACTCAGGATGTCATGCTGCAGCTTAAGGAGGATTTGCTAAATTCTACTGTTCCACACATCACCAGAGCCATCCTTGCATTGGACCTGACTGATTCTTTCGATAATGTTTTTCACTCCTCGATTTTACAATCTCTGAGCGAACCAAACGTAGGCTCTAGCACGTACAGGTGTGACACTGTCTTTCTCAGCAACAGGCCCGTCCACCTACAATTAGGCACTTTCCAAACCGATCTCTTCGTGCTGGGTAGCAAGAGAACGCCCCAGGAATCGGTTTTGTCCCCGTTCCTTTTTAACGTTACTCTCATACCGCTAGCGCGGAAGCTTGCAAACCTTTCTTCCATCAATCACTTCTTGTACGCGGATGACATCACCATCTGGGTCAATGCTGGCAACCATGGTGAAATCGAATCAAAGCTTCAGTTGGCCGCTGACATTGTTGTTACACACGCCAACAGTATTGCGCTCACCTGCTTGGCGGTTAAATTGAAACTCCTAGTAATTGACTTTAAAAAGCAAGATACACGTCACACTCAAATCACGCTTGATGACACCTCTATTCGCAGGGTCAGTAAAATCAAAATTTTAGGCCTAAATATTTCCGACAATGGTTAGAACGCTGACCCAATGAAGTTAATTCGCACTTCAGTTCATAACACAGCTCCCCTCATTAAGCGCATAACCAATCGCCGTCGAGGCATGAGGGAAGCAAACCCTCGCCGCCTCATTCAGGCCTTTTGTCTATGCAGAATTACCTATTCCATCCCCTACCTCTATCTCTCACCCACGGAGACCGAGCAACTTAACAGACTCATTCGTACTGCCTATAACACTGCGTTTCATCTCCCTAAATCAACAGTTGCGGATAAATTACTTTAACTTGGGGTGCACAACACTCTGGGAGAGCTTGTAGAGGCGCATCTTTTCAGCCAATATCAAAGATTATCACTCACAGAAACAGGACAGGTCCTCCTGCGCCGACTTAGAATCAACGTTCCTGGTCACACCACGGCCACGCACGCAGTTTCTGTCACTGTTAGCAGCAACCTATCAATCCCGCCACTCCACAAAAATACTCATCTAGAACATAATCGGGCACGACGGTAAGCTCGAGCCAAGTCCCTTCAGAAGCGCTTCCCTCCTAATTCTCCCGCAGTCTATGTAGACGCGGCCAAATATGTAGATCATCGAGCTTTCACGATAACCGTTGTAGGCGGATTTCAAAAACTGGTCGTAAGTGCGTCCCTTCCAAATTCGACAGAATCCCTGGAAGCAGAGGAGGCGGCAACGGCTTTAGCCATCGTTCACTCCTCCGTTGAGAAGATTTTTTTTCGATTCAAAAACTGCAATTCATAATTTCGCCACTTTGTGAATTCATTCTCCGGCTGCTTAAATTCTTGAATCATCTCTTCCGCCTGATCGCCTCATCACCCTCCTCTGGGTCTCTGCGCACTGTGGACACCCAGGCAAAACGGCCGCTCACATCTGAGCCCGAGCACTCGCCAACTGGGCTCACAACGACCTGCCTTCGCTTCGAGGTGCCAGGGATCGACTCCTCAGCTATACCCGGCCGCGGTGGTCTAGTAGCTCAGATACTCGGCTGCTGACCCGCAGGTTGCGGGATCAAATCCCGGCTGCAGCGACTCCATTTCCGATGGAGGCGGAAATGCTGTAGGCCGGTGTGCTCAGATTTGGGTGCACGTTAGAACCCCAGATGGTCGAAATTTCCGGAGCCCTCCACTATGGCGTCTCTTATAATCATAACGTGATTTTAGGACGTTAAACCCCACATATTATCATCATCTCCTCAGCTATCACGATATCACGCTATTTTACCGAAATTCTCGCTTAACGTACCCCCACCGCATAAATCTCTTCCCAGAAGTGAACAGGCTTTGTGGCGCAGACTTCAAATGGCCACAGTGACGACTCCTTCTCTTCTCTCCCTTTTTAGGGGCGAAGCTCCTTATAGCGGCACCTGTTCGTCCTTCGTAGCCGTTGTAGTATATAACAAGTATAACATTTTGACCTCCAAGGTGGTGCTGGTGAGAAATTTCTTCTGTGTGTTGCTGAACAATAAAAATAGAGCTCAATGTACATGTCAATGGCTGCTAATGGGGAATGAGAGACAGGAGCATTCAACTTTTGGTTAACGCGCACACTGCGATCCCCATTAGCAGCCATCGGCATGTACATTGAGAACTATCTTACAAGAGTGGAAACTTGGGCTAGTTGGTGCGTAGTCATATTGCAAGATGTTTCAGCGCGCGAACAAAGGAAAAAGGACAGGGTAGACAGAAAGAGCGCTGACTTCCAACTAACTTTATTTGACAGAGTGCCAAGAATATATACTGCTAAAAAGGATGATAACAGAGCATGAAGGTAAAGGCACGCCTAATCTACACATCAGTACCAAACACGTGTGACAGGTCCTCTATTGCCTCAAAGCCCAGCTAGGTAAGCTGGGTACCCCGCGCATGTTCTCGTTTCGGTGGCGGAAAAGCTGGTCACTGTCTTGAAGCGAGGCGACAAACCGGATAAGCGAAACAGTGTCCGAAAGAGCCGGCCTGTCGTACTGCCTTACGTGCACGACGTATCACACAGGCTAAAAAAGATTGCTCGAAACGCCAACGTTTTTGTGGTTTTTTCTGCCCCGGAAAAATTGCAGAGGCTTTGCAAACGGGTCAATGCACCTCGTGCAAATTCTGCCTCGTGCTCTGTCGCGCACAGGACACGCTACATCCCATGCGCAGTGGGAGTCGTTTACTTGATTCCACTGACGTGTGGGTGCATCTATGTCGGGCAAACCGGCAGGTGCATAAATGACCGCCTCCGAGAACACCGAAACAATGTGCACAATGTGGTACAAGGGCATCTTGGCATTCATTGCCGAGATTGTGGATGCACCCCTCTCTTTGATCAGTGCTCAATATTGGCAAGGCACAGGGATCAGCTTACCCGAGAAATTATTGAAGCCGAAAAAATACACTTGCTAGGAGATAAATGTGTAAGCACATCATCGATTGCTTTATCACAGGCTGAACGTGATTACCTAGCTGGGCTTTGAGGCAATAGAGGACCTGTCACACGTGTTTGGTACTGATGTGTAGATTAGGCGTGCCTTTACCTTCATGCTCTGTTATCATCCTTTTTAGCAGTATATATTCTTGGCACTCTGTCAAATAAAGTTAGTTGGAAGTCAGCGCTCTTTCTGTCTACCCTGTCCTTTTTCCTTTGTTCGCGCGCTGAAACATTTTGCAATATATCTTACAAGAAAGGGTTGCTACGTTATACTCGCTGGGTGTAAGCTTATTTGTTTTAAAAAGGTTTAGCGAGCGTTGAGCCGCACTGCCATGAATACAATGAACTAGTATATACCATGAATGAACGCGAGGTGGTTAAGGGTGGCAAGTAGATACGAAGCGCAAGCCGTAAGAAAGTAAAAGCCGAATTCTCCTGTGTCTCATTTCCCATTAGCAACCATTGGCATGTACATTGAGCACTATCTGACAGGAAAAGGTTTCTACGTTATACTCGCTGGGCGTAACCTCTTTGGTTTTAGAAAGGTTTAGCAAACGTTGGGCCGCAGTGCCATGAATACAGTGAACTAGTATATACAATGAACTCGAGGTGGTTAAAACTGGGAAGTAGACCCGAAGCGCAAGCCGTAAGAAAGTGTGCTTGTGCCACCTCTCGTTTAGTCCTTGAAATGTCCGCTGGATCGCGGTGCTTCTATATGGGGAATATATGATGAAAAGATGCGAGATGGTGGTACTTGGAGTGTTGAATAGATGGACGAACGGACACACAGACAGATGCATGGATGGACGCATCAACGAACGCAGGGGTGTATGCATGGACGAACGCAGGGACGGACGCACGAACAGACACACGCACGGACGGGCGGATGGACGCATAGACGGTCGCACAGACGGACGCATGGACAGACGGAAACAAGAACAAATGGATGGACGAATGCGTCGCCCCACTCTTCATCATTCACTCCGTGGATATGCTGCCAATTTTTTTACACATGGCGAAACCTCGCCTCATTGCAACCTATGTCCTAGCAGCAGACCCGAATTCCAGTACATATTTCTAAATTGTATGAACAAACCCAAGCCCCCATGGCAAGGGTCAGAACACCAGGAGCGATGGGAGGCTGCTCTGCGCAGCTCGCAACCGGGGTTACAGCTCCGGACAGTGACCTGGGCCAGAAGGGTCGCCGAAGCACAGCAGTGTCCGGCCACCTAGAGCGGCCCGAGGGCCTGTCGTTATCCCGCTTCCACTTCCCCTGCCACCTCCCCTCAAATGATTCCTTCGTAAATCAATAAAGTTGCTTACCTACCTACCTTCCTTCAACAAGTAAGATATCTTGATGTTCGTTCTTACATTTCTCAACATATAAACTGAACACCGTAGAACTCACAGTGCGAATAGGCGACCACAAGTGACCAAAGCGCACCTGTAACCAGCCTCTCGTCGTCGCAGAGCTGGTGACGTTCGCTCTAGACGTAGTCTAAACGTCCTCCCTGTCTCGCGCTTCTGCGGCGCGACCGATGTAGTTGGAAAGAGAAACTGGGGAAGCCTCGCGGGCGAGTGCGAAGCGTTTTACGCTTTGAGAGCGCGGCGTTCGCGCCAGACTGGACGGCATGGCGAGGAGAGAGCAAGACAGTTGCTGATGCGGAGCGCCGAGTTTTGTCGGATCAACTAGCCTTCCTGGCCAGCGGGTGTTATTTCTTCGTAACGTGCTCATGCTATGGCGTTCACGTGGTTACCTTGAGTGCATGTGGCACTGGCATTCTGCATAGGAGAGAAAAAATTTGGGAATGGAAGTCAAAACGAATGCTTGATTCATTATTAGCGATTTCATAACTTAAGTTGCTGACTGGTTATGGTTTATACGATTGATGCTGTGTCAATGTTGTAGTTTCCTCTGTTAGAGTAAATTACGTCAGGTTCTCTTTGTTCCGTTAAATTTCAGGAATATGTCATACTGCTGCGTACCAATCTGCACATCAGATAAGAACAAAAAATAAAGAAGCTTTGGCACGAGACGCCAGCATGCGCAGTGGTGGTGTAAACAGTGCCGCCGACGCTGAATTCGCAATTAGATGCGACTACAAAATGATCCACTTTTAATAAAAACTGACAGCCCAATTCGCAGGCTAAACCAGAATGCCGCTTTCTGCGCTCACGCGCTACACGAAAATAGATGGCTCACTTGTTCCTTTCGAGGAATTACCCCTGATTTCGGTTGTAAGGCTGTTCAGAGATTTATTACAGGCGTGCTGTCGTAACCACAGCTGTGACGCGTAGCGCGACGTGGTTTTATTGCTTTTAGAGACGAAGCTCTTTATAACATCACTTGGGCGGTCGTCCTTTTATCTAGCGTAGCCAGCGTATCCATGGAGTGAATGATATGATGAGTGGGGCGAAGCGTTCATCCAGCTGATGCGTGCTGTAGTGTGGTAGGAGTCCACCGACGCATAAATGACGGACAGACGCTTCGCCCCACTAATCATTCACTCCGTACATATGCCGTGATTTTGTTTACGTATTCCTCGCGTGCCGAACAGCCGCTTGCTCTTCGTTGAGAAGTCCCACTGAACGTCCCTCATCTAAAGGGGGGACCAGTTGTGGCGTGTATGGCTAGATGGCAGGCGTGCCAGCCTAAGAAGCAATTATACCACGTCGCGGCGTATCTGTGATTGCATTAGGTGGTGTGCAAGAATTCTCAAAACACCGTTACAATGAAAAACAGTGCTAGTTCAGTGATAGCAAAAATAATCTATTCAATCAATTGTAAAAAGTAATCTATAGACGTAGTACGCGGAACTCTTCTGACCTTGCTTGCAGATGGGGCAGCCGTTTTTTTTTCTTTTTCGCCAGTGCCCCCCCCCTCCCGTACTATACAGCCCGCCAACTTCAAAGTATAGTTTCGGTTTCGAGAACATGCGGATCTCTCGCAGAGATATCGCAATTTTAACTGCTCTATTATGGGCAGTGCCAATCGAAAGCAAAATAAAACCCCCGTTTGAAAATAAAACGCCCCAGTGTTGTCTTTGCCTCTGGTACTTCTTGACTCTACATTTCCAAACGAACACAAAGTTATATAAAAGCACAAAACCTTATTTTTCTCCCCACATAGAAGCTTCGCCAACAGTGAGGCAGCCTTTTAGACGGAAAGAGCGCAAGAAAGAGCACCGTGGAGCGGAGAAAAGATCGGGCCACGCCCACCTCTGAAAACACGCGCACTACATGCGATTGAGACGGCTAGAGAAAAACCCGCCGCGCACCCGCGATCTCGTAGGCCAAGGGTCCAGGCCAGTTCAGGCGAGTCGATGGAGTAGCGCGAGTCCAGATTTGTTGACTTGTGGTGGTGTGACAAACGTCGAGGGCATTCCCCTTGTGACGTAAAATTATTTCGGATTGAATAAAGTGGTGTTTGAAGTGTGCCATTCCTGCAAGACAACGCCCGTTTTGAAACCGCTAACGACATCGGAGATGGTGAGCAGCAACGCAAGGCCATTTCGCAGGTACGCACGGCTACACCGGCGTCTTTGTGAGCCGACTCGCTTCGCTTCCGCTTTTGTTTTTCATTTCGATGACATCTAGAAAGATCAGTGTATGCTAACGGATCACATACAAGTGCAAATCTTAATAGTGTTGTCAAAAGCAAGCGCTCGAGGACGAGCTCGCGTGTGAATGGCTTAGGCGACGGCCGTCGCCAGCCATGCTAGGCCTACCTATCGAAGTCGTGAATAATCAGCTGTTACCGCTATTGTGACGTGCTTGTCATTCACGAAGACGGTTTATTCATTATTTTTATGAAACAAAGCGTGGCTGTGAAATGTTGTTTGTTTCCAGCTTAATTACGAGGATACGAAGTCACGCATGCTGAGGCGCCGCATGGGGGTGGAGCCTGCTGCTGATAGCTCCTTCGCCACTGTGTGTCCCGAATCGTCGCATGTGGCACGCCACACAATGCGACACCGCCCCCGCATCGCATGGAAAATTGTATGTCTGCCGCGCGCTTTACCGTCGCCGTACGACAACGCCCCATCGCCCCCATACCGTTAACCTGCTGAACAGCGCAGCGCGCCAAGAAAAACGGACGTTAGGACTGCCCCTCGACAACCACCAGCTGTGCTACCATTACGGCGAAGCAGGCCACACATACTACTGCTTCCATTACCACCAGATGGGCTTAAGTGGATTCGCCGTCAGCACACCACCTCCACGGCGCGATGAGCGACCACATGACATTGCAGACTACCTTGCAGGAGCGCAGGACACCCTCCTCGATGATGTTTCCGATCGTCTTCGCCAGGCCGCTACGCTTCACCCCACCCAGGCAGTACGGCGGCCTTGCTCGGGACTGACCTCCAAGGCCTTACACGGAAAAATAAGAGCAACAACCGATTGAGGTGTGGTTGCTGCACGACGAACCACGGAAGACTCTCCGCCACTGACGACGATGACTCGACAAAGGCTCAAGAGCCCGCCACAACCTGATCGTTGCCATGACGTCAAAACTTCGCGGTCCGGAGAACACCTCATGGACCCAAGTCAGAACAGATTGAAGACAAATATCAACAAATATTAACAAGTATTGAAAAATTGTCGATAGCTCAAGAACGCTAACAGATTCATAAACGATGATTTCTCGGCCCATGCCTGCCTCTTGCGCAGAAATGTATCGTAGCATTCCACTGATCCAAAAAAAAAAAAGAAAACGACACGAAATCGGCTGAGCTACGTTTTGAATCCTTGGTTATCGTGAAATTTGCTGCAAATGAAATGACAACAGCTTCCGTTTTTAAAGGCCTTCGGATCGCGACGCACTGTCTGACTGCCACCTGATGAGCAGCGCGCCGTCTTCAGTGTTAACGCAAAAGTCTGGTTAATATGGTCGTGGACTTCATATGTCTCGCAGAATCGCACATCCCTACTATAATAAGCGTGACGGAAACCTGATTTCATGACGCAGTATTAGACAGTCAATTTTCGTCTAAAAAATACAGCGTGCTAAGACAGGACAAAATTGGCGGTCATGCGGTTGGCTAGCGATTTTAAGTGCGAAGCATTTTTTAGCGAACTTCGGCGACTTTGAGCGTATCTATCTATCTATCTATCTATCTATCTATCTATCTATCTATCTATCTAACAGCCTATGATTTTTAGCTCTCCTGGCCGTTTCGATATTGGTACCAATATCAAAACTGGAACGGCCTAACAGGAATGTATGATGAGCATGAGTCACTAGTCAAAACATGAAAATCATGATATGTCCGTCAGTATGTCACGAATGTCATTGTTTACATTTCATGGTCTTGCGATGGTTTTGTTCACATAACATATTGCAAAACTGATATGCTATGACATGACTGCATGGCGAACAAAAGTAACAGACCCTAACGTGGAAATCATGACATGCATTACATGTAAGTAAAAAGTACACGCAACGCTCTTGGGCACTCGCGGTCGTCTCGCTAGCTTCACATATGCCAAATTTGGTAACTATAGAACGTGAATGGATGACGAAGTTAAATGACAGGTCCAAACATGATAGTTAATATATGTGTGTCGTAGAAAAATTGACTACATGCTACGCTCACAGTACGCTCGTGGTCGTTTCGCCAGCTTCACATAGACAAAATTTCATATTACATGACGTGAATAGACGACGAAGGCAAATGAAACGTCGAAACATAAGTCATGATATGCGTGTGAAATGATACATTAACTCATGCTACGCTCAAAGCGCGCTCGCGGTCGTTTCGCTAGCTCTACGTATACAGATTTTTGTATCACGGGACGTTCGTGAATAGACGTCAAAGTTATATGACACGTGCAAACACTAAATTATGCCATATGGAAGTCACGAACGGCAGAACTTACGTCCGCCTCGTAACGTTGTGCTCATATTAAAGTAATGTATCAACCATCTTCATTCGTGCTTCATCTGTGCCTCATCTGTTCCGACTGTAGGTGGGATCTGCCTTTTTTCTTTAATATAACGAGAGGCATTGATGTGTACCTTTTTGCTGACCGGCCGGGTACTGAGTTGCTATGGTGCGAAATTTTGTTCGGAACCTTAACTTTTCCGCTAGGTACAATAACGCCCCCGTGATATGTATACTGACATTTTTGATCTTGTAAGAAATTACATAGTTCTGCACAGGATACACAAAGAGAAACTGGTATTAGGTGGTGAATTTAACCTCCCGCATATCGACTGGCAATTATTCAAGCCAATTGGATTTGATAGACAGCTTTGCGATTTGATTATCAAGATATCCTTGTCTTTAAGTATGACCCAACTTGTTAAATACCCAACTCGCGAGAATTCAGTCCTATACATTGTTTTTCATAAACGACGAGCTTTCTCGTAGTGAACACCAGTGCTACGTTATTGAAAGCTTGTCAGACCTAAAGCGGTGATTGCTAGTGTGAATGTTACTTGCAAAGCAAAAAATCTTGTGTATACGTTTGTACTAATCTTTGTCAAAGCAGATGACGCGTCTATAGTGAACGTGCTCCCTTTTACGTGCGACGAATATTGGTTTTGTAGTTCCCAGCGTAACGTTGACTGTCTGGTCAACATGTTTCTTGATATTGTTACGTCTACGAGAGGGGTTTATTCAGAGCCGACGTAACGTTCGACTGGGTGGTATACAGCAGAGAGCGCGCACCAGCGAGCTCTTGTCTGTTTGTTTGTTTGTTTGTTTGTAGCCTCTAATCCATCGCTCGTACCCACTCTGGGGGATTGGCCAAGAGAACATATAGTCTCATACGGACGATAACTGCATTATTGCTTACAACGAAAAAAAAAGGGGGGGGGAGGAGTTGTATAGTGAAGACAGTATGTTAAAAAAAGAAACCAAAGATTTAGATAGTGAGAAAAAAGAATCAACAAGAAAGTAGACACTAAAGCTATAACTTGAATTTGGGAGCCGACCAGACAGCTGGTTTTGCCAAACGCGATTAATTTGGTATGTCACGGATTTATCCAGATTTGAAAATTACTTTTCGACGCGGTTTTTTTTGAGTACCTGTTAACGTGAGCTTTATGTTGAAAAACGTATAGAGTCTTGAATAATATTACACACCGCATCGAATGCATCTCTGTGGCAATTTCCCAAAACAGAGGAACCAAAACTTAGAACATTTTATGTGGTTAAATTTAAACCTAGCTTCGCAAAAGGAATATCTAAAAGTTGTTTTCTAATTAGTGCATACTTACGACATGAGCCAAACTAATGTTCAATAATTTCTGATTCTTCGCAAAACGGACAAAGGGGGGAAGCTCTGTGTAAATAAAATTCAATGGGGGGACACGCCACCGGAATATGGAGATTAAAATTTCAAGTTTTTTTGATGGACTCCACTGGGCTTTCCATGAAAATTTGAGGTGCTGATAATTTGTCCATTGTGTGATATTTTCTATACTATCTGTCACCAACCGAACGTGCTCTTCTTCTGCCACTACCCTGTTTCCCGCTACACAGGTGCACGTACCTAAATTACATATGTGGTAACATTTCCCTCCGCGCAGACGAAGTCCACTGGGCGAGTCAAACAGTCTCTCGAGGAATAAAGCGCTTCAAACGCGCAACATGGGCAAGTTCAGTTTTTGCAGACCGTTGGCCGTTCGAAGGGAGACGCGCTATGCGGTAAACTAAATCACTGATACGGTCTAGAACAAGATAAGGCACGCGTAGTGCGCTAGCAGTTTCTCGCTCAAACCGCGTTTTCTAGTTGGTGTCCACAGCAACACTAGGTCGCCGCGATTGTACGTCTCGTGTCGGCGTCGGTGGTCAAAATGTGCCTTCAAGTGGTCTTGCGAAGCAAGAGTGCGCAAATAATCAAGCCGTCTAGCTTCTTCTGCCCGACAGATAAGCTCAGATATGCAGAGATCATGGTGGTCCAAACACGGCAAGATGGTATTCAGGGTATGACGAGGTGGTCGACCATAAAAGAAAGAAAGGACTGTAGCCGATAGTTTCACGCTGTGCGGTGTTGAATGCATATGTGATAAAAGGTAGAATACTGTCCCAGTCCTTGTGATCTGATGCGACATACATAGACAGCATGTTTGAGAGAGTTCTGGTAGTTCGTTCAGTTAGACCGTTTCTTTGGGGATGATATGGTGAAGAGTGCCGAAACCTTGAGGCACAGACACGAAGCATCTCTTCCACTACGTCTGTTGTGAATTGTCGGCCACGGACACTGATTACAATTTTGGGAGGTCTATGTCGAAGAATTACAAAACGTAGCATGAAGAGAGACACATCGGCTGCAGTTGCCGATGGTATGGCAGCTGTCTCGCAGTACCGTGTTAAATGGTCGGTGCAGATGACTATCCAACGATTTCCATCAGCAGACCAGGGAAAGGGCCCAAGGAGGTCAATTCCGACTTGCTCGAATGGAGTTCTAGGGGGCGGCACCGGATGTATTAGCCCTGGAGGAGCACTTGTTGGGCGCTTATGACGTTGACACTCGTTACAGCGAGACACGTATTGTTCCGTCATCTGGCGCATTTTGGGCCAGTAGAATCTTTCTTCGAGACGGCAAAGAGTTTTCGCTGTGCCTAGATGACCGGATGTTGCGTCATCATGCATATTCTGTATGACATAAACGCGAAGACTCTCCGGAACCACCAGAAGATATTGCGAGCCGGTGCTGGTGTAGTTATTTTTGTAAACTAGCCCGTCTCCGATGCAGAAGCGTGTAAGCGATGATTTTGGTTTGATAGCAAGAAGTTGCTGTATGGAGCTGTTCTTTGTTGCTCATCCTTAAAGGTCTTGGCATCGAAAAATGGTTGGTCCAGTGATGCGATGTAGGTGTCGAAGTAGTCCGCGTCACATTACGTCGTTGGAAGCGGTAGTTGCGAAAGACAATCTGCGTCAGCGTGACGTCGGCCGCTTTTATAGGAAACCGTGAAATCATAATCTTGTAGACGAAGGGCCCAGCGCGCCAGCCGACCAGATGAGTCGCGCAGATTGACCAACCAGCAGAGAGAATAATGGTCTGTCACGACGGTAAAGGGGTGTCCATACAGGTAGGACCGGAAGCGCTGCACTGCGATGATTACTGCAAGGCATTCTTGCTCCGTGACTGTGCAGTTACGCTCGAACTTGCTGAGCGAGCGACTTGCATACGCTACGACTTGTTCTTGGTTATCCAAGCGTTGAACCAGGACGGCACCTACTTCAATACCGCTGCCGTCTGTGTGAATCTCAGTGAGAGCCAGAAGATTGAAGTGCCCAAGAATCGGATGAGACGTCAAAAGAAACCTCAACTTCGAAAAAGCAGACTCACATTCAGGGGTCCAGTCGAACTGCGCACCTTTCTGAAGCAGACACGTGAGCGGGTATGCAATATTGGCAAAGCCAGGAATGAATCGGCGAAAGTATGAACAAAGTTCCAAAAAGCTGTGCAGTTCTTTCACCGAGTGAGGTCGCTTAAATGCTTCCACTGCGGCCGTCTTGGCGGGATCCGGTCGTATGCCTTTTTTGTCTACTAAGAGTCCAAGGACGAGTGCTTGGCGCTCTCCAAAACGACATTTCTTTGAGTTGAGCACCAAGCGAGCTTTGCTTAGTCAGTCCAGCACGAGGCCAAGGCGTGTGTTGTGCTCACAAAAATGGCGCCCAAAAATTACAACGTCATCCAAGTAACACATACACATTTGCCACTTCAATCCACGCAAAATGTTGTCCATAAAGCGCTCAAAAGTTGCAGGTGCATTGCAGAGTCCAAACGGCATCACATGAAATTCAAATAGTCCATCTGTTGTACCAAATGCCGTTTTTTTCTTGTCTTCTTCGTGCATTGGAATCTGCCAGTAGCCTGACCTCAAATCCACAGACGAACAGTATGAGGCCGATGATAGACAGTCGATAGCATCATCAATCCGCGGGAGTGGGTATACGTCTTTTTTAGTGATGGCGTTGAGACGGCGGTAGTTAACACAAAATCGCCATGTCCCATCCTTCTTTTTATCTAGAATTACTGGAGCGGCTCACGAACTACATGATTCTTGAATTACATTATTTTTGAGCATCTCGCAAACCTGTTCATTGATCACTGCGCGTTCCGAACGTGATACACGATATGGTTTCTGTCGGAGAGCTTTGTGCACTCTAAGCCGGAAAGGACTAAAGTGGGGTATGCCATTGGTCCTTTAGGGGACTAAATACGCTGCCACAGATTTTGAACCAATTTGGACTAACTGCGAGAGCAACTGCAAGGGTTCAACCATTACCCCCTAGTATTTACTCCACTTGGTTTAAATGTTGGTGCAAATAGAATGATCCAGTGGGACTAACAGTAGAACCGTCTGGACGAATGGCGAAAAAATGGCGGCCCTGCACTTGTGCAGAATATTTTATGTTTATGCTAATTTAATCATCAGTGAAGAACGCTGTATTTGGTCATGCAACACACACACACACACACACACATGTATATACATACGCACTATTAATTTAAAGTGAAACACCACAAACGTTGACCGCCTGCGCTACACTACAGAGAAACTATCGTATATACATAGCACAGTATTTTGGCCTCCCATGTTGTGCCAGTGGGCGACTTTTACTCAGCTTAAAAAACAATAAACATTGACACCGTAACGTAAAAATTTACACGGGCTGATTCGTAGCACCGAAGCGCACCGATCTTTTAATGTGGATCCAACTAATCTTCAACACCCCTCCAGCAAGAGAATACGAATCATCAGCTGGCTATCGATCATGTCGGCTGAACCAGCGTTCGCATTCCTGATGCACAAGTCCGCAAACACAAACATAGCAGCGGCGCTCAAGCAGGAACGTCGGAGAAGCGACCAGGCGCCACGCCAACTGGATACCGTGTCGGCTTGCCGACAGCGTCGCTAGGCTTACGAGGAGTACGGCTAAACGACCACCGGCGATCGCAACACGCGGCTCGTGTGGAATTTGCGTCGCCGTTATTTTATAGGCGCACATTAACAATAGGTAGGTGTCCAATGTTCGCGGTGTCTTACGGAGTGATGTATATATCTGTATAGTTACAGCGACGAGACCGTTCGCAGGCGCGGTTCTTTTATCGTGTTGGTAAGTCGCTCGCTGTGCACCGCCGGCCACACGATTTGTCGTATCTGCGATCGCCTTCACGCTTGATTTTCGACAACGATGGTCGCATGAAGAAAAAGACAAAAGTTTGTCTGAGCTTTAACACAGGAGATATAGTTTTAAGCAGAAGAAAGTCTATTCGACGTTTACTTCGCGTGTGCCGGCAATGCACTAACACCGGCAGCCAGCTTGGTATAAAGATGACGTGCGAAGCATACTTTTCTTTATATATCGCTTTGAAGTTGTGGCCAGTGACTGTACGGGTACACTACCGCTGACGAACTGCTCACTTTTATTAGCTTTGTCAGTGTACTTCGCAGTTCTAATTCAGCACGTTGAAGCGATCGAGTTATCCGCATTGCCCGTGTTCGCGGAGACTTTCAGTTGATTTCGGCCCGCCCGTGCCGGCATAGTGGAAACGCGAGGGCGCTTGCTGTGTGCACTGACTGCGCGTTGTACTTGCCTCTTATAACATCTTCTATTCGTTCCATAGTGCTTCGCTTTCACAGTCGCGTAGAGCCGATATAACTTGCTTCCGTGATCACCGACCGCGCCGAGCATTGCAGTGCCGCATCGACGGAAGGCGATCACGGCGCAGTTACCGTCCCTGTTGGTCCCTTCATTGCCGGGCGTTTGCGCACGACACGAACTGTCACGCATTTACTCCCCGTTGGAACAACCTTTCGTCCGTTGGTTTAACGACTGCAGTTAGTCCAACACGGGCGTCGAACCGGCACATCGATGGATCAGCCGGTCACGCAATTTTTGCTGTTCATGCAGGCTGTCTGCGTTGCAACGTCGGAGCACCCACTTATCTACAGTCAAGGGAACCAGGATTCTTCAAGTTTCAGCGTTGAATCTATCAACGACCGAGGATACATGGAGACCTGCACAGCCTCTGATTTCAGTCAGTGCCCAATACCAGTCTCCAAACAATGGGATGATCCGGAGGCGGCCTGTTGCGACTACACCGTACATAAGGGAGCAAGCGACCGACGACAAACTGGGCGTGGAACCGGCACATCGATGGATCAGCCGGTCACGCAATTTTTGCCGTTCATGCAGGTTGGTCACTTACCACACCACGAGAAGTTCGTTCTTTTCCTTTCGCCGGTTCCACCCCAAGTGTTTTATGACTGTGTAAGGTCGCACTGTATTGTACATTGTCGCACAAAACGGCGGTTCCAGTTGTTGAAGCAATGGAGTTTTTATTTACTTTTGCTCTTGTTGTGTGGAGATATTGAAATGAACCCGGGGCCTGATGCGGCAACACTGCAGAAAATTTTGGACGGACAAAGTGAAATTAAGGTACAACTTAATGGCATTGAAAGGAACCAAACTGCACAAAAAGCTGCTCTAGAAGACTTGACGAAGCACATGTCGTCCTTGGAATCTGCAGTTGCTGGATTTTGGAATGTAGAAGCAGCAGTATATGAATGTAAAAAGCTGTGCGACCATCAAGAACGCAGTAGGCAGTCTCCGATGTCAAAAGTAGACGACCTAGATAATCGCAGTAGGTGATGTAATATTTTCTACGGCATAGCAGACAGCGATAGCAAGGAACCGTGGTCAGAGCCGGAAAAGCACGTCAAAAACATATGCACAAGCATGCTCAAAATCACACCGCAGTTCATCGAATGAGCGCATAGAATCGGCAAATAAATCCCGGGAAAAAATCGCCCTGTGATCGCTAACTTTGCCTCTTACAAAGAAAAACAGGAGCTTTTGATGAGTGCGAAGAATCTAAAAGGAACTGATATCAGCCTATCAGAAGATTTCTCGCCTCAAAGGCGAACGATAAGGCGGCGGCTTTGGAAATTCGCACAGGAGCACAAAACTGATGACACGCAGGCTATAATAAAAAACGACACCCTCTACTTGAACAAAACCAAATATGTTTATGATGAGAGTACAGAAGAAGTCGTATGAAGCAAGTGACCATGCAGCGATTCGTCCGGCAAAATATCTTTTCTTGTAATCAATTGCCGCAGTAATAAGAATAAGGTTGATGAACAAAGTAGCCTCTTAGAAACTGTTAAATCATTAGTCGTAATAGGAACAGAGTCGTGGCTTGATGAGAGCGTAGCTGACAGTGAAGTATTCCCAGCCACCTTTGTATGCTTCAGAAAAGATCGGAATAACCGTGGTGGGGGCGTATTTGTTCTGGTTGACGAAAGCATTGCGTCGTGTCAAACTATAGTGCGGGAAAGCAGATGCGAAGCAGTATGGTGCCAAATAAGACTTCGGAATGGTAAAACGTTATCTGTGTGAATGGTAACACGTTATCTGGTAAAACGTAATCTTTTACCACCCACCGCAGGCCTCTGTAAAAACATTATCGGAACTTACGAGCCAATGAGAAAAAATTAAAACTGATTGCACTGTTGTCCCTGGAGATTTTAACCTTCCAGATCTTGATTGGCACAGCCAGCCTGCCTTTTTAGGAATTATTGGCAGGCTATATACTGCTATGACCAGTATTGTTGGCTTATTTTCACTTACGCAGACGGCTCTGGAGCCCAAAAGAGATAATCATGTTCTTGATTTATTTTTCACAAATGCACCAGATAAAGTTTTGTCCACAGTAGTCATACCAGGAATTGGCGACCACGAAGCTGTTGTCTGTAACATGAACATGAGCTATCAAAATACTACTACTACTAACGACCGGCGTATTTTCAACTATGCGAAGGCAAATACTGATGAAGTCGGGGCCGAGCTTGACAATTACTTTGTTGTCTTCGAGACACTTGCAGAATCAATTTCAGTACAGCAGCTTTGGTCAAATTTCAGATAAGTTTTTGAAACTACGTGACCGTCACGCGCCGTCTTCAGTGCTATTTGAAAGGCGTCAAAGAAGCAAGCCATGGTTTACAAAAATGTTACATGCCTTAGAACAGAAACGGAAAAGGGCTTATCACCACCATTTGCGCAATCCATCCATTCAAAATCTTCGTAAGCTTAAGGAAGTTGCGTCTCATTCAAAAGGTGCTACGACAGCTGCGAAAACTGCATATTTTCAGTCATTTCAATCATGCCCTCAGCAAATTTAAAAGGAACTATGGAAACATGTGAAAGGAAAGAAAAAGGACTCTGTTTCAAAGCCTGCTCTGGAACAGAATGGCGTTGTCATTGAAAATGCTGCTGAAAAAGCTGAGAGCTTCAATTCGTATTTTACCTCTGTTTTTTCCGTACTAGGAACGAAAGCAAATGCGTACCAATTATCTGTACCTTCTCCGGGCAAGACTCAGATGGACAATATTGTATTTTATAGCCAAGGAGTTGAAACCCTGCTAAAGCGCCTAGATATATCAAAAGCTTCTGGACCTGACGGACTGCCTAACGCTCTTTTGAAATCCTGTGCGCACATAGTGTCTCGGTATATAGTAATAATCTTCGAAAAATCTTTACGCGACTGTGCCTTACCTAGTGATTGGAAATTGGCTGCTGTTGTACCTATTCACAAATCGGGACCACTGGAAATTGTTTCAAATTATCGTCCTATATCGTTAACAGCCGTTTGCTGCAAAAGTTTCAAGCATGTCTTATACTCATCAATAATGAAGCATTTAGAAGCCAATTTCATGTTAAATGAACGCCAACATGGCTTTCGCAAGGGCCTTTCCTGTGTGACCCAGTTATTTAAATTTACTCATGAGGTAGCATGCGCACTGGACAACCGAACTAGTATTGACTGCATTTTTTTAGATTCCAGAAAAGCGTTCGATTTGGTTCCCCATAATTTATTATTGGAGAAAATGACCCAATACAAGATTAACCCGTAAGTTTTTAACTGGATAGCAGAAAACCTAAATTCCAGGCAGCAGTACGTCGTCGTGAATGGTGAACAGTCATCCACTACCAATGTGACGTCCGGGGTCCCTCAGAGGTCAGTACTGGGCCCATTATTGTTTTTAATGTATATTAATGACATCACCCTGGACGTCCAATCGTCAATGAGAATGTTTGCAGATGACTGCATCATTTATACAGCAATAAACTGCGAAAGTGATCAGGGCGCAGTTCAAGACGACTTGGACAAGATAAATGCATGGTGTAAAAAATGGCAAATGCAACTTAATTTAGAGAAGACAATGTGTATGACGTTTTCTAGAAAGAAGGATAAACCTTCGCCTTCGTATACTATAAACAAGAAGGTCTATAAAATAGTTTCTGAGAACAGGTATTTTGGCGTATTTTTCACGCCAACTTTGTGTTGGCACCGTCATGTTGATTATGCGACAGCTAAGGCTTGTATATCGCTGTGGTTCCTGCGGTGAAACACGCGTGAGTTTCCCCAGTTCACGTGGGAATTACTGTACAAATCATGCGTGCGGTCGATACTTGATTACGCGAGTAGCGTATGGGACCCGCCCACTGCCCTCGATAAAGATAAATTAGAAAAAGTGCAGAACATGGGCACCCGTTATGTCCTGGGAAATATTATTAAGAGCCACAAATTCAGCATGACGCACTGCAAGCAAGCTTTAGGATGAGAACAGTTGGTCACACGCCGGGCTAAGCAGCGTCTGAAGCATTTCCATGATGTATACTCATCTCGAACTTGTATTCCTCGTGACAGTTACATCTTTCCACCTCATTGCGTGTCTGGACGAGTCGATCACATTTACAAAGTGCGGGAGTACCAATGTAAGACAGCAGCGTTCAGTAATTCTTTTTCCCTAAAACGGTTTCCCAGTGGAATCGATTACCTTCAGCGATCGTTGCCGCTGTTGGTAGTGATTCATTTCGTCCTTTGTTTGAATCAATTAAATTGTTGAGTTGATGACCGGTGTTTTGTTGTGTGGTATACATATTGTATTTGTTTTTCTGTATGTTACCCGCTGGCATATTTTATACATTTTTGTTATTCTCCCTTATGTTGTGTATTCAGTGTACTTCCTACTATCTGGATAGGCTGTACTGTACTTGCCGCAAATTGAGCTTGTGTTCTGTCTTGTAATCATGTATTCCCCCCACTGTAACGCCTTATGGCGCTGTGGGTATCAAATAAACAAATAAACAAAAATAAACAATTAACTTTGCCGAATTTCGGCTTGGAGTGTGAGATGTCGCGTCGATTCGATGCTTTATGCGAGAAGCAGGGAATGACGGTGGGTCGTGCTGAGCGAAATAAGAAATACCGGCATGTTTGCGCAGAATACTCGCCAGTTCATTACGTTCCTTGGTGCTGAGTGACTTGTCAATCATAGCCATAATAGTGGTGTCTCTGGCGTGCAGATTATCGCAACGGGTGCTATCCGGGCAATCACTGCTTTCTGCAAGGATGGCAAGCGAGAATACTTGGTGTTCACGAATCTCTGCAAGTTTCAGACCCTCCGGCCACACTGTTGCTTCGTCAGAGCAATTAATCACCCATAAACCAGTATGCCCTTGCGCAACCGATAGCGTGCAGTAGGGTATTAAAACTGTCTTCTTTATGCAACTGAGATGCATGGGCTCCACAGTTGCGTCAAATGTTTTCTCGCTTGCAGGTGAACAGACAACAGGGACACATTTCGCAGACAATGGCGGCACAGTTGTGTCCACGGACACGCAAAGAGCACTTTCCTGACAGAGCCAGTTTTCTATAAACGCAACTGGGATATCGCAATCTACTGTAGTTTGTCCTGTGCGACAATCGACAGTGGCACCACATAGCTTCATGAAATCTAGTCCCAGAATAACGTCATGCGTAGTATGAGGGAGAACAGCAAACTCTGCAACGAAGTTCTTGCACGCCAAACTAACAGTCACAGTGCAGACACCAACAGGTTGTAACACATCTCCGCTCACTCCACAAAACGTATCAGGACGGTCCCAACGAAACATAACTTTTTGTCCAAGGAGGCGGGTGAAAACTAAACTCATCACTGACACGGTTGCACCTGTGTCCACCCACGCCATTGTCGGTACACCATCGATAAGCACTCGAACCTTATTTCGAAACATGGAACCTAACGGAGGTATATCTGTTGAAATCGAAGACTGTCCGGTGACCTCACCTCCAACGGCCGTGCCGGCTATTTTTCCGTAGGAGGCGTGGAGTGGTGGCGCCGAGGAGACGGTGATCGGTTGGCGCGAGGGGCAGGCGGTGGTGTCACACTGCGGTCAGAGGCCAGAAATTGATTGCGTAGCGGTCCTGGGATTTCGTAAGACACGCTTCCCGGGAAGGTCGGTGCTCGGGTAACGCCGGAACGGTTATATCTCGGTGATCGGTCGTACCTTGGCGCCTGCCGGTAGTTTCAATACCTGGCAATGTGGCCTTCGAAGCCACAGTTGTAGCATACCGGTAGAGGACGCCCGCCAAACCAATACTGAGATCGCTCAGCAGTGAAGAGTCGGTGACGAGCTTGCTGAGCGGGGGCTGCCCACCTATGTGTGGTGGGGTCGTGACGAAGGCGTTGGCCATATCGCTGGTCGGTCGCGAATGAGTCGCGGCGTGGCCACGGAGTTCCAGTTTCGCTGACGTTTGTCACACATACCGATGATGAAAAAGGAGCTCATGGCGCCGCCGTGTAGTAGGGTGGATTGGTAGGTGGATGAGGAATGGTTTCGTCAACCCCACCACCTTGTCGCTGCAGCTCTTCACGCACCATCGCCCAAGTAGTAGCGGCAAGGTCGGTGGGCGGGTTTACGTCGACGCTGGCGACCGTTGTCACATTTGCCAGCCTGCCGAATTTCGAGGCAATGCGACGAGTCTTCAGTTTTTCAAACGTACGGCAGTGATGTTGGATGTCGGAGACAGAGGTGAGGTCATCCCTGCCTATCAGAAAATTGTAAACGTCTTCCGCTATGCCTTTCAAGAGGTGTCCGACCCTGTCTTCTTCAGACATCTGCGGGTTTATATTCTTCCAAATTTAAGAACGTCCTCTATATAAGCAGTGCACGTTTCTCCAGGAGTCTGAGCTATTCCAGCCAGAGTCTGCTCCGCGCGTTTCTTCTTTGAGTCGGAGTCACCAAAACACTTCTTCAGTTCTTGAGGAAAAAGAGCCCATGTTGTCAAAGACTCTTCCTGGTTTTCATACCACATCAGAGCAGTGTCCGTGAGAAACAGTGCTACGTTATCCAGCCGATCGATAGAGTTCCAGTAGTTGTACCGGCTCACCCTTTTGTAGTGCGTTAGCCACGCGTCCACATCTTCTCCTGCCATTCCCGCGAACGGGCGGGGTTCCATGTAGTGATGCCTAGGTGTATCCAGCGTAGACCTGCATGAAGTCGAGGCAGTTGATTCCTGACCTTCGCTCTCGGCCATGACGATTGTTGTCGGTGGCAGACCGGCAAGACGACGGCTCTGGCGAACTCCGAACAGCTCTGGCTCCGTGGTACGTCGACGTGCCGTACCCAGCACCTCCACCACTCTGCTACGTCTACGAGAGGGGTTTATTCAGAGCCGACGTAACGGTTGTCTGGATGGTATACAGCAGTAAACGCGCTCCAGCGAGCTCTTGCCACCAACCGAACGTCCCCTTCTTCTGCCACCCTCCTGTTCCCCGCTACACAGGTGCACATACCTGAATTACATATGTGGTAACAATATTATCACAACTGTATTAGTAGTCAAGTTTCTATGAAATGTGTTGAGTGCGACGGACGACATCCTTGGTACAATTAGCAAAGCATTCACCTTCTGCGCCGCGGTAAACGTGTTTGCAAACGCTGTCACAGCGACAACTCCTAAGTTGGTCTTTTAAAATCAATAAAGACCACACTAAGAGGCAAAGTTTATGTAGCGAGACAATTTTACTATAACGTCACCCTATCATTTATTCCCAAAGGTAACCCGTTGATGTTCTGAAAAATAATCAGTCCTAAAGTCTCTACTATTTCGTCATTTCTTATTGATAAAACCCCCTCTTCTGAGCCTTTCTGCATTTCCGAGGCGTTCAATCATTTTTGATGCTGCCGGGCAACGCAACGCTGCGGACGCGCATCACTTCGGCTCAGCCTTTTTTGAATGTTTTCTGCAGTTTTATCAAGTCAAATACCCGGCAATCGACCACCACTGGATAGATCGAGTCCATCCGAACGCTTCAACACCAAAAACCTTGGTGAGAGACCTTTTTTGAAGCTTTTTCGATGGGAAAAACCACCCGAGCTACAAGTGTGCCTAGCTAAGCCTACACCGACAAGGCCGACGCCGGCCTCGGGAAGGGTGGTCAACTCTGCCGAGTTGTAAGCCAAGGGATCGGACGCATCTCCGAAATGGACGTAGATGATGCAGAAGTGGGAAAAACTCCAAGTAATGATTCTGGAGAGGACGATAGCGATCCGACGAGATAAGACGCTGACGGCGACGTGGAGGGCTGGATCGAAGTCACGTATAAAAGGAAGGGCCGTGTGAGCCCTGGCGAAGAGTCAGCACAGAAATGCACCCGCTTAAGAAGCCCGACGCGCAGATGTGGGAAGAGCATCGTGAGCAAGATTTTATAGACAAGCAAGATGCCAAGGCTACCTGCAGATGACATCAAGATAATCGTCAGACCAAGAGACGGACTGAGCATTAGACACACGTGCAGAGCCAGCCTCGACGAAGTGATACGCCAAGAAGCAGGGGTGAGCAACGACGAAATCTTCATGATCAACCCCAACCTCACACAAAATATCCTGGTGATCAGCACACCGGACGAAATTCGTCAAAATCAAGTGTAAAGGAAAACCACCGATTGGCGAAGAAACCAGACCGAACGCCGTTTCTCGTTTTAAACTTCTTCTTTTGCAGTACTAGCCTGCACACGTTTATTCCTTTTCTTTTCCAACGTACTCCCGCCCCCAGTAGCATCACTCAATTCCAGTCTGTGCGATTTCTGCAGTGGTTTTCTGAAAAACTTCCCGTCTTGAGCTTTCACTCAACAAGGATAGACTGTTTGGGGAGAGTGTGTGCAAGCTGCAGCTGTTCGACGTCCTTCACGAATACTTCCAGCTGAACATATCGAACCCAAAACATTTCAGACTTGCTTAGCTCCCGTGCCAAAATTGTTTCGCTGAGCAAATTTTGAAGTCCAGGGCATCGATTCACAAAGCGAAAGACCCAGGCGGTGACGCGCAGGAGCTTCTGCAGGTCCTCATGCTTCCTTATATTGATCACCGGGTGTAAGTTTCTGGACGACACTTGAAGAAATACATGTTGCGTCTCAATCTCTGCCTCTTCGTTTACTGGTTTGTACTGGTTTGATTCTGGAGGCCAGCTTGATTTTTGCTGCGAAAACCATTCAGGTCCATACCACCAATAGCGACCTGCACGTAGAGTCCTTATCGGTATACCTCTGGTCAGTACATCCACCGCGTTGTCTTCGCCAGGGCTGTAGCGCCATAACGCTGTTTCCGTAACTTGCGTTATTTCAGTCACTCTGTGGTTTACAAACTGACTCCACTTGCTATGGTTTCCGCGGTTTCAGCTCAGTGTGATCATGGAGTCAGTCCACATGACGCAAAGGAAATGCTTGAAATCCCACGAGGAGCAAATGTACTTTAGCAATCTGGCTCCCACTACCGTGGCCATAAGCTTGACCTTTGAAAGCGTTAATGTCTCAATAGGTGCCACTCTTGACTTCGCTACTATCAGAGAGGTAGTGGAGTTTCCACCTTCACCAAATTCTCTCAAATAGGCACATGCTCCATAAGCCTTCAGGCTGGCGTCGACGACTATATGCAGTTCAGCCTCTTTAAGTGCTCCATGCAGTCCGTCTGTCACGCAACACGGAATCTTTATGTGGCCGAGCTGTATTACATCGGCACACCAGGCTGCCCACTGCGTCTTGATCTCCGCGGGCAATTCTTTATCCCAGGAATGGCCGAAAACCCAAACACGTTCAAACAAAAGTTTCGCAGTGATGGTGAATGGCGATAGAATGACAAGCGGGTCATAAATTCGAGAATCAACCTTAAGTAGGGTACGTTTCGTGTCGAGCTGGCCAGTCACTAAACACTTGGCCACAGACTTGGAAGAAAATTTGAAGTAATCATTTCCAATATCCCATTGCATTCCCAATACCGCAGCTGCTTCTCCGGATGCTCCTTCTACTTGCTCCTCCTGGCTGTTGAAAATGTTCTGCAGCTGATGGTCATTGGTCTTCCACTTTCTGAGCTTCATGCCAGCATCTTTCATGATTGCTTTCGACTGCTCATAGATGCGCCGACCTTCATGGAATGTCTCCGCACCTACCGTCGACATAAAATGCCTTCTTTAATGTAGAAGCGAGCCCTTTGTCTTCACATGCGTTATCTAAGGGATAGGGAATAGTTGCCATGAGCAAAAAAGGGCTTGACGTTGATCCAAACGGTACCCGTGTCATGCGCCATTCGACGAGCTTACGGTGTTGGCTTACGGAAATAAGAGTCAAACCAGAAAAACCGGAATGCATCTCGGTGAGTCTCCTGTATCTCAATTTGTAAGAATGCCTTTTCGATGTAGGAATTGATGGCGACAGGGTACCACCGAAACCGAAGAAAGATTTGCAGCAATTCTGGATTGAGGTTCACTCCTTTATTCAAGCAGTCGTTAAGGGATGTTACACCTTGGGTGTGTGACGATGCGTCGAACACTACACGCAGTTTGGTAGTTAACGATTCCTCTTCTATCACTTCCTGATGTGGCATATAATATATAGTGTGATCTCGATCCTGAGGAGTATCCTTAGGCACCACTTCCGCGTGACCCAACTCCAGATATTGCCGGATTACTCTGTCATATCGCTGCAACATGCCTTCCATCGTTGATAGCCTCCGTGTTAATCTTTGTAGACGCGATAGCGCGATTTCCCGGTTGTTCCCTAGAAGCGCTTTTTTATCTTCTTTCCAAGGCAATTCCACAGTGTATCTGTCACTTTTCTTGCTAATGGTCTCATGGAATCGTGCGAAAGACTCGTGGGAGGAAGGTTCCGTTGAATATGCGATGCCCGTTGCTGCTGGTTGCCAAAAAGATTGTAAGATCTGCGAGGTTGATTCGTCATCAACGATTGCTTGCACTTTCATAATGCCGGCCATTAGGCTAGAGCTGCCGTCAAGAAAAGCTTTCTGGTGACTGGGTCCTTGTAGCGTCCATCCAAAAGCAGTATCGATTGCTACCAGTCCTGAAACTTCTGCACTTTTGACGATACGTTCTGGCATGATTTGCCAGAAGTGGTCAGCGCCGATCAACAAGCTGAGGCTATTTTCCGTTTCCGCATCATACTTTTTTTCGTCCGCAATGACCTTGCCTTCAAGACACAGGTTCTGAACGAAATGGCTGTGAGCTTTCGGGGAAGCAATATCGTGGCAGATAACTGGAACAACGATTGCGCGCAACGTGCAGGTTTCAGAACCGTGTTGGCTATGCAGAGGAACTTCTACCACTTGCCGTCGTTCCACAGTACTTGGTGAGGAACAGCGAAACGTATTCAGTGCAAGTTCAGTTTCTCCCAGCACCTGTAGGTGTAATGTCTTGGCGAGATCTTCCGTGACAAAGGATCGCTGGCTCCCTTCGTCGAGAATCCCTCGGACATACCTTGTTTTGCCGTTTTTTATGACAAAGGCGCGAAACGTTTGTAGATATACTTCACTGCGATTTGTTGTGCCCCCGCTCAGTGAATCTTTCTCACGCAGCATAACTGATTGTGAAGACACTATTCCTACTGTGCTGCCGGAGGAGTCAACTGGACGAGAAGGTGTCGCTGTTTGTTTCGTAGTATAGTGCGGGTCGCACATACTTGATGCGTGCCTCCCGTGGCAACTCGAGCAGGTGTGTTTGACGCGGCACGAACGTGCCTGATGTCCTCGGGACGTGCATCGATAGCAGCGGTTGTCTTTCGCAAGCATTCCTTTCTTCGAATCGATGGCAAGGTTCACGTCACAAGCGCGGGTGCCATGTTTCTTCGACTTGCAGAAGAAACACTCAACCCAGCTGCTCGATGTTCTGTGTTAGTACGGAAGCCGTGCTGGTGCTGTCGCTTCGAGTCCTCTGTGCACGGTCATCCAGCAGTCGGTCATTAAAGGGCTTGCACTGCTCTCGACGTTCTAGCTCTATACGTGTATAGGTGAGCAGCTGCTTTAACTCCGCATCAGATGTAGCAGCTGCCACGCTTGGCTCAGACATTGGCAGCAGACCCGTTTTCTCTTAGTGGCTAACTGCGCTTTGCACGTGTGTAGGCCAAAATGATGTCGTACGGTAGGGCTTCCTGTGAAATGTCAATCAGCATAGCGGAAAAGCTAAGCGTAGGACCATTTAGTGCAGTTAAACAACGGATATTCAGCTGCACAGCATCATAAAGTCGCCTAAGGCCGCGGACGTCGCTTCCCGACTTAATGTGAGGTAGATTGCGAAGAGCTGATAGGCGGTGTTGCTCGATCCGTTTTCGATCTCCGAAGCGTTCCTTCAATAACTCGATGGCATCTGCATAACAGGCTTCGGAAGTCGGAAAACCACATATCGCAGCTGCCGCTTCACTCGCAAGATAATGACGTATATAGAACTTCGTCGTTGTTGACAAAGTGTTGTTCAGGTGGTGGACAGTTTGCTCAAACTACTCCCAGAAAGCCGACCATTCATGTATATCACCTCTAAATATTGGCATGCCAAGGTTCGGCAGCCTTGGGCTGATTGCGGTTGGCACGTAAGATGGTGATGTGTTTGCGTTCTGAGGAGCAGCCGCTGCTGTACTGTCTCCATGTCGCAAACCGTCTATCTTGAAGCGAATCTCAGCGAGCATGCTTATAGCTTCGTCGTTATACTCTGCTGCCGCGACATACTCAGCTTCGAGCTCCTCGTCCGCTACATGCTCCTCGAGCGCATCATTGATCTTCGAGAGCTCGTTGTTGCTCGCTGACAAACGGTCATAAATACCTGTGAGTTTGGGCTTGTCCGTGGTAGGGTCACTTAGCAGTGACCTTGCTTCTTGCAGAAGCTTGGTGTTCTGGGCTCGTCGAGCGGAGCGCTTCGTCTTGAGGCGATCCATCGGATCCATTGCGAAAACCAGCGCCACTGGATACCAGCGTCGAGCGTCATGCCTGTTATTGGCCCAATATCGCACTGGTACTGGAACGCACTGGGTAGTCTGCGCAAAATGGCTTCACTGGGTTGAAACGAGGGGTGCGCATTCACCATGAATAAGTGAATATAGAAAAAAAGAAGCAATATTTCACACATTCCTATTACAATAAAACATGAAACAAAATAAAATATTATAGAATACGACTGTATTTGAACTTGTCACCTTCGAATTTCAATCCGAGTACTTGACCCACTAATGCACGCCAAAACATGTCGCTTGGGTCGTAAATTGACTAATAATGCTAAAATCCCGCCATTTGACTTCATGTTTACAAGTCGCAGAGTCAAGATTGACGCGATATTTCTTTCCAAATAACAATCGCGTCTTGATTCGACAGAGGCGACCGGCTTTCGGGCACCGAATGACGTACAGATATTGGCAAGAGCACACAGTTTTTCAAAGACTCTACGTCTTAACTCTGAAAAATCTGAACTTGACTCGAGAAGCAGCCACAGATTGTCGGCTGTTGCTGCTGATATTTTTTTATTTGATAGTTGCTTCTCTCACCTGCTACTGGTAAACATGTAGAGATCATTTAAAATGACTTGTTCGGTACATACGCGCCCACAGGTTTGAATATTGAGCGTTTTTTTGTGCAGGCGACGATACAGCAGTATACATTAACCATGCCAGTGTACAGGTTTGCAGTTATATCGATACCTGCAACTCGGAAACCATCGAAGAAAATACTAATGCAATCCACTGAAGAAGTATGCCAGTGTGTTAGTTTACTAAGGCGTACCAAACTAGCAACTCAAAATTGTGTGTTCTTACATTTAAATCAGAGAAGTACCAGCTACTGCGCTCCCAATGAAGCTTTCGGTGACATCCTGTGTTGCTGAAAGCACGACACATCGATCGTTGTCGCTCCTCGTGTGGGCACCGCACACATGAAGAATTGGTTGATTTAGGTTCAGGGATGTCTTAACCGTACTTCACAGTTATTCCTACACTTTATAATTGTGCTTACCTTAAGCAAAAAGCGCCGGTAGCATGTAAACTAACGCGGCCGGCACGATAAGGATAATGCTTGCTGGGACGGGGCAATGGGTAAGGCCACTCTCGATGCAGCTGAGTTGCGACGCTTGAACTTTCTGCATCTGAGCTTCGTAACAGTTCTAACTATTACCTAAACTGTACGAGGAGTAAGTAGAAGTTCAATCGTTGGCAGACATGCATTTCCGGAGTGGCGATACCAAGCGACAGCTGTTCTTCTGGCCTCCGCTGGCAGTATACAGCGGCGTGCCAGTGTACAGATTTGCAATATATATACCAACAACTCAAAAACGCCCTAAAACATACTAATGCAATTCGCTGAGAACGTATGCCAGGGAATCTGTTCACGAAGGCGCACCAACTTACCGACTGGAAATCGCGTGTTCCTACATATCAGTCAGAGAAGTACAGGCTAAGTACGGCTGGCAGCTTTCGGTGACAGCCTGCGTAGCTGAAAGCGCGACGCATCGATGGTTAGCGCTCCTTGTGCGGACATCGACACAAGGCGAAATAGTTTATTTAGGTTCATGTATGTCAAAAATATACTTTACAGTTATTCTAACACTTTCAAATTGTGTGTGCACGAAGCAAGAAGTGTCAGTAACATATACACTGACGTGGCTGGCACGATAGGCCTAGTGCTCACTCGGCTGCCCACTAGGTAAGACCGCACACGACACGGTGAGTTGGGATGGTTAAAGTTCCTGGATTTGAGTTTCGGAACAATTATAACTGCTACCTGAAGTAAGTAAAAGGACAAGCATGGCCAGACATCCATTTACGTGGTGTGGCGGAATCGAACGACAGCAGCTTCTCTCGCCTCATCTGGGACGCCTTAGGCGATCGAGATAGCTGATTTACGTTTCGTTGACTTGGCGGCATTAACAATTTGCTGTTTCTGTCAGGAGTGGCGTACAGCTCCAGGCTTATAATCACTGCAACACGGAATCGTTACAGCAATACACTGCTGATGCGAATATGGCCGGTGTGCGCCAAGGCATGTGAAAACGGTTCATTAAAGGCTGCGATACATACCTGCACCGCAAAAATTACGTATGTTCGGGATCTGTTAGGGTAGCATCTGTCCGTGCCGTCGAATCAAGTGTTTTATGTTCAACGACATCGGAAAAAGCTGTTTTAAACGCGCGCATGTTGTTTCAAAGCAGCGCGTGTTGCTCTTCTTGGTAGGAAGCGAAGCAACTTATAAACGGAACACACTACACAAGCGCTTATGTCGTGTGTTCCGTGGATAAGTTGCGGCGCTTCCTACCAAAATGAATTCATACCAACTGGAAAATTCTGCCTTGAACAACTATCGTTTTTTCCTAAACTGTCAGAATTCCTGACTTTCTCTGAACAAGCGGAACGGAAGACGTCACCCCCCGGGATGGGGGACCATCCATCCCACGAGACAGCGGGCCCTAGCCGTTTGCATAAGGATGGACCGAATGTGGGTGACAGCGTTGGCGCATCTGCTCCTTGTGATGATTATACCGAGAGCTCATCAGTGTAAGAGATAGAATCGGAATGCGACTTCAGGACATTCCATACCCGCCGGTTGAAAAGGAAGCTTCGCAAGACGTCATCAACGGCGGAGCCACAACCGGCGCTAGAGAAAGGCAAGCGATGTTTCACCATCTCGTATGTACCCATGTGTACATCAGACAACCTGAACTCACTAAACAGGCAGGCATTGACTAATTATTTCGAGCAAGTAGTACCTGCTCAAGTGAATGAAATTCGCATAATTAGCAGGAAAAACATATTGTCAGTTGATGTGACAAAGAAAACCATTCTTGACAGACTGAAGGCCTTCACGCAGCTCGGAAGTATTTCAGTTCGCGCGTTTCTCGCTCACAGGAAAGGAACAACGACTGGCGTGATAAATGACGTCGACGCTGACATCACAGACGCTGACCTGCAGAATCTTGTGACGTCGACAGTCAGAATCGTCACCATACGACGCTTCGGGCAGTCTCGCTGCATCAAACTAGTATTTGATTCTGAGACTCTGCCCCCTAGCGTGAAGGTTGGATACGTGAGACATTCCGTGCGCCCTTACGTGCCACGGCCTTTGCAGTGTCACAAGTGCTGCAAGCTGGGACACGTCAGCGCAGTGTGCAAAAGTGAGACAACTTGCCAGCAGCGCGGCGGGTCCCATAAGGTGGAAAACTGTGATACTGCTGTTCCATTGAAATGCCCAAACTGCTCTGGTGCACATGAAGCAACGTCGAAGGAGTGCCCGAAGATCAAAGAAGAAATTAGCGTCATGCGGAAGATGGTCAGAGACAACTCGACACACAGAGAGGCTGTCACGTCCATCCGCCGACACAGACGTCGTCCAAAACGTAGGCACCAGCGAAAGCATAGTGGACATAGGAGTGATGCATCACCATCAGCAACAGATGAACATACACATGCGCATTATCAGGCCGCTACACCCATGTTGTACGCACCACGTCCCAGGGATGCAGAAAGTGGACCAACGCCCGCGTTGCACGCCGATGCTTGAGATACTGAGTGGCCTTCCTTACCGACCGGAGCAATAAAAAAGACCACATTATGGGCTGCAACTTCAAAGAGGGCGGAAAATGATAGGCAAGACGCTGAGAAGAGCCAAACCATGTTGAAGCATCTACTAAAATCTATTCGTGCGATTCTCAACGAGCTACAAACACCAGGAGCGAAAACAGCAGTGCAGATTCTCAACGTGCTGGAACCGCTACTGCTGACCCTTTCATAAACGATATGGCGACTTTCTTCGATGAACGTGTGCGCACCTCTGCTATAATTCAGTGGAACGCACGAGGTTTGCGAAGCTGATTGTCTGACTTTAGACAACGGATGTTTAAATAAAAATTTCCGCTGGTTGTAACGTGCGAGCCGAATATGATGTCGTTGTTTCGTATTTCCGGATACGTCACGTGGTGGTCACGTGATGATCGAAATGCGAGCAAAGTAATTATATGCCTACGTCAAGATTTAACGTACGTGAGACATGCCGTGGCTCCTCATGCTTCTAACGACTATACTTGCCTATCTATAAAGCACAAGCGACGTTCATGATGATATATGGTGTTTTTTTGGCGCAAGGGCCATTTGATGGCCAAAGAGCGCCAGTTCATGGGACATGGAATGTGGACGATGATTGTGATTAGCGGCTGTATAAGGGCCATAAAATTCCTCGCGGTAAGGCTGGTAAAAACATAAAAGTAATAAAATCATGACCATGCCGTGAAAGGTGTGTGTGGTGTGAATAGATGACAAAAGTTGGTGATAATAAAAGACGATGGTGGATATGTATGGCATTAGCACAAGTGCCTCACACGTTCATACCCTTGCGTCCAAGGGCCGTGAGGCACGTGCTTTCTTGTGTAATCACCGCAGCAAAAACCTCTCTGGAGAGGTCATGCTACGGGATGCCCGGGTATATGGTATGAAAACTATGAATTTCTTTAAAAAACGCTAACAATGATTTGTGACTAAAAAGTGGTTCCCTACCGACGAACATTGCAGGGTGTAAAGGTATATGTTGTCGGTAGGGTAATGGAAAGTGTTGTTTTCTTACAGTGTCCAATTGTTTGCACTGAATTAAAATGTGAAGGACTGTTAATGCTTCACCACATCTGTCACACAATGGTGGATCGCGACCGGACAAAAGGTGTGTGTGTGTCGTGTATGTGTGTCCTATCCTGAGTCTCGTTAGTATTACCTCTGTATGACGCGATTTCGATACAGGCAGCCAATGACCAAGGTGTGGCTTAATAACGTGTAGTTTGTTTTGTGTGTGTGTATCCCACTTGCTCTGCCAGTAGTCCCTGAGGTTTCGTTTGAGATACGGCTTAAGATCAAGGACCGGGATTGATATGGATGTAATGGCGGTGCTCTCATGGACGGATGCAGCGAGCTGATCCGCCCTCACGTTGCCTTGGATCTCACGGTGCCCTGGCACCCAGCACACTACAACATGTTGTTTGAGTGTGTAGAGTGTGCACAAAATGGAGTAAAGTGAGACAAGGACCGGGTTTTTTTGTTTTTTAAGACTGTGCAGAGCCGTTACCACACTGAGGGAGTCTTTATAAATTACTGCTTTTTGTATTTGTAATTGTTTGATGTGTTTAGCTGCCACAAGTATCGCGTAAGCTTCCGCTGTGAAGATACTTGTGCGTGGATGTAGAGGGCCAGCATCCGAAAAGGATGGGCCGACAGCAGCGTAGGACACAGAGGAGTTAGTCTTGGAGGCATCTGTGAAGAACTCAGGACGTGTGTATTTGTTTTGAAGTTCCAAAAAGTATGTTCGGATATGGGCAATAGGTGCATGTTTTGTAACTTCTAGGAAAGACACATCGCAGTCTATAGTCTGCCACTGCCACGGTGGCGGGTATGCTACAGGAGCCATTAAACTGTGTTCAAGTGACACTGCAGTTTCTTCAGCTAGACACTTCAGGCGAACTGAGAAGGGCTGCCTCATCGAAGGCCTGTTTTGAAACAGAGTTGAGCTCGACAAATCATTAATTGTAGAGTATGAGGGGTGCTCCTTGTCTGCTTTCACCTTAAGGAAATAAACAAAGGACATGTAAGTTCTTTGCAGATGAAGCGACCACTCATTTGACTCAACGTAAAGGCTTTCTACGGGGCTGGTGCGAAAAGCACCCGTAGAAAGGCGGATGCCCAAATGGTGCACGGGGTCCAGCATCTTCAAGGCACTTTGAGTAGCAGACTGATAGACAACGGCCCCATAGTCTAAGCGGGTGCGAATGAGGCTTCTATAGAGGTTCATGAGGCATTGCCTATCACTACCCCACGTAGTACGTGACAACACTTTTAGAACATTCATGGCTTTTAAACATTTTGTTTTTAAATACTTGATGTACGGCACGAATGTCAACTTGTTGTCCAAGATTAGGCCTAATAATTTATGCTCGGCTTTGACGGACAGACGTTGCCCGTTCAGTCGAATGTCAGGTTCCGAGTGCATGCCTCTCTTTCGAGAGAACAAAACACACGTGCTTTTTTGTGGGTTAAGTCGAAATCCGTTTTCATCTGCCCATTTGGAGACCTTATTTAAACCCAGCTGAACCTGCCGCTCACACATGGCCAAGTTGCATGACTTGAAGCCAAGCTGAACGTCGTCGACATATGTACAATAGAACATATTGCGGGGAATGGACAAGTGCAAAGAATTCATTTTGATAATAAAAAGTGTGCAACTAAGCACGCCACCTTGTGGCACGCCTGTTTCCTGGACAAATGTTTGGAGAACACACTGCCCAGACGGACACGGAATGTCCGATTGGACAAGTAACTCTCAATTATGGAAAGCATTCTACCGCGCACACCCAGGTGAGACAAGTCTCTTAATATGCCAAAACGCCATGTTGTGTCGTAAGCCTTTTGGATATCGAGAAACACAGAAAGAAAGTATTGTTTGTGGACGAAAGCGTCTCGGATCTGTGCCTCGATACGCACCAGATGGTCGGTGGTAGATCTACCCTCTCGAAACCCACATTGGTATTGGTCAAGCAGATCGTGTGTTTCAAGGAAATATAAAAGTCGGCGGTTTATCATTTTTTCAAAAAGTTTACAAAGGCAGCTGGTTAGTGCAATTGGCCTATAACTTGAAACAGAGGAAGGGTCCTTGCCCTGTTTCAAAATAGGGATAACAATGGCTTCTTTCCAGGAAGTAGGTATGGTGCCAGAAAGCCAGATAGCATTGTATAGGCAGAGTAAAGTTTTTCGCGTTTCAAGCGGCAGGTTTTTCAACATTTCGTACATGACATGGTCGTGGCCTGGGGCAGAATTACTGCAGGAATTTAGTGATGTTTGTAGCTCAGCTAAGTTGAAAGGTTGGTTGTATGCCTCGTATTTTGTACACTTGTATTCCAGTTCCTGCTTTTCGATTTTTGCTTTGTATTTTAGAAAAGCTTCAGTATAGTGTGACGAGCTAGAGACCTGCTCGAAGTGTGCACCGAGGAAGTTCGCCTGATCTTCCAGGCTGTCACCCTGTGTGTTCACGAGTGGGAGTGAATGCACTTGTCTTCCTGCTACTCTACCAACCATGTTCCAGACTTTAGCCTCTTGGGTATAAGAATTAATCCCCGATAAAAACTTGTGCCAGCTTTCTCTTCTGGCCTGCCGACGCGTTCTCCTGGCCTGAGACTTCATTTTCTTAAAAGTGGCAAGATTTTCGGCTGTTGGTGAGTTCCGAAGCACCCTCCATGCTTTGTTTTGCTTCCTGCGTGCATTTTGGCACTCTGAGTTCCACCATGGCACACGTCGTTTTCGATGATGTCCATTTGTTTGTGGTATGCTTTTTGTTGCTGCATCGATCAAAGATGCTGTGAAGTAGTCGACAGCCGCTTCAATGTCTAAAGTGCATATGTCGCGCCAATTTATATGTGTGATGGTATAAAACTGTTCCCAGTTGGCTTTGCTTAATAGCCATTTTGGAACCTGGGGCGGGCATTCAGTTGATGTAGGTGTGCTCAAAACTACGGGAAAATTGTCACTTCCGTAGGGATTAGTGATGACTTTCCAGTGAAGTAGAGGCACAAGCGATGGAGATACTATGCTCAGGTCTATTGAGGAATAGGTATTGTTAGCGAGGTTATAATAAGTTGGTTCTTTCCGATTCAGGAGACAAGCGCTTGAAGAGAGAAGAAACTGTTTAATCAGTCGACCTCGGGCGTCGCAACGAGAGTCGCCCCATACCATAGCCTGTCATGTGCATTAAAGTCCCCTAGAACAAGAGAGGGTTCGGGAAGTTCATCCATCAAAGACTGGAATTCATGTTTGCGTAGTTGAATATGTGGAGGTATGTATATAGAGCAAACGGTGACAAGTCTGCCTAGAAGCACCACTCGAACAGCCACTGCCTCAAGAGACGTTTGGAGTTTCGAGTGTTTACATGCTAAACCTTGCTTAACTATAACAGCTACACCTCCAGATGATGCCACGGCATCATCACGGTCCTTTCGGAAAATAATGTAACTGCGTAGAAAGTTGGTGTGTTTAGATTTTAAGTGTGTTTCCTGTAAACACAGCACTTTTGGTGAGTGAATATGTAGAAGTTCTTGGACATCATCGAGGTTACTGAGAAGGCCTCTGACATTCCATTGTAGAATCTGTGTTTCCATATTTGATGGAAAGTGGTGCTGTATGTACGAAAATGAAGTGGCTGTTCAAGTGGGAAGTTGTGCCTTAAGTAGCAGGGCCGTTGTCGGGCCCTGTTATTGGTTTCTTGGTTCTTTTAGCGCGCTCTATGGAGCCACGCCGCGTTTCCGGCACCTGAGGTACCGTGTTTGTGTCCATTGCCTCACGTGAAGCACTGGACGCCCGCGTACGCGAGCTGCTGCTGCGTATTTGCGACCTCGCCTGGTGAGATGTGGTCGGTCGACCCGACGACCCTGAAGTCACCTGAGTCTCTGGCTTGGTAGGTGGAGCAGGCTTGGCTGCTTCCACCATGGGGGCGGCCACCACACCCGATGGCTCACTTTGCGTGGGCCTAGGTAGTGGCGGAGGGTGATGCGACGCTGCCCCCTGACGCGCCGCATCAGCATAAGTTGTGCCGTGAAAAGCCGAACACCTTCGGCGTGCTTCCTTGAATGAGATATTTTCGCGAATCTTCAGTGTAATAATGTCTTTTTCTTTTTTCCACTGAGGACAAGAACGTGAATATGATGCGTGGTCTCCGTCACAGTTTACACAATGTAGGGTTTCATTACAATTGTCAGAGATGTGGCCTTGGGCACCGCATTTGGCACAAGCAGGTCGACCACGACAGCTCTGAGAGCCATAGCCGAACCTTTGACACTGGTAACATCGGCGGGGGTTTGGTATGTAGGGTCTGATCGGTGTCTTTGTATAGCCAGTTTCTATTGTTTGTGGTAGTTCACTGGTGGCAAAGGTCAGTACCAAGTGTTTCGTGGGGGTTTCCTGATTGTTCCTTCGGATAGTGATTCGCTTCACGTTGGTCACATTCTGTTCTTTCCAGCCCTCGAGGAGTTCAGCCTCCGTCAGGTCAAGGAGGTCTGTGTCAGAAACAACTCCACGTGCAGAATTCATGGATCTATGAGGTGTTACGCTGATGGGGATGTCGCCGAATGTTGCAAGGTTCTTTAGTTTGTCAAATTGTGTTTTGTCACGGAGTTCTAAAAGAAGGTCACCACTAGCCATTTTTGTAACTTTGTAGCCATCACCTAATGTGGCTGTCAGGGACCGCGATACTATGAACGGGGACACTGTTCTGGCTGTTTTGTTGGGCTTCTCACTGTGTACAACATGATAGCGAGGGAATACTTCTTTGGGTCGGCTGAAAAAGGAAAGTTCTTCGGTGTGTACGCGCTTTGAAGCGGCACGATCATTGAGGAGTGGAAAACTTCTCTGCATGATAGAGGAATGTAATTCAGTAACGATGGCGGCCACCCACCACGGAGCCCAACGAGGGGACGCTACAAGGTTCATGAAACGAGAAACATGCAGACGCCAGCCGTACACCGCTACGATAACCTAATGCGCGTAGGCCAAGGTTGGCTAGTTGCACAAGGTTAACCCAAGCCGCCCATGAAAATGGGGAAGTAACAGAAGAAATTAGAGGACAGGATAGATTTAAAGAGGTGAAAAGACGAAGATGTGGGGGAGAGAGAGATAGGAAAAGGCGACTGCCGATTTCCCCTGGGTGGGTCAGCCCAGGGGTGCCGTCTACGTGAAGCCGGGGCCAAAGAGGTGTGTTGCCTCTGCCGGGGGGCCTTAAAGGTCCAATCACCCAGCGTCGGCTCAACCCCCAGGATCCCCTTTTCCCCGGACACGGCAAAGCCACGCACGGCTAGGCGTGGGAGGGAGTAGAAACTCCCCCGTTAGCTCGGGTCCGTGGTGTCGCTACACACCAAACGCCTACTTGAGCAGGCGCCCCTGCGGGGCAAGCGACGTTCAATATCAATCATTGGTGGATACATTCTTCCTAGAAGCCACGTGGACTGTTCCCATCTCTTGTCCTGGCTCCAAGCTTGCCCTGGACCACATGTACTAGTTGGGGATTTTAATGCACATCATCCCATGTGGGGTTCTGCCTCAATGAACACCCGTGGTAGGGACATTGCCGATTTTGTGCTAAATCAGGGCCTGATGTCAATTAACGATGCCTCACCTACTTACCTACGTTGCGCATCGTACAGCAGCTGTCTAGACATATGTTTTGTGAGCAGAAGTCTTTTGCCTACCACCTGTTGGTTCGTAGACGTTGAAATACATGGAAGATACCATCTCCCTACATATATACAGCCAAAAGGATTCCGTCGTTCGACTCCCCTGCTTGTGAAAAGCGTAGACTGGCCAGGATTCCAAGCTTCTGTAAATGCTCAGTGCGGGAATATTCAATTTATATCTGAAATGGCAAGCCTATTTGCATCAGCCTTAACAACGCATACGAAACTTGTGAATGTGTCGCTACCAAGATCACAACTTGACGCACAATATGAATACCTTCGTGCAATTCGTCGCCGGGCAGAGAGAAAATACAGGAGGACGAAATCACCATCTGACCTATCTACAGCACGCCAAGCACAACGACATGTATGGCGACACCTCGATAAGCTCGATAGGCAACGGTGGAGGGTAGTTTGTAGCTCTCTTGATCCCAGAAAACCCCTGTCTCGAATATGGCAAACTGTTCGAAGCCTTCAGACGCCCACTCAACAGTTGTTCCCTTTCCCATCTTTGGCTCTAAAGCAGGGTCGACCTGAAGTAGAGGTTGCAGAAGATTACTGCCCCTTACTCGTAGGTGTGTCCTACTCATCGATATCACCTTCGTGTTTAGCCTCACCGCCATTCAGCGACGATCGCCTCGACTTACCATTCACAATGCACGAACTCGACGATGCGATTTCTGCGTCCCGATGGTCGTCCGCACTAGGGCCTGACGAAATTACTTATTCGGCTCTATATCACCTCAGCCAGAAAGCAAGGCAGGCTCTCTTGTCGTTTTACAACTCTACGTAGGAAACAGCGACAGTCCCAGAGAGTTGGAAATGCAGCCGCATAGTGGCCTTACTGAAACCAGGCAAGTGTTCACACGAGTTGTCTTCTTATAGACCCATTGCCCTAGCCAGTTGCATCGGTAAGGTGATGGAACGCATGGTGCTGGCAAAATTGGAATGGCTGCTGGAGAATAATGTTGGCTTACCAGATTTTATAAATGGCTTCCGTAGAGGTCGATGATCTATAGACGGTGTCGTAGATCTAGTTTCTTCTGTTGAAAAGGAAAGACAACGTCGGAGATTGGTAGGGGCCATTTTCTTAGATATAAAGGGCACGTACGATAGCGTCTATCATGAGGCCATTCTTGACGCACTTGAAGACATCGGCGTAGGTGGCCGACTACACGCATGGATAGTGAGCTATCTCAGAGGACGTACCATTTTTATGTCGGCATCCGACGGTGACACGGCCAGGCACCTCGTCAGCCGTGGAGTTCCGCAAGGCGCCGTCCTGAGCCCCATGCTTTTTGACATAGCACTCATTGGCCTTGAAGCTGAGTTTCCGACGTTTTCAGAATCAGTGCGTATGCGGACGACATATGCATATGGGCATCTGGAGCAACGCGACCACAACTACGAGCAAGGCTACAACAAGGCACATCAATAATATCTAAGTACTTACGTCGTCAGGGCCTGGAACTTTCAATAGCAAAATGTGCTGCATTGGCATTTACGAAGAAATCAATGTCGCGGTACCCAATCTTCGCTCACGGAGCAGTGATTCCCGTGGTCAAGCGCCACCGCTATTTAGGGGTCGTCATTGATCGCAACCTGTCCTGGTCAAAGCATGTGACTGTGCTGCGAAACAAACTGATCCGTTTTGTGTATGTTCTTCATGTTATAGCAGGACTGAGATGGGGCCCTTCGGAGAAAAGTTTTCTGCAGTTATACAAGGCATTGTTTGTGAGCTATATAAGGTACAGCTCACCTGTGCTTTCCAACATGCGGGCAACGTGCCTTCGTACTTTAGAGAGCCTTCAGGCACGAGCACTGAGAATATGCCTTGGCCTGCCATGGTGCACGTCCACCTCTGGCACTATAAAAGAGTCACGCACCTATCCTATACAGGCTTACACGTCCTGTGATCCTCTTCGAGTGCACCTTTGTCTGCTGACCCGACATGCACAGCACCCGTTGTCTTCGCTACAAGTGGACCGACCAGGCTGTACCTATTCGCGATGCCTCGATACGCATACGCACATGATCCCTTCAGGCTTTGCACCTGCCGTAATCCCTGCAGTGCCTCCATGGACATTGACTAAACCACTGGTGTGCCTTCACACACTTGGAATTTCGTATAAGTCGCGTGTTTCTCATATTGCCCTCAAGCAACTCACCTTGGCACATTTAGATGACCGATACAGCGACTCTGTGCACATTTACACAGATGGATCCGTAACTTCATCCGCCTCAGCTGCAGTCTTCGTGATCCCTCAGCTCAGTATTTCCCGACAGTACAAATTAGATCATAGGTCATCCTCGACAGCTGCAGAACGTGTTGCTATACAAGAAGCCATAAAATTTGTGAACAACCAAGCACCGCGTAAATGGACGATTCTGTCTGATTCAAAATCAGCGCTTCAAGCTATCCATTCTTGCTCAAGAAGAGGCCAATTTTACGAGTTAGTGTAAGGAATCGTCCAAGCATTTGACCTAACACACAAGAGCGGTCACTTGATTATACTCCAATGAATTCCTGGACACTGCGGCCTGGTTGGCAACGAAACAGCCGATAGCGAAGCAAGGGCGGCAATATACAACGCTCCTATGCACGTCAAAGTACCGTACTCGTGAAGTGACGTCAACACATTGTTGAGATCACTCATGCACGAATGCGCTGCCACTTACTGGTCGCTACCAGATCACCGGAACAAGCGCCTGCGGGAAACAGACTCCGGTATGACTTTTCGTCTTCCAGATGAAATCAGCCGAAGACATGCTAATATACAGCACCGGATTTGCCTGGGCGTCGCCTACCCTCGCCACTACACCCACCTAATCGGCCGTGCGGACAGCCCGAATTGTGAACGCTGCCAAGTGCGCGAAACAATAGCTCACATATTTTGTGACAGTGCATTATACGTGGTGCAAAGAAAAATGCTAACTGCAACGTTGGCAAGCATTGGACGAACACCATTAAGTGAAAGCCACATATTGTCAGCAATGAACGACCAAACAGTGTCGAAAACTGCTACAAAGGCTGTTCTACAATTTGTAAAAAGCACTGGACAAGAAACTAGACTGTAGGGTACTATGCTAAGTGGCTACTGTACATACGCACCACCTCTTCTTGTCCCCATCATCACCCTTCATCCCTCTTTCCTTCCTCTTTTCCTTATGCCCGGTGTAGAGTAGCAGGCTAGAGCGAACGAGCTCAGGCCAACCTCTCTGCCTTCAAAAAAAGTTTCACTCTCTCTTATACCAACTGGCCCGATATAATTGCATTGATAGTATGTGTTCTGTGGCATTACCAGGCCACCGAGCCGTCGCTCACTTTTCCGTGGTGATTTCGTGCGTACCTTCAGAAGGTTACATCTTTTTTATGTGTATTTCAGAGCTCAACTAGCTCACAGATTGTGTAGATAGCCGCTTCTGTGACTGCCGACTGCCTTCGCTGGCGCATAGCCAGCGTGCCCTCGCCTTTGGTGAATGTGAACGTGACTGGCTACGACGCTGTACTCTACGGCTGCCAAAAATATATTTTCAAAGCTGCTGTCTTGCTGCAGTGGTTTTAAACGATTCGGCAACGTGAGTTTTCGAAATAATATGCTATTGTGCTCGTGAACAGTTGTCTCAGAATTACATCTGCAAAGATTCTTGTGCACATTGCAAGTATGTCATTTGGCTAATAACTTTGACTGCCATCTTTGTTAATTTTGTTTCTTTTCTCTCTCGCATGCAATTAATGCGACACTATTAGGCGCAATAAAATTGCGTAATAATAAAGACACGCGGCTTGTCAGCAGTAAAAAAAATCAATTTCGCGCCTTGTAGGGCAAATGCGCAACGTCGCTACCGCTTCCGGTTGTGACGCCATGTTTTATCTTATTTTCTTTTTATGGTTTTATTGTCCCCTCCTTACGTAGGTGGTGACAGCGGCAACGAACCACCGACTACTGGGTCCATGGGCTTCTACGGAATTTATACTATCAGTTTAAATATACTTTCATGTAGGTTCCAAAATAATCTGAAAGATTCGTGAAGTGGTTGTAATCCTAACAAAATGATCTACTACAGCCTCGAAGCTTCTGTAACGCCGTAGGTGCGGTTTGCACTGAAGATAGCGTAACAATGAGATAACAAAACTTGAGGAACGAGGCAATACAACACCTTGCCTGGCTCTGTGTTGGAACACATGCCTACCACACGAAATGATTCGGTTTAATTTCTACTGGGATATTGATTTTTATACGTTGCAGCCGGCGGATCACCGCAGTCGATGCCGGATTTTTTTACGATATCGCATTCACATTACCGACGTCCGTCGTCACCGCTCTCATACAAACTTTCGCCTACCCGTATATGTTGTAGGCCCGTGTGCTCAGATTTGGGTGCACGTTAAAGAACCCCAGGTGGTCAAAATTTCCGGAGTCCTCCACTACGGCGTCTCTCATAATCATATGGTGGTTTTGGGACGTTAAATCCCAGAAATCAATCAAATCAATCAATCGCCTACCCGTATATCGTAGCCCGTAGTACATGAGCGTGTGACACACATGACTGAAAAAAAAGAGTTTCTGAACGTACGCATCATTTTCACGTTATTTTTGCCGGGACAAGACACGTGTTTTTTTACGCTTCTGCCTCTTGTGCCTTTTTCACCTATACTAAAGCCATCAGGCAACTACTAAAGCACCAAGACGTATACCTGGCCAGATAGGTAGATAAGTGGACAGAAGCGCTAAAAATGCGTTTGCTTCTCAAAGGATATTGCTTTGCATTTAAAGACTCCATTCCTGCCGAGCTGGTTGTAGTCATTAAGAAATTTTGTTGAATGATACAAACGTGTACTGTTCGGGAGGCCTCCACCAATTAATATACCTGTATTCTTGTGGAAAGATATCAGGTTATGCTTAAAAATATTCGCATACCCACGAAGTGAATGATGACGAAGTAGCTTGCTCTAGAGGTTAAATTCTGTAAACTGTGAATCCTCCTCTGTACGTGTGCTCAATCATCATTATATAAAGATGTTACATGAGAGTCGTTGTGGTGTGATTCTATATACCCGTTTTACACACGATGTTTTTTTATTTTCATAATAATTTACTATATTCATGATGGTAGATTTTAGTGGCGCAAGGGAAACTCAGACCAAAGAGCGCCAGCACACAGTTTTTGGACAATTTGATTGAAAAAGTCTACTCAAGGTGACAAGAATAGGGCTTAAACCTAGGTGTAGTCACTATGTGTGATGAGTTTCAAACTGGCTAAGCTTATGGGTTTTGCAATGTCATGAAGTGTCGGCAACTGTCCTTGTCAGGACAAGCAGTACGTGCAGTATGACATTTCATGAAAAAGTCTCAGCGGTTCCCTCAAGATTTATAGAAGGCTGAGTTTAGTGAGAATATGTTGTGGAATGTAGGAAGCCTACACTAGCGAAGATTTTTAAAACCACTTTTGTGGGAAATATGGGATTGTCTCGAAGAAAATATTGCGAGTGAGGTGGAATGTGGCATTTGTACAGCTTTTGGAATTGACACAGTCTTTCTCGTTCGAGGTACGGACAGTTAATTAGACATGAACGACAAAGAGTGCGTCACGACACTTTGCACAATGTGGTGTTGGAGAGTTGCTCAAAAGGTGCGAGTGTTTTGCATGTGTATGGCCGATCCTGAGTCTGCCCAGTGCAACCTTTTGGTGCCGGTTACGTTTTTCAGTCACAGATCTTCCTGTTCTTGTCTTTACTAATTGCAGTTTGCATTTGCTGCGTTCAGTTCCTGTGAACATTGCCTACGCATTCGGGTTCTGATGTGTGGCCTCAGGTCCTTATACGGGATGGTGTCTACGTCAACTGATGAGCGGAGTACAGCTGACTTCGCAAGTCTGTCCGCTATCTCATTGCTAGCTATGTTGCAGTGTCCTGGAACCTAGCATAGCGTGATTTCAAGCTTAGATTTGTGGACTGACATGATGCATTTTACAAGAGTATAAGTAACTGAGCGTTTGAGTATCTTAGTGGAGGAGAGCGCAGTCACTGCACTGATAGAATCTGTGTATATGATTGAGGCGGGTTCGTTCTCCTTTAAAATGTGCCTTACAGCTAAATGTATGCCATAGCATTCTGCAATAAATATGCCAGATTGTTCTTTCAGTGTTCTAGAATCAGAGAACGCAGGACCATGTGCCGCACATGCGACTGCAGAGCACTTGAAGGCATCAGTATAATACTCAGCACACCTGTATTTGGCCTGCAAGTGCATGAAGTGTTGATCGATTGCAACTGGGGGCCATGCTTTCCTATCCCTAGAAACAACAAGTCACAACTAATAGCCCGCATTTCTCAAGGCACCACAGTGCCCTTGTGAGCGCTTATTTGAAGCTTAGAGACCGGTATGTGCAAATTTTCAAAGTGTGAGGCCAATCTGAGGGGATACGGTGGCGTAGATGATGGTCGCCTCAAAAACAGGTGGGCGCTTTATGTATTTTGCAATAGCGCATGAGCTGGGTGGTCAACATGGGAAAGACCTTGGTGGCATACGTGACACTTGTGAACTGCTGTCGCCGTTCTAGTGACCAGTGATCTGTCTCAACATACAGGCAGGCTGTTGGGCTAGTTCGGAAAGCATCGCTGGCCAGCCGAAGCACAAGGTGGTGCACTGGGTCAAGCATCTTCGATGCAGATCTTGACGCTGACTCGTAAACCACCGAGCCATCATGGGTACGTGGTAGCACTACACTGTTGAGAAGGTTCAGAAGACAGTCATGGTCTGTGCCTCACGACTGATGCGAGAAAATCTTAAGCAGGTTTGAGGCTTCCAAGCATTTAAGTTGTAGCTGTTTGATATGTGTAACAAAGCTGACCTTTTCATCGGCCACAACACCTAGAAATTTGTGATCTTTTTTAAAAGCTATGGTTTGTCCATTGATTGAATTTTTTTCCGGATAACTCTATGCCACGTAGTTTTGAGAAGAGTAGGCAAACACTCTTGTCACAGTTACACTTAAAACAATTTTGTCTGCCCAGCTTGAGCGCTTATTTTCTGTCAACTGAATCTGACGTTCACAGATGGCTAGGCTGCAGAATTTGAAGCTGATGTGAATGCCAACCACACATACAGAGTAGGAGATTGTTTTAGGCAGTATAGTGCTTATGGAGTTCATTTTTACAGTGAATAATGTGCAGTTAGGAACACCGCCATGGGTGATGCCATTTTCTTGCGTAAACCGCTTTCATAAGGCATTTCCAACATGAACCACAAATGTCCCACCAGAAAAGTAGCTTTCAATGGTATTCAACGTATTTCCAGACACTCCAAAAATTGCAGGTCACAGAGAGTGCCATAACGCCGTGTCATAGCGTAAGCCTTTCCCAAATCAAAAAACACATATAGGCAGTGTTGTTAATGAATGAAGGCATCCATGGCATTTGATTTGAATGCTTCCCATTGGGCAGTTATCGACCGCGCAGATTTTAATCCAGCTTGACGACTATCAAGAAGGCCATTGTATTCAAGTTGGTATATAAGGCGGCAATTTACCATATTTCGAACATCTTGCACAAACAACTAGTCAGGCAATCGGCCTGTATCTAGCAGCAAGTGTGGCTTCGTTTTCTTGTTTAAGGATGAGTATAATAACCACCTTGTTCCGTGTCATGGGTAGACGCCCAGAAGACCATACATTGTTGAGAAGAAAGATGATGACGTCAAGCATTTCTTTGTGTAGGTGTTTCAGCATGCCGTAAGTAATCCTGCGCGAGCCTGCTGCTAAGCTGCCGCACGTTGCCAGCGCTGCCTAGTTCACTTATAGCAAAGGGGGCATTGTACCCTCCTGCCTATGGTATTCATCACGAATAGATTTACGTTTCTCGGCAAGCTTGTATCGCCTAAAGGAGTCTGAATAATGTGCTGAGCTAAAAATATTCTCAAAGTGTTGGTCTATGGCATCTGCCTGGTGTTTCAGTGTATCACCAGCAGTACTAACAAGGGGCACCGGATGAGTGCTGCGTGCTTGGAGTGCTCTTACTCTGTTTTACACCTTGTTTGTGTCAGTGTAATAGTTAACCGATGAGAGGAAGGTCTGCCAGCTTTGTCGTTTAGACTCTCGTCGGACACGTCTATCGTTTGCTTTTGCACACTTATAATTCACCAAGTTTTTGGCTGTAGGACACCTGCAGAATTTCGACCATACTTTATTCCGATTGTCACGAGCATTTTTCCACTCAGCATTCCACAAAGGTCGTTGTTTCTTCTGTGTTTTGTTAGATATAAGTGGGATGGTTTGCTCTGCGGCCCGTATAATGTGCAGTGCAACCAATGCTTCGCCTTCATCAGTGCCTCAGTTTTCAATTGATGAGCGTGATATATTCAAGAATTCTCGGAATTTAGTCCAATCCGCATCCTTTTCTCTGAACCTGGTTACATTTGCAGTCGTCGTACTCGTATTTCCTGTGTGTTACAGACAGACAGATAAACCGTTATTGCCGTAGATGTTATGAATAAAAGCCCACTCAGTGGTGGCCAACAGTGATGGAGAGACGATAGCAAGATCTATTGCTGTGTATGAGTTGTCCGCTGCGTTAAAGTATGTTGGCTTTTTTTATTAAATATACGGGAGCTGGAGGACAACAGAAAGTTTTCATTTAAGGAGCCTGAGAATCCGTTCTTCTACATCCCGCTTAGAGGGTTGTGCACATTAAAGTCTCCAACCAACAGGAATGAATGCGGCAGCTGGTCGATGAGTGTTTCATTTTTTTTAGTAGAGAGGTGGTATTCCGGAGGGATGCGTAGTGAACACATGGTTGCTATTCGTCCAAAAATTAGGGTTCGTATTGCCACTGCCTCTAAGCCAGTAACCAAAGTGAGGCTTTGAGATGGAACTGCTTTCTGCACCACGAGAGCGACACCACCAGATGAATTGGCAGTGCCCTGTCTGTCCTTTCGGTATACCACACATCTTTTTTGAAAGGCTAGTGTGTATAGGTTTTAGGTGTGTTTCCTGTAAGCAAAGTTTGTTTGGTTGGCGTTGTGCAAGTATTTCATAGATGTCGTCTAAGTTCTTAAGCAGGCCTCAGCGATTCCAGTGGATGATAATTTCAGCAGCCATTTCCATGAATGAGGAAAAGAGTGTGACTTATTCACACTTTGCTGCCTTTATGAGGCCGCTCCTCTTGAGGATGTCTATTTACTTTCAGGCGATCTATGGGGCACCACCTCCCTTGGGGGGTTCTCTCAGCATCTTAAGCGCTGAGGATCTTGGTGTTACTTCCATTGCCTCCGGTGGACCCTCGGAAGATAATGAAGGTTGTCAGAAGAGACAGATGTCTCAGTTTTCTGTGTCCTTTCTGGGGTTTGATGGAGGTCGACCTCCGGGACTTAAAAGGTTGGTGCAGCCGGTGGCTGTTTGGTGGGAAACAGACATGTGCACATATCAGCAAAGCTGTATTGCGTGCCCACAGTCACTAGACGCACCCAGGCTCCCCGGCGAGCACCGTTAACGAAGGATCTTCCGAAAAGAAGGGATACCTTCTGCAGGCCTTCCGAGAATGTGATATTTTCTGTAACTTTGGTATGAGCTGTAGCCTTTCTTTCTTTAAGGTTTCATGTGTGCGCGAGTAGGCGGCATGCGGCCTGTGACAGTTAGGAGATTCTGTTCGATTCGAAGTGCAGTTTTCGGTTGGGTGCTCATGGTCATCAAACTGCGCGAATGTTAGTTTTCCGCGGCAGTTGTCCGAATTTCTGGCATTTGAAGGATCTTTTGGGGTTAGGTATATAAGGACAAACTTTAAAATGAAGGAACGCTGCTTTCATAGATTCGGGCAGGATGGAGCAATTGAAAGTTAATACTACATGTGGGGTTAACACATCTTCGCCTTTCCGTGTAATTGAGATTCGACGCGTGGCGATTACGCCTTGCTCTCGGAAGCCCTCAAGGAGGTCAGTTTTGAGTTATTGCGTTCTGAAATGACACCTTGGATAAAGTTAAGACTGCAGTGCGGAAGGGGGTGACAGACACGTTCATGTGTGCCAACTGCTTTTGTTTGAGGAAAGTGTTCGAGCAGTCTTTTTGTGTCACTTCAACAAGAAGATCACCAGATGACAGCTTCTTTGCATCGTACCGTTCGCCTATCAGATTTTCAAGAGTTGTGGTTATCAGGGAGGCACACAATGCTGCAACAGACTCGTTGTTTCTAAGCGAGTGTATGACCAGAAAGTGTGAAAAGTGGTCCCAATCAGTTCGGGTACGTTTGGAGCTTTCATCGGTGCCGTTTCTTTTCAGGGACCGATCATTCAGAGAAGGGAAGAATTTTCCCATGTAAAGCGTTTGAAGTTTGGTGGCGACGGTGATCACCCATCACCGAGCCCCAAAAGGGGACTCTACAAGGTAGAACACTTGAAGGTGCCAGCCATACATCGCCGCTACAACCAAATATAGTTAGGTGCCTAACCCAAGGTTCGGCACCTACAAAAGGTTAACCCTCGCCGCCAGGAAAAATTGAAAGTAGACGGAAGATAGAAGGTGAGAGGACAGTTAAAAAGTGAGAGGTAAAGATAAAGACAATGAGAGAGAGAGATAGGAAAAGACCACTGCCAACTTCCCCTGGGTGTGTCAGCCCAGGGTTCGTCTACGTGAAGCCGGGGCCGAAGTGGTGTGTCACCTCTGCCGGGGGGCCTTAAAGGTCCAATCACCCGGCGTCGGCTCGACCCCCAGGATCCCCTTTCCCCCGGAGGCGGCCCAGCCCAGCAAGGCTAGGCGTGGGAGAGGTCCAAACTTCCGTTAGCTCGGGTCCGTGGTGTCACTACACACCACCAAATACCTCCTTGCACAGACACCCCTGCGGGGGATATGGAAATATTTGGAAATATTTACTTACTTATGAAATACATATATTCTCTTGAAGAGCTTATTTATGAAACACATACACTCAGAGGAGAACTTTTTCTTTTATTTTATTGGCTTTGCGATCTCTAAAGTACAAAACCAGGGAAGCTTGAAATATAAGATGTAGTGGCAAGTTCGAGAGGGCTCCTGATAGCGAGCCCTCCACGCCATCACCTTGGCTTCTGCGCTGTTCATACTGGGTAGCGGTATCGGCGCGCACTGACTGACGTCCTGCTAAATAGAAAGGAGATGCGCCGAGGGCCAGCGCTATATATATGCGCAGCCACCAAGCGGTTCTCAACCAAACTAAAGCACGAGCAGTGAGTGCAGCGAGTGTCGCCTCAGTGGTGGCGTGCCATCTAGTGAGTGCTCTTGAAACAAAGAGCCCATCTGCGCCTCTAGCTGGAGAAATCAGCACTAGTGTACACACTGGCACAACACCCCAGAAAAAGGAGCAAGCTCCTAAATGTGTCGCGTGTACTAATCGATTGATATGTTTGGTTTAACATCCCGAAACCATCATATAATAATAAGAGACGCCATAGTGAAGGACTCAGGAAATTTAGATCACCTTGGGTGCTTTAACGCGCACCCAAATCTGAGCACAGGAGCCTACAACATTTCGGCCTTAATCGAAAATGCAGCCGCCGCAGCCGGGATTCGATCCCGCAACCGGCGGGTCTGCAGCCGAGCACCTTAGCCACTAGACCACCGCGGCGGGGCGTCGCGTGTGTGTATATATATATATATATATATATATATATATATATATATATATATAAATATATATATATATATATATATATATTTGCCTTGAAAAAGATGGGGCTCCCGTCGAAACATCGGCAGAATAAACAGTTATGTGAAAGCGCACCTATACTTTCATATATATATATATATATATATATATATATATATATATATATATATATATATATATATATATATATATATATATATATATATACATATATATATATATACATATATATATATATTATAATGAGCGAGACAGAGAACAAGAGACAACACCCGATCCTGGGCCAGCTGTTCTTATTCTGCACTTCGTCTTCCTCTGCTTCTTCCAGCTAGCTCCTCGCACCCAGAGCCCCGATTCCGCTGCTATTAGTCATCAGTGCTCATCACACTCGGCCATGACTGCGAGTGCATGGAGCTGCCGACAGTGCTTCAGGTGGGCGCGGTTGGCTGCATTGTGGTGGTCGGACTCTTCCACGCTTGAACTTCGTGTGAAAATATTTTGGAGCAAAATCCAGTGGCCGACATTGAATGTGTCGCCATGGTCGTTCGAAATGTCGGTTAAGACGCCGAGGTTTGCTGAGGTTTGGCGTAAACTTTGGCCGATAGCGACTCTGGGTTACGACTTTGTGTTGCTGCGGTCTATAACATCGGCCATGTTGCAACGCTTCCAGTGCGTTTTCCGACGGGCGGAATAAGTTCTGTCGCTGCGGTTGATCTCGTCCAAGGTTCGACGTGTTCGGAAGACTTGGTGAAAACAGTTCTGGCGGGTGGCATTGACTTCCTCGCCTGGGTGGGACCCGTCTAGGCTGTGGCTTGGCATGCTGAGGCTGTATTTGTTGCCTTGGTCGGCCACAGTGTCGTTGTTGACGTTGGGCATTGGCATTCGCTCGCACCTTGGTCGATGAAGACTCGGGGGTATGAAACTGGTTGTAGCTCGGTGGTCTGCCTTTACGACGCTGTAACATGGTGTAGAGATTTGGTGCGCGACAGTGGGTGTGTTGGAGCAGTCGTCGCATGCCGAGTAGACATTTATGTCGTCTGAGTGGGGTGGTGTGGTTTTTATGCGCATTTGAATGCCGAGCCGGAAAATGCTTGCGCAACAGAGGGTGAGTGTGAGCGCTCACGGGCCACTGGACACAATCATGACGTGACGTGCCCGCAGCTTCCTTGCTGTTATCGCTCTTGTTTTCACCGAGCTGGTCATAGCCTGAAAATCAGGGGCGATTTCCATGGTGACGACATCATGGGGTCTGCGCGACGTTCAGGTTGTACGTTGGGAGTCGGAATGGCGTGCTTGTCGTCGTCGGCAAGATCGTACATCATGTTGCCAGAAAGGCCGATGCTGGCTCTCTCTGCCTGGAACGCATCGATGTAGCTCACACGCTCAGCCAATGACTGCAGAAGTGGTACACACTGGTCCAAGATTGTCTTCTTGCTATCCACGGTTGTCTCCGACAGCTCTGTCTTGGAAATGGCATTGGTTGCTGGCACGGAAGTTCGTGAGATGGGTCCAGGTGTGGAACCTGGCATAGAAAGAGCAACGCCTGCCTTGGAGCCTGTTTCAGTGTACCCCGCGGAGCGTTCAGCCAAGAGGTCATGAAAGCTTTTGCAGGGTACAGCTGCACATTCGTGGTGGTTCAGTGTGAGTATGTCGTTTGAGTGACGTCCTTCACGAGGCCCGTCTTTGATAGTGGTTTTTGGCTGAGCTGAACTTAAATAGGACGACGGCACAGAGTCCGAAAGCTCAAGTGAACTGCAACGCCTGACTGCAACCAGGAGGCGGAAATCCTCCTGCGCCTTATCCTCGGTAGTCGTCAGGTTGAACTGGGTAGTGGAAGAGAGATCAGAGAGCATCCGGCCGAAGGCAGCTATGAGCTTGTAGCTCCACTCCACCCAAGACTGCTGCTTGAAGCCTTCATACCGGTGACACGCCGCTGCACCTTCCTGAAGACGGTCTACAGCCACGGTCCATTTTTGATTTCCTGTCCAGGCCTCGCGCATTGCAATCGCGTTGACGGTTGCCACCCAGCTGTCGGCGTCGTTCCGGACCCCATGGAATTCCGGTAGTTCGCAGACGGCTGGTGATTGTGAGGTAAAAGAGGGCAACGCAGAGATCACCGACGCGAAGCAGTCGAGCTGGTGTGAGAGCTCGATCAGAGAAGACCGAAGCTCCCTGTGTTGCTCCGGTATGCTTGCCTCAAGGTCGTATGAGGCAGCTACATCCAACACTGCGTTAATGTCCCACAATGCTGGCAACATTGTAGGAGCTCGCTCGGCGATCAACGCAGTCAGTTCGCTAGTCTCGACGCGGAGTAGCGCGATGGTACGCCGCAGGTCCGCGGTGCTGTCGGGCGTTAAGCCTGAAGAGTCAGTGGTCGTTTTTGTTGAGTAAGTAGCAATTGCGGCACTCACCCCGGTGAGGTCGACGAGCAGGGAAGCCTGGATGGCGTTCCGTGGCGGCTAGTTTGTTGAAAGAGTACCGTAACGGGAATGTATATATATATATATATATATATATATATATATATATATATATATATATATATATATATATATATATATATTGTAACAGACTAGAAAAGGGTAGAGAAGAGAAGCAGAGGAAGACGAAGAGTCTTGGCACGATCGCAGTGTGCTGCCGCAAACGACCATCGTTCACCTCCTGTAAATAAAACCATCTTATCACAGCTCGCTGTTACAGTTGTGGTGGACGTGCTGGGTAATCGACACCCGAAGACGGAAGGTGAACCGCAAGTTCTTCGACGGAGCCGTCGCCTTGCTGGACTTCCACCGAATCCATCTGGGCTGGACATGTCCCACAACGCCAATGAACACCGACCCCTCTCGACTTCTGCGCCGACCAGTTCGGCTCCACAACTGAGAGATGCTCGTCCCTTTGCCGGCAGACCAGATGAAGACGTCGAAGCTTGGCTCATCCATTACAAACGGGTGAGCGCCGCTAACAAATGGGATGCCGCTTCTCAGCTTTTGTACGTCGTGTTCTTTCTGACCAATACTGCATTAATGTGGTACGAGAATCGGGAGGAAACGCTAACGACGTGGGACAGATTTGTTTCTGAAATCAAAGAGCGTTTCGGCAACCCAACAACGATAAAGAAAAGAGCAGAACAGACGCTAGTGCAACGCGCTCAAAGGCCAGGTGAAACTTGCACGACCTACATTGAGGAAGTCATAAAGCTATGTAGGACCATTGACTCAGAAATGTCTAAGGAAGACAAAGTCGGGCACATTCTAAAAGGAATCGCCGAGGATGTTTACAGTTTCCTCATCGCGAAAGACACCTTGACGTCTGTCACCGATGTCAATCGTCATTGCCGCAATTTTGAGCAACTAAAGGTGAGGCGCATCACGCCAAAGTTCGGCAGGCTGCCCAATGTGACGACCATCGCGAGCATAGACAGCAACCAGGCGCTTGATCTTGCAACAACAATCCGGCAGATCGTACGTGAAGAACTCGGCCTGCACGCGCAAGTGGCAAACCGCCCAAGACTCTTCGTCTTCCTCTGCTTCTCTTCTCTACCCTTTTCTAGTCTGTTACAATATATACATTCCCGTTGCGGTACTCTTGCCGACGATCTTGCCGACGACGATGTATATATATATATATAAATATATATATATATATATATATATATATATATATATATATATATATATATATATATATATATATATATATATATATAGAATCTGCTCCCGCACCAAGGATTTCCGCAAAAACAGCACACATATGCGCGAAGTACTCCTTAATCAAGAATACCCTCCAGCTTCGTACTTCGTGCATATGTGTGCTGTTTTTGTGGAAATCCTTGGTGCGGGAGCAGATTCGAACAGTATATATATATATATATATATATATATATATATATATATATATATATATATATATATATATATATATATATATATATATATATATATACTGTGAGCATTATTTATGCGCGTCATCTTATCATATATACATACTCAACATCATCAGTCTGACTTGTGTTGTGGGGCAGAGGCTCGGCAAGTAAAAGAAGTATCTTGCAGCAAAACCGTTGCCTTATTGATATATAAAATGTATGTGCGACCAATATTGGAATTTTGGTGTGTATTATTCTCGGGGGCCGCTGATTATAAAATTAAACCTCTAGTATTGTTAGAGCGAGAAGCCCTGCGAATATGCCTGGGACTTCCCAGGTTCGTGGCGAATAGTGTATTGTATCAAGAGGCGCGATTGCCAACACTCCTCTGTCGATCCCGCATTCTAACGGTTCAAACCTTCTTAAAGTTCTACAGTTTACCGGCGCGAAGATCAGAGTACGCATTTATCAGCGACCCTGACTCTTTCTTTCTTGCACATTGGCCTCGATTTCATACACCTCAGATAATTTTCACTAAAAAGAAACTGGATTGCATAAACGTAGACATTAGCACAGTAATTGAAACTAATCCCTCTACCATCAACATTAGAATAGAGTACGATGAAATCTTCCCCCCACAAGCCAAGTTGCAATCCCTTAGATTTTTGACCACTACATTAAACGATTACTTGGTACATGCAGAAACAAAAAACGTAATAGCTACAGATGCTTCTGTCAACAATGAAAAGGCAGGCGTAGGAATTGCTTCTGATTCCCTCGGCTGGTCTTTTTCAGTAAGGCTTCCAGATTTTACTCCTATATTTGAAGCCGAGCTAGTAGCTAATATTTTAGCTCTTCGTAAAATTCCTACGACAGAGACCAGTGCAATCATCCTAACAGACTCACTTTCGGTGTGTGCAGCTCTGACAAACTCTGAACAATCTCGTGCCCTAGCAGCGTTCCACACATTAGCACCGCCGCATTTAAAACTCCTAAAATTAGTGTGGGTCCCAGGTCACTGCGGATTACAATTAAATGAATTGGCAGATGCTTTGGCACGAGCATCACTCGATGGACCAGTAATTTCAGTACTTCCTGAGTTAGAATAGTTATCAGGGGTTAGATATAGGAAATTCGCTATTTTTACAGATAGTTTAGAACATATCACACAGTGGACAGATTATCAGCACCTCAAATTTCCATGGAAAGCCTAGTGGAGTCCGTCAAAAAAACTTGAAATTATAATTTCTAGATTCCGGTGCCGTGTCCCCCATTAAATTTTTATTTACACAGAGCTGGTCTGACAATTTCCCTCCTTTGTCCGTTCTGCGAAGAATCAGAAACTATTGAACATTATTTTGGCTCATGCCGTAACTATGCATTAATTAGGAAACGACATTTAGATATTCCATTTGCGAAGCTAGGTTTAAATTTAACCACAGAAAATGTTCTAAGTTTTGGTGCCTCTGTTTTGGGAAATTGCACCAGAGATGTATTCGATGCGGTGTGTAATTTTATTCAAGACTCTAAACGTTTTTCAACATAAAGCCCACGTTAACAGATACTAAAAAAAACGGGTCGAACAGTAATTTTCTATTCTGAATAAATCCGTGAAATACCAAATTAATCCTGTTTGGCAAAACCAGCTGTCTGGTCGGCTCCCAAAATCAAGTTGTAGCTATTAGTGTCTACTTTGTTGTTGTTCTTTTTCTCACTATCTAAATCTTTGGTTTATTTCTTTTTTTTAAATACTGTCTTCACTATACAACTCCCCCCCCTTTTTTTCGTTGTAAGCAATAATGCAGTTATCGTTCATATGAGACGATATGTTCTCTTGGCCAATTCCCCAGAGTGGGTACGAGCCATGGATTAAAGGATACAAACAAACAAACAAACAAACAAACGTTGCCTTACAAGTGGTGGACAATGCTTTCCGGTCCCCTGGTCCTTCACCTGCAGCGCTTTTTCGTTATCTTCGACTACCAACCATCCCAGGAGCGTCGGTCGGGTCGCCGTCTGCGCAGTCGGCCCACGGTCATGTCGCAAGACGAGCACAACAACAACACGGCTCCATCCACCCCGCGAACACCCCTGGGCATGCCTTCATGGACTGTCACCGCCCCTCAAAAACAGCCTCCGATGTTCGCTGGCCTTCGCGGTAAAGACGTTGAAGACTGGTTGGATGAGTACGACCATGTGAGTGCGCTTAACTATTGGCATGAATCTGTCAAGCTGTCCCGCGTATCGTTCTATCTCACAGGTGTCGCTAAGACGTGGTTTCTCAACCATGAGCTGAATTTTCCAGACTGGCCTACCTTTAAGCCGCAGCTCCGTCAGATATTTGCCAACCCTTCTGTAGGTGCAGACATCGCGAAACAGAAGCTTGCTGAACGTGTCCAGCACTCCGGCGAGTCCTATACTTCGTACATTGAACAGTTACTCGCCCTATGCCGTCGCGTCGACAGCTCGATGGCGGAGCATGACCGCTTTCGCCACCTGCTCAACGGCATAGGCGCCGTCGCATTTAACGCTTTCGCGGCAAAGAACCCCACCACGGTCGCAGATATCATCAGTACGTGTCAGCGACTCGACGACCTTCAACTTATACGTTTACAACCTGACACAGGAGATCTCATGCCAACACATGACAATGAGCTCCGTGCGTTGATACAGTCCATGTTCCGCGAGAAGCTGCAACTCCAGGCCACCTCGTCGTCTTGTGAGATCCGCATAACACCTTCTGCAGACAGCCTCCGCAACATCGTCAGGAAGGAACTGGCATCCATGACGTGTGAGCAAGTCCCGAGATCGTAAACCACTCCGAAGCCGACATACGCTCAGGTGGTTGCAGCGTCACCTTCTCAGCAATCACCGCAGTATGTGTCAACTACGCAGCCCTCACTAAATGTCCTCGCCTCAAGGGCACCGCCTCCTTCTTTCCATGCCTGGCGTCCATCTCGACCGGTTTGCTATTATTGCGGAATACGTGGCCACGTCTCACGGTTCTGTCGTCGACGTCAACAAGACGAAAGGCGGGGCTATGGGGACTTCGGGAGGGATGAGTTTGCCCCTGCTCCACAACATCGCCACCCATACCAACTGTACCAACGCCGTTCACCATCTCCACAGCACTTCGATGCAGCCAGTACCTTCCGCTCCTCACGCCGTCGTTCCCCGTCACCTATGCGCCGTTCCTCGTCACCACTTCGTCCGGCTACCACGGCGTCTGATAATCGCCCGAAAAACTAAACAGTGCAGCTTCAAGAGAGAAAGCTGCATTTGGTGGACTGCATCGAACTCCTCCGGAACGCCCTTCAAGTGTACTTTTATTGTGTGTTGAGGGTATATGGACTGAAGCCTTGGTGGACACAGGTGCATTGCTCTCAGTTATTTGTGTGGACTTGTGTTCCCGTTTGCGCAAAGTGAAGACACCGTATGATGGCCCTCCCCTTCGCTGTGCTAATGTGGTTTTCGTTCACCTTTCTGGCGTTTGCACAGAACGAGTTTTTATTGAGGGCTTTCTTCACCATATATAGTTCCTCGTTTTGTCATCGTGTACTAATGCGCTCATTTTAGGGTGGGACTTTATATCCTCAGCTTCAGCCGTGATATCTTGCCGTCAGAGGGTCATTCGAATGTCAGATACTGCGCTTTCATCCGATAAAGATGCGCATAGCCAGCGCTTCGTCACTGCTGATGACTGTTTTATTCCTCCAGGTAATGAACACATTCTGACCCTGACATCAGATAAGATCAGTATTGGTGATGTGTTCCTGGCACCGTGTGGACACTATATCTCTGGTGGGCCTACCATCGCTCCTAGCCTGGTGCGCTTTCATGATGGCAGAGCATTAGTTACCGCAGTTAACCGTACTTCTTTGCCTGTTGCACTGCCCCAGGGCACCAGTGTGGTTTGCTTCACAGATACCGAACCCCTTTCTTTGGTGCCCCTTCACGCAGACGCGCCATCTTTCTCTACGAGTAATGATGACGATGCTACAACGGCTGCTTTAACAGCCACAATAAATCCCGATCTCACGTCAGCGCAAAAGCAAGAACTTTTGAGTATCCTTCAAAAACACAGTGCTTCATTTGATGTCAATTCCAACCTTTTGGGTCGCACTTCCGTCACCGTACATCGAATTGAAACGGAAGGCAAATTAATTGTACGCCACCGCCCATATCGAGTGTCATCCGCAGAGCGGAAAATAATTGAAAACAATGTTGCTGATATGCTCAAACGGGATGTTATCCGGCCTTCGTCCAGCCCGTGGTCATCACCTGTAGTGCTAGTTTGAAAGAAGGATGGTTCGGTGCGATTCTGCGTCGATTATCAAGCACTTAATAAGATCACCCGCAAAGATGTGTACCCGGTCCCACGAGTCGACGACGAACTTGACTCTCTGCAAGGCGCTGAATTTTTCTCCAGCCTCGATTTACGGTCTGGTTATTAGCAAATACCTATGCACGAAGCGGACAAAGAAAAAACTGCCTTTTCAGCCCCAGACAGGCTGTATGAATTCAACATGATGCCATTAGGTTTATGTATTGCTGCTGCCACGTGTGAACGTATGATTGACACATTTCTACGCGGCCTAAAATAAAAAAAAACATGTCTGTGTTATCTAGATGACATCGTCATTTTCTCCTCTTCTTTTCGTCAGCATGTTGATTGTTCAGACGAAGTTTTGACGTGTATTTCTAATGCTGGACTTCAGCTAAACACAAAGAAATGCCACTTCGCCAACAAGAACATCAAGGTGTTGGGCCACCTTGTCAGCAAAGATGGCGCTCGCCCGGATCCTGACAAGCTTGCTGCCATGATACGCTTCCCTCGGCCATAAAATCAGAAACACCTACGAAGTTTCCTGGGCCTGGCGTCCTACTTCCGCCGCTTCATTAGCCATTTTGCTGCGATCGCATCGCCACTGCATAAGCTGCTGACATCCGGATCAACTTTCGCTTGGAACGACGACTGCGAACGTGCCTTTCAAGCCCTCAAGCATGCTTTAACATCCGACCCTGTTCTGTGTCATTTTGACGAGAACGCACCGACATGTCTGCACACCGACGCGAGTGGCCAAGGCATTGCTGCAGTTCTTCTACAGCGGGATGACATAGCAAATGCATCAAGTATATTCATTCCTACTTGTTCAAACGCAGATTCAGGATGTTCGAATGGTTGGAGAAATCCTGCAGGTTTCAATGGAGGCGTTTTGCGTCTTTGGCAATCTCTACATGTCCTCACATCATGCTGTACATCATCCAGTAACTTTCGCCAGTAGTACTTGGTGTGGATGCGAGCCAATGTTCTACACACTCCGAAGTGTCCGGCTGCTGGGTCATCGTGGCAGGCTTCCAGAATTTCGAGTCGCAAGGCCGAAGGAACGACGAGGAGGAATATCTGCCTGCTGTGCTTGAAGTTTCGCTTGTATAAAACGTTGTTTCTCATCAGCAACGAGGACAGTCCCCGGACGAAAACTCGAGGAACACGCACGGGTTGCCCTTCCAAATGCTTGATCAGTTTAAGGAACTCCACGTCTGATCATTGATATTCAGTCATGTCTGCGGTGCTGACGGCTTTAAGAAACGGAAAGTCGTCTCCTTCTTCCACAGGTGCAGATTCCATTGGTGTGCGTGACAGGCAATCAGCATCGCTGTGCTTGCGACCCGACTTTTATACGTCCGTGTGAATCTCTGTTTCGGCTTCTTCGTGGAAATGTGCCAGAACGGGGTGGTTTACGAGTCGCTCTCGTAGCTCATTGAAAACGTCTTCTTGCTCGCTTGTCCAGGTGAAAGGCGTGTCTTCTTTCGTCAGTCGGATTAGTGGTTCCGCAATCTTAGAAAAATCTTCGATGAATCTTTTGTAATAGGCGCAAAGTCCTAAGAATCATCTCACAGCCCTTTTATCCGTCTGTCTAGGAAACTTTTCTACATCTACTGTCTTTTCGTGGTCAGGTCGAATGCCTTCAGAGCTAACCACATGACCGAGGAAAGCAGTTCATGAAAACGAAAATGGCACTATTGGGGTTTTATCGTCAGCCCTGCTGAACTAATCGCTTTGAGCACATTTATTTATTTATTTATTCATAATACCCCTAAAGGCCCTCGTGAGAGGGTATTACATAGGGGGGTTACATGAGCAAAATAAACAATAAACGTCAAAAACGAGAAAAAAGTAAAAAAAATTCAAATTAAATACAGACTAAGGTTTATATTTAGTAATTGGTAAAGACAGCAAAAAATAGAGAAAAGAATAGGCAACAAATCATTAGAATACAGATGAGTACCTAGTGAACAACCTATGAAAATGCAAGAAAAAATAATCAATACACTTGAAAAAAAAAACGTACACTCAAAAACGAATAAAAAATATACACTCACTCATCACACCTCAAATAAGCTGAAACAAGGTAAGAATACTACACGTGTGCTCTGCACGTTATAGAAAAGAGGGAAAAACAAGTAAAAAAGCAAAAGTTAGATGATATCAGTATTTTGAATTAGTTCTTGAAATTTAGTGGCGTTTTTTTCTAAGGAAATGTGTGATGGTAGTTTATTCCAATCGATTATGGTACGCGGAATGAATGACTTGGAAAAAGCAGATGACTTACAGTTTAAGCGTTTAACTTTGTAGGGGTGATCGCGGCGAGGAAAAATAACGGCAGGTGGCTCGAAGAAATCGCTGTGAAGTGACACGTGGTGATAAAGTTTATGGAAAAGTGATAGGCGTGCAAGTTTGCGACGATGGAATAGTTCGGGTAGCTCTGCTCGGCGTTTTAGTGCTGTCCGTAGTCGTTCCACATGCTGATCGAAGGTGGCTGAAAAGATCATGACGTCGTCCAGATAAACAAGGCAGGACTGCCATTTTTACCCGGACAGCACAGTATCCATCATCCGCCGAAATGTGGCAGGTGCGGGACACAGGCCAAATGGGAGTACCTTGAACTCGTATAACCCATCTGGGGTGACGAAAGCAGTTTTCTCGCGATCTCGTTCGTCCACCTCTATCTGCCAGTATCCCCTCTTGAGGTCTATAGAGGAGAAGAATTTCGCGTCTCGTAGTCTGTAAAGGGTGTCATCAATCCTTGGAAGGGGATAGACATCCCGCTTCGTGACGACCTTCAATTTTCGGTAGTCAATGCAGAAGCGCAACGTCTGGTCCTTTTTCTTTACCAGCACTACAGGTGAGGCCCATGGGCTGGCCGACGGTTGAACTACGTCGTCCCTAAGCATTTCTACAACTTGGCCTCTGATGACTTCTCTCTCTTTTGGTGACACTCGGTACGGGTGCTGGCACATAGGTCTAACAGATTTATCGATTATGATGCGGTGTTTTGTAATGGATGTTCTTTGCACTTTCGATGACGTGGAAAAACACGAGGCGTACTCCCGTATAAGGCTCTCGATTTTTTCTTTCTGGTTCGGTGATAGGGCTGCTTCGATGTGGATAGATGCGAGTATGGAATCTATACCGTCAGGGTGCAGTGGTGCACTTTCGAAAGAATTCAAATCCATAATCGGAACGTAATCGTGCAAGTGACCAACAACAGTTCTTTTCGCAAGATGCTGCATCTCATTTCGGAAATTTGTCAGGAAGACACTCCTACACTCATCACGCAGTCGTACAATACCTCTTGCTGCACAGACCCCTTTCTCGTGTAATAGCCCAGTATTGCTTTCTGCCATTCCTTCATAGTCGTTGTACACATTGCTTTTTACGGTTACATGGATCTTGGATGTACTGTTACATCATCACCTGCAATCTGGAGCGCATCGAATCGTTTTTCACTCTTGAATGTCGCAATGGCGTGTTTCGTCGAGAACGAGACGCACGTTTTCTGCAAGTTTATCACTGCGCCATGGGCCTGCAAAAAGTCCATTCCGATAATTGCATCTGTTGAACACTTCGACAGGACAAGGAAGCTGTCGACGTAGGTGAAACCGCGTAGTCCAACTCTAGAGGTACACATGCCTACCGCATCGATAAGGGTCCACCGGCGGTTCGCACTTGTGGTCCTATCCAAGGGGTTAGCACTTTTTTCAGCGTTCTGGCAAATCCCCTGCTCATGACGGAATAGTCTGCACCTGTGTCTACCAAAGCATTCGTTTCGTAGCTCTCTATTATTACCGACAAATCAGAAGCGACGTTTTCGTTTCCGCACGTGGTCTCGTGTTCATCATCACATTTTAAAATCGGCACTGAAAGTTCTTTTCTTGCGTCGGCAGCGGCCTTAGCTCCCCAGGTCGCCGATTCTAGTTTTCCCGAAGCGGGCTTTCGGGAACTCGCCTCGAGGAGTTTGAAGATGGGCGCGGACTTGGTGACCGATACCTCAGCGGCGCAGTCGACCAAGACTGATGCTGCTGCGAGGAGTCAGCACTTTGACGCGTTGACAGGTACTCCTCGATTTCAAAAGGTCGCTCCCCATTCCGTGGAGAGGCAGCGTTTACGGGAAAACCCCGAAGTGCAGCTCGGCGATTCTCACAGAACCGGTAAAGATGACCAGCTTCGCCGCAGTGATAACAAAGCAGAATTCAATCAGGAGTGCGCCATATATCAGATTTTCGGATCCTCGTCTCGTCAGGGGACGGCGTGAATCGAGGTTTCGGCAGATGCGTGCTTGCTGCGGCGAAATAAGGTCCAGGGGCGGCAAAAAGAGGTCCAGGAGCGACGAAAGGAGGTACAGGGGCGCCTCTCAGCACCTCGGCGTACGAAACTGCGGGCTGCATTGGAACCGACGCTTCAACAGGCTGGGCTTGTGGCTGCTCACGGACTGCCTGTCTCACTTCCTCCCGAACAATAACTTCCGCTAATGACGAGACCGTTGAGGGGTTACCGTTTAGCTTATGGAGCTCTTCTCGAACCACCGATCGAATGAGCTCTCGTAATACGTCGATGCCATTACCGAAGACTGCTGACACCGCGTCTACAGATGCGACGTTAACATCTCGATTGTAGTGCCTTGCTCGCTGTTGCAGAGTGTTTTCAACCGCTGTCGCCTCGGTGCAAAATTCAGCGATGTTCCCCGGAGGGCATCGGAGCAAACCTGGAAAAATATCCTGCTTCACCCCACGCATCAGGTGCCGAAGTTTCTTGTCCTCGCTCATGTTTTGATCAGACCGGCGAAATAACCGGCACATGTCTTCCACATATAGTGCGACTCTTTCATTGTTGCGCTGGTTTCTTGCTTGCAAGGCAGCTTCAGCTCTTTCTTTGTGGTCAGTACTCGGGTATGTGGCCAGTAGCTCCCGTCGGAAATCATCCCACGACCGATTGTCACCTTCATGGTTTTCGAACCACGTTCGTGCGCTGTCCTGCAACGCGAAATAAACGCGGCGGAGCTTCCGTTCTTTGGTTCATCCGTTGCTGTTGGCGACGCGCTCAAAACCCTTCAGCCAATTCTCGGCGTCTTCATGAGGATCACTACGAAAAAAGTCGGGCGTCCATGGCTCATCGACAATGACGTGCGTAGCGGCAACTGGAGACGAAACGACGTATGCGGCAGAGGCTGCAGACGACATTTCGGTACTCTCACCGGAGACAGCTGGAGACACTCTAGGCTCTGGTGGCAGGGAAAATTTCGGCGGCTCACCACGTAGACGACGGCTGGAGCGCTGATGAACTGGCGTGAGGTCCGTTGGTTCAACTGCTCGTGGTTACGGGCTGCTTCCTCGAAGTCAAACTGGGTTTGGGATCATTACCCAGCACCTACACCAGAATTGTTACGCACAATCCAAATGGTGTTAGAATAACTTTTTATTGGGGGCTAACTTGTGCCCGAAAAATAAAGGAAAACGTAGCGGCGTTTCTAACAGCCGATCAGCAGAAGAATCAATCTCCTAGAAGCCCTCCAACGGTACTCCACTTCTTTTTCATCAAAATCCCGTGCTGAGGAGGCGCGCGCCGTCACGGCCTTTTCTTATTTCATTATCGCACCGCTGGTCTCTTGGGGGGCTGGGGGGCGCACGAACTAGCGCGTGTAGTTTGAATACTCTGTCCGCCTGCTCACTGCTCAACGCGTGCGCGATCCACATTTTTCGACGGTACTGATGAGAAAGACGTAGAACATTGGCTGTCGACATTTGAAAAGGTAGGCGCAAGCAACAAGTCGGACGACCCTTCAAAGCTGAAATATGTACGCTTCTACCTGAAAGAGGTAGCGAGTCTCTGATTTAACAACCACTACTCAAAATTCGCCACTTGGGTGCTTTTATTCTACGCATTACCGATGTGCTCGGTTGCCCCGAGGTACGCAAGCTTCGTGCCGAACAGCGCCTATGGGGACGCGCAAAGCTTCATGGGGAAGGCTTCACAAGCTACATCGAGGATTTGCTCGACTTGTGCTAGCACCTTGACCCTTCATTGATAGCAGCGGACAAGATCAAGCACATCTTGAAGGAGATAAGACGACGACGACTTGCACATGCTGCTGGTGAGGGGCCCACGTACCATGTCCGAACTCGCCACTATTTGCCAGAGCTTCGAGGAATTGCACAAACAATGGGTCATGACACAGCGGTCTGTGGCTACCGACGAAACTCTCGCGGCATTGACCCTGGGTGGAGACCACAACACAATAATGTCGGAAATCAAACGATATGTGCGCTAGGAGGTGGCCCGACAACTTTTGTGCCTGTCGTATCTACTGACAATGGAACCCTCTTCTGAGCGTCTCGCACCCACCATCAGGCAGGTAATACAGGTCACAGGTAATAAAGGTGCTCAGGTAATACAGGTAATACAGGTACTTGTACAGGCGCAGCCTATACGAGTACGAACGACGTCATTTCCAGCAACACAGCAGCGCTATAACTGAAACCCTTGGCACACAGTTGACAATCGCCTGATATGTTACGCATGCGGATATCCAGGTCACGTGCGCCCTTCTGTCGCCGGCGCTTCGCAACGGGCCGGCTGCAGTTCTGAGGTACTCTGACTACTCTTTCCCGGCCCCGTAGAACGCGCAACGAGAACTGCCCCGTCAATGCGACCGACGATCATGGGAACGCGATCCGTCACCAACCGAATTAGACCACCACCCACCACCACTACCTACCATTCGGTCCCCGTCGCTCATCCTCACCACGCCGCTACAGTTCTCCATTCCCTCTCTGCGTCACCGACCGAACCCCGCAGAGACAGAAAACTGACTGCCGCCGCTCCGGAGGCACCAGCTGCGAAATCGTCCCATTGTAGAAGTCCTCGCCCGTCCCCTACATACATTCTGGAAGTGTTTGTTGAAGGTCTACGAACTCTTGCGCTTGTTGACACTGGTGCCGCCATATTTGTAATGAGTCACAAACTCTGCCGTTTGATACGAAAAGTAACGACGACGCCTTCCAACGTTTTGCTGAATACCGGGAGCACACAACCAATTCGACCAGTCAGAGCAAGTACGGCGAGAGTAATCATTCAGGACATCCTGTACCACACCGAGTATCTCATGGTGACCGCTTGTTCCCACGACGTGATGCTTGAATGGGAATTTTTGTCGCGCCACCATGCCGTAATTGACTGCGCTCGGGCGTAGGTGGAATTTTTTGTTTTCTGGTGCGCCATCTACCGACAATGAGCGCACTCACCTTGGCAAGCTTCTTGTTGCTTACGAAATTGATGTTCCTCCTTTTAGTGCCATCGTTGTCCCCGTCAATCGCACTGAATTGTCCGGCTCTACCGTTGTGTTTTCCCCATCTGACGTTTTCAGTCGCCGCCACGGTACGTCTCTGCCGTACACCGTTTTGCCACCTCACCAAGATACTTCCGGAATTGTCGTTTGCAATCATAGCTCATGCCCGCTCATCTTAAGAGCTCACGAAACACTGGGCTATGTTCTTCCTGTTGATGGCAACGTTATTGTGCCTATTTTGTCCCACGACTCTGGCCAGCAACTTCACCTGAACGCTGTTATCCTCTTTTTACACGAGAGGACTACTCCTCGGATATCTTCAATCGTTCCATCGACAGCAAGCTTCCTCCGAATCAATAGGACCAACTAATATTATTCCTTCTGCATGAATTCCGAAATTTATTTGACCTTCCTCAAAAGGCACTGAGTCAAACTAACACCGTCGCTCACAAAATCTACACTGGAACGCACCCTTCTTTGCGGCAACGCGCCTACCGCGTATCACCCAAGAAACAAAGTGTGATTGCAGACCAGGTGGACGATTTGCTTCAGCACGATGTCATCAAGCCATCTTCTAGCCCCTGGTTTTCACCTGTTGTGCTAGTGAAGAAAAAAGACGGTTCCATTATATTTTGTGTCGACTACCGGCGACTGAACAAAATTACAAGGAAAGATGTATATTGTGGTGAAAAACATTGCCTTGGAGCGTGTGCGTCGTGCTTTGACGTAGAAGATTGGTGTACGGGGTCGATAGTGATAGCGGTGAAACGATGCAGCTCGCGTATGCGCGTGCTGGTGCGCGTACCTCGTGAAAGTCTCGCGAGCCACGGGGACAGCTCGGCTAACCTCAGAGAGCAGAGCGCAAGAACAAGTTCCGGCCACGCCCTGACTGCTCGTTCTGAACCTCCGTGCCCGGGCCTCCCCTCGGCGTTGAAGTCCTCTGGTGCTTTCTAGACTGGACATCGCCCCACCTCACCCCCGGGTTAGTTCGAAGCAACGCTCTTCACGGCCAGCTGCTGTTCTGGTCTCGGAGCGAGACTCCGTCCGAGGTCTGTTCGCGGCAGTCGTCGGTGCGCTGTTCTCAGTGCGTGTACAGGCAAGCCCAGGCGTTGACCACCGTACTGGGATGCCGCTGGCGGTTCTCTTCTAGGCCAGGCCCCGCCTCGGTAAGGACTCCGCAAGCACGAGGCACACCGCCTCCTGAAGACGAGAGAGCTCCAGGTTAATCGCAACATTCACACTCCAAGAGCACAACGTGAGTGGACGAACTAGAACATTAACTTCCCTTCCGCGTAAGACCATGAACGCGTGTACATATGTGTGAATTTATGTAGCGTGTATTCCCCTGTCCGTCTTCGTGTATATAAAAGTCTCTCGTTGTCCTCGAGTGTCCTCTGTCTTTATCTGGCTAACCTGTGCCAACAGTTGCCCATATATATCCTCTTTCTCACATCGACGACGCTATAAGTTGCCTACAAGGTGCCGACTTCTTTTCTTCGCTAGACTTACGTTCAGGTTATTGGCAGGTTCCGACGGCAGAGTGTGACCTTCCCAAACCAGCGTTTGTTACGCTGGATGGCCTATAAGAATTCACGGTTATGCCATTCGGTCTGTGCACTGCACCTGCAACGTTTGAACGAATGATGGACAGCATTTTACGCGGCCTTAAATGGCAGATATGCTTATGTTACCTTGATGATGTTTTCGTATTCTCTCCTGTTTTCCCTACCCACGTCGACCATCTGCGCACAATTCTTCAGTGCCTCACTAAGACAAACCTCCTGCTTAACCTAAAGAAGTGCCACTTTGGGGCTCACCAACTTACTATACTTGGTCACTTTGTGTCAAAGGAGGAAATTCGCCCCGATCCAGACAAGCTTCGAGCCGTAGCCGACTTTCATAAGTCGACTTCACTCATAGAGCTTAGGAGCTTCATCGGCTTGTGCTCATATTTTTGTCGTTTCGTCCACAACATTGCATCAATAATAGCCCCACTTACGCAACTACTGAACGGTGCAGCTAATCTTTCTAACAGGATCCCCGCAACTTTTCAGTAACTGAAAAACAATGCCTCGTAATTGTTTGGGCGTTAAGCAAGCTTACTTGAACGGACAGAGTTTCGACGTTGTGACAAACCACCACGCACTTTGTTGGTTGGCGCCGCTAAAAGATCCTTCAGGTCGCCTTGGTCGCCTACAAAAATTCGACATTTGTGTCATCTACCGCTAAGGACAAAAACACTCTGATGCGGACGTCCTACCACTAAGGACAAAAACTCTGTGATGCGGACGTCACGATCACCAGTGAGATCCAGCGCAGACCTGCATTTCGGCGCCAATTTTCTCATCGCTCCTATTGCCGTTTCAAGCATGTCGTCTGAGCAGCGGAAAGACCCATAAACAAAATCTCTCCTCAACATTCTTTCCGACTCCTTAACGTCTGCTTACCCACGCGCCCTTCACCGCCAAACCACACATTTCGAGATAGAGGACGCGCAACTATACCGCAGAAACTATCACGCGGATGGTGGTAAATGGCCCTTGGTTATACCACGCCACATGTGATCTGATGTCTGTGCGTGTTTTCATGCCAACCCACAACATGCTCACGCTGGCGTGGTAAAAAACATATCGCTGGTTCCGCCAGCGTTACTACTGGCGTGGTAAGTACACCCTTGTACAAAAATACATTTGGTCTTGTTCATTATGCCAATGACGAAAGATAGCTGCCCATTCACCCGGATTATTACAGCCTCTACCGTGTCCGGCGCGCCCTTTCGACCACGTTGGTATCGATCTATATGGTCCCCATCCGTACACTGCCGCTGGATAGCGATGGATCATTGTCGCCGTCGACCATCTGACGAGGTATGCTGAAACAGCTCCACTACCTACGACTGGTGCACGTGACGTAGCCAATTTCGTCTTGCGACTCTTCGTACTGGGTCATGGGGCACCACGTGAACTACTAAGTGATCGAGGGCGTGTCTCTTTGTCCAAAGTTGTACAACAACTCTTTGGGCATGCCGCACAATGCACCGCACCTCTACTGCCTACCACCCACAGACCAACGGGCTAACTGAGCGCTTCAACCGAACGCTAAGAGACATGCTCACCGTGTATGTCAATTCCGACCAATCAAGCTGAGATGTCATTCTCCCATTTGTGACTTATGCGTACAACAGCACGACGCAGTCAACCACAGGCTTTTCGCCTTTCTTTTTTCTATATGGGCGTGAGCCATACTCCACCCTTGACACCATTTTGCCGTGTCATCCCGACGTCTCAGAGTTCAACCATCTTTCTGAAATTGCCCCGCCGTGGTGGTCGAGTGGCTAAGGTACTCGGCTGCTGACCCGGAGGTCGCGGGATCGAATCCCGGCTGCAGCGGCTGCATTTCCGATGGAGGCGGAAATGTTGTAGGCCCGTGTGCTCACATTTGGGTGCACCCCAGGTGGTCGAAATTTCCGGAGCCCTTCACTACGGCGTCTCTTATAATCATATGGTGGTTTTGGGACGTTAAACCCCACATATCAATCAATCAATCAATCTCTTTCTGAAGTTGTGCACCACGCTGAAGAGTGTCGTCAGTTGGCCCGATCATTCACCTCGGACAAGCAAGCACTCGAAAAAGACCACCATGATTGTGACCAGCAAGTCGATACTTTGGCCGCGGGCTCGCTCGTCTGGCTCCGACTACCCTTCTACTCCCCAGGTCTATCCTCCAAGTTTGCCCCCAAGTTTCACGGTCCTTATCGCGTTGTCGAGCGTCGATCTCAAGTCACATACGTGATTGAGCCGGTCACTTTTTCTATAGACAGTTGTTGCCTTGGTCGTGAGACTACACGTGAGTCGTCTCAAGCCCTATCACGACCCACTCCTACTCTCGTCACCTTGACTTGCCAGGATGGCTCGTCCTCGTCGCCTGGGTATTATAGAGAAGAAGAAGATTAGGTGCCGCAGTGGGTCACGCCTTTAGCGCGAGGAGCCGAGCGAGAGCTGTTGACCCGAGCGCTGTGATTCTTGGGTTGGTTGCCGCCGCCCGCTTTCGCATCAATGGACCTGCTTGGCAAGACTACTTACGCCAATAAACCCCGTTTTAATAGCATTGCATTGCCAGCGCAGCGTGATAAACGCTATGGTCTTTAGAATTACTTATGTATGCATTCTCTAGTATAGACACACCGCCAAATATTGACGTGTTGGTATGGTTTCACGAGTATGCTCAATAATTGCTTTTTAAATGACAAACAGACAAGTATGAAAGCTGAAACTTGAGCGATATTGGTGGGAAATTTATTTATTATTTATTTTCCAAATACTGTTGGCCTTGCGGCCGTTACAGGTGTGGGACATACTAAGAGTGACAAACATCAATACATTCAAATCATACAGCAATTTAAACATCAACACTTGAACTTGGAAATGTTACAAGACATACATTGGAAACACCGGCATTGAGGCTGAAAGAAAAACAGTGCAGTCGAATTAAGCATACAAATAAATTGCAATAAATCAACATATTAAATTGCAATAAATTTATTGCAATGTATTAGGCTAATAAATTGCAATAATCCACATTTGCAATAATAATTGCAAATGCGGATAATGTTGGCTGTTCGGGTTGTCATTTGGGGCCGTTTGGGGTGTCATTACGGCGGACGAACAGACCATTGTACGAACAGAAAGACAGACCGCAATTTTTGCGTCAAAGTACCCCATGAAATAATATACTCTTTACACAAAGAAGGGAGTATCTCTCCAACAGTGTATATGAAGGCGCTGTATCGTAGAAGTACATACAAACTGCAGTTTGGTGTGGATATTCTAGATGGCGCTGTAATGCTACTCTCTGACTGTCACGGTGGATGGACGTGTTTTTTGAGCGCTCCCGATCGACTGCGCAAATAAGTTGTTTTGCATGTTTTGAGCTTGTCTTTATAATTATAGGGCAGCAGTTAAAATCCCTGTAGCACTCATTTTATTGTATGGCTTTTGCGGGGGTCAGTCACCAGGTATTTATTAGTTTGTGTAAGTGTGTTTGATTTTTTGTTTTTTTTTGTTTTTTGCCACCCCGTGGGGAGGTCACGTACATTGAGCACGCAATTTATTGTAGTAGAGCTTAGACTTTCTCTTTTTTGTAGGGCAGGGCTCAAGTTTTGTAATTACCGAGTGAGACAAGTCATAGAACAATTGGTGTCGGAAAGACATGGTTAAAAAGACTGTGAAGCGTTCAGGATGTGGGGTTGGTTTTAAAGTGGACCCAAGTGTAGAAGCGGAAGGAGAAGAGGCTGACGCGAAGTGTAGGCAATTTGAGGTCGAGGAAAAAATGGAGAAAATAATGGTTACCCAGAGTGACATGCTGATGAGAATCACCGAGCTCGAGACTGCGTTGGCGACAGAGCAAGAGAAAACGAGGGCTATGGGAGAAAAGCTGAAGTCCGCCGAGGAAGCACTAGCCAAGGTAAACAGAGGAGCGGCCTACGGAGAGAACAGTAGGGAACCCGCAACCAGAACGGCGGGGAAAAAAGAGCAAGCAAGTTTGGAAAAAACAGGTTCAGCCGGATCATTTGTCGCAAGGCCCAGCTTCAGCGAAGTAGTGGTGGGGCTGGGAGGGGACAAAGCAGCCGGCGTCACAGGTGCAAGTAACCCCCAGGTGCAGGACGCTCCACCTGAAAATTCACAGCATGTGATAATCGCTGGGGACTCGAATCTAAATCGATGCAGAGAAGCCATCAAAGAGAGGGTAAGAGGTGACAAGAGGGTTGCAGTAGGGGCGTTCCCAGGACGCAAGCTGGAAGCAGTCATGAGGCAAGCGAGCGCAAAACTCAAAACTACAGCTGATAGACGAAACCTCGTAATAATTTCAGGCGGTTTAAACGGTGTCTTAAATGAAGATACAGCAGGACTAGACACTACACTGGCGAAAGGCGTAGATGACATGCACACCACTTTTCCTGAGGTACAGCTAGCGATATGCACAATACCGGAGGTACCAGTGCGTGATAGCAACCTGCAAAGAGCGGTTGTCAACGCAAACCAAGAGATATGGCGGATGAGTCGAGAGAAAGGCTTTGAGGTGGTGGAAATAAACAGAGAGGTGCATAGGTGGGGTGGTTTTCAACGAGACATAATTCACTTCGATGGGTGGCTAGGTCATGAGGTGGGTTGGCGACTTGCAGGACGCGCAGTAGCTTTTTTGGGGGGCAAGCGGGCCCTTCGGGGTGCAGGATAGCCAGTAATGAGGAAAACTACAAGGGAGACTATTTGACAGGTGGTATGGACAGATATGATTCCAAAGTGGCACCAGTATCTAAGATAGGTAGAGTCCGCGGCAGAAATAAACGTAGCCACGAGTGCCAAGCCATTTCAGACATAGGGTATATTAACATGCATGACGCTAGGAACAGGCTGAAGTGGGAAGAGATAGAAGAACAGCTAAGGGAGGAGAGGCCGATGGTATACGGTTTTGTAGAAACACATCTCAGGGACATGGAACAACCTCCTAACAATGCGGACTACGCGTGGGAATATTGTAATAGAACAGAAGGCAGCAGAAAGGGGGGTGGTATTGGGGCAATCATTTATAAAAGTACAGACTAGCAAAGGGTCAAGCAGGAGTGCAAGGAATATTTATGGCTAAAAGGGAAAGTGGCAGGGCAAATGACGCTCCTTGGTTTCGTGTACTTGTGGACGGGAGCAAAGGCCAAAGAAAACAAGGCAATGGTAGAGTGTATATCAAAGGACATTCAGGAGTTAGGACGAGAGTGTGAGATAATTATACTAGGAGATATGAATGCACACATATAAGATATAGATGGGTATACCAACCAGAGAGGCAAAATGATCATGGATATGGAAAGGCTGGATGAGATCATTTGCAATGGTACCGAGAAGTGTGAAGGGCAAATAACATGAGAGGTAGGAAGGCTGCAGTCTACGATAGATTACGCACTGATGTCACATAAGATGTACCACAAGCTCAGAAGAATGTACATAGATGAAGGTGGTTCCAGAAGTCTAGGTAGTGATCACAAATGTATCAAGCTAAGTTTTGGAAGAGCAGTGAAAGTGGGAAGGAGACAAGATGAGCAAATACAGGAAAACTTTTATTCGGAAGGGCAAATTGAAATAGCCACGAAACAAATTGAGAAAGTAATCACTGAGGATAATAAAACAGTGTGGACATACACGAATCTATTTAGACTGTTTGAGCTAGAGCTTACTAAGGCACGTGACAAGTCACCCCGGAAAAGAAGACAGAAACCCAAAAGTTGGTGGGATGAGGAAGTTAAGAGAGCCATAACAAAATGTCAGGAAGCGTCTAGGAAACATGCTAAGCAGCGGGGTGAACCGACAGATGATCTTGAAAGAAAATGGGAAATCTTTCTAAGCTGTAGAAGAGATGCATCCCTTCTGATCAATGAAAGGATTAGAAGAAAGGGAGCCCAGTGGCTGGCGGAGTACATAAAAAGATAGAAAGGCAGCTGCGAAACTTTATTACTACAGCTCAAGGTGCAAGGCTACAAAGGGACGAAGCTATTGAATATATAAGAACAAGGGTGACAGAAAAATTTCAACACAGAAGTGCTTTATGCACCACAATACACAAGGATGAATCAAGTGGCGCAATGGCTCCATTTTCACAACAAGAGTGGGAAAGGGCAGAGGAAAGGGTTCCTAGTAGTACGTCAACAGGCCCAGATGGCATTCCAATTATGCTGATAAAGACATTAGGTCCGAAGTCTAAGCAGGCTTTGAGAGAGGCAGTGAGCAAAATATTAATTGATGGAGAAGTTCCCGATGGATGGAAAATTAGCAGGATGAGCATGATCTATAAAGGAAAGGGGGGCAAAGCTGACATAAACAACTACCGTCCTATAACAGTGACATCAGTGGTCTACAGGCTGGTGATGCAGATTATAAAGGAAAGACTGAAGGAATGGATTGAGGACGGGGAGGTGCTGGGGGAACTGCAGAATGGGTTTCGGAAGCACAGGAGTTTGGAAGACAATCTGTTTTCACTGACGCAGTGCATCGAAATAGCAGAAAAGGAACACAGGCCCCTATGGCTAGCATTTTTGGATATCAAGGGAGCGTACGATAGCGTGGTTCAAGAGGAATAGTGGGGAATACTGGACACACTAGGCGTAGAAGATGTAGTCACTAATTTTTAAAGAATATCTATAAAAGTAACAAGGTAGTTACAAAGTGAGAAAAACAGGTATCTAAGCCCACAGAGGTGAAACGGGGGCTTAGGCAGGGGTGTCCTCTGTCACCCTTGTTATTCATGATATACCTACAAGGATTAGAGGCCAAATTAGAGGGAGGTGGACTGGGCTTCAACCTCTCTTTCATCACACAAGGAAGGAAAACTCATTGAACAGGCACTACCAGCATTGATGTACGCAGATGATATAGTGCTAATGGCCGACAACAAGGAAGATTCGCAGAGATTAGTGGACATCTGCGGTAATGAGGGAGATAGGTGAGATTTCAGATTCAGTAAGGAAAAATCAGCAGTCATGATTTTATTGACAATGAAGGTAGTAAGCTTAGAATACAGGAGGTCACGCTAGAGATAACAGATAAATACAAATATCTGGGCGTATGGATAAACAATGGGGCCGAGTACCTAAGGGATCACGAAATATACGTGTCGACTAAAGGTAACAGGAATGCAGCGGTAATGAAAAACAGGGCACTGTGGAATTACAATAGGTATGATGTTGTGAGAGGAATATGGAAAGGGGTCATGGTTCCTGGTCTGACGTTCGGCAATGTGGTCTTGTGCATGAGATCAGAAGTTCAAGCAAGATTAGAAATTAAGCAACGTGCAATAGGTAAGCTTGCCTTAGGAGCTCTTGGGAATACACCAAATCAGGGAGTACAAGGTGATATGGGATGGACATCATTTGAGGGCAGGGAAGTTAGCAGCAAGATAAATTTTGAGAAGCGATTGAGAGAAATGGGAGAGGAGCGTTCTGCTAGGAAGATATTCAGCTACTTGTACATGAAGAATGTCGATACAAAATGGCGGAAGCGAACCAGAAAATTGACTGGTAAATACTTGGAAAACAGCAGGGGCCAAACCAAAAAGAATTATCGGTTAAGAAGAAGGGGAAGGAAGCTGAGACCAATATGTGGAGAACTGGCATGATTAAGAAGTCCGCACTAAGGATCTATCGAACTTTTAAGCAGGAAATAGCCAAGGAAAGGATCTATGATAATACTCTGGGTAGTTCTCTACTGTTTGAGGTCAGGACGGGAGTATTGCGAACGAAGACATATCGGGCCAAATACGAAGGGGTAGACACGGTATGCAGTGCGTGTGGAGAGGAAGAAGAAACTGCCGAACACTTGATAATGTTCTGTAAAGGGCTTCACCCTGTAGTTCAGGTTGATGGTGCAGAGTTTTTCAAAGCACTGGGGTTTAGGGACAGTGAGGGCAAAATAGACTTTAAGCGGGTAGAATTAACTTGAAGGAGGTTATCTGATTGGTGGCTAAAGTCAAGGCACGAGTGAAAATTGAGCCCTTCGCTGCAAAGTACGAATCCTCAACCTCGCTAGTTAAGGGAAAAATAATAAATAAATCTAGTTTTTGGTTTATTAGGTATTACAGCTTGGTGGCGCTAGCCACCGCCCGATCTAAAGGGTACAGCCATACCCATTCATCCATCCATCTGATTGGCTGCTACGCAATTTGTGATGGGTGCGCAGACAGGAGTGCCTGCGTCGGTCTTCTGGATAGTCGCCGTACGTGGCGGATCGTTGCTGGGGCATGGGCGAAGCAAAGCGGTGGGCGCGTTGAAGACGCTTGCGCTCGGCTTTCCTGGCTTGTGTCTAGCCGGTGTTACCCGCACGCTGTCTGCATTCTCGAAAGAGATTGGACGCATGGACGCATGGAATGACAAACAGACAGACAGACAGACAGACAGACAGACAGACAGACAGACAGACAGACAGACATGTATATGGATGGATGCACAGACGTACGGATGGACGGATGCATGAATGGACGCGCAGATGGACGCATGGACCAACACATAGACGTACGGATAGACAGAAACACGAACGGATGTACACGGACGCTTCGCTCCTGTCATCATTGTTAACTCCGTGGATATGTTGTGCTTTTTTTTCAAGTTCGCAGGATCAGTTCTTGTCCACGGCAAGTTATCTTTTCATTCACTACTCTTTCTTGACATTTTCATTAGAATTAGGTCTCATAACTTTCCCTATACTTTCCTTGCATAATTGTCGGTTAGATCGCATATATATATATATATATATATATATATATATATATATATATATATATATATATGTGTGTGTGTGTGTGTGTGTTGTGTGTGTGTATAATGCGGCTGACGAGTGAGGTTGGTTTGCCGTCCTACTCGCGGAATAGTCGGTACGCCGCTGTCTTTACCACTGAATTCATACGGGTGGAAACATATTCAAGTGGACAGTCGTTTTTCTTCTCACCCCCTTCAAGAACTTTTTATTAGTAGAAATTTTCCCATTATTATTATTATTATATTATTATTACTTGAGGTAGCCCTAACTTGAGCATTTACATTCAATCACTTTCGTGTTCTAAAACATTTTCTTATGGAGGAAACTAACAAGTGAAAATTCAAGGGCTTGTTTTAATTGTTACACACCGCCTTATTTGCTAGTTTACCTAAATAAATTGAGTAGTTCGTTCGATTAGCGTGAGTAGGTGGAGTGGGGAATGACTCTATATTTATTTTCCACACAGCTTGCTTTCCAAAGCGGAAAAGTGGTACCCGTCGTTGCCTATGATTTAGACATTTGTGGGAAACAGCATTAGGCATACGAGCAAACTAGTTGGCGCACATGCTTGCTTTTCTATAGGAGGAAAGAGATCGTACCCCACTCCTTGCGGTTGCGTATGCGTATGCCTGTGACGGTGACATCCTGGGCCAGGTCCACCATCCACCACGGAAAGAGCTCGTTCCAGTAGGAGTCCAGTGTGTGAGCGAAGTAGGGCGGCTTGAGGCCGTCCGTGTTGTGCGATCCGTCCACCGCCTTGTCTGATGTGTACTGGATTCCATACAGCTCATAAGTCGAGCTCTGCTGCGTCTTCTTTTTGTACGCGTAGTTGACGCCCGTGCCGGTCTCTGGGAAGAAGGAGAATGCCACACGGTGTCCTTTATAAACCTCTACACTACAGGACTTAAGCACGTATTGAATATCAGCACAACGTGCGTCAAAAGCGTGCATGAAAAATGAACCAGAAGTTATAGTGGAGTGGGCAGCAAATTATTAGTGAGTAACGTAAGAAACTAAGAAAATATTGGAAAGACAGAGCGCGAAAAATGGCCCCTTCTTTGTAAGTTTCACTGCAAATGTCGTCGAAAGACGATAGTCTTGAGTCTGGAGAGAGTGAAGAAAACGTTCATTTGATGTTTTGTGCATCAAAACCGGTTAATGATATTCTGGAGGCACTACATTAGAGTGCCTCAATGCGTACACTGGAGGCGAACGAGCGCATCGAGGCACGTTACACGTGAGACACGAGCGCTATCTGGCAATAATCTTGGAACACGAAGCGCGCGGAATGCGTGCCTGTTTCACAGGCAGAAAGATGTAGAACACAAGGCGATTGACAGATCCACCACCTTTTCGTCTTAGCAAGGCGTTGGAAACACTTGCCTTTTCATGCAAGCGTTGCATTGTCAGTGCAGCGTGATAAGCGCTACAGGCCTTAAAATTACTTATGTATGCCTTTTCTAGAATAAACAAATACATACAGACTATTAGCGCGTTGTTATTGCGCCTCGGATATGCCCAATACTTGCTTCTTAACTGACCATTGCCAACGTATGAACCCTGAAACTTGAGCAATATTGGTGGGCACTGCGGATGAAGTTAGATTTTGGCCGTTTAAGGTATCGTTTCGGCGTACAAACAGAGAAGTCCGCAGACAAACAGACAGACAGACAGACAGACAGACAGACAGACAGACAGACAGACAGACAGACAGACAGATAGATAGATAGATAGATAGATAGATAGATAGATAGATAGATAGATAGATAGATAGATAGATAGATAGATAGATAGATAGATAGATAGATAGATAGATAGATAGATAGATAGATAGATAGATAGACACCAAAATTTTTGCGTCGGAGGTCCCCAAGAAAGACTATCGTCTTTGAAAAACGATAGGTCTGCGCGCAATGCACAGCACAGTCACAGCGAAAGCTACAAGAGTGGCCGTTCAAAGCCTTTTCTAAACACTCTTTGGGCCAGTGCTACGAGAACACTTATAGGTCTCCACTCCGCTATAAATATTAATAGTTTTCGTGCAGTAGACCAACATTCACTATGTATCCTTCATCATTTCTTAGAGAAGCTTCATGGTCGCTATAAAACTTATCAGAAATTTTCTGCCATTTCTTGTACAGTGGCCGACGACGGTGAAGCGTCATGCCTGAAGAGGGTATGCGCCACTGTTAATAAGTGATCAAGAACAAGTTTTCTAATGGGTTGCAGTATAAGACGACCCACGCATTACGCAATCCACATTGCGTGACTCTTGGATGTTCCTTTGACGTTCTAAAGTGCTTTACTACCCTTATTAACGCAATTCCTTTCCCGTAATCAAGCCTGCCTCAGGTCAGTTTAGAAACGATTCCCAAGCACTGGCGTGCTTGAGAGGTGGAATATTAGGCTGGCACGCAGGGGACCTGGGTTTAAATCCCACTGTGTCATTGGTGTTTTAAATGCGAAGCATTTCTTGGCAAACTTCAGTTACTTTTGGCGTATCTATCTATCTATCTATCATCTATCTATCTATCTATCTATCTATCTATCTATCTATGTATGCATCTATCTATATATCAATATATATATATATATATCATCTATCTATCTATCTATCTATCTATCTATCTATCTATCTATCTATCTATCTATCTATCTATCTAGCCGCCTACGACATTTAGCTCTCCTGGCAGTTTCGATAATGATATCGATACCAAACTTGGTATGGCATAACATGTATGTATGAAAAACATATTGACACGTGTATATACGTAGAAGAGAACGAAGATGGAGGTGTTCAGCAGACCCCGGGTAAGAAGACAGGAGGTTGGAAGAAGGAAGATGTAGAAGGCCTTCTGTGAACAGTTTATTCTGAAACACACTGTTTTACTGTCGCAAGTTCTTTCTGTCTTTTGTTCTCGCTACACTGCGACACTGGTGGAGTTGCTGGCCCGCGACCCCACCTGATGCTCCACACTCCCACGGGGAGCCGTTCATCCAGCCCGGACGCACTTGTCGAAACTCCCGTGCATCGCTTCAGTCGTCACTTGCAAGGCCTTCCTCCAGAGTTCACCCCCTTGCAGGAACACTCTACAAGGCACCGCTCACATATACCAATGTCCACCGCCAGTCCACAACAGGTACTACGAGACAGTAGTCCGCCGAACCCACCTCAGCTAACGTTGTTTTCACCGCTAGTGCCTGATTGCTTTGGTGGCGGTGCACATGAAGACATCAAAGACTGGCTTGATCACCATGAACGTGTCGCCAACATCAACCAGTGGTCTCTTGAACAAAGGCTCTGCCGTGCCTGTTTCTATCTCGACGACAGCGCTCGTACTTGGTACGGGAACAGGGAAGGCAGTTGGTCAACACGGAGTGACTTGAAAATGAGGATGATTTACACATTTGCCAATGTCGACCGACGCGACCGTGCGCAGCAATTATTAGAGCTAAGGTTTCAGAAACCCAATAAAACGGTCGCAATGTTCACTGAGGACATGGACCGTCTCTTCCGTAGAGCTGACACGGACATGACCAACGACAAAAAGTTACGCTACCTCATGCGCGGCGTTAAAGAGCAGTTGTTCGCCGGATATTGCGGGACCCGCCAAACACCGTGACAGACTTCATCAAAGAAGTTATGACTATTGAGTGGGCGCTTCACCAAGGATGCCGACAGTACGATCGCTTGTCGAGCAGTGCGCACATTCAAGTCGCAGCTACGACATCTCAAAATCAAAGCTTGTTGCGAGATTTATTACGAGCGATTGTTCGCGAAGAGCTGCTGAAGCTGCAAACTCTGGTCACGGACCCACCGACGGCGTCTGTCGCTGAAGTCGTCCGCGCAGAATTACGCCAAGTGTTTTCAACAGCTGATCCTACTCACGATCAGCGACCCATGAGCTACGCAGCCACCCTTCGAAGCCCACCGCCCATCGTGCCGTCCTTCCGCCAGCCATCGACAGCCGTTCTTTGGTCCCCACGGCAAGAACAAACACCGCGGCGCCCCGCCGTCATGCCACCGTACGAAGAGCTGTCTCCCAACAAGCCGTCTCCCATCGTCCAACAACAATGAGATGACCCTGAGTTGCTTCGTTAGAATAATTACTCGGAAGGGCGGTCTCAGAGCGCACCCATAGTTTTTGCAAGAGTATTGTTGTCGTTTTCCGTACGAAACAGCGTCCTATACAAAAGAAATTTTTCGTCGATCAGGTCTCCCTACTTGCTTGTCATCCCAGCAACTTTCAAGCTTGTACAACAATTCGACTTCTGGTCACTTAGGCTACACGCGCACATTGGCGAGAGTTCAGCAAAGATATTACTGGCCAAGGTTCACCGCTGCCGGGAAGCAACACATTCGTACTTGTTTGACTGCCAGCGAAGTAAGTCTCCTCCGATGAAAGAAGCCGGCTTGCTGCAACCTGTTCAGGTCCAAAGTGCAACATTCGACCAGATCGGAATGGATATCTGGATATCTTAGATCCACTTGCTACTTCTTCTGCAGGGAACCGCTGGGTTATCATCGCGACGGATTACCTTACCCGGTACGCCAAAACGAAGGCTATCCAACGAAGCACAGCAGCGGAGGTAGCCAAATTTTTCATAGAAAATGTTGTACTGCGACATGGTGCACTATTCGTCATGATAACAGACCGCGGGCCTGCATTCACGGCGGCTCTTCTTGAGCACGCATTGATGTTAAGCAGAAGGAGGCATCCAGAGACCACTGCCTACCACCCGCAGACGAACGGAGTGACAGAGCGCCTGAACAAGACAATTGAAGATATTCTGTCGATGTAAGTGGACGTTCGACATAAACATTGGGACGAGATATTGGCCTATATCACGTTCGCGTACAATACAGCCAAGCAAGAAACGACTCGCATGACTCCATTCAGCGTTGTTCACGGACAGGAGGTATGGACAGTGCTAGATGCCGTGTTACCACATGAATGCGATGACAATGATATGGGCGCCGACATATATACCGTTCCGCGGAAGAAGCCAGCCAGCTCTCTTGCTTGAGAATCCGCCAGCAACAACATTACGACGCAGGTCGCTACAATGTCCACCGGAGAGCAGTAACCTACAAATCCAGTGACCCAATGTGGGTTTGAACACCCATACGAAGACGAGGACTGTTCGAGAAACTCTTAAGGCGATACTTCGGACCGTATAGTGTATTGCAAAAATTAAGTGAAGTCACCTAATAGGTCGTCTCTGACTGTCCCTCTTGCGCCAGGCGTCAACAGCAACGGTCTTAGCTTGTACGTGTGGTATGCATGAAACCATATGTCAGTGATTGACTGCGTTTTCCCACAACGGTCGCTCGCATGTAACATCAGGGCCATGCTCCTATGAACAGGGTTGGTTAGTAGGTTGGTTCCTCAACACCTTGGCGCAACCCACCTAGGGGAATAGGCCATGAATGGGACGGTGCTTTGCTTTTTAAATTAATTCACTTCTTGAAAGGGAGGGTTGGAAAAATAGGTAATACAGGTAATAATTTAAAGTTTTTAGACTTCTAAACAAACAAAAAGACCCTTGAAAAGAAAAACACAATAAACACACAAAAAGAGAAAAACGAATTCTATACATAAAACAGCTCAAGTAAGTGACACGCGTATATACGTAAAAGAGAACAATAGAGATGTTCGCTGACTCCGGGCAGCGGAAAACGAGATTGCAAGAAGGAAAACGATGAAGGCCTTCTGTGTACAGTTCATTCAGAAACACCCTGTTTCACTGTCGCAAGTTGTTTCTGTCTTTTGTTCTCGCTTTACTTCGACAATATTTGACCAGTCGCAACATGAAAACCATCGCATGTATGTCATGAATGTCATGATCTACATTTCATGGTCCAGCACCTCTTGCGGTGGTTTCGTTCACATGGCATGATGCAAAGCTCGTATGGTATGGCATGATTGCATTGCGAAGACAAGCGACAGGCCCTAACATGAAAATCATGACATGCATGTCATGTAACAACATGACTAAATGCCACACTGATGATGCACTAGTTGCTGTTTCGCTAGCTTCACAAACGCGAAATTTCGTATTACGTGACGCCAATTTATGACGAAGGTATGTGACTGGTGAACATTATAATCATAAGATGCTTGTCATGTGAGAACATGACTACATGCCACTGTCAAGACGCCAATACGTATTGACGTGACGCGGTGCGCGTGCACGCCAGCATTCAATTCGTCGCGTCATGCTGGACATTACAATTTGGGCGACCAAAGGATCAGACGTAACCATTCAGGACGCCCTACAGGAAGCTGTGTCTGTGGTACAAGACTATGCTGCTGCCGGCAGCCTTACGTGCTCAGTGGATAAGTCGGAGTTGTTATTAGTATACAAGCGGCGCCGCAAGACCGCTGATTCTCCTGACATTTCGCTGTTTCTTGATGGCCATCCTATCCCTCTGGTACCACGAATTCGCATTTTAGGCCTCTACCTTCAGTCCGACGGCAAGGCCTCGTACACTACAGACCTTCTGGCTCAGCAGATAACTCAAATTACACACATGATCCAACGCATCACCAATCGCAGGAGAGGCCTCTGTGAGAAGGATGTCCTCCGCTTAGTACAAGCACTCATAGTTAGTCGGCTCACCTATCATCTTCCCTTTCACAATCTCACTCTAGCTCAAATAAAAAAGATGGACATCCTTCTACGGACAGCTGTGAAGGCGGCTATCGGCTTGCCTCCGCACGCATCTACACAACGCCTTCTTCAATTAGGAGTCCACAACACCATAACCGATCTCATCGAGGCCCAGCACAACAGTCAGCTCCAACGGCTCAGGCAGACCCGTCAGGGCTGCGCCATCCTGTCTTGTCTTGGCTACCCGATTCCTCAAAAACCCGCACAAGTACCACGATATAAACTTGCTTCTACTGTCCGCGCACTCATCAAAGTGCCTCCGATTCCACGCAATATGAATCCCTCCCGCCACGCCGGTCGTCGACGTGCCCGAGTTCAGGCTATGACACGCGTCTTTGGTGATGGTACATCAGACTTACAAGTACTTTACACTGATGCAGCACGCTACCCAGAGAAGTCAGCCATGTGTTTAGCCGTGACAGATGACACAGACGCCCTTGTGGCGTCTGCCACACTTCGCACTACAGACAGTGGTCTGGCAGAGGAGGGAGCTCTCGCTCTGGCAATTGTTTACGCTACGACACTGTCACATGACTCCCCTGTCACTATTGTAACAGATTCACAAGCTGCTTGCCGTGCTTTCGCTCAAGGACTTGTGGCTGCACATACACACAATATCCTCTCTTCTGTCTCACCGTCCTCATTACGTCCTGTGCGTATCGTCTGGACTCCTGGACACGCCTCTCTCCATGGTAATGAACGCGTTCATGCGGTTGCCCGAGAGCTGACCAGCCGGGCTCCATTGGAAGAGCTGTCCAATCCAGACGACGCATCGACAGAACCACTAAACTACAACGCTACGCTGCAGTACTATCGACAGAGCCGTTATACGTATCCTCCCCCTCATCCTTCACTTAACAGAGCAGATGCTGTCGCTTGGCGGCAACTACAGACCAATTCATTTCCTTGCCTTTATATGCTAAATCGCTTTCATCCGACTCTCTACCCCTCCTACTGCCCCTTCTGTGGATCCGTACCGACGGTGTACCACTCCACGTGGGAATGCTCTGCCCCACAGGGCGTGCCTCCCATTCCCAATCCCACCCCTTCCTCTTGGGAGTCTGCACTGCTCAGCTTACGCCGGCAGGAACAGCAGCAGCTGGTCCAGCGGGCTCGCAGGGTCGCGCAAGGCAATGGAGCCCTGAACTGAGGGCCCACCCAAAGAAGGCTCAGTGTGCATTTGTTATTAATAAATGTTTATTCTCTCTCTCGCGTCATGCTGGCGTTGCCACGCCAGGCGCCGGTCCTGCCATATACTCTCAGGCACGCGCCGCGCTGCGTTGCTTGGACGCATGCGCATTTCAGTGCGTCCGGCGGCCTTTCATCACGAAAAGAAGGAGACGCAGTGTTGTCTGGGTAACGCATCGTCACGAAATTCAGCATGTCGCATTTCGCGCCGGTTGTCGTTGGGCCACGCCGACGGACGCTGGTCGCGCCTGGCGTAAAGCGCGACAGAAGTGCGATTTTCTCTGCGATTCGGCGTGTGGTGCGACGATGCGACTGCCGAAGTGGTGACGTTTCGTGATGTTTTGTGACGTATTCTCGCGTCGCACCGCCGCACAGCAGGTGCGGCGGGCATCAAACCAGCCAGATATTTTCGTCGCAGCATCGCACCGTCGCAAGGCAGCAGTCAATCACAGCGCGAGCATACGAGTGGCGTCATGGTGCTAGTGGCGCCATCTCCCTGTCGCCGCTCCCATCGCCCGTGGTCCAAGGCTCTAGCCGACTCGATGGAGCTAGGTGTTCTGTAATGGAGCGGTGCAAGCGTGGATTCGCTGACATCGCCGACTGCGGCGGCGTGACAAACATCGAGTACATTTCCCTGGGGACGTTATATTATTCCACATTGAATAAAGTTGTGCTTGAAGTGTGCCTTTTCTGCACGACAACTCCCGTTTTGCAACCGCTATCGAGATCGGAGATCGTGAGCAGCGATGCAAGGTCATTTCGCAGGTAAACACAGCTACCGGCGTCTGCGCTGTCTCGCTTCGCTTCCGCCTTTGCTCTTCACATCGATGGCATCAATAAAGTAATAATGTGTGCTAACGCATTAAATAACGAGCGCAATGCTTGATAGTGTTGTCAAAAACAAGCGCTCGATGACGAGCTCGCGTGTGAACGGCGTAGGTGACGGCCGGTGCCCGCGATGCTAGGCCTACCTGTCGGAGTCGTGAATGATCAGCTGTTGCCGTGGTTACGACGTGCTTGTCGTTCACGAATGAGATTTTTTATTTTTATTGAATGAGGCGTGGCTGTGCAATGTTGTTTGTTTTGAGCCTCATTACGAGGATACCAAGTCGTTCGACCCTGCATGCCGAGGCGCCGCATGGGGGCGGAGCCTGCCGCTGATAGCTCCTTTGCCATCGTGTGTCCAGAAACGTCGCATGCGGCACGCCGCACCATGCGACGCCGCACGCCGCATCGCACAGAAAATCGCACGTCTGTCTCGCGCTTAAGACTACAGAGTGCTCGCGTTTTGCTAACGTTGCGTCGCTGTGCCCAGCGTGCGCGCGTGTCAGCGCTACATTTTAGTATACTGCGCACTTCATGATATGCTTGTGGCCGTTTTGTTAGCTCCACATATACCAAGTATGGTGTTACATACCATCATTCGATGACGTGATATATGACTGGTGCAAGCATTATGATCCTGACACGCGTGTCATGTAAGAACATAAAATCATACCACACTCACATCGTGCTCGCGGCCGTTTCTGTAGCTCCACATATACTAAACTTGGTGATTCATGACGTGAATAGATGACCAATGTAAACAACACATCCCAACATGATAATCTTGACACAGAAGTCATGTACGGCATCATTTACTACCCCTTCGTTACGTTGTGCTAATTTTAAAGTGACATATCAACATTTGTCAATCGTGCTTTGCATATGATCGATTACCACTGTACGTGGTATCTCCCATTTTTTTATACTTAAGTTATTACCGGCGGCAGACAGCCACTGCGCCACGCGCAACCCACGTTCTTATCTCATAACAGCTTTCGCTGTAAAAGGTGGGGAGAAAGAATGGCAATTCACACGTAGTACTGCTGACTTAGAAATTTATTTGCAGGAAGGCAAGCTAAGCATGAATTAGTACGCAAATATCTTAATAAAGAAAGGTATTTTTACGCCATCTACGAGCGCCACTAAGCAAATAAACGAAATAGTGAAAAGCGTAAAGGCTCGAGTTCTTTGTGAGACACAATGTTAACAAGAACTGACAGAACATTATGCCAAGCAAAGCACATGAGATGTTATTAGCTTGTAATGCAACTGTGTCATGTGTAATTTTACAATTACATCACGATCACTTTTAATAACATCCCCTATACTTTACCTGCAGAATTCCCTGTCAGTTTTCGTTATTTACGCAAACTGGTGTGTCATTGATAGCGTGTTTAGATATTGTCACGGGGCCGTGACGTAGACGAAGCGTACACACTTGATGTTCAGATGAAACTGTTTATTCGGCCGAACTTGTGGCTAGAAAACTGAAGGTGCGATTGCCGCAATACACAGATACTGAGTGCAGGGAACAGAGCATCAGCAGGCGATTAACTGACGAGTGATGAGGCGCCTCACCATTTATACACGTGGCGTCGCACATTCTGGCATTGTCGCTAGCACCTGCGTGGGTTCCAGAATATTCTGGAATGTCCGTGAAGTGGGTGCGATCCTAGTAAAACGATTTACTATAATCCTGGACCTTCTAGAACAATGAGGCGCAGTTTGAGCTGAGCATTCCAGAGACAGGCTTTGTGCCCGAAAACCGACTTAAGCATAAGTGTAAATAAGAATCGCACGTGGCATTTCCCCCGTCTCAAAAAACATCGTCCCGATGCTTAAAACTGAACGCCAGGGAAGATACATGAACAAAAAAGCACAGTAATAAATAAGTACCATCAATAAAGCACACGAAGCACACTAATAAAAAAGAACAACAAAGAACACAGTTCGCAACGCGCCTGAAACGGGTTGAGGCGCGCGACATGAACTACTTCTGTTGGCGCACGCTGTCGTTGAGAGTTCGTGATGCCGTCGGGGACAACGTCATAGTCGAGTGTGCCAAGACGTCGGACTACCCGGTACGGTTCGAAGTACCGTCGCAGTTTTTCAGTGAGGCTACGTCGACGTATCGGCGTCTATACCCAAACGTGGTCGCCAAGCTGCTATTCCAAGAATTGTTCTGGAAGATTGTAACGGCGGCTGTCGGTTGTCTTGGTTCTTGATGCGGAGGCGCTCGAGTTGTCGGGCTTTTTCGGTGCGCTGGAGGTAGACAGGGAAGTCGTGAGTTTCTTCATGAGTGACGTTTGGTAGCATCGCGTCGAGCATCGTGGCCGGGTTTCTTTCACAGACTAACATGTATGGTGAAATCTGGTGAAATGTATGGACATGATTTATCATCTACAGTCAGATTATTTGCAGATGACTGCATCATTTACAGAAACATTTACAGCATCAAAGTTTACGAATCAATGCAGTCCGATCCTAATAAACTCGCCCTCTGGTGTCACCAGTGGCAAATGCTAATCAACACCTTCAAAACTAAGGTCATGACATTTAGAAGAGCACATAAAACAGAAGTGAACCAATATAAAATTCAAGGTGTCCCGATTGAAAAAGAATCTATGTTTAAATACCTCGGAATTCATTTATCATCTGATCTATCATGGAATGGGCACACAGATATGATAACTAGTAAGGCACCGAAAACACTTCAATTTATTAAAAGAAACCTGTACTTGGTGACCTTTACCACTGAAAAGCTAGCATACATTATTACACTTGCCCGTTCAAAGATTGAATATGCATTCATCATCTGGAACACATATGAATCATATCTCATTGATCAACTCGAATCAATACAAAATAGAGGTGCAAGATTAATCGCCAAGCAGTATTCTCAAAACTACAGCATTACAGATAATATACACTCACTTGCATTACACCCTGTTCAAAAACATAGACTCTGGTCACTGTTGTAACATTTTCATACATTTGATAATAGTAAATCCTGCTTTCGTGAAGCCCGCATAAGCACATTTTATGATATTTCCAAACGTGTTGATTTCCAATTCATAATACAGCCTATCTTTGCACGCACTAACATGCATCAGCAATAACAATTACTTCGAGCCATACATTACTGGAACACACTACAGGGGGACATCACTTCAATCATTGATCATGGCGCTTTTGTAAACGAGCCGAATATTTTCTTGGACATAAGACTAATCGATTTATGCGTGTTTTCGTGCATGTATTTATGTTTATTCTTCTTTCATTGTTATTGTATTTCTTTTATGGCAATTTTCAATAGATCTATTTATACTTTTTCGCACTATAGCTGTGCCCCTCTTATTTGGTCTTCATTCATGCCTCCATTTCTTCCTGTTCTGCATCTTTGCCTGTAGAACTGTATTTTACTTTGTTAACCACTTTTCTATTATATAACAACAATGTTTGGATTTGCAAATTCATTGTGCAACCAACCCCCCCCCCCCTTTGTAATGCCCGAATGGGCCTTTAGGGTATATATAAATAAAAAAATGAAAATCTACGTCTTCTCGTGTCTTGCCATGTTGTATACGAAGCTTACGTACAAAAAGATGGCGTTCCACGTCTTGTATTCGATATCGATGCACATGAAAACATGTCAGGAATTGTCTTGTTTAGCCGCTCGGTGAGGCCGTTGGTCTGTGGGTGGTCGCTGTCACCCGGCAGTGGCTTGTCTTGCTGTGTGCCAAGATCGCCTGAGTTAACTCAGCAGTGAAGGTCAGACCAATGTCAGTGATGAGGACCTCTGGTGTGTTATGACACGGAACGATGTCTTCCACGAAGAACTTCGCTGCCTCGGCAGCACTGCCTCTAGGTAGGACCCTTGTTTTGGCGTAGCGAGTGAGTTAGTCGGTTGCGACAACGATCCATTTATTCCCGCAAGACGACGTAGAAAATGGTCCCAGTAGGTCCATACCAATTTGCTGTAACAGTCAGTGAGGTGATGCGATCGGCTGAAGGAAGCCTGCTGGTCTGGTCGGCGGTGTCTTTCTTTGTTGACTCCCTCGTCAAGGTTTGACGCAACGAGTGACATCGGCGATAAGATGTGGCCAGAAGTGCTTTTCCTGTATTCTTGCGAGTATACGCGAAACACTGAGGTGTGCAGCCATCGAGTCATTGCTTAGGGCCTGAAGAACTTATGGTTTCCCTCCTAGTAGAAGAGGAGAACGTGTTTAGTTCGAAAGGGCGAGGAGTTCTTCTTTAGGAGAACTCCGTTTTGCAGGAAGAATGACACCGGTGCTCTCTTGAGAAGATTCGGAGCAATGGCGCTGTTATCCTCGAGGTACTCCACAAGGCTCTTGAGTTCCAAGTCAGCTCGTTGTCATTCGACGAAGTCGTCGGCACTTAAGCTTCTCAAGAAGCAGTCATTACTCAGGTTGTCCGGCGGCGGTAGTTCAACGAGGGCACCAGACAGACATTCGGCATCAGACTGTTTTTTTTCACACTTGTAAACGAGAGTACTATTGAATTTCTGAAGTCTCAGACTCCACCAGGCGAGGCAACCCGAAAGGTCTTCCAAGTTATCTTGTCAACACAAGGCGAGGTGGTCGCTAACTTCTTTGAAAGGCCGGCCGTAAAGGTAAGGGCGGAACATTCATGCAGCCCGTATGATAGCAAGATACTCCTTTTTTGTTGTAGAGTAGTTGGCCTGTGCTGTTGAGAGCCACCAGCTAGCATAACTGATGAGTCTTTCTAGTCCGCCAGTTCTCTGCACAAGAATGGCGCCGAGTCGTACAATGCTTGCGTCGGTGTATTAAACTCGAAGGACTCGACGAAATGCACTAGTAATGAAGGCACCTGAAGAAATGATTTGAATTCCTGAAATGCTTCTTCCAGCAGTGTTTCCCACTTGAACTCCACATTAGTGCTGGTAACGTCAGTGAGTGGTTCGGCAATGTGGGCGAACTTTTGATAAGCCGCCTGTAATACGCATACAGGCCGAGAAATCGCTACACGACCTTCTTTTCGGTGGGAGGCGAGGAGTCCAGGTGCTGCGCAAAGACTGAAGGACATGACCTTGAACTCGAGGCGGCCTTCTGGGGTTATAAACACTCTTCTCTCGGTCTCCCTTGTCGGCTTCGATTAGCCAACAGCCAGTCTTGAGGTCAATGAATGAAAACTGCTTAGCTTGTGGAGTCAACCCAGGGTGCTGTCTATCCGTTGGAGGGGGAACACGTCCTTCATCACTTTGTTTAGGCGACAATCGTCGACGCAGAAACGTAGGGCTCTGTCCTTCATCTTCGTCAACACCACGGGAGACGCTCAGGAACTCTTCGACAGCTGGATTATATCATCGAGCAGCATTTCATTGACTTCTCTCTTTACGGCCTCACCTTCTCGCATCTAAACTCTGTAGGAGCTCTGCCATAGTGTTCTGACGCTTTCTTTGTTATGAAGCGATGTTTCGCGATTGGGGTCTGGCGAATTTTTGACGACGATGAAAAGCAGTCCTTGTATTTCAGAAGAAAGGCATTGAGATGTTCTTGACAATGCTTCGGAAGGCTCGGATTCACGCCGCCATCGAGTTGGGAAGGTCGACTCGTCTAGTCAGTTTCGGAAGTGTTGGAGAGGATGAAAGAATCGCCGGCGCCAGCAAAGTCTTCCAAGTAGGCGATCGTCATACCAATGTTGACGTGCCGGTATTCTTGGCTGAAGATTGTCGTCATTATCTTTGCTTTCCCGTGAATCAGCGTGGCCATGCCTCTTACATCGCAAATGTGAAGGCTAAGGACTAGAACCCTCGATTCGGGGTCTTGCAATTTCGGGGCCTTGCAATACACTCTTTACTTTTACAACTTCGCTGCGAAAGGTCCACTCACGACGGAATAATCAACTCCGGTGTCAACGAGCGCAGTGACGTGGTAGCCGTCAAATATTACGTCGAGGTCACTGGTTTGTCGTCGTGTGTTGCAGTAGGGTCGTGGCGTAGGATCACGGCTACGATGGTTTGTACCACTGTTTCCACGTTGTGTCATCAGGCCTTTTTTTGGCCACGAAGTTTCGACGTCAGGACTACTTTCAGTTGACGACGGTTTCTTGAAGTTTCATCGTGGCATCGTCGTCGGTGCTGGAGGATCTTTGGCAGTTCGTCGTCCACCAACCACACCTCTATCGGTTTCTACCATTAGTTTTCCGAGTATGGGCTCGGATAACGGCCCCGAGTAGGGCCGACGTACTGTCGGCGTTGCGGTGACATGTAGCGCCCTGGCGACGGCGAACAGTAAAGTTCTTCGGGGTGTCTCCTTCGCTCCCGCGAGGTATTTGGTGATATATTGAGGTCATTAACCCCACTGTAGACACGCTACGTTTACGTCCAAACCGTGTAGTGCCATTTGCTGGTACTGGTAGTGGCAGTAGATGTGCCCAGTGCCGGCGGTAGATGTCACCCCAGTGGTAGCATAGTGGGCGATGGTCGGGAGCGCAACAATACACGCCGGTCTTTCTCGGTGTGTATCGGTGGCTGGCTTGCAAGTGGTATGACGACGGCGAGGGGGGGGGGGCGATGATGTTGTCTCGTGGTGAAACTGCGGTGATGCGGCGTCTTGGCGTGGGCGTGGGGGAAGGGCCTGAGACCAGGCTGTTGCACCATAGGTCGTGACTTGCACTTGCGGCTGTAGAGGATAAGAAACGCTTAACGATTGTTGGATCTTCTGGCGTACGACATCCACGATGGAGTCCACTTGACGCTGCGCTGAATGTAGCAATTTCGGCAGCTTCTCTTGCACAATCACTCAGACTGTCTCACCCAGGTTGGTGGTTCCCAGCATTTGAATGTTGGCGTAGCTTACAGCCAAGAAGCTGCGTATGTGTTTTTTCATGTCCACAACTCGAGCGTTTTCCCTATTGCAGATGTTGCTGAGGCAAAATCAGCGACCGTCTTTGGTGCATTCGTGATCAGTATGGCAAAGAATTCTTGCTTCACGTCTCTAATAACCTCGTAAAGAAGCTCCGTTTCTTCTCCTCGGTCTTGCTGGGGTCAGCGTGACGAAACATCCGGGCCATCTCTTCAACGAACATAATCGCGTTTTCGTTCAAAAACTGAACACGTGTCTCCAAGGCAATAGCGGCACGTTTCTTGCGAACAGCGCTCGTGAAGGTGCCTAGGAACGTCGTCCAAAAGACATCCCAGGCTCGTAGCATGAGTTCCCGGTTCTTGAACCACGTCTTCGCGTTGTCTTCTAGGGAAAAATAGACGCGGCGCCGTTTACCGTCGGGATACCAGCTGTTCATGGCGACAACTGTGCCGTAGGTTTCCAGCCAGCTCTCTGAGTTTTCAACGATCCCCGAAAAGTGGGAGGCTCCTTGAGTTGCTGGAGCAGGGTGGGTGCATGTGGTACCGGGGCTGTCATCGTCGCAGCGGTTTTAAGTCTTCCGCTTTTAGTCTTCCGGGTCCAGTCAGATAGAGGCCCGAACTCTGGCGTGAGCCCTTGCTGTTGGTAGCTGGTTCGCTGCTCAGGGTTTGTGTCGATGTCCCCTTGACGGTGCTGGCTCGGCTTACGGCTGGAGGGAGGCGTTCGGTGCATGGGCCGGGAAGCACGTCCACCAGATGTAACGGGACGCGACGAGGATGAAGGATTAACTCGACGTTTAGAATAAACTGTTCATTCGGCAAAACTTATGACCAGGAAACTGAAGGTTATATAAAGCAACACACAGGCACTGATAGCGGCGAACAGTGTCGGCCAGCGATTAACTAACAAGCGCGTCAGCATTTATACACGTTGCCTCGTACAATCTAACGTTGTCACTAGCGGACTCGTAGGTTGCAGAATAATCTGTAATATCCCCGAAGTGAGCGTGATCTTACTAAAAGGATCTACTGCATTCCTGAACCTTCTAGAACAATGAGGCACATTTGTCGATGAGCATTCCAGACAGAGTTTGTGGCCGATAGACGAATGAAACATAAGCGTAAATAATAAATATGCGTGGCAATATTTGAGATTTGGTCTATTTCACCGTAATCGATACATATTATTATAGACAATTTGAACAAAGATCAAACAAAAAACAGGAAAACTGTCATACATGGTAAGGGTAGCAGGGTGAAACCTGCAATATCTGCAGCTTGACAAGCCCCGCCACCCCGACACAATGGCAGCAACGTGCGGAACAGAGACAGGTTTACTTAAGCCAAAACGTTTCAACTCGCACTGCAAAAATCACTATAAACACTCAAGGAACATTTCTTATTGCAAAGCTAAAAATTTAGGGAAACCATACCTAAAACAAAATTTTTAGGCTTTACACGTTGAATACCGCTTGTTAATTTGAACTTATTTAGTAATGTGGGTGGGCAAAATTGTAGTAGCTGTGAGTTTGTGCGATGCCGTGGAATGTGTGCGATGCCGAGTTCTAAAATTTGATAATTCAAGGAATGCAAGTGCTATTAAAGGAGTACTGACGCATCGTCAATCAAACTTTTTAAGCAAGTTTGCCTCAAGGTTTACCTGTTGGTTGAAAAGTATTCTTAGCCAACAATAATTAGCCAATTATATCAGAGGGGCTCTCGACCACAATCGCTACAATAGATGGCGAAATGGCCACGTTGCACACAATGTTATGGTGCTCTCTTAGATGGTAATTTAGGCGCTGCCAGTCTGCCCCACAATTTTCTTTACAAAAAACAGGAATCACTGATGCCACGCCAACACAACATTTAGAAGTAGGAATAGCACTATCAATAAAATAATAATCTATCCAATGAAAAAATTGTCTCGCATCGTGAACAACTCGCAGTTAAGACCAATATAATCGTATGTTTGCACCAGCAACCATTATGTTGGCGCATGACTCCGTCTTAGCTGCCAAGCAGCACATCCTTTTGTTTTATTGTTTTTGCTTCAATTGATTTTTTTCAACATTGTGTTCTTTTCAGTTCTAAATGCTAGCATATTGGTGTGTTGCACACATCGGTACCACTTACCAGTGCTGCATAAGCACGTGTAGTATACAGCCTGCTTCAGGCATCTTTAGAGATTGATTGATTGATTGATTGATTCAATTATATGCGAAGATTAACGTCCCAAAACCCCCAGATGATCATGAGAGATGCCGTAGTAAATGTCTCCGGAAATTCCGACCACCTGGGATTCTTTAAGTTCACCCAAATTTGATTGCACGGGTCTACAGCACTATCTTTAAAGAGAGTTTAAAAATAAGCCGACACATGCGATGACAACACGGCCAAATGCATGTTGCTGACCAATGTCTGGAGTGAAACAGATCATTTGTTTGTGTTCTCATCTGTTGTTTCATTAGAACGTTTTAACTAACTTACAAAAGAACAAAGACTGGTAAAATGTCCAGCTAGACAGTTTCCAACTTTGCATCTGTTAAGTCCTAGTATTTTTGCTAGCTACAAATGCCCGCGAAATACTAAAAAATACCACGTGACAAACCTACTCGCATGCGTACACGCGCCATGATTCTGGTGCTGTCTAATGTTCGACGTACGAACGACACGCTTCCGTCGCACCGGGTCATGACAGTGGTAAGCAGTCACAGCAGTTATCGCTTTTGTAGTAGATAGCTAAACGTAGTCATTGCAAAGCCACCCCCATCGTTGCAGCTCTGTTGAGATAGCACAATCGGGCAAATGCTATGGTCGTTCGTATGCGGAACGTTAGAGAGTACTAGAACCATCGTGCGCAGCGGCGTGCATGCGGACTTGACACCAGGTATTTTTGCAGTTAAAAGTAAAACATGAAAAGTTAACAGATATAAACCTCCAAACTGTCTGATCAGATGCTTTGCAAACCGATGAACAACATTCTCAATGGAATGTCCAGCCCATTTTTGTTCCTTAAAAGTTATTTTTAAAAGGGACCTAAATAGGCAATAATCACAACAGAAATATTATTCCGACTCACTCCAAGCAACAGTCAGCAACATGAATTTGATCGCGTCGTCATTGCGTGTGTCAGCATAATGTAAAACTCCGTATAAAAAGAGATGGGGCACCCTGTATATGCTACGCAGGCAGCGAGCCGGCAGCTGCTTGTGGCTAAATGCAGTCTAGTAAATCTCGTGTTCCTCATACTCTAAGGGTATTGCTAGCTTGGGAATATGTTAAATGAGCATGGATAAAGTAGATAATGTTGTCTAGATAATCTCCGCATCCGTGAAGCTTGTACTTACAGCTAGGATGACTTGCTACGGCGTATAAACACATGTAAACAACGAGAGCAGCAACACACAAATTCAAAAATCTCTTTGTCGTTTCCAACAAAAATTTATTTGATAAAACTTCCTGAGTGAGTAGGCAATACAGGTTGCTAGCAAATATACGACAAGCATGTGCAAAAGTAAATATATTTTGCAAATTTGTCGCCACCTGTTGTGAGGACTAGATGTGTTAGGCATAAAGGCTGCGGCATGGCAGTACCAAACGAAGGCGTTTATTCACAATTAAAAAGGTGCGCCCGCACAATAGGCAGCAGCGAGAGTGGCAACAGTACCGGCCCACACTTGGGCCTGTTGTTGAGCTGACGTAGGCGCCGTAGGTGGTGCTACTAATCGAACCCTGTGTTAGCGCACATGCGGGCGCCCACATCCGGCCCCTCCTTGTTGGACCAAATATCTTTGGTGGCTTCAGTGTGAAAGCTACTCATTGAAGTGCTTGGGCGGGCACGTTTGGCGATGGAGCCATGATGAGAGCGCCACTACAGGTGAAGCTGAAGGGCCGGTGGAAACTGGGGGTTGGGCAACTCACCGCCAAAACTGAGAAGGTCTGATGAGTCACACTATGACAACTTCTGTGTTTTTTTACTAAGTGTGGCTTAAAATACGTTGGCACGTAGTGCTTAAGTTGAGTGATGTGCACTACCGTCTTGGGGTCGATCGCGATGACCTTGCCAGCTATGCGGTTAACGCAAAACGTAACAACGCTTTCTGGTCGATGATTTTATTTGGATGCCAACTTTTCTGTTCCATCTGATACAGGCTTTTGACGGCAAACCCAGACGCACTGTCCGGCTGGAAAGACGTGATCTCGATGGGACTGATCATGCGCGGCCTTCTGTTTCCCTTGTGCTTTCTCGGTATTCTCGGCCGCTGCGGCCCGATTCCGAGACAACGTTAGGAGGCGGCCTTGAAGTGTCCTGGCTGTCGCAGGACGGTGGCGTTGACAAGGGAGCTTGGGGACGTATTTATAAAGCCGTTTAAATGAAGAGAAACAGCTGCTGGTGGTGTAGCTTGGGTTGATGGCAAAACAGCTTCATCGAGCCTGCTGTGCCAGGAAGTTGGGTCAGTTGGACACAGCTTACACGGAGCGGAGACCTAAGTCTCATTGCTTGTCTCCCCAAGACCATTCCTGGCGGTGCAGTATGCAACCGAGTACTGAATCTCAGCACCGTGCATGTGTAAAAAGTGTTTTATCTGCTGAGATTCGAAGGCTGCTCCGTGGTCACACACGCAGTCATCAAGACAACCAAAACAAAACGACACTGACTGCAGATGTGCTATGACTGCCTTTGCACATTAGAAGTCACAGCAGCTAGGGCAGTGAAACGCGTGGCAAAGTAAATTACGCCCAAAACGTACTTCTTGCCAGAAGCAGCTGGCATTTTTTGTTGTGATCAAGGGCAATTAAGGCAAGAGGTACATCTGGCACTGGCATGAGACCCATTTTGCCAACATTTTTACGTACTGGACGGTTACTTCTTTGACAGGTGTGGCTTGATGTGACGCAGTGGGTGATCGAAGATACACTGATTTGGCCACCAGTACTGCTCTCTCACTTTGGCCAGTGTCCACGTTATATTCATGTGGCCTCGATCATCATGAATAAGTTTCAGGACAGCCGGGCGCATCTTTTCAGGTGCTACAATGTGACCCTCAAGTTGCATCACAATGGTACAGATTGTTATCGACTATGGCGATGTCATGCCCTCACGTTTTTGAAGATGACAGGCAATGACGAAGATCCTGGCACTTTTTGCCTTCCGATTGAATAGCTGCGAGTGACCGTGTCCGATGGAGGACTGCTGCGGGTATTGATGGCAGCATGTCAGCAGCCAAATTTTTATGACCTCGATGGTACTGCACCGTGAAGTCAAACTCTGTGCTGGCAAGTGGCTACCAAGCTGAGCGGCGGAAAAAATGGGTCAATGCAAACCGCGATCGCTGAAGAAGCAGCTTGTATGCATTCAGAAGACTGGCTGTAGGTGTTTGGAACCTCTTGGCAAGATAGTGCTAATCACGGTGGTTCATCCCGGCCTAAGAGTAGCATTCTCTGGAGGCCTGTTGAGCTGTGGTGTCCAAGTACATAGCCATTGAAAGATGACCCCTGTACAATGAAAGCGTTCGACATGCTGGACAACAGTTGTTCATGGCACCATACATTTGTTTCAGCTGAGAAATGGAGAATCGCAGTTAGCACGGGTGGCTGGAACACCAGTTGTGCCTGGTTTGCAGAAAAACAGTCTTCACCCAGTATAGGTGGCACGGCATTATTATTAAGAGCGACCGCTTCAACGAAACCAGTGATGGATCCCACTGATACCTTAGAGCAGATGGTACCTGCTGGGGTCACTGTTGTTCCACCAGTGACAACCAGTAGGTGCATGGTCCAGGGTAGAAGGGACAAAGAGTTGACGAGGTAGCGAGAAACAAGAGTCACTTTGGATCCACTGTCAGAAAATACATCAAATATGCCAATCCCAGCAATTGTGGCGCTAACAAGGGCACAATGGACGAGCTATCCATCCGAAGTCTCTGAAAGGGCACTGTAAAGAGCTAGGAAAGACTGGGCTCTAGACGTTGGGGCTGCAGCTTCCGATGGACACTTGGATGCAAGATGTTCCTTTTGGTGGCACTGAAAACACATGGCTTCGGCCAAGTTCTGGCCAGGAGAGTAGGCTGGAGCACCATGCTTCGCAGAAACGGTGAGACACCGAGCTTGTCGATGGGATGGCCTGGTGATAGAGCGTAAATTCGCTGTGGCTGGCTTATTTTGTGTGATACAGCATGAATATTTGTGCACTGTTCATTGTGGCGGGGCACATGTGGACTTGGTGTTGTGGTGCTTGGCAATCCCGGGCGTAGAAAAACACGAGAAGAGTGGCTTAATGTTTTATTAAGCCGCGTTACGACGTCCATACACGCGGTGACAATTTCTAGTCATTGCGCTGTAATAGTAGTGGCCACGTTAACGTTAGTGACGCCATGACGAGCGTACTCTATGCACTCGGCATCCCGAAATGAGCTTACACTTCACCAGAGAGTAGTTGACAAAGGTTTCTCTGTACGCTTGCACGCGACAAAGAACAGTTTTTTGCCACTGTAGCAACATTTACTTGGCGCTGAATTGATCTATGAATGCCTGCCTGAAAGTTTCTCAGGTGGGGCAATGATGGGTAATAAGCGCTTTCCAATCCGCGTCTGCTCCACAAAGTTTACCCTGAGCGACGGCGAGTAGGGTTGTAGGTGCACATGAAGCCAGGTGTCGGGTTCGTTCCAACTCTTTAATCCAGTGGGCCGCTGACATGCGGCCGTCTTCACTGTAAGGTGGAAGTGATGCAGATAGGTAGGGAAGAGTGGCAACTTGGACTGGGGCTGCAGTCGTGAAGAAGCTGCTGAAGTAAACCCGTCAGCAATCTCGGTACTTCGTGCTGCATCGAAGCTCGATGGAAGTGGCATGAAACTCGGGTGCTGGCAGGGTGCTGATGTGTCTGCTGAAGGCAAAAGAGGTGTTGTTGAGAGGTTTTGGGTGATATCCGCTACGAGATGGTTTATTATTTTTTCCTTCGATCCAGCAGTGTCAAGGTTTCGGCGAGACAACTCTTCATGAAGGAAGTCCGCTTTAAAGGCGGTAAGGTCTTCCGGTGCAGCTTCGCTCCAATTTTCGAGCGGCATGGTGCCCATAATTAAGTGACACAAGAGTCCCGAGAGACGAAAAGGTGGCAAGACAAACCGCTTAGACACTGCAGGCGAGCTACTTCATCGGGCGGGTAGGTGGGTGTCAGCACGACAGTCGGCGACACAAATGGCAAGGCGCTGAATGGCTCGGACGAAGCGGGCGACAGGCTTATTGGTGGCAGAAGCTACACAAAAGAACAAGTTAATACCAATGCTGCGGGGCCAGTCTGGCGAAACACTTCACGTGGAGGGTAAAAGGCAACGTTACACGCATAGTTCGTGGTCCACTGCACCAGTTGTGAGGGCTAGGTGGGCCAGGCATAAAGGGAAGAATGGAAGCACCAAACGAAGACGTTTATTCACAATTAACTACGTGAGTCTGCACCGTAGGCGGGAGTAGAGTCCCGGACAAAACTTGGGCTGTCGCTGAGCTGACCTATGGGCGCCGTAGCTTATGCTACCAATCGGATGCTGTGGTACCGCGTATGCGGGCGCTCATGGTGTACATATTGTAGCAATCTGTCAACATGCAAATATCAACTATCACGTTTCGCAGAGCGTTGTCTTTAAATCGAAAAATCCCACTTCGAACCATATTCGCGTTATTTGAGAAGACACAAAAATCTACGATTGCATTCAACTTTGTGAAACTTATTTTAAATAAAAGCCTTTCATTGTTCTAAAGGTGAAAATTTGTCTAAGCCTAATTTATAAAGAATGAGTTTTTCAATAACGTGTTTTACGAGCTATGGCTTCGAGCTTCCCGGAAAAAATCAGATGAAGCTTACGGTATTGGAAATTTTTTTTTCGCCATAAATGTATTGGGGGAACACTTTTGGGTATATGTAAATACTGCTGAATCTTTTCGAAGCAAATTCAAGGTTGTCAAGTGCCATGTTCGGGACAGTTGACGTGGAATGACCCTTTTAGCTTTGACATTGCTCACGTAGTGATAACAATAATCTAGCCTGATTGCTGTGCGTTCTTTTTCTCTAGCGTACGCTCTCTCCGTTTTGGTCGTTCCCGGTCGGGTTTCCAGCATACACGCCGGTAAGTGGTAGCATGCTCTGGCGAAGCTTTTTTGGCCTTCTAGATGTGTAGCACCAGAATTCGGCCATGCCCCTGTACCAAAGAAAGGTATTTTCAAAAAAGGCTTACCAAAGAGAGTAAAATATATGTCAAGCTCAACAAGACAATGCCTAACAATCTCCACAAAAGCCTAGGTTTCCTGATGAAGAATACGATGGGTCGTGTCACTAAGTCCGGAAGTATTAGCAGCACACTCGGAAATATCCGTTGCTGCCACAACAGAGTTGTAGTATTGAGGGGCAGAACACTCCTTCAATCGCCCCTTAAGGTGTGTTCTCTCACCGTCAAGCCCACGCACAACTAAATTAGCGTACATCACTAAGAAGAAGCGACCAACAACACCAAGAGAGAAATGCAACATTACTTTCGTTTCGTGTAACTTACAACAGGAAAACTATCTTTGGATCCCCACTAGCAGATTACAAGTACGATACATGTCATGCGTCGAAGCCTGGTAATGCTAGGAACGCTGGTAACTGAGGGTCCGTTCAATTGGCCTGGACCACCTAAACCAGTTCACGAAGTGTGGCGCCGTGCCAGTTGTTTGTTCAGCTTGAGCTCCTTTACACCGTGGCATTCGTATCGAAAAGTGCAGTGACGGGGCGGCACTAGTTGCGAATTTCATTAACCTTCTCTGCTGCAGGTGCTGCGTCGATGACGAGATGGTGCTGTCCCCGTGCGCGCGTCGGTGGAGCGTCACGCCAAGCAGACGACGAGAGCAGACGATATAGTGACGAATGGCTCATCCACACTTCACGTTCTCATCGATGGCGTTTTGACTCAACTTGCGCCTGTCATCGATGAGCACGGGTTCCATGTTGTACTTGATGTTGGGAAAGCGTACAGAACACCGAGTACGTTACTCTCTGAGTTAATGTTGACAAATATACGCGTTGTCATATCTTTGATTTCAGTGGTCTGTGCTCGCTAAAAGTGGCGAATACAATGGTATTGTTCAATTGTAGCAGTGTACCTGTTGGTAACCTCACCAATAGCAAAGCGTCCAATATGGTTGTTACTCTTATCCGGAATATTGCTGTGGTTTGTTTGCCGAGCAACCATTAAAGGGGTGGTGCCACCAAACTTGTGGCATGTGTGTTTTTGCTTTGAGCGTTTCCTTCAGATCCAGGAAGCATAATACACGCACCAAGATTCGTGTTTTTTCGCTAAATAATCTGATATTGCTATACTTATGTGGACCACTTTCGGTTTCGGTTTTGCGGCGACGAGTTGGGCATGACTTCGATGCATAAGTGGCTTGGTCACCTGAGCCCACAAAGCTGTGACGCAAATTGTGCTGAGTTTTGTCTGCTCTCATACACACGTGTCACTTCAAGCGCCAGCGAAACAAACGCGCTGACAGTCGCCATGGCCAGCTGTAATAGCATCGAAGCAGTGGAAAGGCAAAAGGCAGTAAGAAGGGAACAAACGTTTATATTTACAACGTATGTACAGAACGTGGACGACAAAGCTGCCCGACGCTAGATGCGCCGGCCTTTTATAGGCACCGATACGCTGAAACAGGAGGGGGCAACCCCGCTGTTGGGCGCGCGCAGCTTGTCTAATGAACTCACACAGTGTCTCTAAAAGAAACAGCAGTACACTCGTCACTACATATATGGCATGACGTCACGACAACTGCCATTTCTTCTCCTATTCTGAAACTTCAGTGTTGCTGCGTAAGCAATGGTCCTAGATCGCCAGAGTGGGCATTTAGGTACACCTTTAGGAGTGAATTGAACGTATTCTACGCGTTTGTTCTGTCCAATCCTTCATGTGGAGAATCCTTGAATACAGAGCAAACCCACAACAGGCTAGCGTTAACCTCAAAATTGGGTGGCACAACCCCTTTAAAGTGCGAAGGGAAAGACATTGTATCACCATGCGCCACGAAAAAGACATAACAAGTACTGGTGTACTAAAAAGCATTATAATGCTATTACATTGTGAATTCTTTGTTTCTCAAGCATATAGTCAATTGATTTTTTCCCGAATTATTTTCCCCAGTGGTTTCGTTTTACGTGTCGGAAATGGATTTCAAGTTGGCTCATGGTACAGAGCTCAGTCCGATATTACTGTCAAAGATGACATTTTCATTTCCGTGGTGTTCAGAGACGAGCAAAGTGACGCCTTCCAACGAGTAACCTCGACTATGTAGCACCGGTGACACCTGAGCCATGTGGTAGCCTCGCAGCTACAGCAACACAGAGCGCTTCTGATTTCTGAGTGCAAGTTCCCTGAGGACTAACTACCTCATCACAAAATACAAGAAGCTCAACCCTCTCATCAGAAAAAAGGCAAATTTACGTAAGTCTCACTTTGTTAACAAGCAAAAAAACGTTTCTCAATACCTTCGAGCATATCCTACTACACAGCTTCATTTGTGCCTAAGTTGCCTAAATTTTATAAATAATTTTACTTCTCTCACAGGACAAGAAAAGACATGCCATCGTAGAGAACAAGTGGAATAAATATTTGACCGCAATCATGCAATTTCAATTTTAAAATAAATGAAAAATTTCAAAACGAGCTAATAAAAATACAAAAGAAAAATTTTGTCAGGCCACTGCAGAGCTGTCTGCGAACATGAAGAATAAGTGTTGACAAGATTTTCAGTTACCAATGTTCGAGCTATTTACCTGATTCTAACATGAATTTTGTTTCTTTTTAGAGAGCTGAGTGAAGCGCTTGAAAAGGCACATCGTATAACTCCTACGGTTCTAATGAGGCCTGGAGCTATATTATGAATAACAGGTGCAGTCTCTTTGGTGAAGATATTCCTTATAATACTGCAATGTTTTTCCGGCAAGCCTCGTGATGTTGTCCAGAGCGCCTGCACACAGCCGGCCTCACCACCGTGGCAGGACGAGTCTGTCAGTCCCGCAAAAGTGACACCCGTGAACAAAAGGCGAAGGGACGCACAATCAAAAAAAAAATAAATAGAGACATAACGTCACTTTAATCTATAATGAACGATTTCCAGCAGGCAAAAAAGGGAGGGCAGAGCGTTTCGAGACGAAAACTGGGTCGTCTTGAGCGACAGCTTACTGTCATCGAGAAAACAGCCACCCGCATTCCTAAATAAAGCTTGAGAATTTTGTTAAATGAATGCATGTTTTGAATCAAGCTATGGACGTCAATAGAAAGAGGGAGATAGGGACATTCAGTTCGTATCTTTGACAGAGAAAAATAAAACATTTTATAAACATGTTTCAATGCAGCATGAAAACTCAGCAGGAAGCAAGATATATATGCAGAGTGCATATGTATCTTGTTCTTAGTGGCACCAACAAAATAAACTGACGTACGTCACAAACGACAAAAGTCAAAGCAGTTCTGTGCTCGAGCGTTGATTTCGGGCTATCGCCTGTCGCAGGCATTCGCGGTAGGCTTCTACACTGCGCAGAACAACCCCACTCTACTCATCGTCACCAACTTCCTTCAGGTCCGAGAGTTCTCGCAGTTGTTTAATGAAGTCTCTTTCTTTGTTGCAAGTGTTTTGGAGCTTACACGCGCCAATAATAATCGAGCAGCAATGCTTGATGCTGACTGCATCTACAATATACAGCCGGCGGAATCCCTGCTTAACCTGTACGAATGCTATTTCTATCGCAACTATTGGCTGTTCATGGCATTTGATATACTTTATTTTCCAGATATGCAAGCTCCGCTGCATAAATTCATAAGGCACCATAAGCCAAGGCAGCAACGGGTAGGCAGAGTCAACCAGAATATTGCCATTACAGTGCTTTGTTGCTGCTCCTTACAAAAAGGGTCTTCACGGAGAACGCTATATTCCTGCGCCGAACCGGAAATTCAATGAGCACATCTGTGAATCGGTTTTTGAGGTTACATATGCCCTGCAGTATGAGTCACGGAAAATTCTTGTGGCTGACGTAGGAATGCGGCGATTCACTTGGGGTATGTATCTCCACGTGGCATCCGTCCATGCACCCATGGTGCTTCGTGGTTTATGCTGCATTGGCTCCCAAGATAACTTAAATCTATAGGACAGGTTTTCCCCGCACTTATTCGTACTAGCCCTCCATGAGCAGCCTCCGCAAAGAACGGAGACGTTCGATATCTGTCAGCAAGAGAGTTAAAAGTCACGCGTGACAGTGTGAACAGCTGCCTAAATTCAAGCTGGAAATATCTGCCAACGACACCTTAAGAGTAGCGTAAAAAGTGGTTTCTTTCCGTCCTCGTTAAACTTACAGCCAACATCACGACGGCACCGTCGCACTCCTGTTCTTCGTTCTTCAAGTTCATAAGTTCCATGACCACTAAGCGGCTGTCGCAAGCGTGACACAGAGCAGATCATCGGGACACCAAGGCACCCATACAAGACTTAAAACAACAACAACAAATATCTCAACTTCCTCAGAAAAAAACAACAAAAAACGCCTTGAGTAGAAAAGGAAAACAGAAGAATAGACACTTTTAGTTGGGCGCACGGAGAAGATGCGTTCGCTGTGAAAATTGTGTTGCGTACGCTGCAGCAAAGCATTCACAATTTTTAGTTTAATGTTTCTTCATGCGGTTCGCTCAATTAGATAAATCGTGCTTGAGATGCATGGGTTTGGAAATCTTAGCAGCGTCACCAACGTTAGAAGTACGCTAGGTCCCAGTACCGTGGTGTCTGTGATCTACACGAAAAACATCCTGACTGAGAAGGTAAGGGTACTAAGAGGGTACATTCTCAGCGGCTGTGGCGTTCGCTGTGGAGATCTTTAGCATCGTTCTTGGGTGCACTGAATGTGCACGTACACTTTTGCTGTTTTGAACTTGGGTGCACAGTATAAGAATGGTGTCTGATAGGGCATGGCCGCACTCGTTCGACCCCAGCGTTCTATCTAGTGCTACTGTGGATGAGGCTTAGCGTAGCCCGCAGCAAGTGGTCATGCTCCAGGCATTCATGACCTTACGATGTACTAATGGCACATTTAATTAAGAAGTTCAAGCTCGCAAAACGACCAAGGCGTTTTATATTGCACTATGAACAAAAGTACGTATGAAGCTGCGTTTTTTTTACGGGTTCATTTTCCGGGAGGCCTGGCAAAAAAAAACACGTTCCTGCACACAACCTATTGAAGGCGATTCTTCAAGCTTTTCTTGAGATGCCAAATAATTTCTTATGACTTATCAGGATGCCAGTAAGCGACGCTTGAATTTACCTTGCCTGGCATGAAAACATTGCCTTTTATTGTGAAGTACACGTGCCTTTCATCAGGTCTGCTGTTCCTGTCTGCGCCTAAAGGCTGGTGCACACCAGCGACTAGCAGCGGTCGCGCGGCCATTCGCGACTGGCGACCAAAAAGCGACTGATATTCACACCGACAGAGGCTGCATGCAAGCGAACGGAAGTCACAGAACCGGAGAGTCCCTTCCGGATCTCGTTATCAGCGAGAACTCGGGAGACCGGCGCCGATCAGCTGATTGCCGCCAGCAGAGTGAGTGGAGGAAACCGAGCGCGCCGCATTGATTGTTTTCGTTTGTTCTCCCACAGCGTTCCCAAGAGTGTCAAAGAGTTCGATTCAAGCAAAGAACAAGAGATTGTCATGGTGCTGAAGCGTTGTCTATGGTGTCAGTGCTGGCAGCACAGATGCCTCCAAAGAAAAAAAAAATGACCGCAGTTGCCCGAGTGGGAACACAGGTTACCATGCGGAGCATATAATAAATGTGGTTTGTAATTTGCGACGTGCGTGTGTGTTATGAGTGAACACGAGTGAACACGCACGCACGTATGCTGCGAAATACGATGTTTATTGATGAGACGCTTTGTGTAATTTGAGCAAGATGGCTTTATGGTCCGTAAAGTGAAGGGCGAGTGGGTCTGGCTGCAGCGGTCGAAGGTCGAAATTTGCAAAGACGTGGTCGATGCACATCCTGCGAACCGTGGTCGGATGATGTTTGCCGTCGTGCGTTGCTAGTTTCAGCGACTGCCGCGACTCCATGTAGTCGACCACCCAATCGTCCTTGATGATGTCGACGTTGAAGTCGCCAACTATCAAGAAGGGTCGTCGTTGCGGTCGTTGTTTCAGGTATTCTTCCACTGCTTCGTCGACGTACTTCTCGATGGCGGCACGCGATAGGTAGGGCGCGAGGTACATCATCATGACGTCGACTCCGCAGACGCTAGCGACGCAGTGCTCGCCGTTCGCGCGTTGTTGAGCGCCGGGCCACAGTTGGAGGTCTTCGACGGAGTCAACGTCGTCACGCTTGACGTAAATTCCCACGCCGCACGCAGGTCGTTGGAACCCGTGCGTGCACGCGGCTGGAGCGTATCCCGCACCGTCGACGTCATCGGTGGCATTCCACGTCTCGGTAAAGCAAAGGACGTCCGTTCTGCGGAGTATGGGGTCTCGCACGACGTCAACTGCATGAGCTCCCAGCGACCTGGTGTTGAGCAGTGCCAGGGTAAAGTGGGACTCAGAGTCCGCTCGACGCTGACGTCTCGCAGCTGCTTCACGTTCTCGGAGCTGAGGATCTTCCGCTCGACGCCGCCGACGTTTGCGTTCCGCATCGCGAGCTCTTTTCAGCGGGGCCTTGTCCACGGACAAAGTGTCTGCAGAATTGCTTGCGGTTTCGCCAACACATTGGCTGACGCTATTGGAAGGGACGTCAGTGAGTGTGTTCGCGTATTCATTAGCATACATTTTCACCAGCGACATCGGACGTGGAGCGACCGCACAAACCAACCGACGAAGGGCGGCGCGCCCCGACACTCGGTTATTTATAATGGCTGACGCTAATGGAAGGGACGTCAGTAAATGTGTTTGCGGATTCGTTAGCATACATTTTCACCAGCGACAATGGACGTGGACCAACCGCACAAACCAACCCACGAAGGGCGGCACGGCCCGACACTCGGTTATATATAGTGAGCGCCGGCTCCAGCCTGCGCATGTGCGCGTTAGCATACAGCTGGCACACGGAAAACTAAAGGTCGCGCGGCGCGCGGAGGGGAGAAGCGAGCGCAGCGCGCACTGTGTTGAGAGGAGGAAGTGATGCACAGATGACTGGTGGAGGAGGAGGGGAGGCTGCGGACGGCGACGGCGCATGACTAGCCCCTAGTATAACTTGCTCCGCATGTAAAAAGCCGGAGGTGGGTGTGACCGTCCCTTCGATCGCGAGAGTTGGCTGTCCATGCAAGCTGCCTACCTCCCGATCTGCGCTAAGACGACGAGGAGTATTTCCGAGAGTCGTACGTATTCAGAAACGCTCTTGAAATTATCTTCACTTGCCGCAGCCTCCTATGCAGCCCAAACACGTTTCGAACGCGGTGTCTTAAGTCGTTGCCAACGCATGAAGCACAAGCGCGTTCCAAACGCGCTGCAGTGAAGCCGGTGACAGGTGAAGTTCAACACAAAAAACGATTCTGAATACGGGGAGAAAATAAATAGCACAATTTATTTTCTCTTTACTTTGACCGTCTTTAGCTTCTTGCGAATGCCACCCCGTAAATTCAACGCTTTGCTTGAGCTGCTGCTTTCGAAGCCATTTCCAAGCTAAGAATTCCGTGGTGGCCATGTTGCCACAGGCCCAGAGAAAATCACTCTGCTCTGACGGCAAGAGGTCAGCGCAATAAAAAAAACTAAAAAAATTGAGCATCGCCGATTGGTTCCAGCAGCTTTGCGACTGCAGTCGAGCTACTAAAAAATCGGTCAGGAAGTGACTAGCTAAGGCAGTCGCTTTGCGACCGTTGGCGACCGTTTGCAACTGTTTGCGACCAGCCGCAAATGGCCGCACGACCGCTGCTAATCGCCGGTGTCCACCAGCCTTAACGCCACTGCTGCCACCATACACTCTCGTTAGGGTTTCTTCGAGGTCTTGCGAGAACGTAACGTAGTAAATGTTGCGCTGCGTACGAAGCTTCTTGTTTCGAGCGCACGCACGCATCTCTGGAATCAATACGTTACGTACTGCACATGCGCACTTCTCTCCCATTGCAGTGCTGCGTGCGTGGGCTCGTTATGTACGCCCAAAAAAGTCTCTAATATGGCACAAAAACGGTGTCCTAGGATGAGGAGCAGAACGCCTGCACCGCAGCAGCGCCTCAGCTTTTGTTTGGCTTTGGCGCTGTTGTTGCAATTCAATTGAATGCCTTGAACTGGTTCTGCACCATTCGTGCTTCACCTTGAAATGTGTGCAAAAGGTGCAGTACAATTGAGCGAACCCTTAAAGGACCAAAGTGCCGATGCGAACGCGCCGCCAAACGTCGGCATCAGTGAGGAACCGCCGCCAAGCACAGCAGACAACGCAACCAGCGTCGCCGCCCCATAGAGACAGCGTGTGTGCCAGCATCTGAAGAGCGAAAGCAGCGACCCACTGAAAAATAAACCCCAGCATATCCTCCTCATCAATGAAGATGAGTGGAGCAAGTGTCCATTCATCCGTCCGTTCCTCTGTCTGTCCATCCACCTTTCCGTTCATGTGTCTGTCTGTCTGTCTGTCCGTCCGTCCGTCCGTCCGTCCGTCCGTCCGTCCGTCCGTCCGTCCGTCCGTCCGTCTGTCTGTCTGTCTGTCTGTCTGTCTGTCTGTGAGTGTATGCCCATCCATCCGTCCGCCTGTGTATTTCTGTGTGTTCGTGCGTCCATTCGTCTGTGTATCCGTGCATCCGTCCGTTCGTCTGTCCATGCGTTTGCTTTAGCATCACTCCGTCGGTCCGTGAATCAGTCCATTCATCCGTCCGCCCAACCATTCGACCGTGGTGCCATCTATGCTGGTGTCTGTCCGTCCATTCGTGCGTACGCCTGTCCGGCCATCAGTCTGTCTGTTTCTCTATCTGTTTGTGTGGCTGTCTGATACTGCCGGTTACGCCTGACGCAGGACAAGGTTAGACTAACAGGAGCTTTGCCCCTGAAAAATCACCACCCAAGCACTCCGTACAAATCGTGTAACGTTTTGCCCGGCAGTTCGTCTTAGCAGACGCCATTGTGCGTGAGCCGGTTCGAAAAAATGCTTGCATACCCATGTCGGCGCCCAGTCGGAAGCACCACGCACGAAGCTGTTATGTAGATGAGCCAGCAGGCAGTTCAATGTGTTTGGGTTACAATGAACTCGACGAAAGCTTCAAGAACAACCCTTTTGTTGAGCGGGTCAAATAGCGTGGGACGGCATCACTGTTGCAGTTCCCATGAAGTCAACCTCTCCACACTGACATTGTCACCTACGCGAGTTCATGACAAAGAACCAAAAAGGTTCTATACTATGTATTCTGGAGTGGAGGTGCACCCCGATGAACGACGCCGGTCGCCGCCATGTAGGAAAGTAAAGACTCGGAAGCAGACGACAAAGTGCGCTTCGTAGCTCCGCCCTCGCAGTGGCCTTTGGAGACTGTGACATATTTTTTAAAGCAGTTAAAGATTTTACAAGGTCATGGTGACTTTTCGCGTCGCTTATGGCTGCACAAATCACATCAAGACGACGCCTGAGATCACTTTCCACGTGTGAGTTTTCTAGCTTCGTTGGCTGACGATCGCCTGTTTTTTCGCGTATGCTGTTAAATTAGAAACAATGTGAAAGGTGCACATGCATGTAATACATGCTTGTAGCTATTTGGAGACTCACTTGAAGCTTTGAATGCTCGCTGACATGACGTAGTTCATGAGTTGTAAGTTGATGAACGAATCACCTGCGGTCTATGGCTGCACGTATCAAAGATTAGAGCGAGTAGGACGTCTGAATTCCCTTTGAATTGCAAGTTTTCTGCTGTTGTCTTACAAGGCAAAACTGACGGCGTGCATGCATATTTTTGGCGAGTGAATATCGAATTCGGTGCATGTTTATTGAGGAATTCGCAAACGTAGAGAATGTTCCATGCCGTGATTATCCATGTTACAGGTTTCCGAAAAACAGTGCGCTGCGTTCTGCCTGGGAACGTGCTGTTCGAAGAAATAGTTGGAGGGCTACGGACGGTGACCGCCTCTGTTTCATTCACTTCGAAGAACGCTGATTCGACAGCACGAGGCAGACAACCAAACTGCGGCCTGGCAGTGCACCTTCAATTTTTTCTGCTTTCCCAGCGCATCTGGAAAAACCTGTTAGTTTCTACCTCCTTGACGTCGCTTCAATAGAATATAGTCACGAAAATAAGCAATTGCGTCTAAAACAAGATGAGACACCTTTGAAATCTGTTCTATCTTGTTCGCGAAACCGAAACCGAAACGCCGATAGACGAGGTTGCCCAAATGAGTGAGTGACATTATATCAAACTACTGGCTAACTCGTTTCTAGGCTCTGAAGGCTGCGCTTGCCAAGACAACACACGTCGCCTACGAAAGTTGATAAGTAATATGCAGAACTTACGCCACTGCAATCGTTCTCTTAAACGGTTCATTCGGGGTACGTGTCCTCAAGTACGTCTCCTGGAGTTTGTCGGTTGCACGCGACATCAGTGCTTCGGTTGTGGTTCCGCCTGTAAATTAGTTAGAATTCGATAACTATTGAAAAATTATTGCTGGCTCTCAGTTTATTTGATTGTCTGTCTTTTCTAACTTTAGCTTTAAATATTTTAACTTCCTTATATATATTCAAATAATCTGCTGACACACACACAAGCACATATATGGAAGAGGCGAGCAAATGTCGCGTTCCCCTTGATCTTGGGTAGAACACCAAATATACGCCAGCAAGCACGATATGCGAAGCATTCCTTAGACAAAAGATTGATCTGAAAGCGTACAGCTGACAATAAGTGCATGAAATAGTTTGTTTCTTAAACAAAAAGAGGCATTTATTCGTTGGTGTAACCTAAAAGTGGTTTCCATGTCATTTTTTTATCGTGGAACTGCAAAACGACGTGCGTATTCTATTGCGGTCTATGGCGGTTCCACCCTGCTTGTCCTCTAGGAATATGACCGCCGGCGGCTTCCTTTGCTCCCATTGGCGGTGGCCAGGACTGCCACTCCATATGTTCTATAGAACCTCCTTGCAAAGAACCAACAGTTCAGAAGCGTGGGAAGGCGTCGTAGTAGCAGCTCTCAAGGATCGAGCACCTGGACTGCCATGCTGGAGAAATTTTTGGAACCCTGTGACCGAACGCAGTCATGGACGCTACTACAGTGTAGTACACTGTACCGCTACCAACGTTCGTGTCAGCGGCCATCTCCCCGGAGGAGCTCAACTTTCCCCCTCCACCGGGCTCTACCTACTCGCCTTTGAAGTCACTCGAAGGCGTGGGCCAGGTGCGGTTTTGTGTGGTGCGCTAGTGCTACCCATTGCCAATTTTTGCCCGTGTTCTTTATCAGCCGAGTGGTCCAATACCTGCACCCTTTGTGGTGGGTTTGTGGACGATGGTGGGGAGCCAGTTATTGTAAAAAAGCCCGCCATACCTGCCATCGACTTTGCACTTTTCACGATCATTACCCAGCGGAAGTTGAAACTTGCAGCGCCGGTGTGTAGCAGTAGGCTCTACAGGACATGCACTGAAGCCTTTCACAATTATTGAAGACCATATCTTTCTTGTGGACCTTCGACGAAAAAAATTTGGTCTGTCTGTCCGTACAATCGTCTGTTTGTCCACTCTTCACGACACCGGGTACTTAAAACGGCCGACCCCATCCGCAGCGCCCACCAATGTGGCTCAATACTCATCCTTCATACTTGTGCAATTGTCAAATAAAAAGCAATTGTTGCTCATGTCTGGGGTACCATCCCTATCGCAATACCAGTGGCACTGGCCCAGTGCCATACCTGATTACTGGACCAGTGTCCAGGTTTAAAATTTGTGTTCATGCGCACATCGTAATTAAGGCTGAAACGCGCATGCAGTGAAAAATGAAAAGAAAAAATGAAAAAAAAACTGAGTGAGCAGGAGTCGAACCCATTACCTTAACACATCACAATTTTGAGCTAGACACGCGGCCCACTATTCCACACCTGAAACAGGAGAACGAGTTTATTTTTTTTAATCTTAAAAGTAATTCTGATATCCTATATTTTGAATTTGTCGTTTACATACGCAGTGTTTCATCTCTTCGTGCTCGCGCCAAACTTGCGATTGTTAGCTCATTCTTTGCGGATTGTCTAGGATCACATCCATCTGGCACGCTTCGCCGCAAAGCTTGTTAGCGTAGCTGCAGATGTGTTACGGCAATCGTAGAGACTCGCTATGCGGTTAGTCATACCTATGTATAAAACAGCGTTCATCTGAGCTGCTCACTGAACACTATAGATTTCACCCCTCGATAGTTTGGAAGTATTTTCTGTCCTCCTTGTTTACGTTCCGCGAACGACAGCCGCAGCAGTTCACTCTAGCCGAAACGACCACAAGGCTTAGGGCCGCACTTCTCGTACCATGGTTGCTGTGAAGATTCTAGATATTCAGTTAGAAATAGTCTATTATTCATTAAAGTGTAGTTTTGATCGTACCTGACTCATGAATGGTCATAATTTCACCTTCGATCACACAAATTGAAAGCTAAAAACACCAAGATTAGGCAATGCAGCGGATAACTGCGGCCGGGAACATGCGGCTTTCTACGGTACGAGCCGCAATGACTCACTGCTAGAGTAGGTCGGTTTTGGTTATCAGACTGATATTACCGTGATTTTGTGTCGCGAACTCTATGTTCTAATGGTGCCGTTCATGAAATACATTGACGAAACTCAATCAAACTTCAAGGAAAGAGCACCCGCGCCAAGGGGGGCATCTATCCATGGGTGGGCTGGAATCTACTTTCCCGAAATTCTTGCATGCCCCCTTTTGCCCCTCACCTCCAGGGGCAAGCATAGGTAAAACACGATGCATAAATTCTGTGTTTCCTGCCCCCCTGCATCAACAAAGTTGTCGTTTGTCCTCTCAAGCGAAATCCTGGCAGCTCCTCTCACCCACGCGATCAACATATGAATGCTTTAGCGTACTCGCATGCATTGCCTAAAGAAACTGAAGCTTTATATGTGCAGCACGTAGATGAGAATACCATTATATTCGGTTAATTTTACGCTCGACATGTCGCGATTCAGCATGAACTCTTACAGAAAGTGCGCCGACCGCGCCTAGTTTCTACCAATGTGCCGCTAACGTTATCAGTGTGCGGTAGAGACTGTACAGCGAGACCAGCGCCTCCCAGTGCGCTTTAAGAAACTGGGCTACGCTGTACAGTGGAGCCCAGTGCGTTTCAGCGCACTGGATGACACTGTCCATGCTATACAGTGTGTCCCAGTGCCTCGCAGCGTGCTGTAGTATACTGGGACACACTGTACAGCGTTTCCAGCGTCACCCAGCGTGCTCAAACGCACTGGGGAATACTGGAAATGCTGTTTTTTCGATAGCGAACACGTATATATTCTGCATGTGCGTCTTTCACTAGAAAATGCATATATAAGCAATTTTAAGGATCGTAGCGCTTATAACGCTGCGCTTACCATGCAACGCTTCCACGAAAAGGCGAGTGTTTCCAAAGCTCCGCTAAGACGAAACGGTTGTGGCACCTACCCGTCGCCTTGCATACTACACCTTAACACCTCTGAGACGGGCGTGCACACCCGTCTCAAAGCCACGCGCTTCATTTTCCAAGATACCTGCCAGATGGCGCTCATGTCTCATGTGTGATGTGACTTGATGCGCTATTGTTCGCCTCCGCTGCACGATCGAGGCATTCTAACACAGCGCCTCTTGAACACCATTCAGCAATTTTCTTGCGCAGATCATGAAATAAACGTTTTGTTTTCTCTCTCCACACGCAAGACTATCGTATTTCGACGACATTTGCAGAATAACATGTAGATAAGGAGCCATTTTCTATTCTATGTTCGTAGATTTTAATGAGTTAAATACACATTTGGCTTCGCTTTACCACGTGGCACACATTGTGCCTTACATGATCATGGTCATGGACAATTCTGATGAGTGGTTAAGTGCGTTTCGCTATGACTTGTTCACAATGGTTGCATGCGAACCACCGGTGTTCGCAAGCGTCGCAGTCGAAGGCAAAGCGCTGCTGGAGAAACTCCCGGTGAAAGTGGGCGTTCACCACGGCAAACGCGCTCCCGCAATCGTCATCACGTTGACGCGCTGTCATACCCCAAACGTCGCTCGTTCGGGCGCGGCGTTCTTGCAAGCGTTTGATGTCACGAGTTAACTCGGCAGTGTGGTTTTCAGCATCCGCTCACCACCGGCACTTGCATTTCAGTTCCCAATTTAGCGAGACGACATTTGCAGATTAACATGTAGATACTGAGCCATTTTTTATTCTATGTTTGTACATCTTAATGAGTTAGATACACGTTTGGCTTGGCTTTACCACGTAGCACACATTGTGCCTTATATGATGATGGTCATGGAAAATTCTGATGAGTGGTTAAGTGCGTTTCGCTATGACTTGTTCACAATGGTTGCTTTCGAACCACCGGCGGTCGCAAGCGTCGCAGTCGAAGGCAAAGCGCTGCTGGAAACACTCCCGGTGAAAGCGGGCGTTCGCCACGGCGAACGCGCTCCCGCAATCGTCATCACGTTGACACGCTGTCATACCTGGAACGCCGCTCGTTCGGGCGCGGCGTTCTTGCAAGCGTTTGATGTCACGAGTTAACTCGGCAGTGTGGTTTTCAGCATCCGCTCACCACCGGCGCTTGCGTTTCAGTTCCCAATTTAGCGAGGCTTTGAAGGCTGCCGGATCATGAGTGCGCAGTTTCTGCCATCACTTGGCCTCGCGGGCCTATTCCCCGGCCTGTTTTTGAGCCCGGGCTGCACCATCGGCCCGGCGAATGTGAGCTTTCTCGCGTTTTCACTGTCGGCGCCCTTTTAGGGTTGTCCTTAGCTTTCCCGTGAGAAAGATCTGAGTATAAACTTCGAAGTGTGGTGGCGTCCTTCGAAGTGTGGTGGCGTCCTCATGGCGTAACTGTTAACGTGATGCGATCATTTATTTCACCCATGCAGGCTGAACACAACCGCGGTGCCCCCTTGATGAACTGTTGGGACTTTGTCTACGGCTCTGCACGACCTATCTTTCGTCCATCTGTCGATCAGAGCAGGTACTCCTTGGGTCACAAGTGGTCGCACGTCGTGAAGTACCAGACAGTAATGGGCACCAACGGAGATTGTGTGCGAGCTGGATGGCCCGTACCCTGGCAGGAAACACGACGCTGGTTAGTGGAGGTATCTTGCTTCCCTAGCATTAAAGGGTTGCAGTAAAGCTGACACACGGTACAACTCTAGCGTTGGTACTCTGTGAGTGTGGAATGGGCTTAACGCGAATAGACTGATGTATTGCTAAAACAAACACATGCTTATTGAAGGGACCTACAAAGGTGACATTAGTGCCGTTACCCTGCAAACGCTAGATTTCAAGCTCCTGCCTATTACGAGGCCCTGCCATCACACGTTCACTGTGCATGCTTATGTTTGCAGGTCTTTATTGGCTGGCAAAGTTTTTCGTGTGTGATAATATGACACGTAGAAAACAATGCACTCTCACGAATTGTTTGTGTTGTGATCATGTGTTGTACTGACGTACATCTCCAACCATGCAATGTGCAAACCTGCAACTCAAACGTTTTTTTTTTGTTGAGTGCATGTGTGTGTGCACAGGCATCCTGTATGGGAGAAAGCGGCCTCTACAGCAAGCTCCAATGCCTAACACGCAGGTGCCTCTACTGCATTTATGGGGACCCAACATATCCCCTGCGGCCCCTGCTGGTGTGGCCCTATGGTAGTGCTACCCTTACCGAGCAGCAACAGCTTTTCAACAAGGTCATGCGCACCGTTCAGCAGGCCGCTGAGTGGGGGTTTGGAAAGGCGACAGTCGAGTTTGCCTTTGTCGATTTCAAAAAGATTCAGAAAATTCTTCTTCGAAATGGAGTCAAATGTACTGCGTGGAGACATTGCTTGCAAACTGCCACCCTTGCTTGTACGGCAGCCAAACCAGTATGTTTTTTGGCCTCCGGGCACCACTGTTTAAACATTACTTGTTGGCGCGTTTGAACTGAACTGTTCTTTGTTGGTCATGTTCAGCTTCAATGTGGCTTTGCTCTGTAATTGCTTTTACTCATTTGATTGTGCTGTTTCATGGAATGTTCTGCCCGGTGAAGGCAATCGTGTATTTGTTTTCAAGTAAACTTCAAGTTAGAAACTGTTCAGGGGTACGTCCCAACATTTCATGTGTGGTACGTGCAGTGTTCCGTAGTTTCATTCCCATGCAATGCACCAAGCAGATTACATTTCTAATCTTAGCTGTAGCATTCTTGTGTAATCCTCTGCAAGTGTGTGAATGATACTTGAACGAGTTTCATTTTCTTTTTTTGCTTGCGTTGCATGGCAGTTTGCAATCTATGTTTTTATCTATTTTTTTTTTCTTTGTCTGAAGCACGTTTGCAGCTTCTTTGTTTAGGTGTATGCCGTATGTGCAGTGATCTGTAGTTGCACTTCCTTACGATGCACTAAGTAGATGTCATTTCTATACTCGGCCACAACTTTTCTTGGTACTGAAGAGAAAGCTACGGATACGGAGCTTCTGCACATGTAAAAATACGCCAAGAAGTCCGTTTTGAAGCACGACTCATAACGCTACGGAAACTGACGGAACGCACCATAAGTGTTTCATGTAGACGAAGACGCCGCTTAGCGTTTGAGGTGCACGTAAAAAAGGATGAACTTTCTCGCGCATTCAAAGACGCAAAGTCAGAACGAATAAATCAAGTCAATATGACTGCGTCCGGCGTCCTGCCTCGAATAGCTCCAAGTAAAAAGAACAGGGGGGAACTTTAAGGTTTGAGGGTGAAAATATGGACACTGTTGTAGAACTACGTTCACTGGCGGTGGGATGCCCGTGATTTTGCTCTGTAGCCTTTGCTCCAATTCCAAGAAAAGTTGTTGCCGAGTATAGTCATAGTTGTAGCGTTACGAGATGTTTTATGCTTTCGCCTGCATTACGTGATGTTTAGCAAAGAAGCGTTCTTTTTCTCACAACGTGTTGAGGAAATTGGATAGTACATGCACCAATTACGAGACGCTGTACTCCGCTAGAATATCTGCCTGTTCGTTTGCCTTGCGCAAATGCGGAGACGATTCCCGATTTGCACCAAAGCTACACAGGGGCACGTTCTTTGCTAGTAGGCAGGATCTCTGCAAAAGGCCGAAAATGTTGCTGCTAGTGAGCCTAACGCGGAAAGCACTAGAGACACACGCAAAAGCAGAGACGGTCTGTTGAATGTTAGTAAGCATGCAGGCACTTTCGTGCGTGTTGTCACTTAAAGCCTTGTGCGCTGATGTGTTTGTTGAAAGACGTGTTGCAAAGGCAGTGTTTATTGGTGGGGGAAAAGTAGCTTGCTTTTACCATGCAACGGATTGTAAAGGACAGTGGCCACAGCAGCGGTCGTGTTGGGATATGTGTTTACCCGACTTGTCGATTGAGTGGTGTAGCAATTTAGAAAATTCTGTGTTCATGACAACGTAATTAGGTGGGCGAACAAAGAAATTGGTGCTCACTCAGTGACATACGTGTTATTATGGGAGAAATCTATGAAAATCTCTGCAGTGATGATAGGAAGTCATTGCATTCGACTCCATTGCATTCGACTCCATGTTCATTCCGCATAGGCTTCGGGATGGATTGATTGTGGTAAGAGTTTATTGTTTGGTTATTTTACTGCAGTGTATGCATACCAACAGTGCAGCAAACCATTTACATTTAAACGTTTCTCCAGCACCCTGTCCTGTGCACGCATGACATCTTGGAAAATTGAAAAGCCATGATATAGAAACATAGAGAACCAATGAAGAAGTCAATTTTTGGTTGGGCGTAACTTAACCACTACTAAATAACACATGCTGACACTTTGGAAAGAGAACAATTTATGTAACGTAAAGAAAATGAACCGATACATAATAACAATCTGAACAATTTATGTAACGGCGAAGAAATGAACCAATACAAAATAACAATAGGAATATTTCAGGTATTTTCAAGCAACTAAACAGATATATACTAGCAATAGGAATAATTTATGTATTGTCAAACAAATGAACAGACACTTATTAACAATAACAACAATTTACGTAATATCAAACAAATGAACGAACACACAATAACATTATACAAAAAGACGTCCCGTATTAGCCAAATCAAAGTGCATCTCCTGGACAATAGCACACTATGAACAATGCGCTTGAAATAGGAACGTGGAAAGCTATTAAATACAATAGCTAGTGCGATAACAGTGAAAAATAAACTTACAAAGATCAGTAACAAAGAACATTAAACAATTTAACAAATGTGGCGTAGTCAATGACAGTTAGTTGCGCAGGGTTCGGAAACACTTCACACAATAAACAGTAAAACAGTGTATAAGTTCATAATAAACAGCCTAAATACAGTAAGCATAACGACAAAAAGCACGTGTCGACAGGCTGCCAATTGAAACGTTGAGGGTACTTGTGATTCAAAAAATGAGAATTCTTCACAAAATTATACAATTTTGTTCTGATTACTTTCAGAAGTTGGATTGCCGAGTTTTTTCATTGAAAACACACATTTCTTCAATTCCACATGAAGAAGGCGATATTTAGCTATGAAGGGCACAAGAAGGCTCTAAAAGCTGCAGAGATCATTAATATGTGGGGTTTAACGTCCCAAAACCACCATATGATTATGAGAGACGCTGTAGTGGAGGGCTCCGGAAATTTCGACCACCTGGGGTTTTTTAACGTGCACCCAATTCTGAGCAAACGGGACTACAAGATTTTCGCCTCCATCGGAAATGCAGCCGCCGCAGCCGGGATTCCATCCTGCGACCTGCGGGTCAGCAGCCAAATACCTTAGCCACTAGACCACCACAGCGGGGCAAAAGTAAACAATATGGTCCCAGCAGGTAACGAACCTGAGCATTCTTTGTATAGTAATCAACTATTCTACCACAGAGCCACGACACGTCTGCAGAGATCATTCCCCTGGAAATAGTTACCTGGCTCCTCACCGTTTCATTTTGCATGAGGACTTCACCAAAGCCACATACTTAGAGTAAACATGAATTCCAAGCTCTCATAATAAAATAGATCATCTTAGACAGTGCATCATTGGAGTACATATGAGTCTTCACTTTGCCATTTGAAATGATATTTTTCCAATAATTTCCAGGACTTTCTTGAGTTCGGAATTTTTTTTGCGGTTCTCACAATGGCACTGGGCTAAACTTTTTTTCACATTTCGTTTTACCAAGTTACCATTGAAATCAGCGTCTTTGAAATGTTGTTTCGTTTATATGGTTAGCGAAACCTAAAGTAAACAGTTAGCAAGACCTCAGCTTTCAACACTTTTCAAAAAACTCTTTTTTTATTTAAATGCACTGTACACACTTTCTTAAAAGTTATTTGCATTCTACAGTTAACGTAGGCCACTACCACACATAACTGGTACATAGTCATAACAGTTTACACCTGAAAAGAACGCGTTTCAAAAAAGTGATACTTTACACGGTGTTTTGAAACACAACAAACGTTTTGCAATTTACTCTGAATAAAAGTACACATTTGAAATCATTGTTAACAGATGTCGCAATAGCAAAACTTCTCCCAACCACAGTGGTCTAGTGGCTAACGTACTCAGTTGCTAACCCGCAGGTAGTGGCATCGAATCCCAGCAGCGGTGGTCGCATTTTCGAAAGAGGCGAAAAACCTGTAAGCCTGTTTTCTCAGATTTGGTCGCACATTAAGAACCACAGGTGATCAAATTTTCGGAGCCCTACATTACGGTGTTTCTCATAACCATATGGTAGTTGAGGGACGTGAAATCTCACATGTTAATCTACCAGCGAACCTTTCACATGTCCTATATTACAAATGATTTTTTTTTTTAGTCGCATCTCTCCTCAACGGAAAAAAACGCTTATTTTCGCAGCTTGTCAACAAGTGCCACAAGTGAGTTGGCTAGAAGCTGGTTTTACTGCAGGAGCGCAGCCCTCTTCTTGTGCCGGTACCCTTGAGCTGCCTCAAATTCGCGCCTTCTCTGCTACAGCGTCATTTCTTGCAGGACCAGGCGCCTTTCTTCAACGCTTTGGCATCTTTCCTCGAGGGCTGCATCTCTTTCACGCGTTTCGGCCTCCAAGGCGAGACGCCTCTCGAAAATTCAAGGTGGTGGTCAGCAGTTCGCCTCCTTCCTGAAAACATAGCATGCACGACATGTTTGCAGACATTGTAAAAAAACACATTTTAGAGCATTACGCTAAAAAAACATTTTATGCATTCTACACAGTGTGACCTGATGTAATTTTTTCCAGCACAAGTAGGCAGCAGTGTGCTTTGACATGTAACTGGCATTGCGAGTACGCTAATTCAAAGAATTCAGCTGTTGCGCTTGCGCAATCAAGAAAACTATATCATTGCACATGACAAACAAGCCAAGGAAACTCCTTTTACTTGATGCCTTGTCAGCGATGCGAGCTGGAAGGAATAGTAATTCTATCACCGCGACTCCTATACCGTTGCCACATTTTTTTAACCTCGCAACACCTATATTTTCTTAACATCGAGTTATGTTTAACATTTATTTATACTCGCAAGAAACGTGTCCAACTGGGCACATCTGTTGTGGGATATGTTTTGCCTCTCTTCAAAGAGAAATGCTGCTGTAGGCTATCAACTGTGTGATGTTCATTTCGCACTGCTGCGCCTTCGCGAACTTGGGATGCTCTGTAAACGTTGTGCATTCGACTTTAAGTCGTAATGTCATGGAACCTTTCAGCACAGCGTCAGTCAGCCTTGTAAGTTTCATATATTTATAGGTTGGCAGAACCAGTGCACCTCAATTAGCACAAAATTTTCCTCTAAGGGCTTACTTGCAATCGCACTCTCTGCAAGTTTCTAAACACACACCTGAGATCTGACTAATTAATCCTTACCCAGACTCCAGCTCACTGGAATAACCTCATTTCACGCTCAAGATTGCATCTGATGACCAACTCAAGCTCAGACTCTGCTATTTTTTTTCGAATGCACTTACATGATCTCGAAGCCCAGACTGAGTCAGTCGGCTCATCGGCAAGTTAGCCAACCTATGCTTAGGTCACATGGTCTCACTGGAAGCCTTGCTTGTAGTCATGGGCTCACACAGATGTTTATGTTTACTGTACAAGTTGTATGTACCATCTATGTCAAGCTGTTGTCTGATCTTCCGTTAGTCTGAAATGATGTTTGGTCTTGATACATTTCAGTGTTGTTTCGATGGTTCATGTATCTGTTGCCTCAGGCTATTAAACATTTTCATGTTTCGCAACAACTGCTCCTTATTTGTGTGTGGCAAAGTGTTAAAGAAAAGGTATGCACATGCCACGCTTTCTATGCACAACTCAATAATACATTCATTAAGTAATAGTCGGATGCAACCTAAGAGGACCGCAGAAGCCCAGCCCAGGTTACCTAAGCGTGGCACTTGTTTGTGCGGCTGAAGAAATATTCCCAAGAATTCACCTGACGATGGTCTCCGAAAAATAGTTCATCAGCCTCCTGAGCCACAACATTTCTGTATCAAGAGTGCCCATTTAGACAGGCTTGCGTTCGTCGCCTTTGAGAAGACAGCACGGCAGACTTTTAGGGTGGTATTCACATGGAGTACTTTTCTCCTATTGCATGCTACTATAACGGAAAGCTTGAAGGCTTTTAATTCCTTTTTTGTTCTTCGGTTCTTTTTATTGTCTGCGTAATTAGAACATAGCCAATGAAGTTTCTTACTGCCACAATGGTTTCACGTAACGTACCTCTGCGTGCCCTTGCTGCACCTGCGGCCGCACCAGCACTGACTGCTTGCCCCGTGCTGCTCGCTGTAGCTTGGAGAGGGCTGCGCTCCTCCGCGTGCGGTGAGGTAAGGGGGCAAGAACTTCATGCGGCTCTTCTGGAGCCGAGGTCGAGGTCTCCACACTCACAAAAACATCTGTGACCCCTGAATTAAATGACAATATATCATGAAATTGTAGTTCACGCAATTACCTTTTCAGTGTGTCACAAATGCTTTATGACATGTGAAGTCGTTAGAGGATAAAATATTCTTCAATGGACCTACCACTGCACGTTTCTCTTATGAAACTATGCTAAAGCAGTGTTAGAAAACATCAAATGTACATAGTTGTGTGACCAATGACAGAGAGTAATCCAAACGTGCACACCCTATAGCTCAAGCTTGCTGCACCACTCTAGCAAAGGCAAAGTGCGAACTGATTCAAGAATGCATGTCAACTGCCTGCACAGAGCACCTGTCGTGTGTGCTCTACCGATACACCATGTTCAATTAAATTTTCAACATTCAACTTCATTTGGCAAAGCATTTTTTTCAGACCATTCAATACCTGTTAACAGGGAAATTATGCTTGAGAGTAAGGTGCTTAATTCCTACACACCTTTCGCATCAACATTACCTCTCGTTCAAATAATATCTCCTTCCTTTCACAAAAAGGTTTCATATGGCATGATATCTTCAATCAAGTATTACGAAAATTACCTTCAAAATTTTCCACTTGCTTCTACTCTTTAACCGCTATGCACTACACATAAAAACTAAATGCTATGTTCATTATGCCTTTTTCCTGGTTAGGCCTGCCAAGCACGTCAAGTGGGTAAACTGAGATCAGGCACGCCCCTCATGCATGCTATGACAATGCTCCAATTCACGCCCACGTGCCAAGCTAGACCTGCGCCCAAACAGTCACATTTGCAGGCTTGCCTTTGCGTCAACGAATGCTTCGAGTATTTCTTATGAAAAAAAATCTCATATGAGTTTTCATTTCAAAAAAGGAGAACCGTTTTCGGGCACTGCTTGCGATATTTATACTGAGGTCGTACAACTCAATCTCCCCATACCCAACGTCACCGCCACTTTTTTTTTTTGCTTTGCCTTTATTACGCAGCAGACGACACCACGAGGCCACGCCTCTCGAGCGCTACTATGAGCTGCGGGAACTTGTTCGAATCCACAACGATTCTTTGAATCACTACTAATCTCCATACTTACAGAGACATGGCTCTCGGCCGCCGGTGGTCGCTGCGTCGTCCGCGGCGTCATCTCGAATTGCGACAAAGGCGGAGTCGCGCACGGCCATTGCGAACCTTCGCTTGGCCCGCCCGACGCTGCCGGTTGCGGCTGCCGGCCATGAAGCCTGGCAGAACAAGGCACTACTGCATCCCGCCGCCTTTCGGGCTGCCCCTGGACGGATGCAGTAGCCGTGTCCCTTGGCAACATCCAAAATTTCTTGGAGAAGCTGCTTTTTCTCGCCGTATTGTTTTTCCGTTCCTGATCTGCAAAAGTGGCACATTTAGCTATGACCGCCTAAACACCGTCGGAGACTGTGCTACATGCTGCTGAAACTCAAATGCCCCTTACTTCCACAGGTAGGCGAGGTCCTCCCGAACGAATTGCGGAAGGAGAAGGTCTCACCTCTCCCTGATGACTCACGCGCTGATAGCTCTTGCGAGAGCAAGGGAGAGGTTTTCTTCCTTCGTCAACCAACGTGTCGGGTGTCTGTAAGTGTCGTGCTCCCTCTCCTTGCGCAGCATTTAAACATCCGATTCAATGTTGAAGCGAAATTGCTTTTGTTGTGGCTCCATTACGGGGATTTCGTTCGCTAAGCGCTTCAAAATTAGCGGGATAGCAACGACTTCCCACTCGGCTTGTCTTGGCGGTGGTCTCGGCTACAGCAACCTCGTGATTTCAAGCAGCGACACCGTAGCCTCGACACCATCGTTTGCGGGCCGCATGTGGGCCGCACACGCCACTTGTTATTTCGGATTTCCAGCGCGCGGGCCGCGAACGCTAACGCCGACTCGCGTTACGGTGGCAGCGTCCACACCACAAGTGCTCGTGGTGCGCTATTTTAAACCACCCTAATGGCGTGCGTCCTTCGGTACGACGCTGAGAATGAAGTAACTGATAGTGCAGCCAATGGAGACCGCTAGTGACACAGCTGTCGAAAAGTTTTTAGTTTCTTGAAGTCATATAAAGCTTTCGCTGTTAAAATTCTGCTGACAGGCGATGAAGGTATGCGACGTATGTGGTAGAGCCTCCAGGACTTGACGAAGTTTCCTTAAGAGGCATCGCTCAAGCACTGCCCGAACGCATTTACGCTCTAGCGCGTTCCGGCCCAAGACGCTCTGGCCTCTCCGCCTCACAATCTCCTAGCACACCAACGCGCTCGCGTGTTTTGGCCTGTGTAAGGGGCCGGGCAAGACGCTGTGTCCTCTCCCCTTTACGCTCTCTCAGCAATCTCATGATGACGTTGGGGAACGATATTCTGCAGTTGCGCGATGAAACAACGCGGTGTGGAGGAGGTCATGGCTGTGTCGTAGCCACCCAGAACGTGCTGGCACGTGCAAGAGCGTTCGAGCCTAGTGGCTGTGTAAGAGGCTGTGGCCTCTTCCCCTTACATTTTTTCAGCAGTCACGACATGATATCTGGGAACTAGATTCTGCGGACGCTTGATCCACCTACCCCCTCCTGCGTTTTAGCATTTATGGTGGCGGTTCCACCAACGCCATATAGTTTCCCAACATACCCTAAAGGGAACTCTGGCGCTAGTGTCTATGGGAGCTGCAATGCACAGCACTTCAGCGAGCATGGGAATGATGGGTAGTACACACATTTGTCTAAACTTCGTACTTCTGGCCTGCTTTTGGTTCCGTGTGTGTTTGTGTGGCTTGAAGCTGTTTTTTCACAAAACAAAAATCATCAAATGTACAGCGATTGCGCTTTACCACCCTATTCTTTTCAAATTACCTTTCCAAGTTGGGTAACGAAGTTCAAAAGGGTTGAAATGTTTCTTTAAAAACAAAATCGAAACACAGTAATAAACGAAGCCGCAAGTACGATTCGCCGCCCGAAAGTACGAAGACTAGGCAAATGTGTGTACTACCCATCATTCCCATGGTCGCTGAACGATCGCAGCGCCAGAGTGCCCTCTAGCTAATTTTGAGAAACTCTATGACCAACGCCACCTAGAAGAAAAATTCAGGTCCACTCACTGGCGCCATGACGTCACGCGTCTTGACCGGGCGAGTGAGAGCACGGGAGGCTGAAGGCATTGCCACCAGCGTCTCCCGTGAGAAGATGAAGCGTTCGTGGCGCCTTTTCTGCGTGTGCGACAACTTCATTCCGCCTTTAGCGTCGCGATTGGCGTTAGTTTTAGGAATGCATTACACTTTGGCATTTTTGACGATTTGTCTGTAAGCCATTTATTATTCCACTTAAAAAGATTATACGCTATTGAACGTGAGACCGATGTATCGGAGAAAAAAAGTTTGATGGTGCATTTAGTTGATGAAATAAATGAAATAAATTTTATTTATTCTTTATTCTTTATTCAGACACATACACGACACACACACGCACACACGCACAAGACGCACTGTTCCAGAAGATGCGCCGAAAGTGGTAATACTCACTTTCTGAATTTCTGCGCTTTTCTCTGTTGTGCCGACACTTTTGTGCTCTTCAGAACATCTGTCTTCATAGACACATAGTTATTGAGGAGAGTGTTCGCTGCTGCCACAAGTATGTTATTTAACACAATGTCTGCGTGATGGCCATTAAAACAGACACCGAAATCTTCATTTTCACGAAAGTGTCTTGTGACAGCCACAAGAAGCCCCTTCTGATTTGGCGTTGCGTGAAAACGCGTTGCATTCTCTTTTTTAGGGGCGAAGCTTCTTATAGCGGGACCCGTTCGTCCTTCGTAGTCGTAGTAGTCGTCGTGGTGCGTAACCAGTTTTACATTTTGACTTCCAAGGTGGTGTCGGTGAGAGATTTCTTCTGTGCATTGTTGAACAAAAAAATTCGCAGCGTGCGCGTTAAATAAAAGCCGACTTCTCCTGTTTCTCATTCCTTATTAGCAGCCATTGGCATGTACATTGAGCACTATCTGACAGAAAGGGTTGCTACGTTATACTCGCTGGGCATAACCTCCTTGGTTTTAGAAAGGTTTAGCGAGCGTTGGGCCACAGTGCCATGAATACGGTGAACTAGTATATACCATGAACTCGAGGTGGTTAAAGGTGGGAAGTAGACACGAAGCGCAAGCCGCAAGAAAGTGTGCGTGTGCCACCTCTCATTTGGTCCTTGGAATCTTCGCTGGATGGCGGTGCATATGCGGAATATATGATGAAAAGATATGAGATGGTGGTACTTGGAGTGTTGCATAGATGAACGAACGGACACACAGACAGATGCACGAACGGACTCACGGATGGCTGCACCGACGGATGAACGCATGGACCGGCGCAGGGGCGGATGCATGGAAGAACGCAGGGACGGACGCACAGATGGACGTGCGGACGCACGAACAGACGCACGCACGTAAGGGCGAATGAACGCACGGACGGTCACACATACGGACGCATGGACGGACGGATAACAATAACGAATGGAAGGACGGATGCTTCACCCCACTCAACATCATTCACTCCGTGATATGCTGTCATATTTTAGTAAGCTGTTCAAGTACAATATGAGCATGCACGACTTCATTAATGACAGCCGGCTTGGGAAACTTCACATCGCCTCTCGAAAGGTTTTCAATTAACTTATTGCTCTCAAGTTGAATTTGCTGGTCCTGGGTTGTAATCTTCTTGGCACAATACTCACAAGGAAGCTATCTTAACGCAGCATAGGCGCAAAAGCCAGCGATGTACGTGATTACTGGCAAAATTGACCCCTTATTTGTTATGTCACGGTCTTATATCTTTATACTGTACTCCTCTGTCAACTGAGCCCCGTTGTAAGGAAAGGACACAAAAGTGCTGTGTTTAGGTACGATTTGTGGCTAAAAGTATTTAAAAGCGCTGAGGAACGTCAAACCAAAACTGAAGAAGACGAGCGGAGGGCAGGTGGCACGAAGGCGATAACAAGAAATGAAAAAGAAGAGGAGAAGAAGAAGGAACGTGCGAAAAAGAGCTCGAGGGTTGAGGCCACGAAGGCAGACGAAGCAGTGCGCCGCTCGAGAGGACGAGTTCCTGGGAGCGTTCCTGAGCCGGACGTGGGACCCGTACTTGTCGGCCAGGTCGAGCTCCGGTGTGTTCGTTCGGGGTCGAGTCCGCCGGCCTGTACAAGGTGCAAGGACGGGGCCTACTGAACGGCTCCTGCCTGGATGCAGTGGCCGGGAGCAGGTTCGTGGGTGAGGCCTACCGGGCGTGGTCCTCGTGAGCCGGGGCCTGACCCTGGACCTCAGGAGTTGCGACCCTGACTGCTGGGCTGGCCGCAGCGTCCGACTAAACGGCGCTGCACACGGTAGCGCATCCGTGTGCCGTCAGCCGTTCCAGCCGTGGCACCTTTGCCCTCGTGCACGTCGACGACCGCATCATGTCAGGACGACGGGGACCCAAACTGTGAGGCAGCGGTTTCTGCTTGCGAACCGAGAAATGTACGCGCTGAACACTGAGTGAGCGTAGCCGCGAGCTCTCCGCATAATAGAGGTCTGACTCTCCTGCAGGTGGCGTGATGCTTGGCGTGTAGGGTTGTATATATAGTTTTATTTTCACCTGCCATTTCCTCTCTAGTGTGCAATATAAAGCTTCTTTTGTTCGCATCAATTGTAGATGTTAAACCTTTTTCGTCCGCTATCGACAAGCATAGTGACGAACGTCCTTAACCACTACAATTTCTGGCGTCCGCGACAGGACTAAGCTCTCGCCTTACATCTGAGAGCCTCACGTTGTTTTTGTGTGGCGGACGAGGATGGACGACAAGAGAAAGCTAGTTGAGCTAGGGAAGGAGATGGGGCTGAGTGGTGAGGCTTTGCTGGCATGGGTGAGCGCTGAGGAAAACGAAATGAGGGACCAGAGAGCGAAAGATTGAGAGGAGGCACGGCTAGCAGCATGGGTGGAGCATGAGCGTGAAATAGCTCGCATGGAGGCTGAAAGGCTCCTGCTCGAGGAGCGACTTCGTGTCGCAGAAGCGCAGCGGCCGAGCACGAGTTCTGCGGACGATAGTATGGGTGGTGGTCAGAATTTTCGCAGCCCACACAAAATGATTCCGCCCTACATTGAGAGTAGGGACGAACTGGATGCGTACATCCAGAGATTTGAGAGGGTTGCCATGAGCCAAGGCTGGCCAACCGACAAGTGGGCCCTGACACTGAGCTTGTGTCTAACGGGAGAAGCCTTGACCGCGGTAGGACGAATGTCTGCAGAAGACTCTACGGACTACGCAAAGCTCAAGCAGACGCTCCTCCAGCGGTTCCGTTATACAGAGGAGGGATACCGCACGAAGTTTAGGGATGCCCGGCCCGAGAATACTGAGACAGGTCGACCGTTCGCGGGACGTCTCTGTGGATACTTCGACCATTGGCAGGAGCTGGCGAAGACTCCCAAAACATATGATGCACTGCGAGACAAGATGGTGTCCGAGCAATTCCTCAGGCGGTGCGACGAGAAGTTGGCTGTTTCCTGAAGGAGCGAGGATGTCATAACCTGGACACGTTGGCAGCGACGGCTGATCAATATTTGGAAGCTCAGGGAATTGTGAATCTCGCTAGAGGAAAAGACGAAAAAGGTAAACCGATGGCTAGAGCTAAAGTTGACACTGTCAGCGAAAGCAAAGGAAAACCGCTTTGTTTTCTGTGCAACAAGCCGGGTCATCGAGCTTCCGATTGCTGGACAAAGTCTCGAGCGCCCAAGTCGACGTCGTGCTGGATCTGTAAGAAGTCAGGGCACAGATCCGATAGTTGTCCCTCAAACTCGGGAAAACGTAGAGAGGCATCATGTTCCGTCTTAGGATACCAGAAAGCGCAGCATGAGAAATCAATGGAAGATGCGCCTGACAATCAGGATGAGAAACATTGTCATGACATGTGTGATGGAACCCAAAGCAACGCAACTTGCGACAACGGGTCTAAACAAATCCCAACTGTAAAGGGCTATCTCGAAGGGAAGCTGGTTACCGTATTGCGGGATACCGGTTGCAATACAGTAGTGGTGAAACGATCACTAGTTCCTGACTGCAACTTGACTGGCAACACCCGTACTATTCGCTTATTGGACCGATCTGCAAAAGACTTACCAGAAGCTGAGGTGTACATAGATTCTCCGTTTTTCAGAGGTCAGGTGCTTGCTGTTTGTATGGAGAATCCATTGTATGAAGTCGTGCTTGGCAACATTGCGGGTGTACGGTTAGCTTCCCAACCAGCCCCGAAGCAGCCAGCAGGACGTCCAAAACTAGCACAGATTTACCGTGATCCAGTATGCACTGAAGGAGAACCTGAAGATGCAACCTCATCAGATAGAAGTCGACAAGATGACATGGCGGCTGCAGGAAAAGAAAGAAAAAAGCCCAGTGAACTGATTGTTCCTCGGATCCAACCCCTGGATATCAGCCGGGAAGCGCTAAAGAATTTACAGCACGCAGATCCCACGCTGTAAACCTGCTTCGACGCATTGGGGAAGATCATATCTAAGAAGCCAGCAGTCACTGAGTTTGTGCTGGTACGCGACATTCTTTTCCAGCGCCACCGCACGGCAGAAAGGCGAGACTTGGAGCAACTTGTAGTACCCAAGGATCTTCGGAACACCGTAATGAAGATGGCTCATGAAGGCCTTCTGTCTGGTCACCATGGGCAAAGAAGGACAACAGACCGTGTCCTTACAGAGTTTTATTGGCCGGGTGTACAGGCTGATGTGATACGGTTCGTGAAGTCGTGCGACATATGTCAAAGAACCGTGCCTAAACACCTCGTCGGACGAGTTCCATTGGGAAATATGCCTATCATAGACACACCTTTTCAGCGGGTCGCCATCGATATTATTGGCCTTCTGTCACCAACGTCATCCAAGGGCAACAAGTATGTCTTAACGATGGTAGACTTCGCTACGCGTTACCTGGATGCGGTGGCATTTCCGAGCATTGAGACAGAGCGCATAGCGGAAGCACTAGTAGAGATGTTCTCCCGCGTTGGAGTGCCCCGTGAGATAGTGAGCGACCGTGGAAAGTCGTTCACTTCGAGTCTCATGCATGAACTCGGTCGGCTACTTTCATTTCGTCAGCTACCCACAACGCCTTATCACCCCATGGCCAACGGACTTGTGGAGAGATTTAATGGCACTCTCAAACAAATGGTTCGCCGCATGTGTCAAGAACGGCCGCAACATTGGGACAGATACTTGGCTCCCCTGCTCTTTGCATACCGTGAAGTTCCCCAAATGAGCCTTGGATTCGCGCCGTTCGATCTCCTCTACGGCAGATTTGTACGTGGGCCAATGTTGATCCTTAAGGAACTGTGGACAGGGGCCAACATCGATCCTGAAACGAAAACAACATACGAGTATGTTATAGATCTCCAGGAGCGACTGCAAGACACCTGCAAGGTAGCACACGAAGAACTCCTGAAGGCGAAAATGACACAGAAAAAATATTACGATAGGAAAGCAAGAGTTCGACAACTATCACCCGGAGACGAAGTAATGCTGTTGCTACCATCAGATAAGAATAAATTGATCTTGACATGGAAGGGACCCTTCACAGTGCTTGAAAAACGCAGTGACTATGACTACGAGATAGATCTCGGAACACGGAGAAGTCTTTTTCACATTAACCTTCTCAAGAAATACCACGAAAGGGAGCCCGAAAATGAAGCACAACAAGCTGCAGTTTCTGTGCAGTCAGACACTGTGGACGAGCGAGAAATTCCCTTTGTTTCCCTGCACCAAAGGGAAACATATAAAAATGTGTTAGTAGCGACTAACTTGAACAGCCAGCAGACAGACCAAATTAAGGAACTCCTGAGAGAGTTCCATGTTGTATTTTATGACGTGCCAGGGAAGACGGACCTCGTCGAGTGCAAGTTACGCCTTACCACTGAAACACCGGTAAAGGTACGCCCGTACCCTATACCATTCGCCATCCAAGAAACTGTACAAAAAGAAGTACAGGACATGCTATCACAAGGTATCATTGAGCCCTCGGAGTCCCCGTATCAAGCTCCCATCGTCGTGGTAGAAGGAAGACGGGAACAACCGACTTTGCATTGATTTCAGACAGCTGAATCGAGTCGTCGTTACAGACAACGAACCGATACCGCGAGTGGACATGATCTTTGCTAAACTAGGTCAGAGCCGCTACTTTTCGAAGTTCGACTTCACCAAAGGGTACTGGCAGGTGCCGATGCACGAAGCATCGAAGGTCTTCACCGCTTTTCAGTCCTCTTCTGGCCTTCACCAAATCAGATTCATGCCTTTCGGCATCAAAACAGCGCTTGCTGTGTTCACCCGACTAATGAGACGAGTGTTAGATGGAATACCGAACATCTATCACTATTTTGACGATGTGCTTATAGCCACACAAACTTGGGACGAGCACATAACAACTCTCACCAAGTTTCTGCAACGTGTCAGGGCAGCTCATCTCACAATAAAGCCATCGAAAAGTGAGGTGGCTTTTGCCGAAGTGAAATTCTTGGGACACATTCTCGGGAACAATCTTCTCCGACCCCAGATTGAGACATTGGAGAAGATTCAGGCCGCAAAGAGACCGAAGACGAAGAAAGAAGTTCGCTCCTTTCTAGGTTTAACCGGTTATTATCGGGATTTCGTGCCCAATTACTCCGCTGTAGTATCACCTCTAACGGAACTCACTAGGAAGCGAGGTCCAAATAAGGTCATCTGGGAAGAATGCCGTGAACAAGCGTTTGTAACACTACAGCGTATACTATCATCTGGTCCGGTACTGCGATCACCGGACTTACAAGAGCCATTCATATTGCGCACGGATGCATCTTCATCCAGCATTGGAGCCGTTTTAATGCAGCGTCACGACGGCATGTTGCATCCAGTAGCCTACGCAAGCCGTAAACTGCTCGAACGGGAGTCACGGTACTCAACAATCGAAAGAGAGGCGCTGGCTCTTGTGTGGGCTATCCAAAAGTTTCATGTGTACCTCTTCGGAAACCGATTCGTGCTGCAAACTGACCACCAGCCTCTTGCTTACATAAATTCCGCAAAACACATCAACAGCCGAGTACTCCGCTGGAGCCTATTGCTTACTGAGTATGACTTTGTGGTTGAGTACATTAAGGGCTCCGACAACATAGGTGCCGACTACCTCAGCTCACCCTTTCCCTAACGGAATGAACTTCTGTAAATAATGTTTTTTTGGCTATGTTTTCGCTTTTGGGTACTCCACCTCGCGCGCTTCTGAAAAGTTGTTTTCCCCCTAAACAACTTTTTTGAGCAGGGGGATATTTGTAAGGAAAGGACACAAAAGTGCTGTGTTTAGGTACGATTTGTGGCTAAAAGGACTTAAAAGCGCCGAGGAACGTCAAACCAAAACTGAAGAAGACGAGCGGAGGGCAGGTGGCACGAAGGCGATAACAAGAAATGAAAAAGAAGAGGAGAAGAAGAAGGAACGTGCGAAAAAGAGCTCGAGGGTTGAGGCCACGAAGGCAGACGAAGCAGTGTGCCGCTCGAGAGGACGAGTTCCTGGGAGCGTTCCTGAGCCGGACGTGGGACCCGTACGTGTCGGCCAGGTCGAGCTCCGGTGTGTTCGTTCGGGGTCGAGTCCGCCGGCCTGTACAAGGTGCAAGGACGGGGCCTGCTGAACGGCTCCTGCCTGGGTACAGTGGCCGGGAGCAGGCTCGTGGGCGAGGCCTACCGGGCATGGTCCTCGTGAGCCGGGGCCTGACCCTGGACCTCAGGAGTTGCGACCCTGACTGCTGGGCTGGCCGCGACGTCCTACTAAACGGCGCTGCACACGGTAGCGCATCCGTGTGCCGTCAGCCGTTCCAGCCGTGCCACCTTTGCCCTCGTGCACGTCGACGACCGCATAATGTCGGGACGACGGGGACCCAAACTGTGAGGCAGCGGTTTCTGCTTGCGAACCGAGAAATATACGCGCTGAACACTGAGTGAGCGTAGCCGCGAGCTCTCCGCATAATAGAAGTCTGACTCTCCTGCAGGTGGCGTGATGCTTGGCGTGTAGGGTTGTATATATAGTTTTATTTTCACCTGCCATTTCCTCTCTAGTGTGCAATATAAAGCTTCTTTTGTTCGCATCAATTGTTGATGTTAATCCTTTTTCGTCCGCTATCGACAAGCATAGTGACGAACGTCCTTAACCACTACACCCGCCAAGTGGCACAACACATGGCTTCTGTAATTCTTGCATATCTGAAAATACCAAACTGTCCTGTAGCCTCAGTTTTTTCTCCGACTTGAACACTTGCTGTATTGAGATGTGAAAATTCGTGCCTGACAGCCGCCGGTACTGTCCGAACTTTTCCTCAAGACTGTCTGTTTGAAATTTGCCCAGCGACACGTAGTCAAAATTCAATTCTTCAACGCAGTAACGGCACAGCTCTACAAGCGCGTAACAAGCCAGCCACAATGCTGAGTGTGTTTTCGTGGATAGTGCGCCCGTATTCATTTTGATGTATCGCCGTTTGTCCAACCGATTCAGGAAATTATTAAGAAATTCTATCTGCTTCTCAGTCAAACTTCTGACTGCGTCCTGGAAAGGATCTTTTAGTGAACGGTCCTTGAAGGGGCTTTTCACGTTGAGCACATGCCACCACTTCAAAATAAGGTCAATGAAGTGCGCTGTCTCTTCGGCGTAGTTCAAATTGAGCTCATCTCCGCGCATTTTTAGAGCCTCTACCACAAATGAACTGAAAACTTTTCAAACAAGCTTCACATTCTACTGCTCAATGTTGAATGGGTGCAAGGCCTTGCAGCTCAATCCATAACCAAACTTTGTGACGCTGTGTTGCTCTGAAGCGTGCAAGTCGAGAATAGCTTTGAAAGATGCTCCGTTAACCCGTACTAACGATGATGTGCAGAAAGCTTCAGGGTAAAAGACACATGTTCCTGGATTCTTTTGATTCAACCAGTTGTTTCTGATGCACTTCAGAAGGTGGACGGGGTCTACTATATAAAAGGGGGTCTTGCTTTGTCCACTGAGTGAGGGTGCACAATATCAACTGTCCGTGTTTCAGAAACAAGGACATCACTTTTCTGTTTATGGAATTGTCATCTGTATAACTGCGACTACAGTAAGGATTGCATTTTCAAGCTCTAAAATTGTTTTTGTCAGGGCTGCTTGCAGTTGAACTGCTTCAATGTTGGCTACTGGCAGAAAGTGAGCAACATACTTGTGCGCTGATAGCAACGACTGAATCATAAAACATGTGCAGTTTTGGCCGCTTCGGAGAAAGCAGAAGCTGCCCCGGTCACTTAGTCATCTTTGTATTCAAAGTACGGCTGAATATGAATCTCGTTCATCATTATAGTGACAATGTTTTCATGTGGTTTGAGAAGGCTTGACCGCTTCGTCACATAACGCAAGAACCCATCGTTGTTCTGCTCATTAGCAGATTCACGTTATATTGCGAGCAAATTCGCATGAGTGTAGATGGATGTGGCAGTGCTATGTTGCCGGCACCGCAAATTAATCGGTAGGCGTTTGGGTAAACAGTGTGTAGAATACTTGAGAATATTAAAGTTCTGCAGAATCTCGCAATGAGTGGTATTTTCTGTGCAGTAGGTCAAGTTGCTCCTTTATGAAATCAAGTGCTTCTGTTTTCTCTTGCGGCAAACAATCAAACGACTTGAGGTCGTCGAGCAAATAGAAAAGCAAGCTTAAGGTTGCCTTTAACTTGTTCCTCCTTGTCGCAAACGTCTGGAGCCTTGAAACTGCTCATACGGTCTAGTATGGTGTGAAGGCTGCGCAGATCGTCCAGCGTAGCAGGAATGAGGAGGTCCTTGGCAGGGACTTTCACTTTCTTTCAGAAGGCCGTAATTTCCATGTTCCTACTAACAATGACAGACCTTTCGACGGCTGCTGGATCTTCGCCACCTATGTGAACAAACAGCACAGCATTCTCTGCTTTTACTGCGGCCCAGTAGGTGGAAAGGCCGAGTACCTGCAGGCGCGATACGTGGTCCTCATACTACGACAGCTTATTGCGGTGCTCTTCTTGCTCATGCAGTGCTATCGACTGTCGAATGGCTTCTTCTAGATGGGATGCTTCTAAAAGTTTTTTTTCTTTTGGTCTGGCCCCTCTCGCACTGGTGCATAGTTTCTCAAGTAACTTGGGGCATTGGGAAATATTGTTGGTACTGCGTCCGGAGTAAGCCGAGTAGCACCCATGGGAGCTTCGGTTATTCTGCCGGTTCTTAGATTTGTGTACTTTGTTGTCGTCCTAGGGTACTGCGGCTTGAAATGGAGCTTGAATACCTGAAAATCATGTAAGAAAGCGCTTTATCACAGGCTTTTTGCTCCGCACGCCCTTTATTTAATACGTCATAAAACAAGGAAGGCATTCAGCTGTCTACTGGCATCTACATTTAGCTGGCTTGCAGGAGCACATATTTCAAGGAAACAAATTAGGCAAACGTTCCGGCGAGAATGGCGCATAGCACCGCGAACAGGTGCCAACTAGCGGCAAGAAATACTATGTACAAATCAGATGCACGACTCGACACACTACCACACCTTCCCATTTCTCAATCAAGTAATCAGAGGCGTTACAAGAAGCTCACCATGCTGGCTAGCGAAACACTATTGACACTGAAGGGCAAACGCTTATTTTGAATATGCACTGCTACGTGCGTTTACTGCTTTATTTCGAAGAGTGCGAGGTGCGAGTGGCGTAACGTAGAACGCATTTCTCGCACCGCCTATGAATTCGATTGAGTGGAGCGTGAAGGTGCGTCTGCTTTACGCCGTCCTTTTGCAGACACGCTGGCTGCACCGTGGCAAGACGCGCTCGTCTAAAACGCGAAATCCATGCTGTTTTCATGACTGTCTCGGGACGCTACCTCATCGTGGTGGTGAGCGTCAGCGACGCTCAGCTAAAAATTGTCTAATGTCAAACCTTACACTAAGTCTGCTCTGAAGTGCACACAAGACCGTTACTTTGGGGCAAGAACGCGACATGTATCAGATTGTGCCCTTAGGAATGACTCAGAAGCATGCATCATGAATGTGCACATACCTTCGCATCACGGAGAGAAAAGATGTCGTCTCGACGAACGGCACGCTTCCATTTCGCCCTTCGGCCGTTTCTTGGAAAGCAGAAGACGTGAACATTCGGTCCGTTGTCATAGTTGCTGCGACAGTTGGGCACTCAGCACTGCCCCATCGTGCTAGTTTGCAGTCGCACACTACGTGAATATCCCGTGCACGAAGCGCATCACTAGTCCATGCTGCAGTTCACAGCACAAACACGGTCTTGTTCACTCGCCAACAGCACCACCAGAAGAACGCGAAAAGGTTAGGCTTAATAATGCAGCTTTTTCAACGGGATGAGCAGGCGTAGGCATGTCTGTGCGTTCAAACACGACGGTCAAGAATGATTGACGTCACAGCCCACAGCTGGAAGAGTGAGTGGGCCTGATTTTTTTTCTCGGTGCCGTTGGTACCACTCCCTCCTTCTCGCAATAGTTCGAGAGAAGACAGCAGACGACGCCACTCATCCACGCGTGCGGAAAGCGAGAAAACTGCGCGCGCAAGTATGGTCAGCGTCGCCTCGCGCATTTCTTGTTTTTCGTGTGAGGCGGCGGAAATTGGCCGATGAAAAGCAAGGAGCACAAACGCAGATGACGCCTTTCACCTACAATCTGCCAATTGTGGCCTTCGTTTCAAGGACACGACGAAAGATGCCCCAGTGACAGCTGGCACACTGAATCCGGCGCCATTTCACCGAAATGTAAACACACGCGCGTACGCACGCACATACACAAACACTCTCTCTGACTCACTCACGTCCACAGAATAACGATTGAACATAAGACTCAACCCAAACGTTTTGAAGCGTTTGCGTGCACTGGCATCACCACTAACCTTCTCTTTGATGTAGCGACCTTTGCAATGGCTTGATGTAGTATCAAAAAAAAGGACACGCGGGCGCGTCCTTTTTTTTGTTTATTTTTCTTGACGCGCGAAACTGCTTAACCTATGCCAATGTAGCTCACGCTACAAAAACAGCCAGGAACATTTCAGCGCAAAATAAACTGAGCATCTTGAGGTTATTGGCTGAATTTCACCCCCTCCAACTGCAATAAAAGGGTTTTCTGAATAAAGTACCTATTCTTGAGGATTAGTTGAACACATGATTTACGCTAACATGGAGGAGTTGGAAGCCCCTATGACGCATGGTATTTCCAAAACATTTCATGTGAATTACGTGGACCACCCAGTATATGAGATGACCTAGAATAATCCATGAGTTGGTTCACGCTGTTTCCCATCTAGCTGGCACCATCTTTGGGATAGTGCCTAAATTATGGTGAAGTAAGCTCCCTTTTAGGAAATACTTCATTTTCGCCAAGAGCGGATTTCCAGATGCAACGTAATCACACCAACACTCAGATTATCTAGTAGCAGCACAATCGAGCTCAGCGTCGCACTTAGTTGGAGGGTGGGAGAAAGGAGGCTTATGCATATTCAAAAATCATGAGGAATTCATGCCGGCACACACATAAGTGCCACAACTCTGAGCCCGTGTTCATGTGTTCTACAAATGTCTTTTCCTACACTCCGTTTCCTACTTCAAGTGCAACGCTGTGAAGGCTAGCGAGATTTCTTCTAATGAATGCGTTCGCACTAAAAAAGTGCGATAATTTTTGCATCCCAGACATGATTTATTTTCTTTTTTCAGCTTTGTGCGTCGGAGATAGGAACGCCCCGTAATACAACTTTTCTTGGTTCTTATATCTTGTAGCCTTTTGCAACGCTCTCCAGGCGCGTTTCTGCTCGTCCCACACGAGCGTTTACAACAATGAAAGCTAAGCGCGAGACGCATGAATTCACACATGTTTCTCAGCAAATTTCTTGCATATCTTTCACAGCGTTACACCTGATGTATAAAACGGAGTAAAGGTACATCTGTCAGCATAGGCGTGCACACGAGAGGGACACGGTGGGCGCACCCCCCCTTGTCCCCTAATCGTCGGTGCGCGAAGTCTGTCCCGTACATTCTAAGGAAAGGGTGTTAAAAGCCTGCGTGGTTCGTTCTTTTCAGGAATAATGGGGCTGCGACAACCATTATTCCCTTTAAGGGCTAATGGCAACAGGTCTAACAGTTATTTCTCATAGACAAGCTCAAAGGGCTAACATTTAGTCCTCACAATTAAACCTTAGTGAAAAACCACTAGTCCCACATTTCACCTCAAAATACTAACATTTAGTCCTCACATTTGCACATTATAGCGCTACTGTTAATCCCCACATTTACATTTTACCATGCAACGGTTAGTCCTCACAGTTTCACCTCGCCGGACGAACAGTTGATCCACTAGAATACTCCAATTGGATAAACTTTTAAATGCGAAGCATTTTGTAGCGAACTTTGGCGACGTTAAGCGTATCTATCTATCTATCTATCTATCTATCTATCTATCTATCTATCTATCTATCTATCTATCTATCTATCTATCTATCTATCTATCTATCTATCTAGCCACCTACGACATTTAGCTCTCCTGGCCGTTTCGATAATGGTATCGATACCAAGCTTGGTGCGGCATAACATGACAGTAGGAAGAACACATTTGACTACTCATACCATGAAAATCGGGACATGTGTGTCATGAAAGTCATGATTTGCATTTCTGATTATGATTCTGATTCTTTATTTCAGCATTCATTTACAACAAATGCTAGGACAGGAGCAAAAAGCCGCTATCATAGCGGCTTGACGAAGGCCCCTGCCCCTACAGAATTTGGCAGGAGACAACACTGAAATGCATCTATATACAGATTATCTTTCGAGCAAAAAATAATAAAGCTAATAAAACACTCTAAAGTGTGTTGCAAATAGACAGCACACAAAAATTTTTATTGTTTCCTTACACAGAAGACACTTTTTTCCTTTTCTTTTTTTCTTTCATCGTCCGGCAGCTCTTGCGGTGGTTTCGTTCGCATGGAATGTTGCCAAACTGACATGGTATGACATGATTGCATGCCAAACACAAGCAACAGACCCTAACATAAATATCGTGACATGCATGTCATGTAACATGACTACATGCCACGCTCATGATGCGCTCGCGGCCGTTTCGCTAGCTTCACTTATACCAAGTTTGATAATACGGAACATGAATGGATGTCGAAGGTATGACACTGGTGCATGCATGATAAACATGAGAGGCGTGTCATGCAACAACATGACTATATGCCACACTCGTGATGTGCTCGTGGCCCTTTCGCTACCTTCACATATGCCAAATATGGTATCACGTGACGTCAATGGATGACGAAGGTATGTGACTAGTGCTAACATGATAATCATGACATGACATGATAATCATGACATCACTACATGCCACAGTCAAGGCGCCAATCAATTTTGACGTGAGGCGGTGCGCGTGCTCGCCGGCGTTCATTTCGTCGCATCAAGCTGGCGTTCCAACGCCAGGCGCCGGTTTTCATATACTCGTTGGCCTGCGTCGCACTTCGTTGCTTTGACGCATGCGCGTTTTAGCACGTCCAGTGTCCCTCCATCATGAAAATAGGGAGACGCAGTGTTCTCCGAATAACGCATTGGCGCGAATTTCGCGCCGGTTGCCGTCGGGCCGCGCCGACGGACGCTGGTCGCGCCTGGGGTCAGACTTTACTGTGCTAGCGTTTTGCTAACGTAGCGTCACTGTGCCCAGCGTCCGTGCGCATCAACACTACATTGGAGTATATTGGGCTCTTCATGATGTGCTCGTGACCATTAGCTCCACATATACAAAATTTGGTGTTAAGTGGCGTCAAAGGAGGGCAAAATATATGACTGGTTCAAAGATGATAAGCCTGGCGCGCGTGTCATATAAGAACAAGACAACATACCATGCTAATAGCATGCTCACGGCCGTTCCGCTAGTTCCACACATACTAAATTTGGTATTACATGACGTTAATTAATGACGAAGGTAAACGACACATCCAAACATGGTCATCATGACATGAAAGTCATGTACGGCATCGGTTACCTCCACCTCATAATGTTGTGCTGAATTTGAAGTGACATATCAACCTTTCTTATTCGTGCTTCACATATGATCTATTGCCACTGTACGTGATATATGCAAATTTTTTGGCTCCACAAATTCAGTGGTACGTGACGTCATTGAATGACGAAACATATGAATGGTGCAAACATGATAATCCTGACCCACGTACCATGTAAAAACATGGCAACATACCACGCTCATGGCGGGCTCGTGGCCGTTTCGCTAGCTCCACATATACTAAGTTTAGTATCACGTGACGTGAATAGATGACCAGGGTAAACGACACATGCAAACATGGTGATCATGTCACGGAAGTCATGTACGGCATCATTTACCGCCACCTCGTAACGTTGTGCTGATTTTAAAGTGACATATCAACATTTCTCACTCGTGCTTCGCATATGATTGATTCCCACCGTACGTGGGATCTGCAATTTTTTATCCCCCGTTAAAACGTTGTTTTTTGGTTTATTTTCCGCCAGGCCTAATACTTTTTTCGCCTGTTTTTCTGCGCAGTGAGCAACAAATTGCGCAGAAAAGAACACGCGAAAAAGTAGTTAGCCACCAATGTGCAACTGCTTTCGCAGTGACGGCAACAACGAAACACTAAAGTGAGACATCGAAATCCTTTATTTCTCTACGTATACATGAAGTTTCTCCATTCTTTTAACTGACATCATGGTGAAGTGTTCAAGTCAAGTCTCGTTGTTATACCTTGTTCACTCCTTGTGGAGCTCCTCCAACGGAAGCAATAGATGACAGGCAATGCAGACGCCAGCGCACGCAGCCTTCTGCCTGTTGTGTTCCCACTGCTGTACGTACAATGAGATAATAAAAATAGTTAGACACACGTGACAGAAGATGAAGATGCAGGCATATAGCAAGTACGTGCAAGATGATATAAAACATGCGTGTAAAATATGACACACAAAAACTTTACCTTCACATCTCGCACAGTCCTTCTGAAGCTGCTCTGAAGAAAGAGATGGATAACAAGCATCGCAGACGCCAGCGCACAAAGCCTTCAGCACAGTGTGTGCCTACGGCTGCACAATAAGTATGTAAAATAGTGAGTCACACGTGACGCAGGATGAATACGAATGCATATGAGAAATACGTGTAAGGTGAAATAAAACATACGTGAGATATGACATGCTGATAATTTCACTGTGATGTCACACATCGTCAGACTCATTTCGATTCCCGTAGCGCAACAGCTTATGAGCGGTGGCCACAGCCACAACTCCATGAACCACCGTGCCAACAACAAGTCGGCGAGTCCTAAGCGAGCGATGTCGTTCAGCTCGAACAAGCCAACGCGAGACTAAACACGGCGCTGCACGCGGAGTGTCTGTCGCCAGCGAACTTCAAACAGGAGAGCGAGCATACGCTTGGCCACCACCACGAACAGCACCGAGCTTGTTTGGAGCTAGCGCCGAAGAAATCGACAGTAATGCGGTTCTTTTCCACAAACTTGAGTGAGTGCAGCGCGCAAACGCGAGTCCGCCGCTGCGGCTAACGGACGGCGCCGAGCTGCTTGCGACCGACTGACGGGAAGGCCAACTATAATGGCGACCAATTTTCAATGAGTTCCGACGATTGCGGAAGCCCAGCCAGCCCGTGCTGGTGCACTTACAGCGCGCGACATGCTACAACCAAGCTCGTTACGAGAAGAGAGAGATGCTTGGGCTAGTTGGTGATTGGGAATCAACATACTTGAACAGCGCAAGACGAGTAGTAACGACCTAACTATAAAAGAAGAGACAAGGGCAGAAGGAAGGCCCCCTTCAATTGAAATTTTATTACCGAAAATGCTGGAACTATATACTCATGACAGAACATCACCGAGAAATCGCGCAACCTATTGCATCACAGCAGGCAATCAACATCTCATTATATCGTTACAACGCAATGAGAACCCGCAACATGTTTTCGACGATTCCCAACACAGCGATGAGGTCTCAGCCCAATATCGTGAGCCCGCAGCTCATCGCGGCGGCGAAGACAGGCGAGCACTCGATGAGCGAGCTTACGGGAGGCCGATGGCAATGGCGTCCAATTTCCAGGTGGTCGCAAAGCACAGCTGAAGTGCAGGTGCCCAAGCTGACCTTCGCGGTACATTTCCTGCGTGCTATATACAACACGACCGAGCCCGTCCGGCAAGCGCAATCCGTATCGCACACGCGACAGGTAGAGTAGAATAAAGAATGATAACCTACTTGCGAAAGATTGCAGCGCTGATTTCCGCCCTCAGTCGGACTGAAGTATATACCTGATAGGCCTGCTGTCTTCTCGGCCGCCATGTTGGCCTTCTCTGCTGTTGATGTCATGTGTTGGTAGTGACTATCTTGAAGCGAGAGATATACAGCGCGGCGTGGTGACGTGTCGAGACCTGCTCCAAACTTCATCGGTGCGGCGAAACGTAAAAGCAGCAGCTCACGCTCATCCAAGCGTACACACAAACACCAAATCGTAATTCCTAGATCATCGAATTCAGGCGGTCGTGGTCGAGCACTCCGAGTGCGATGTAACGCGAACCGTCGCCAGCAAAATACAGAGGACTGAGCCAGGAGAGGAGGAGGACGGCTAGTGACCTTGGCAAGGCTTTGCGCACTGCCCGCATTCCGTGGGCGGTTCACTCCTTTGTAGCGTCAGAATCGTTAGTTGGCCTAGTTGGAGATGCATGGTATAACTGTTATACCTTTGCATGGTATAACAGTTATACATTTGTAGCGTGTTTGGAGACTAAGTGGTTTGCACGCGGCACGCTTCCCTCTGTGATTGTTTGTCGACAGTCTATTCGTTCATCGCGCGCGCTTATTGGGCTCCGTTACACCTTTTTCGGGTAATTTTGCCTTAGAGTATATAGTATTGTGCCTAGAATGTGAACGCATACAATGCATTGGTAGAGAGGGAGGTGCTGCTATTAGCCATTGACTCCCCTTCGAAGGGGAACCCTGCGCACGTGTATATCCGCCAGACAACGCCAGCGATGCTAAAATTATCAATGAGAGTTACGTAGTACCCTTGGATCACTCAAGGGTGCCTATAAAGTAAGATATATGGTGTAAACATACAGTGGCTACTTAAGGTATAGTTATTTTCTAATTTTCCTTATTGTATAGATTATTGAGTTCGTGTAGCGTTAATTATGCACATATTTAAACTTTAGCATGCTATCCAAGATTTATTTCTTTTCACCTAGATAGGTTGCCATTCTCTGGAAAAAGCAAAATATACTTCAATCGGTGACTTTCGAGTGTACGACGAACACTAAAGAATATGTATTACAATTATGCAAGTGTAATAATTACGTACGTAGATACATGTGTCAACGAGAATACAGTGTACTGAAAATCCCGTGTTGCAATATTTCTGTGTTTCTTCTTTCTTCAGTGTCATATGGTTTTATTGTAAAAAAGACGTTGTAGAGTAGTTTGCCTGTGAAAATGACGTGACCCCTCAGGATGGGGCCATTAGGCAAATATGTGGGGTGCTTCTGAGAACAGGTTTCATATGACATGGTTGTTTTATTTTTCATTTTCATTTTTTTAGCACGCACGAGCATGCCGGCATTTTTAATGAAATCAGAACGCATAACTTTTCTGTGAGCGAAACAGTTACAGAATCCAGTTTTTTCTTATGCTTCTGCTATATCAGCAGGTATCCACTTATTTGATCTGGATAGTTTCGGGTTTCTTTATATTTACTTACAGGCACCGTCGACAAGTGTGCCATTTAAGTTGCCGCAACAGTTATACATATATTTTCGTGCTTTGAACCATGCTTCCCTTTTTTTACACAAAATGCAACCTTCTTTGAGACAAGACACTTTCAACTTTCTCAATTACACAGTACTATACCAAAATTACGTTATTCAAGTAGCATCGTACAATAAAAAATACACCCTAAGTGGTTGAATTACGCACGAGAAACAACATATTGCTTTCGTGTTCAACTCTAAAAAACGGAGCTTGATGGTCCCCAAGTTTTTTCACACAATAAGCCGACTGCATCAGACTAGTTTATTTGACGGCTTGCGTAAAACTATCTACAGTGGTCACGGATAAAACGTGACATCACATTATTTTGTGTAACTATGTATGCGGGTATGTACAGTTCCTCAAGATTTTCACGCGATGTTGCGACATCTGTAACGATAATGTTGCCTGTGGTATACGCATTCCAGTCAAATTTACACTTATATTACCCGAATTCTAAATGATGGAAACAATATTCTGGGCTATTCCTAAGTTTTTTTCGTTTCCATTCATGAGAATTGCATCCTGCTTTGAAGAACCAAACTAGAAAAAAAAATTTCACTGCGTGTCCTTATCAAAACACGTGTAAATATAAAAACAAGGGGAAAGTAGACCAAGAAAGACAAAATCAAACGCAAGACAACTTCAAACGCGGGCTCATAAATCTCATGACATCCTTGGAGATGGAGATGTGCAACTGTTTTTTATTTGTAATTGCGCAAGTTGTAAATTATTCTTGGTGATTCCTTAAGCGTTAAAATTAGAAAAAGGCAAGACAAGTATATTTACATCAATATATTTATAAAAAGTACAGTAGCACGAAACCCATACTTTCTTGGTGTAGAGTTTTCGTGTAAATAGAGCCCTGTCTGGAAAAAATATGAAAAAAAGTGTTGTCGTATCGCTTAAACAAAACAGCCTAATAGCGTAACCATGTATAATATGAAGATATTTACTCGGGAAGCATGCAATGCGCTGTGTTGCCTGAGTTATCATAATATTTGCGAACAACGTGCGAATGTAATAAAAATGATGAACTTACTTTAGCATTTAACCAATACTTGTCTTCCAAGATGCCTGTTAATCCAGATAACCTATTCACACCTTAAAGCCACCACGTCCATTCATACTGCTTTTGGAAGAAGTTGTGACGGAACGCTTGCCCGCAAGTATGGGTGTCCATTTTTTTCGCACGAAATGTTGACGATCGCCAATCCAGCGGCGTGCACACGCACACAAAAACACTTCCACGTCCATCCACAATTTCGCCACGTGCAGCGAAGTAGATTTCTAAGAGCTGCGTGATTATCTTGTGCAAATTAGAGCAGTCGTTGAACACAAAATAGGAGCAAGAGGAATGAAAAGTGACCAACTCGATCAGCACCGCACCCATGACTCCGGCGAGCGAAAAAGCAACAATGGCGCGGATGGATACAGTGCAGGCTTGACAATGAAACCTACATTACCCCTCGAGATCAATGATTTAGGCACTTTTCACTAGAACTAAATTTTTCTTAGCTTATTGGAGAATGACGTTTTATATATTAAAATTATTGATGCAATATTATTACCATATGACGGAGTATTTGCGCAAACTATTTTCTTCGTCGTTACTTGAAATGGCCGCCTCACTTTCTTTCCTGCTGTGTCGACCGACTGCTGTAGGCCACGGCTGGGCTGGACGGCACCTACGCGCGCTTCTTCGAACGACTTTCTCGGAATTTTTCACCCCTCCGACTGGCGCCCTTTTTGTATTTTTTAGTGTGCGCACCCCTTGCTAACTTGTCAACAGCTGCAGTGCGGTCAGGCTAGTTTTACTCCTGCGGGTCCAGAAAGCTGCTGCTGCATGACTTCTAAGACAGGCATTTGGTGAAGCTGAAATCACTGCTTCGTGTACGCTGGCTACCAAGACGCGTTTCAGCCAGGTTTTTATCCTATTTCTCAGGCATTTATAATAATAATAATAATATTAATAATAATAATAATAATAATAATAATGATCACTCAACCAATCATCAATCAATCATTTTTAACGTATCCAGGAACAATCATAGGGTCTTTCGTGCTGGCGCGCGCAAAAATAAAACAAAAATAAGAAACAATACATTACAGACTGTCCACAGAAAAGCAAATCAATAAAAAGAGCAAATAGCGAGCAGACGAAAAGAAATCGACGCACAACGCAAACAAGAAATAAAAGAGTGGATATTCATGGAATGGGACTGAGAAATAATGCGGAATATACACAACCGTGCAGAAGGCTTCCTGAAAGACGAAAAATGGAAGAATCGGCGCATGTGCAAATCTACGTTCGGACAAGGCAGCCCTCACTTACAAAAAATGACTGTAGACTATGAGAAACATAATCAAAAAGTTGACATTAGAGAGACTCGGTATTCTGTAAAGGACAGAGTGTTGGAAGAAGCTGGCAGGTACATGCAACGATCGATTCTCTCTGAATAACTTACGCGGAACTTGAAAATCATTACAACCCAGGAGGGTAGAATATCTCACCCTGAACTGGCTTGTAAAGAAATAACAGCTCAGCGCGATTTTGTCGGCCGCTAAGTGATGGCAAAGACAATATTCTAGCAGCGTTGAAAAGATTCTAGTCAAACGACGGGGGTAAATGCTTGCGAAGTTTTTCTGGACTCACTCAGTGGCGTTTCTGCTGGACTTAGCAAGGCCATTATAGATCAGATATGCATATGTACTTAAGTTGAGCACCATATATCGCGGTTTACAATTTGTAGAAGGCTGTAGGAGAACCGAATTTTCGAGAGATATTCTGCCAACAAAGAGAGAACGAAGGCCTTGCATGGCAGCACATATAATGCAAGTAGAAAAAGTTAAGCATGCTATAAAAAACAGCAAGATCATTGATCTGATAAACCTTACATGACGGCACAGTAGTGACAGCGTATGGAATTGAAACGTTGGACGTTTTGCGAGATACAACAACAACAACAACAACAACAACATTAGTAATAATAATAATAATAATAATAATACACTCTTCATTCTCACATGGCCGAAAATATTTGGCCACATTGAAGGAAATGCTAGTTTCTGGGTGCCCATGAATCTCTATACACGAGTGTGTAATTGCGGATTTTGGTGGGTATGTACCGGTAAATGCACCACAGTGTTAGTGTTGAAAGAATATGTTCGCAAGCAGCTTTAATTATTACGCGCCTGCACAGCGATGGGCTGTATACATAATATAGAGTTTCGTTCAGGCATCATGCCAGCCCTTATTCGCAAAAATGTGTCATACTAATTGTGTTGGCAAGGTAATATTCAAGCTAATTCCGATGATGGCACGTGCGCATTAGTGACCTCGACAAAGTAATGACACACTCACACAAAATAGAAGTTTTGTGAATTCGGTAGCCTACGGTAAATTTTGCTGTAAACTTCATCATTTCAATACTTGGTCAAATAAATGTGTAACACTTTTGAGTCAGTTGCACCCTTCTCAACGTGTTTGGGTATGACGTGAGATTTACTTGACGCTTGCAAACATTACATCAAATTATTTGCTTACTAGTGCAATCATAAATTTTCAATAAATTCACAATCTGCAGAGCCATGAACGTTATACAAAGACAATGGAAACGCAAGATGTATTTTTGCAAAAAAATTAGTACAACTTCCATCTTGATTATGTTCACGATATTGCCTGAGAGTCCCTTTACATAAGTTTTTGTTCTGTTTTTGAAGATACTCTCTTAAACATTGCACTGCGCATGTTTTATGGTAAACGGCCGCGGAAGGCAATTGCAGATAGAAGGGTGGGGGGTGAACAGGAATAACTGAAATCTTGTTATATGAAGGGAGCATATAGCCATCAAAACCTTCATATATACAGCAATTTTGTCCACCAATGTGGAAGCTGTAAAGTGCATTGAAATTACTATTTCTTGCTGCCACTTCAAACAATGCATGAATGTGATTGATAAGTTGCATGCATTTTGTTTTTACATAATACTATATCGGATTGATCTATATTAATAGCGAGATTTGGGAGATTCAATACGTTTTCTGACCGGATACGGTTCCTTCCTTGTAAAACATGTCTGCCTTCGTATACAATATTTATGTCGTATTATTGCAACTTATTGTTTCAAACGTAAATTCCATGGAAAGTTTGTACAAGTTAAATTAGACGAATGCATGTATACTTGCACCTATCACGTACACAAGCTGGCCTAAAATTTTGTTTTTTTTGCATGGCAGAAACAATATAATATTAATACTCTTGTTGTATAAAATAGGCAGGTCACCTTTGTGTAAAAATTGTTATACATGACAATCCGCATAAAAGTTTGTCGTCATGGTGCTATATATGTGCGTGGTTCATCCCATATAGGGGAGCAGTTCCACATATAAGGATCCAATTGATATGTTATATATGTTGTGGCCGTGCTTTATAAGGCCAGATCTTACTCCTTATATGGGCCAACCGCGCCCTATATCTGTATATAACACCGAATATGAACAGACCCTACCGGAAATACATCCATATATGGTAAAGGCAAGCCACATATGCTGACATATGTGCCTATATGTGGCAACATATAACCTTTATGAGTGCCACATATGGCACTTCCGTAGGCGGACGCCTACGGCCAGTTGGCGCGTTTGGTGAGGCGCTTCTCTTGTTAATTTTCAATCTGGCGCGCCTTTCGTTCCATTGACGCTAAGCGCTCGGTGCCGCTAGATCAGGTGCTATATTAGCGATATTTGAGTGGGGTATCTTTCTTAGCAGATAAGTATCTGGTGCAACTTTTTCTTCCGAGGAATCGCAGGTAACAAAAAACAACCATAAGGACAGTTCTAGCAAAAGATGGCACAAGCACATCAGCACAAAAAGGAATATTGCTGAGTAAAAACCACTGCTTAAAAAAATTTTATCTAGAACTCCTTTGCACGCGCATACTCAACCAAATGTCGTAATAATGCAAAGTTAGAAACTATCCCGCCACCATCCCTTTTCTATCGAACCAACACGCGCTGACACAGCTGTCAAATACTGACGGTCGACGTATTCAAGCTTCACTCAAATATAAATGAGCGCCAAAGTTGACCTTACTGAAATATTGCTTATTTCTATTTTCATTATCCTTTCCCCCCACAACCGAGTTTCTCCCAAAATCTGGTTGGCATCCACACCACATGCAATTCAAATGAATTTACCAAGTTCAAGATAACTTCGAAACTCACCATTGTACAGTGTGTCCTTGTATCGATTCTGCAAAGAAAAAACAAGATAAGTTATCGCCATAATGTTTATTAAAATTTAGAGGGCTTCACAGCTGAGCACATAAACATTTTCATCTAGTCTTACAGGGACCAAATATATCATTGTTTGTACAATCCTAGCTATCACATCATACTTGGGTAATTCCATTTAAACAGAAATAAGTTAGGTCGAAATAGTTCACAGATATTCGAAGTAACCATGGTGACGGTTGATCTAAACTTGTAGCATCGTTTCGTTCTCATTACGAGGCAGTCCATGAGTGACATAGATGAGGGAGCCAACTACAAACTGAATGATTATGATGAAATGGTAATCAGTACTGCACCAATGCTCGTGCGCGAGTAGAGTAATAACTGTGTTAGATGTCACAGGGGACGCAATGGCAGGCACCAGAACCGGCTGGTATCATGCGATTGCGTCACCTGTGCACTCACAAAGCAGACGGAGTACTGCGAGAGTTCAGCAAGTATATTTGTCACGGACGGCCATCTTTGGCGGCCCCGCGTTACGGCAATTAACGGGCGCCGTACTTCCCCACTGACCGTGGGAACGGCGGGCGCATGAAAGGGAGCCGAGAGGTGCAGAATAGGGTGCTCTTCTTGGAACGCCGCCGTCGACGATTGATCCTTTTGTAACTGCGGCGCCGTCTGCAAGGTCGTGGAAGGCCACGATGTACCCCGAACAAGGATTAGGCTACGGGATGTACCGGTTGAGAGCCAAACAGTCTGACCGTTTCCCACAGGGAAAAGCGTGGGAAACCCTCTGGTCGCCAAGCCGTATGACAACAACCCAACAGGTTGTCACTCTCGCTAGTTGAGAGCCCTCTCCCAGTTAAAAAAAGGTGGGGTCAAAATATTTTTGAGGCGGAGCTTCCATCAATTAAACGCGCATGATTGGACCCATGTAGAGGTCTCTTGTCCCCAAGGAAGAGAGCGAGGAGACACGAGGGGGATTTAAGCGCAAGATTTTGCCCTGCTAGGCAGACTAGTCGCTGACCAACATGGTGTAGAAACCGATCAACAAGCATCTCTTCTAGAAGTTTTTAGTGTGGCTCTGTATCGGCTGGCTACCTAAACTTAGCCGTTCGTCTAGTTGTGACGCGATATTAAGGTCTGCAACGTAGACATCGGGACTTCACCTCGAGTTAGCTCAACCTGCTTGAAGTCACCTGCAAGCACTAGCCTCCCGGAGCCACCAGTTTGCAACAACGCCGACATCGCAGTCGTGCCAGAACTCTCTTCGACTTCTCGCATCCGATCGTCGGGGACGCAACGCTGCCGGTCATCACACGTATGCCTTCACCTGTTTATATCTTCGAACTTTCTCCTCCGTAGTCTATTGTTGTTAGTTTGTGTAGTTTGTAATAGTTCTCTCGCGTAAGCTGATTTATTGTTTTTATATGTATTTTTTAGTTGTATCAAGTGTTGATGTATTTTTTTACTTGTATTGAAGTGTTGTACTAGATCCCCTGTGCTGCAATATCACTGGAGTAAAGTTTGTTTTGTTTTCTCTCGTCTCTGATCTTTTCACTGTCTCTGCTTGCGTACGGAACGAACTAACCTGCTGTCATTCCCGTCGCCGACTTCGCGTTGGGAAAGCTAGAGTGGCAGCTTGCAACAAAACTGGCGTCCGCGAGACAGGACGTTCCGTACAAGAGTAAGACAGTGAGGGGTGAACGAGAACCGTGCGGAGAGCGTGGTGATAGAGCCGCACAGTTGAAGCGGTTGCATACTGCATATGATTGCGCTGTTCTTATAGTAGCATTATAGTGACAGTTTGCAGTATGGAGTGTATGGATTTGGATAAGTGGATCGCGCACGGTAAACAGTTAGGCCTCGAGGGTGCCGAACTGAGACAATGGGTTAAGAAGCAGCAGGAACAGGCGCAGGCGTTAGCCACAGAAGAGCGGGCACTGGCCCGGGAGGAAAAGGAAAAAGAAAGGGAAGCGGCCAGGGAAGCGGGAGAACGGGAAGTGCAGTTACTGCAAATAAAGATTCGCCTCAGGGAGAGTAGCAGGGTGAGCCGATCCAGCAGTGAGCACGGTGATGCCGGGGAGGAGCCGAGTTTGAGAATACACGCAGGTAGACTGCTCGTCACCTTTGACGAAGGAAGGGACGACCTAGATGCGTTTATACGCCGGTTTGAGAGCATCGCCAGAGGGAAAAAGTGGCCTGAAAGCCAATGGGCGTCGGCACTTTTGACATGTCTTACAGGAGATGCGCTAAGTGTTTATGGCAGGCTACCACCTACAGATGCAGCGGACTACACCAAGGTGAAAACCGCCCTCCTGAAGCGCTTTCGCTTCACGGCGGATGGGTTCCGAGACAAGTTTAATAAGGAGAGGCCAGTAGGGGGTGAAACAGCAACACAGTACGCGGCTCGCTTAAGACATTACTTCGATAGATGGGTTGAGCTGTCCAAAACACAGACAGAATTCGAGTCCCTCCGCGCATTGTTGATCAGAGAGAGGTTTTTGCATGGATGTCGTTCGAACCTGGCATTATATTTGAAAGAAAGGAGGGCGCAATCCCTGGGAGACATGCTTGAGCTGGCAGACCAGTTTTTGGAAGCTCAGGGTGGAGCAAGCCTAGCGAGAACAAAGAAAGATATTCCCATAACGGACGAGAAGGGGAAATACGAGAAAGGAGGCAACAGCCACGCACCACTACCACGGTGCTATATTTGCAATCGTGGGAATCACCCGCCGCACTTGTGTCGCAACAGACCTGTCGCTAATGTAGCCATCGTCTGCTTCAAGTGCGGGAAAAAAGGACATAGGGCAAACGACTGCCGGTCAGGAGCAAATAACTCACTCCAGGCGTCCTGCCTCTACGCACCAAGGGAAACGCGTGAGGATCCCATATGCGACAGTTATATCGAGCTTAGGAATGGCGAAAAAGTCCCCGTCGTCAACGCCGTAAGGGTGACACCGCCAAAAAATCTGGCCGAGAACCTACCAGTGGCCACAGGGACCCTCCGAGGCACAGACATATCAATGTTGCGGGATACGAGGTGCAACACAGTAATCGTGCGGAGGAAGTTGGTGAAGGAAGACGAGCTGACAGGTACAAGCAGACTCGTCTACTTGGTTGACGGAACAGCGAGGATGCTGCCCGAAGCACGGATTGAGGTTGACACCCCCTACTTTACTGGCAATCTGACAGCACTATGCCTGCAAGATCCACTGTATGACCTCATTCTGGGCAATATCAATGGCGTAAGACCTCCTGATGATCCCAGAAAGGAGACTGAAAAACCTGTCTCGACAAAGGAGTTAAGAGAACAGCCTGTAGCAGCAGCTATCACCCGTTCCGAAGCACATGCACAGCCGGAAAAATTTGCCAAGCTTCATACGCCTGGTCGACGCCTGAACAACGTTCTGGTAGCCGACTCCGAACCTATGACAAGAACTGACGCGGTGTTTGCTACAGTGGGAAAGAGGAAGTATTTCTCGAAGCTCGACTTCGTGAAGGGCTATTGGCAGATCCCACTGACCGAAGAGTCCAAAGCGAAGACAGCCTTCTCGACGACATCGGGACTATATCAGTTCCGCTTCATGCCATTCGGCATCAAGACAGCGCCGGCTGTATTTGCTAAGTTGATGCGGAAGGTTCCAGAAGGTATACCCGGTGTGGAGCACTACTACGATGATGTACTGGTAGCCACCCAGACATGGGAAGAGCACCTGAGGTCTCTGGGACTGCTTTTTGAGCGCATACAGAGGGCCAGGCTTACAGTGCGCCCCAGTAAATGCGAACATGGTGTGGAAGAAATCGACTTCTTGGGACACCGAGTGGGCAGGGGCAGATTGCGACCACTGAGGAAAACACTCGACAAGATCGAAGCTGCACCACGTCCTTCAACCAAGCGACAAGTGCGCGCCTTCCTTGGTTTACCGGGTACTATCGGGAATTTATCCCGAATTACGCAGAAGTCAGCGCTCCCCTTACAGATTTAACCCGGAAGGGCGAAGATAACTCGGTGAAATGGACAGCAGCCCACGAGGAGGCTTTTCGAAGTCTCAAACAACATGTCTCTACGGAGCCGATACTACGGCTACCAAATTTGCACCAACCATTCGTACTTTGATCGGACGCATCGGACACAAGTCTCGGAGCCGTGCTCATGCAGGCCCACGAAGGCAAGCTCCACCCCACAGCTTATGCCAGCCGAAAGCTGCTTCCACGGGAGGCTTCCTATAGTACCATCGAACGCGAATGTCTCGCGTTGGTATGGGGAATTCAGAAATTCTCCATTTACTTATATGGAGTAAATTTTTGTGTCCAGACAGACCACCACCCTCTGAGTTATATCCAACAGGCAAAACAGCTCAACGCTCGAGTACTTCGATGGAGTTTACTACTCCAAAAGTACCAGTTCACCATTACGCATATTAAGGGTAGTGAAAACGTGGGAGTTGATTACTTGAGCCGGATATAGTTCTTGAGGTCTATGAGCATGTTATTTTTTTTCCTTTCGTCGTTTGTTTTCTGTTTGTATGTGCATATTTCATTGTACAAGAAGTGTATTTTGAGTTATTTTCTTTTTGCTTGGTCATTGGTTGTTTTTACATGTTGTAATGCACATTGAAGGATTTCACTACAGTAGAGGAGCGCACCTGTTCCGTTTTGTTCGTAGTATACATTCGTGCATTGTATTCTGTATTGATGGCTGCCGTACACGGCTATTTCTTTTTCTTGTTTGCATGGCGCACTGACATTGTTGCGTGTAACTGAAGCTGGTACTCTAACAATTGTTTTTTTTTCCTTTTGTTGTTACTTTGATGCACTCTGCCTATGTATGTTGTGTATGAGAGGGACAGTCCTCATGTCTCCCTTGTTGCTGGTGTTTTGTTGCTTGTTGCCGAAAAATTCCCCTCCGTGTGAGCCAATGTTATGAATAACATTCCGAAAGTGGGGGGCAATGTCACGGACGGCCATTTTGGCGGCCCTGCGTCACGGCAAATAACGGGCGCCGTACTTCCCCACTGACCGTGGGAACGGCGGGCGCATGAAAGGTAGCCGAGAAGTGCAGAATGGGGTGCTCTTCTTGGAACGTCGCCATCGACGATTGATCCTTTTGTAACTGCGGCGGCGTCTGCAAAGTCGTGGAAGGCCGCGATGTACCCCGAACAAGGATTAGGCTACGGGACGCACCGGCTGAGGGCCAAACAGTCTGACCGTTTCCCAAGGGGAAAAGCGTGGAAAACCCTCTGGTGGCCAAGCCGTATGACAACAACCCAACAGGTTGTCACTCTCGCTAGTTGAGGGCCCTCTCCCAATTAAAAAGGGGTGGTGTCAAAATATTTTTGGGGCGGAGTTTTCATCATATAAACGTGCATGATTGGACCCATGTAGAGGTCTCTTGTCCCCAAGGAAGAGAGCGAGGAGACACGAGGGGGATTTAAGCGCAAGATTTTGCCCTGCTAGGCAGACTAGTCGCTGACCAACATGGTGTAGAAACCGATCAAAAAGCATCTCTTCTAGAAGTTTTTAGTGTGGCTCTGTATCGGCTGGCCACCTAAACTTAGCCGTTCGTCTAGATGTGACGCGATATTAACGTCTGCAACGTAGACATCGGGACTTCGCCTCGAGTTAGCTCAACCTGCTCGAAGTCACCTGCAAGCACTATCCTCCCGGAGCCACCAGTTTGCAACACCGCCGACATCGCAGTCGTGCCAGAACTCTCTTCGACTTCTCGCATCCGATCGTCGGGGACGCAACGCTGCCGGTCATGACACGTATGCCTTCACCTGTTTATATCTTCGAACTTTCTCCTCCGTAGTCTATTGTTGTTAGTTTGTGTAGTTTGTAATAGTTCTCTCGCATAAGCTGATTTATTGTTTTGATATGTATTTTTTAGTTGTATCAAGTGTTGATATATTTTAGTTGTATTGAAGTGTTGTACTAGGTCCCGTGTGCTGCAATATCACTAAAATTTGTTTTGTTTTCTCACGTCTCTGATCTTTTCACTGTCTCTGCTTGCGTACGGAACGAACTAACCTGCTGTCATTCCCGTCGCCGACTTCGCGCTGGCGACGCTAGAGTGGCAGCTTGTAACAATATTACTCTCATCATAGTTTTTAACTCGGTGGGGCAGTAGGGCACAGTTAAGCACGGAATTTACTCTTTCCTTGAAGGCATAGTTAAAGTGACTACAAATGTTCTGCTGGTCAGGTGGAGTTGCCAGTCTATGCAAATCTCGGGCCAGTGAGATGTAAATGAAGTCTGGCCCTCCAGCTTTGCAGATGGAGTACAATCTAGAGCTTCTATGTCACCGCCAACTCCGCAAAGCAGTATAACTGTCTCGTCATCATACGCCTGTGAGCGTAGGTGCCACAGGTGTAAGTTTAATGCGTTCAATGTGCAAGGCGCAACACTTTCGCCGCGTTCTCGAAACGCAGCACTGCACCACGCATCTTGTAACGACTCGGGCCGCTGCCGCCACTGTAGAGTAGGGCGTGTTTGTCAGCTCGCGGCTGCTTCTGCGCTGAGCTGATAGACGATCGGACAAGACGAAGGTGGCTTAAGTCAAGATTTCTGTACTGCATGGAATAGCGACGTTACATATTCGGCACTGGGGCAGACAGCTTAGTAGCTCAAATAGGCGAGGTGTCTTCAGACGCTCTAATGCTGTTATCTTCTCTCTGACGCATAAGTCTGCTGCTTGTCATCGCGCCACTTGGTTCTTAGAGGTCGCACGTGAATCCTTTCGTCAGCGATGTCGAATCAGAACCGCCACAGACCCTGGCGTCATCCTCCTACAATCAGGAACCACCGCGCTAGATAGCACTCATGATCGATTGGTATTGCCGCGCGTTGCGCAAGACGCGCCCAACTGGATGGCGTCGATTGCATCATGGGACGGGAATTGGGCCCGTGGGTTGAGGGAGCTCGCCTTGCGTTGTGTAAGACACACCGGCGCCGCCTGGATCAATAACGTCGTTGAGGTGACGGCATCAGGCGGGCTCATTCGCTGTCCTTGACACAGGTTCCTTTTGCATAAGCAACCACGTTCGGTCTGGACTGCATGGCATAACAATCTATACCGACCACAAACCTCTTGCCTACGCCTTCTCTCAACGTTACGATAAACTCCCGCCTGTTCACCAGAACCAACTATTATTGATCACACAGTTCACCACCGACATTCAACATGTCAGCGTGAAAGAGAACGTAGTCGCCGACGCGCTTCTACGTGTAGCCACCATCAACTCGGCGCAGATTATAGTAGACGTCCTCGCCGAGGCTCAGACTGCGGATGCCAAACTGTAGGAGTTTCCTAAGGGCACGTCTTCACTACAGCTACAAAAAGTCACCATTTTAGGGTCGGCAAGAACAATCTGCTGCGACATGTAGACAGGGCGAAGTAGGCCCTATGTTCCCTTGTCCCAGCGCGATGTTCCTTTTACCCAGTTCCACAACATCAGCCATCCCGGTATACGCGTCTCTACACGCCTCGTACCGCTATGGCTGACCCTCTATGCAGCGGGATCGTCACACATGGGCGCGCTTTTGCATTCATTGCTAACATGCTAAAATCATCAGACACGTCACGTCCAAACTCGGGAAATTTCCTCAGCTCCCAGGTGGGTAAGAGCTACTCCACTTCGACATCATAGAACCATTTTTCCCGGCAGAACCCTACCACTACTGCCTCACCGCCATCGACCTGTACACTCGATTGCTAGAGGCAATGCTTCTCTAGGAAATTACCGCAGAAGACGTCTCCTCAGCCTTCTTCTCTGGCTTCATTGCCCGTTTCGCACCCCCCTCCCCCGGCCGGGCAACCGCAACCACCGACCAAGGGGGACAGTTTGAGTCTCACCTATTCAGGCTCCTCTGATTGACCGTCGGGTTTGAACGCTTGAGGACAATCAGCTACTACCCCTTGCGCCAACGGAATGATCGAACGTTTCCACCGACAGTTCAAAGTCGTCGTCAAGTGCCACTCGGACTCCACCTGGCTCGAGGCCATTCCAGCAGTCATCCTGCATCTTGGTGCCACCTGCAAGCCGTACATCCACGCTCCACCCGCAGAGCTCGTCTAAGGAGAACCACTCCGTCTTCCAGGTGAATTTTTCGCAGCTGTGCCATCCAGAACTACAACATAAGACCCCACCAAAATCGTCACCCGGCTTCGACGCACCATCACATCCTTAAGCCCGTCACTTGCAGCCCACCACAGCAAGCCTACACCTTTTGTGTTCGAGGAGCCAGCATCCATTACGCATGCTTTACTCCACGGCGACACCATCCGCTGCCCTTTTCAGCCACCCTACAGCGAAACCTACCTATAGTCGCACATCGCGACGACAAGAACTTCACCTTGCACCTGAACGAGAACGATCGCTGCATCTCGATGGACCGACTCAAGCTCGCATACATCGCGGCGAACGGACCGGGCAGCGCCACATCAACCACAGGTGTCCTTGCACAGCCGCAGACGTCACATCCACCCGTCTGGTACACCTCTGAGATTTCTACAGAACCTGAGGGCTCTGCGCTCTCCGTGAGGGGGGGGGGGGTGAACACTGCGCACGAGCCTGCGCAGCCTCGGTCTCGTTACTGGATAGCCTTGCGTGACATGGGCCATTTGCTGCGAAACACTTCCATTAATTAACAGCGCCACCACAGCTTCACCGGAGGCTTACGTCACCACTGGTTGCTATAAAACTCAATCTGTCAAGCTTTGTTCCATGACTGTACTTTAAACGTTCGAGCGCAGCTTGGGCATGTTTTTCCTGCTGCTGCTAACACGTTAATAAACGATCGTTATGTTTTGTGTTGAGATCAGTCATTGATTTACTCGGCATCTCCCAGGTGCGACTAAAATGGCATTTAAAACACGCCGTTCCGCTTCACGGGTTGCAGTTTGAAAACAGTGCTATTTTTTATATACCTATAACTAAACCTTGAGTTTTCATGACATGCAAACTCCTGCCGTCCACGAATGACATGCCGCTAAGGGCAAGACGCCAAGTTTCTTTTCTAATTTGCAACATAAAAAAGAAAATACACAAGAGCTGCCGAGGAGCTGGGGAATATTGTAAGCTGTTACTGGCGAGTCAGAGGGCCGTTTCCGCTTTTTCTACTGGTTAACGTGCATGAAAGTTTTATATGTAATGTTCGATAAGTACGCGCGTACTTCATTCTATAATATGTATTTTCTTGTGCAACCAAGACTATACTAGTGCAAAGACTGTGTTAGTGTGTACTGACTTGCATCTGTAAACCGATAGCAACAAATCTATAGCCACCCCGCTGCGGTGGTCTAGTGGCTAAGGTACTCGGCTGCTGACCCGCAGGTTGCGAGATCGGATCCCGGCGGGGGCGGCTGCATTTCCGATGGAGGCGCAAACTTTGTAGGCTCGTGTGCTCAGATTTCATTGCACGGTAAAGAACCCCAGGTGCTCAAAATTTCCGGAGCCCTCCACTACGGCGTCTCTCATAAGCATATGGTGGTTTGGGACGTTAAACCCCACATATCAATCAACAAATCTATAGCCTGTTGCTAGAAACAAATGAAGGTGCACGAAGTAACTAGTCTTGTTAGTTTATTCACGCGTACCGAATGACAAGATATTTCCACAAATGAGTAAGAAAAGTGCCGGCTTGTGCGCCCGGCGGCTTTCGGTGGCGCAGCCCGTGTACGCGGTCTGCAAGCGCGTCGCATCGATGCTCACCGCTTCTTTTGCGGACATTGTACGCACGAAACAATGGCTCACGCACGTTAAACAATGACAAAGCTCCATTTCACAGCCATTCTTACTCCTCTGAATTGCGTAGCCATAGGCTCACAAGCGTGGATGTCATCTGTTATGACGGACTCAGCCAGTACGCTAGGCGTGAATTCAATGGCCATCTTACGGGTCATAGTTGGCTGAGCTGATCTCGGTGCTCGAGTCTCGATAATGTTGAAGTTTGAGAATTCCTCAAGTCTCACACTGTTACATTAAAGTGTAGTCGAAGTAACAAACTGCAAGGATTGCAAGGTACGTCTGAGTTTTTGATTTCTCCACCGACATTATTTTTCTGTTGTACTAGTGTACACGCCGCCGCACCGCAAGTTGGATCACACGACGAACAGTGGCATTCCCTTAGCGAGAGAGTCAGTCAATTTAGCGTCATTTCAGTCATCCAAGCGACAATTCTATCTCGTTGAAGTCTTCGCTACTTTTTGGGGAACTTTCAAGCGTTTACGTATGCCTTTCTACCCTAGCCTAAATTTATTATGCCTTCCAAGTATCATTGCTACTATTGAAAAAGTTGGGAACCTCTGGTCAAGTTTCAAATAAAAGCGCGTTGTGCCTATCGTGAGAGATAATTTTATCCGTAGTTTTAAAATTTAAAGCAGAATGGCACCACCAAACACAAAAAGTCAGCCGAACCGTACTGCAGTTCTCAACAGAAGAAACTCCTCTCTTCACCCGCTACTAAGCTTTTCTGTATATGAAAGTGAAGGCGGACTCCACCTGTTTATAAGGCAATAACAGAACTTTATTTATTACTGATCAACTTCCACAGGCCTTTCATGAGGTTTCGGTACCTTCATAATGCGGGCAAAGCATGGCATACAAAAAGATTACCCACACCAGACGCTCACATGCGTCACTCTAGAAAGTAACGCTAAAAAGCATTTTAATATGCAGTTAATTGACTTCACTGGCCCCCATAAATGAATTCAACACCTGTGTTTAAAAATAATGATTTACTTAGACAAAAACATTCCGAGAAATTGTATCAATATCATTATCGTGATCATTATCAAGCAGCAATGTTTCACTGAAATTGACGGCTGTCAGGATGCATTGTGACAGCTTCGCAAGAAAATAAATAAATAATTTAACTGTCCGGAGGAAACTGGCGCGACTGCATTTTTTTCATAAGATATTTTTTCACAATCCATCAATTAAGCGAGACCTCATTTCACAACCGTCATACCACTCATCGCGCATTGATCATCAGCATAAGGTTGCCATTCCGTTTTGCCGCACCAAATTATTTTCAGCAGCCTTCTTACCAAAAACAGCCGCCGATTGGAACCACCTTCCCTCTTCCGTTGTATCAATAACAGACCCTTTGTTATTCAAGACTGCAATTTCTCAGCAATGCTTGTAACTATACGCAGTTTTCATTATCTATCTTTGTCTTGTATGTGCTTGAATTCTTATACATTTTTAGTTGACTTATGTTGCCTTCCTGATTTGCGCATCTGATACTTGTTTCTTTATTTTGTTTTTTTTTCTTGTGTGTTATATATGTTGTACCCACCCCCTCTGTAATGCCCTACGGGCCCTGAGGGTATTCTAATAAATAAATAAATAAATAGCACTGACGCCGTATGGAAACGTTCGTAGATCATTTCTCGCCCGGCACTGCTGTAAGACCGTTTCAACTGCATTTGGCAGTGTATCTGCAGCTCCCACACTTGATCATAAACTGCTCCACCACAATGAGCCGATTTGACAGATTTTCAGTTTATAATCAGAGCTTAACAATGCAAACGGGGTTGAATGGTATTTATTTTTATAGACCTTATGCAAAACTGCTGCCATTTATCAGCCGCCTTGTGCACAGCCACCATGTTAGAGGCTATGCCCGGCGCAGTAACCACAGTCTGCGTTCGTTCACGAATGCGTACACGTAAGGCGTACCAACGTGAGGCGTGTATTGGCTCATCATCCAAATCCCGACGTACTCTTGCGTCCCTTGCTGAATGCAGAGAGGAATTCAATATATTGGAGGAAAAACGATGCGCCGCAAACTTTGACCCTTGAAATATTTTTTGAAGCTGATGACATTTCCAACATGTGGTCAGGCTACCGCTCCCGAAAGGCGTGTTCGCGTTCTTCTTTATAAGCAAGTAAAACGTGCAATAGCATTCGTACTCGCGTACCCTCAAATCCCTGCACGCTGAAGCAAGGCAGTTCTTTCAACGTTTTAGCTAGCAGCCATTTACCAAGTGATGGCGACTCATGCGCTTCAGAAGACAAGTTCACGCAACCACCTTTATTGCAGTTGTTTGCGCATGCCTACATTTCGTTCAACGTGTTTCGTTTATTACGTTTTGGTAACGGCAAACGCTCAATTATCAGCAAGTGCGCGTCATTGGTTTATTCTAAAAAGGGAGCCACGACGCTAAAGATTCTTTCTTTCATATTTCATTTTCTCTTTTGGAGTTACAACAAGATGCCACTTCGTGGGACGACTTGTGCTTGACAAAATTAACAAAGAGCAGGTACGTGCAATCGCCCGCAAAAAAGCTCTTTGCGTGAAGGTGGCGTCTGCGTAAAGCATGCGAGTAGCCTTCACTTGGTGATCAGCTGCTCGCAAAAACGTTGTAAGAAGTGCTTTGCTTCGGAGTGCAGCATATTGTCAGAACACAAGTACAATGAAGCGCTATTGCACGTTTTATTTTCTTAGATACCAGCACTTTGTCGAGAGAGTCCGCCGACTCTGTGCTGCAGAGTTTCAGCATTCCTTAATTAAGAGGGAAGTATAATACAAGTATTTACTCCCACAAAGAGAGTTGCCAAGACTTCTTGAAGTTGCGAGTGTGGCATCACAGCGCTGAATCGACATATGTATCACAATAGCAAAGCTATGCCTCCTGCTGCACTACATGTCATCTTCTGCAGCATCTTCATTCTAAGGTCCGAGCTTCCTCACAGCACCGCGAAGAAATCCTATTAATTCTCCACTTCCTGCCTGCAGGCATACATCAGCTGTATGGCGAGTACAAAAGTATCTTTCAATGAGAATGAGCCACGCCGGTCACAAGGCCTCCACATCGCCGGTTACCAGGCCATGCTTGCTACGGGTTTGATTCTCGTTTGTTTCGGCAAGGTGAGAAAGGAATAAATTGCTAGTAGCGCGTGTGCAAACGCAGTGTCGTTTGTTTTGCTCTGAAGGATCATTATCTTATATTGGACCAAAGGGGCGAAATAAACCTGTGCGACGAAAAATTCAACCTTGGTTATGCGGACTTCGAGCGTGTGCTGTGGACCAACACCTCTGCTGGTCCACCTTTCCACCAAGAGGAAATGAAAAAGCTAATTAAAGCCCAGGACCCGACCTTTCAAGTCCTGGACGTCCAGAGGGCCTGCGCGAGAACAGTCAGATTTAACCTAACCATCCCCGACTGGGCCTATCGAGGTGACCTTGAGTTAACTTGCGCCAATTGTGGACAAAATACAGTTGTTTCCCTTACTCACTTGATGCGAGCGTCTAATGGAGGGTAGCTTACTATATTTATGATTTCGTGCTGGCAGTGGACGCCGAAGCTGACAGCAAAATCAGAATTTTAAGCGACAAAGCTGCTTTTTTAAAAAGGGCCGATGGGCCAAGTCGACCTTCTGGGAGAGGGACAGATTCTGATGCTGTACGTGTTGCGTCTGAGCAGGTAGGAGCTATTAAGGCCCACTTTAGCAATTCAGAGAAGAGACTGAAGTTCGAGGCCGCTTTTCTTTGGATTGATTGATGATGCCAAAGAACTTGATTTTTGGGCAGATAGGCTTGGCCATTAAAAAATGAACAACAACTTGAACGCGTGAATAGGTTGGGGAAATATAATGACGAAAAGCAAAGACTGATAATAGCCAAGCTGACACTTTTCAAGGACAAGAAACGTATTCTCTTATGCACTCACTAAGTGAAGAGCACGTCAACTTCCTTTCAAGAAGATTTATTTCCAGAAACTTTACATGCTAGAAGAAAACTGATTGAATTTAGCTGAATAAAGCATTTAGGCTTTTTGTTGACAAGCTGCTCCTTGACTGGACAACTTGATTACAATATTATAGTTCTGAAAGCACAATTGTACCACTGAATAGATAGCTCTGGCTGCAACGATGTGTCCCTAGTGCCTTATCACCACAGCCGTTCTCTATCTCACACTGGTTGTCCTTATCATTTGCTAACATACGAAGCATACCATCCAAACGTGACCTCATTTCTTATTTTTTAGAAGATAATAGTTCTGGAAATTAGCGCATTCGCAGAAACATGGCTCCATCCTGCAATAATACCAGAAGATTTTTTTTCAGACACGAACAACATTTAGAGAAGTGACCGCTCTTCCAAAAGAGCGGTCACAGGTGTTCTATTCGGCATTAAGAAAACTATTGCGTCATTTTTGACTAACACAATTTTCGACATTGAGATCATCTGTATGTCTTTCATAATTTTGTTATCTAATTTATTTGTGTGCATTTGCTATCCTGCACAGGACTCGCACAGCTCCGTCGTAAATGATTTATTTATTTATTCAATACTGTGGGCTTTTTCAGGCCTATACATGAGAGGGCGTAAAGAGCAAACAACGCTTCGTATCGCAAAGATGAAAAGGAAAGAAAAATAACGATATAACAGTATAAAGCAATAAATGAACAATGCACATGTGTTTCACCGAAAAAAAAACTACCCAGCATGGCAACATCAACGGTAACACTGACACGCAGATGCAGGTGGCCAAGCACATGCAGCAAAGTGGGAGCACATGCGCGATACACTGTTTTAACCTTTATTTCGGCGAAGACAACACAGGATCTATTGCAATGCCTCCAAATGACTTTCCAACAGCGATGAAAATGACTCAGGTGATTGCGCACTGACAACGTCGTTCGGCAAGTCATTCCACATCTCTTTAGCTGCGGGAAAAAAAGAATACCTCAACGTGTTACAACGTGACAGGTGTGGGCGCATGCATTTGTCATTGCTAATTCTACTGGAGCGACGGTGCGGAACTTTAAGGTAATCATCCTTATTTAAGTTTACCAGGTTGTTTGAAAAAAGAAAAAAAAATTTCAGGCTGGCTAATTGGCGTCGGCTAGCAAGAGTTGCGACACGTGCTTGCAAACGCAGCGCGGAAACACTCTCCCGCCTGGCATACTTTGAAAAAATAAACCTAGGAGCCCGGTTTTGAATCCTTTCCAATGCATCAATCATGTTCTTTTGGTGCGGGTTCCAAACTATAGCTGCATATTCCAGGATGGGCCTAATGAACGTCTTGTACGCTGTTAGTTTAACTTGAGGGGAACTTCCGGTTAGTTTACGCCTTAAAAAACCTAATTGTTTAAATGCACGTGCAGAAATTTGATTAATGTGGACATCCCACTTTAACGATGATGTTATTGTGACCCCCAGGTACTTTACGGTATTTACGTGCTTGATGTCTGCCCCAGAGAAGTACTGAAAGTGAAGTGGTGTCTTTATATGGGAAATTGTAATGCACATGGTTTTGTATGTATTAATTTGCATACCATGTTTTTCACACCATTGCCCAATATTTTCTAAAGATTTGTCAAGTTTCACCTGGTCTTCTGTAGTGCTAGTGGGAGAGTATATGACGCAGTCATCTGCAAAAAGCCTCATTGTAATACCTGGTTCCATAGCATTGTAATACCTGGTTTCATTGATTGCTTTATTGGATTCGCCACAGTGCAGTGTAACAGGAGGCAGATGGAAAAGCCGTAATGACAGCTTGAGGGATCCTTCGGCCCTTTCATGAACAATGGCAGCAGCTGAAGGGCATCACAATATTATCGCAATATCATATACCTCATACAGGGGATCACAATAGGATATACTTTGTTTTCCTAAAACTGACACATTGTTTTGCGTGAAAATCATGTCGTAAAGGGAAAACTGAAAGCGGGGTTTCAACTTAGTGTACACAAGAAAGAGACCTGATGCGATGTTCTGCACCTACAGAAATTACAGCAAAGCTTACCCAACAAAAACAGCCGCCAATTCTGCGATACATGAATGAGACACATATATGCCTTTGCTAATATAATTATTTAGAATTCTTGGAAGAGTACATCGAAGCACCTCAAAACCGTGAGTAGTGCGATAAGTGGGGAACGTTCGACACATCTGTAGTTCTTGTTTCGTACGTATTTCCCTTTAAGCAAAGATTCGTCATCTCTATAAACGAAGAGTTCGAGCGTTTGCAGCTAAGAGGGTACTCTCGAAGAGTCTGTATTGATATAGGTCATTCACTTTGATTGTCTTGTATTCCTAAAGCAGTGGGTCACTAGGTGCTAGAAATTAGCGTTGTCTATCAGCCTTGGTATTTTTTCTGTATCTTCAGTAATTCTGTCAAGTTTGTTTCTGTAGGTGTTCCCCCCCAAAATGATCTGCACAACAGTATCAACACAACCGCGGAAAAATTTCACGCTGAACCAGCTTTCCTTTTTGGTGATATATATTATCCGCATATTGATTTATTGAAACTAGTATAATCCTGTTGTACACCCACCCAATTCATCAGCTTCTGTTTTGATCTCAATCTATTTCAAACTGTTTCTAAACCTACACGTGGTACCCAGGTTTTCAAACTGTTCACGAAAGCTCCTCACACCATAGGTCATATGGATCACCTTGACGGTTTTAGAAGATACAATCTGCTTCAAGTGAGGATTAGCATAAACCACTCTTGACACGTCCGACAACAAAGCAAATTTGTGACTACAACAAAGGTAATTTAAAACACGGAAATAAGAAACGTTTTAGAAAACAGTGTGGTCGTAATTTTACAAAAGATATCTGGATCAAAACTGGTTGTTGTTTGAAAATACCATCTGCGCATTGGTAGACCAACGTGTTTCACTAGCGCCGCCATGGTAGTCAAGTGGCCAAGGTGCTCGGCTGCTGACCCGCAGGTCGCGGGATTGAATCCCGGCTGCAGCGTCATCATTTTCGATGCAGACGGAAAAGCTGTATGCCCACGTGCTCAGATTTGGCTGCTCGTGAAAACCCCAGGTGTTCGAAATTTCCGAAGCCATCTACTATGGCGTGTTTCATAATGTATTGGTGGTTTTGGGACGTTAAACCCCATATAACAATCAACGTGTTCAACCAGTTGCAATAACGAACAAAAAAATAAATTCCGGGTTTACAAGAAAAATTGGCAGATTCCACGTACAGTGGAAATCGATGATATGCGATGCACGATTGAGAAATGTTGATATGTCACTTTATAATCAGCACAACGTTACGAGGTGGACGTAAATGATAACGTACATGCATTTTGTGTCATGATTAACATGTTTGGATGTGTCGTTTACCTTCGTCATCTATTCACGTCACGTGATACCAAAATTAAAATTTGTGAAGCTAGCGAAACGGCTGCAAGCAGGCTATGAGCGTGGTATCTTGTCAAGTTCCTATATGACAGGCGTGTCAGGATTATCATGTTTGCACCAGTCAAATATTTTGTCATACACTGACGTTAGGTAACACCCAACTTGGTACATGTGGAGCTAGCAAAACGGCCGTGAGTGCATCATAAAGGCCCAATACCCTCCTATGTAGCGTTAACGTGCACGCACGCTGGGCAGAGCGACGCTACGTTAGCAAAACGCAAGCACTCGGCGCGGCCCGACGGCAACCGGCGCGAAATGCAACATGGTGCAATTCATGCCAATGCGTTACCCAGACAATACTACGTCCCTCTCTTTTCATGATGAAGGGACGCCGGCCGCGCTCAGACGCGCATGCATCAAAGCAACGCAGCGCAGCGCGCGCCTGCGAGTATATTGTCTCGTAGAAGTGAGGGTAGCCCGAAGACAGGAGACCGGCAGGCTCATAGAAATAGAAGGGAATCAGTTTATTTGGCGGACTTGCGCCCACTAAAGGAAAATATACACATCGGCTTAGCGGGTAGCGGACAGCGTGTTCGACTGCCGTCGGGGAACAGAATGCCCCACTGGATTGCAAGGCGCGTTCACCATCCCAAATACAGTCGTCGTAGAATCTGGGGCTATCTCGTAATCAACGAATGGTCGACGTGCGGGCCACCATCTTCGCTGATGAATCGCGATGCATCCTGGACCACGATAAGGCAGCGTACTGGCGGTATCGGCATGCGTAACACTATCCGCAATACGCTTCGCGGCATTGCTCCCCTCCTCAACGTAAGCATCGACCCGATGCTTTGTTTAAAATAAAACAAAAACAAAAGCACAGCCTGTGCGAAGTTAAATGGCAAGTAAGCGCGAATCACGCGCACATAAACAAAACAAGAGATGCAAACAGGGAGCGTCCTTTAGCGCGCATGATAGGGCTTTAAACAGGCGACGTGTACCACTTCTTGTCGTGCGCGGCGTCGTTGGGATGAGCTAGCGCCTTCACGAACCACTTCATAGTCCACTTCATCCACTTGACGGATGACTTTGTATGGGCCAAAATAACGGCGCATAAGTTTTTCGCTTAATCCGCGGCGGCGAATGGGCGTCCAAACCCAGACTCTGTCACCTGGCCTGTATGTTAAATCGTGTCTCCGCAGGTTGTAGCGTCTTGCGTCGTTTCGCTGTTGGTCTTTTATGCGCAAACGCGCAAGCTTCCTAGTTTCTTCTGCACGCTGAAGATAGGCGGCCACGTCTAGGTTGTTTTTATCCGTGACATTAGGCAGCAGGGCGTCCAGGGTAGTAACGGCATCCCTCCCGTGGAAGAGAATAAATGGTGTCATTTAAGTGGTCTCCTGCACCGCGGTGTTGTAGGCGAAGACAACGTAAGGCAGAATTAAGTCCCAGGTCTTGTGTTCTGTGTCCACGTACATAGCGAGCATATTGGCAATAGTCTTGTTCAAGCTTTCCGTGAGACCGTTTGTTTGCGGATGGTACGCAGTTGTTTTTCGGTGATCTGTATGACTGTAATGTAAGATTGCCGGAGTAAGATCAGCCGTAAACGCCGTTCGCCTGTCTGTTATTAGTACCTCAGGTGCGCCATGCCGGAAAAGGGATTCGACAAAAAATTTGGCAACTTCGACGGCTGTGCCGTTCGGAAGGGCCTTAGCTTTAGCGTATCGGGTAAGGTAATCAGTGGCCACTATGATCCACCTGTTACCAGATGTTGACGTGGGGAAAGGTCCAAGCAGGTCCCTACCAATCTGTTGGAATGGTCTCGACGGGGGTTTACTTGGCTTGAGCAATCCAGCTGGTTTTGTGGGAGGTTTCTTCCGGCGCTGACATTCACGGCAACTCTTGACGTACCGAGCAACATCTGAGGAGAGGCGGGGCCAGTAGTTTCGCTCTTGAATTCTTTGGAGTGTACGTGTAAAACCGAGGTGGCCGGCAGTGGGTTCGTCATGTAACGCTTGTAAAATTTCTTCTCGAAGGCTGCTTGGGATGACAATCAATCAATCAATCAATCAATCATTTTATTTCCCTTGGATAAGGTGGAGTACAGGACTAAACGCTCAAGAGCTTGACGAGGTCCTGACCCCGTTCACAAGTTGACAAAAGAGCAGGAATGGCAGTCAATTATGCACAACAAATATGAAATAAACATATACGTATAACATCACAAAAAAGTAATACAAAAAGTTTAAGAAAACAGTGCTAAGATAAAAAGAGAGTAGTTCAAATGTATGGTCATGAAGTGGCATGAACATGAAAAGCAATAATAAAAAGGAAAGAATGGGCATAAATTCTGAGAGATGTATGATTGAGGATAATGTATCAGTTTGGCGAAGTGTTTAATCTGACAGTTTTGTTTAGAGGAAGGATCGAAATCTTTGCGGTTTAAAAAGTTTAACAAAGAAGGTAGTCTGTAGGACAATGATTGTTTGTCATGAAGAGTTTTTGGGGTGGGTACAGTCCAAACTTCTTTGTGCCTAGTGAATCGAACACTTGTGTTTACGCTAAGTTTAGCAAGACGTATTGTGGTATTGGTACCATGTTTGACAAACTCTTTATAGCATAACATCAGCCTGTTATTTGTACAAAAAGAAAACTGGAAGAATATCATATTTTAGAAAAAGAAGTTTTGTAGAGGACAGATAGGGTTCAGCCGCAATATATCGTACGGCCGTTTTCTGTAGTAAGTGCAACTTGCGCAAATTATTCACACCGGTTGTGCATCACACTAAGCTACAGTACTGTAACAAAGATAATACCAGTGCATTGTATATCATAATTTTCACCTTAATGGGAAGAAGAGATCGCATACGTACAAGGACACCAATGGCCGATTACATATTAGAGTATATAGAATATCAACATGTACATTCCACGTAAGGCGTCGTGAAAAATATAAACCAAGAATACTAACAGAATCAACCATGTCTAACTGCTGAGAGCCCAGAAATAAGCTCATCTTATTTATCAAGGTTTTTTCTTCAGGCGTATATAAAATGACTTGTGTTTTTGAAGAGTTTAGTTTTAGTAAATTCACTGAAGCCCAGGTATCTATAGCAGACAGTGTTTCTTTGGCCATTTCTTCTATCTCTGTTTCCATGCTCCCTGTAATAAAAACTGTTGTGTCATCGGCGTGAGAGACAAATGTTACGTTGTTTGTGCAGTGTACAATGTCATTAACATAAATCAAAAATAAAAGTGGCCCTAAAATAGTTTCTTGTGGCACACCTACAACGACCGGCTTCCTTGCAGATATTTCATTGTTGGCATCTACGAATTGTGTCCTGTCTGAAAGATAGGATTTTAAAAGAGCATGCGCTGTCCCACGCACACCATAATTTTCTAATTTGCTGAGAAGGATGGAATGATTCATTAGGTCAACTGCCTTAGAAAAATCGACGTATATGCCTAATGCCATTTTTTTACGACTAAATGCATCTATGATTGATTCTTTATGAGTCAAAAAAGCTGTTTCAGTAGAGCGATGCTTCCTGAACCCTTGTTGAAAATCTTGAAGCAAATTGTGGGGATTAAAAAATGATAACAAACTGATATGCATTAATTTTTCCATTGCTTTTGAAAACACTGGGATTATTAAAATTGGTCGATAATTGTTAATGTTCTTTTTAATGTCATGCCTGTAAACAGGAACAACGCGTGAAATCTGCATTTGTTTTGGAAATACACCTGTAGATAAATAAAATTATAAGTATGGGTAAGAACAGGGCATATGATGTGAAGCACATGCTTTATGGATGTAAAGCACATGCTTTAGCACATGCTTTATCTGGATACCATCGGCGTCCAAGGAGCGGCTGTTACTAATAGTACTCATGCAAGAAAAAATTTCCAGTGGTGTAGTTGGGGCAAGAAATAGAGTGTTACTAAACGCGTTCACAGGCAGGAACTGAGCATAGTTATCGAGGCCATCAACATTAACTGAGGTTTCAATAGAAACAACTCATTAAACACATTCGGTATCGCATTTCCCGAAAGTTTTTGGCCATTGTGACTCAAAACGTTCGGAAGTACTGAAAGTGAAGTAGGCTTTAACAAAGCATTCAGTTGGCGCCAGACCACATCACTTTTTTGATTGACTGGGTCACTACACATTGCTACGAAATAAGCATTCTTTGCAGACCTAAGCTGACTTGTTAGACTATTTCGATATTTTTTAAATTCGCTTAGGAGGGATGGATCTCTAGACTTCACAAATTGAGCATACAGGACATGTTTGCGTTTAATCATACGAAGAAGCTCAAGCGTTAGCCAAGGTTTACGTGCCCTGGATGCCCGTGCCACTTTTTTCTTGGCAAAATCATCATGGTAAAGTGTTTGGAAAGTGCGAATAAAAGCATTGTATGCAACGTCACTATCTTTCAATTTATAAACGCTATACCATGCCTCTTAGGCAATAACATAGCGAAATTCATCAAGATTTGATGAGGTAATAGATTAAATAAGAACTGGCTTTGTAATTTTACTAGCAATGGAGTGCATTCAATTTACCAGTAATATAGTACCTAGGGGATCACTAATGTCAGTGTACACAACATCAGCCTCTAACAAGTCGATGTTAATGTTTGAGATGAATACACCTAACAGGGATGCGCCGTCGATAGTCACACGTGTTGCAAAAAATATCGTATTTGAAAAACCGTAAGTTGGGATGAGTAAATGAAAATCTTTTTTTTAACGAGGACAATGAAAGCATATTTATATTGACGTCACCACCTAAGAACAGGTTGATTTTCTATTCTAATGAATAGCTGAAAATCTTTTCAAGGAATGCAAAAAATCTTGTATCACCAGATGGAGGTTTGTACATAACGGAGAACATGTTGTTACTGCTCTGCACTGTTAACACCTCATAATCAGGGGTTATATCAGTAAATTCGACCATGAGCTTAGCCGATATTTTCCTTGAGAAAGATAGCGATACCACCCCCTCGCTTATCATGACGATTTCGGAGGAACGATAGATAGCCAGGAAGCTGAAACATGTCCGATGTGCACGTTAACCAAGTTTCAGTTAACATTATTACTGAAAACTATGTTCCGGAAGTGTTGAGTAGCAAGCTGAAATCGTCTATTTTGTTTAATAGTGAACGAACATTTTGATGAAAAAACGACAATTTTGGTTTTTTTAGCTGAGACTAAATGTTTTATTCCGGAAGGAACGTAACCCATTATCAAGCCACATACAAAAAGACTTACAAGAAGGTAAGCTGCCTTATTCGGTGCGAAGTTCTTTTTAACGACCACCCCGTTTTCCACACAGAAGGAGAATAACCCACGCTTGAACAGTGCAGGCGGTATGGAGGCCTTTCCTTCGATGTAGTTGATAAACTGTTGTAGGATCAGGTCTGAGCGCTGCTGTAATGCAAAGGTGCTGCTGCTGATAGGCCCAAGAAAGGCATCGTCGTCTTCATGGTTGGTGGTCTGCCGAAAGGGGCTCATGAGAGGCAGTCTGCGTCGGAGTGCTTACCACCAGACGTGTAGACCACTTTCACGTCAAACTCCTGAAGCCGTAGGCTCCATCGAGCGAGGTGGCCAGAAGGTTCTTTCAAACTGGCCAACCAGCACAACGCATGATGGTCCGTTACAACCTTGAAAAGTCTGCCATACAAGTATGGGCGGAATTTTGAGGTGGCCCATACTATCGCATGACAATCCTTCTCAGACGTGGAATAGTTCACTTCCGCTTTCGACAGTGAGTGGCTTGCATACGCGATGACGCTCTCGCAGCACTTGTGCTTCTGAACGAGAATGACACCTAAGCCGATGCTGCTGGCGTCTGTATGTATCTCAGTTTCGGCATTTTTATCAAAGTGACCCAGCACCGGCGGCGACTGTAAACGTTGAAGTTCTTTGAATGCATCACGTTGTGCTGCTTTCTATTTGAAAGGGGCGCCCAACTTGGTGAGCTGTCTCAAGTGGTCAGCAATGTGTGAGAAGTTCTTGACGAACCGCCGGTAATAGGCGCACAGTCCTAAGAATCGGCGCACTGCTGTCTCATCTTGCGGCTGAGGAAACTGTGCGATAGCGGCTGTCTTTTCGGGATCTGGTCGTACGCCATTTTTGCTTATAATTTGGCCAAAGAACTGTAGTTCTTCATAGGCAAAATGGCATTTTTCTTGCTTCAGTGTCAGCCCTGATGACTTAATTGCGTCCAGTACCGTCCGGAGCCTTTTCAGGTGGTCGCTAAAGTTCGAGGCGAAGACGACCACATCGTCCAGGTATACGAGACATATTTGCCACTTGAGGCCTGCCAGTACTGTGTCCATTAGACGCTGGAAGGTTGCTGGAGCGGAAAAAAGTCCAAATGGCATCACTTTGAACTTATACAATCCATCCGGCGTGATGAAGGCGGTCTTTTCTCGGTCTCTTTCATCAGCCTGAATTCGCCAATACCCTGTCTTCAGATCAATAGACGAGAAGTACTTTGCATCACTAAGACGATCTAGGGTATCGTCGATCCTTGGTAAAGGGTACACGTCCTTTTTGGTTACACTATTCAACCGTCGGTAATCGACGCAAAACCGAAGTCTTTCTTTTTGACAAGGACGACCGGTGCTGCCCATGCGCTTTTCGATGGCTGAATTATATTGTCGTGTAACATTTCCTCAACTTGCTCTCGGATGGCCTGGCGTTCACGTGCTGACAAACGATAAGAGCTTTGATGGAGAAGGCGGATGTATTCTGGTGTTATGATTCGATGCTTTGTGAGTGAAGTTCGTCGGACCTGTGAAGAAAGGGGAAACAGTCGTTGTAACGTCGAAGAAGGTTCTGGAGCTGTTGCTGCTTGCATTGAGGCAAGGAAGGGTTAATGTCGAATGACAGCTACGAGTTGTGGGTCTGTGGGGTGATGGTCGCTGGATTCGAAAGGGCGAGGGTGTCGCTGACTTCAGCAATTTCATCGAGAAAGGCAATGGTCGTGCTTTTGGCCAGGTGACGGTGTTCTTGGCAGAAATTTGTTAGCAGCACTGGGACCTGTCCATTCCGGAAGTCCGAAATGCCTCTTGCGATTACGATATCACGGCCAAGCAAAAGCTGTATGTTACCTTCGACGACGCCATGTGCATTTCTGGCAGTACCAGTGGTTACGGTGATTTGGGTGGTTGATTGGGGTGGGACGCTCACGTCATCCTCGAGCACACGGAGGGCTGCGCGATTATGTGGTGCCGAGTATGAATTTATGGCTTCATCCGAGGAAAGTTTGATGGATCTGGATGCCAGGTCGATGACGGCGTGATGATGAGTCAAGAAGTTAATGCCGTGAATAACGTCACGGGAGCACTGTGGGAGCACCAAGAAAGTCGCAAGGTATGTGTGACCACCGAATGTCACCCTTGCAGTACATTGCCCCGATGGGGTGAGGAGGTGGCCTCCCGCTGTGCGGATCTGCGGGCCGTCCCAAGCCGTTTTAACCTTCTTCAGTTGTGCTGTCAATGGCCCGCTGATGACTGAGTAGTCAGCGCCTGTGTCAATCAAGGCAGTTACCGGATGGCCGTCGATAGATACTTCAAAATCGGTAACACGTGGGCTGGAGTTGAGCGTTGATTTTGGGTTCGGGTCATGGCTTTGTCTTATTGCTTCGTTTTGCTTCGTCTTGCGGCTTGGGTTGTTGTGCGTTGTCGTCATCATAGATTTTCTGCTGTCGTCATATATGGCCGTTGGTGGAGGGTCTTCAGCTTTTCCTCTTGAAGCAACCTCACCTCCAAAGGTTCAGTTTCAGTTTATTTTTACTTTCGTACAAAACATACATGCTTACATAAACATACAGAAGGAGGTCCCATAGCACTTATCTGAAGGGGGAGCATTTAGCTGAAGGTTGCTGGTTTGCTGGTTTTAGTTTACCCTACGGGGGCTTGGGGACCTTCGTTCGTCGTCACTGCGGTTCGGTGACGCGAAGCGTGGAGATGGCGGTGATGGAGAACGGCTGGACAAGTACTCTGTATGGCGCAAGTAGTTTTCGATTGCCGGAGGTCGTTGTCCAGGGCGTGGCCGTGGGGCCCGAAATGAGAAGCCATGCTGTCCTATCCGCCTGTAGGGGCAGTGTCGAAGAATGTGGCCGGCCTAACCGCAGTGAAAGCATAGGGGACGGTCGTCGGGAGTTCTCCAGGTGTCGCATTTTCTTGGTCTCGGGCGCCTCTCGTATGTAGGTTGGGCGGGGAAGGGCGGACGGGTACTTGGGGCTGCAGGGTACCGTCGAGGACTGGGCACGTTTCGTCGGGGTGGCCTAGTGTTCACTGCAGCGGCGTAAGTCATTGCTTCGGCCTCTGTTCCAGTCATCGCTGATGAAGAGCCAAGCGCCTGCTGGACTTCATCGTGCACTATGTCCAAGAGAGATGCTGCTTGGAGGTACTGGGGGGTAGAAGGTAGCAATTGATGTAGTTTTTCTTTAACCACTTCTCGAATAGCTTCCCGCAGATCGTTGGTGGTTAGCCCACCTAGGATCGGTTCCGAGTAGAGCAAGCTGAGCTGAAACGGGCGGTTGTATTGCTGAGTCCGGGCGTCCAGGGTCCTTTCTATGGTGTGTGCTTCTTCAGTAAATTCAGCGAGTGTTTTAGGGGGGTTTCTTATGAGGCCGGCGAAAAGCGGCTCCTTCACACGTCGCATTAGGTATCCGAACTTTTTGTCTTCGGTCATGTCTTGGTGCGCTCGCCGAAAAAGACGTTTCATTTCTACAACGTACAAGTTTAGGGTCTCAATCATCTGTTTGGTCCTCAATTCTAGCAGCAGCTGGGCCCTTTCTTTTCGCATGATGCTGGTGAAGGTCCTGAGCACCTCATTTTTCAGAAATTCCCAGGTGGTCAGTGTGGTCTCATGGTTTTCATACCACGTTTTGGCTGGGCCATCCAGGGAAACGTAAACGTATTGCAGCTTCATTTCTACATCCCACCTGTTTATGGTAGCTACGCGCTCGAATTGGTGGAGCCATTCTTCTTGGTCTTCAGCGGCATAGCCATGGAAAGTTGGAGGCGCCCGCGGCTGCTTCAGAATGACAGCGTTGGGTGATTGCGGGTGGCTCATGGTGGCTGTGGAAGCGTCCTTTTGTGGTCGCGTGGGGTCTGGTAGTAGTCCCAGCTCAGGTGGCAGGTTTCGGAGGCGGCGGCTACTTCGAGTATCCGTGTCTTCAGCGTCCTCGTTCTCTGCAGTGGTTGTTTTAAAGTGGTTCTTGTGCATACCCAGCACCTCCACCAGATGTCACGTAGGACTGAGGGTAGCCCGAAGACAGGAGACCGGGAGGCTCGTAGATATAGAAGGGAATCCGTTTATTTGGCTGACTTGCGCTCACTAAAAGAACATATACACATCGGTTTAGCGGGTGGCGGACAGCGTGTTCGAAGGCCGTCGGGGAACAGAATGCCCCACTGGATTGCAAGGCGCGTTCACCATCCCAAATACAGTCGTCGTAGAATCTGGGGCTATCTCGTAATCAACGAATGGTCGACGTGCGGGCCACCATCTTCGCAGATGAATCGCGATGCATCCTGGACCACGATAAGGTCGCGTGCTGGCGGTATCGGCATGCGTAACACTATCCGCCATACGCTTCGCGGCAATATGGCGGGACCAGCGCCTGGCGTAGCAACGCCGGCGTCACGCGGCGAAATGAGCGCCGGTGAGCACGCGCACCGCGTCACGTCAAAATGTATTGGCGCCTCGACTGTGGCATGTAGTCATGTTCTCACATGACACGCATCTCATGATTATGTTTGCACCAGTCATTACATTCGTCATTCATTGGCGTCATCTAATAACAAACTTGGCATATATGAAGCAAGCAACGGCTGTGAGCGCATAATCAATGTGACATGTAGTCATGTTGCTACATGACACGCATGTTGTGATTATCATGTTTGAATGTGTCATTTACCTATGTCGTCTGTTCGCGTCACGTAATACCGAGTTTGTTACATGTGAAGAGAGCGAAAGTGCCACGAGCGCATCATAAGCGTGTCATATGTGGTCATGTTGTTACATGACACGCGGGTCATGTTTATCATGTTTGCACCAGTATCATACCTTCGTCATCCATTCACGTCCCGTAATACCAAACTTGGTTTAAGTGAAGCTAGCGAAACGGCCACCAGCGCATCATGATGATTGATTGATATGTAGGGTTTAACGTCCCAAAACCACCATATGATTATGAGAGACGCCGTAGTGGAGGGCTCCGGAAATTTAGACCACCTGGGGTTCTTTAACGTGCACCCAAATCTGAGCACACGGGCCTACAACATTTGCGCATCATGAGCGTGGCATGTATTCATGTTGTTGCATGACACGCATCTCATGATTATTATGTTTGCACCAGTCATACCTTCGTCAACCATTCACGTACCGTAGTGCCAAACTTGGTATATGTGACGCTAGTCAAACGGCCGCGAGCGCATCATGAGCGTGGCATGTAGTCATGTTGTTCGCGGCGTGCTTTGATACCCACCCAGGCCTCATCGACTTCCTCAGCCGACCCTCCTTCATCTTCACGATCTCAAGGATCGCTTGCTTTCGTTTCGCACGACCCAAAGTAATGCCGAGTTCCTCACAAATTTCGATGAGTTCCTTCACTTTAAGGTTCACCATCGTTCACACTAGTCTCTTACTGCTTGCCCCTGTTAAGAATCTACTTGCCGTACCCACTATAAGTCACTAGCAAGACGCGCAAGCAACTTTTAACACTGCCGTGTTTACACCCTCCGCAGAAACTCTGGTTTCAAAGCACTCTGACGTGGCTTGAAACGATCAAAGCTCACTCAACAATGCTTCACACAGACCTTCTCTAAACTGCTATAACCTGTACTGGAGTAGTCTGGTGAACTGAGGAGAAAACATCAGGCACTAACCGCAACGATGTCCAAGGACACCGGCCGCGACGACAGCGAAAGGGGCTCGAAGCAACGAGATGTCTTCTCTCGCACGCATCCGTCGGCTTCTCCCTGCCGCATAGGTCAACTGCTGGCGACGCGCGCTTGGCTTTTTTTTTATAGGCACCGGGTCGATCTTTGCGTCACCAACGTCCAACTAGAAGCGCCGCTGGCCATGATGTCAGAATCTTCCAACGGGCACCCGCTGCTGCGCGTGGTTGCACCCAAGGACGAGGGATGTTGCCATGCATTGCGTAAGACTCGCCAGACTGGAAGGCCCCGATTGCTTCATCGGGCTCGTGAGGTGAGGGAGCTCGCTATGCGTTTCGTGACAGACCAGCGCCGCCACTTGATGACGTCATTGAGTTGATCGCGTTAGGCGGGCTCGATCGCTGGCCTTGACACAGATTGCCTTTCCAGACACAGTGGTGTTCGGTGTGGACTTTTAGGCGTAACAACGAAGACATAGACAACGTTGGGCATCATGGTGTCGAGCGTCAATGCTGCGCTGCTGACAGAGACCAATTTGCAAAGCATCAATTTCGTTGTCTTAAAAGCGAAGCATTTCTTAGCGAACTGAGGCGACTTTGAGCGTATCTATCTATCTATCTATCTATCTTTCTATCTATCTATCTATCTATCTATCTATCTATCGAGCCGCCTAGGGCTTTTAACTCCCCTGGCCCTCTCAATATCGCGATTCCAAAATTGTCATGACATACCATGACTGTATGACGAGCATAATTGACTAGTCAGAACATGTTAATCATGAAATGTATGTCGTAAATGTCATCATTTACATTGAATGGTCCTGCTGCTTTTGCGGTGGTTTCCTTCACTTGACATATTACAAAACTGGTAGGGTATGACATCACTGCATAGTAAAGATAAGTCACAGAATTTAACGTAGCAATCATGACATGCATGCCTTGTAAATCATGACTACACGCCATGCTCATGGTGCACTCGCCTTCGTTTTGCTCGCTTCGTAAATACCACATTTGGTATGACTTGACATGAATGAATGTTGTTATGAATGACCTCGTGATCATGTCTCGGGAAAGAAGTTGCGGGAGGAGAAGTGTGCACAGCCGCGTTCCCGGAAGAAAAATGCGAAGGCCCCTTCATCTAGAACAAAGAACAACGCACGGGACATTGATCCGAAGTGCAATGGAAGACAGGCTTCACCGCCGGTCAAGGCTTGGGCTCTGCATTTGTTCGCATATCGGGTGGAATGCGCCGGCTCGCCGTGGCCTACAGACAACGGGGTGCCTTTGCTTGCCACTTAATTGTCCTAATTCTCCGAATCACCTGCTGCTCAGTGTCAGCAGTTTGGCTTGGGGCAGAAGCACCACGTGGTCGGGCTGGACCAGGACTTTCAAGAAAAAAACAAATTTCTCAGACGCGCACGTGAAGAAGCTGGGCATCGAAGTGTTATGGTGGTGTGAAACACGTTATTGCGCTTTTTTTGTGGACTTTCCTTCTCTCCTTTTGTGTGCTGAATTGTAGTTCCACCTTCATGAGTCACCCGACCAGTCTTCGAGCATCGCATTGGCTGAAAGAGTGGACAATGCAACCAGGGTTGACTACCCTGCTTTTAAACGTAGGGGACTTGTGTATTTTCAGCATTCCCTCAGCGAGCTTCATTCAGAGCGAGACCTTCAGCCGGAGTCCTGGAGCTCATTTCTGAGCTCCTCAGCCATGTAAATAAATTTTTGTCGTTAGTACGAGCGCCTCATATGACTTGTTCGACGGTGGTTCCTACGACGGGGGCCCGCTACAAGAACTGAAACCGGTAGGACCCGGAGTCGTAACAACGTCGATGCTATATGACTGGTGCAAGCATACTAGTCATGAGATGCGTGTCATGTAATAACATTATAACATACCATGCTCATAATGCGCTCACAGCTGTTTTTCATTGCCGGAGCTGCTGAATGTGCGTCGTTGAAATGTTCAGGCATGGCCGCTCAGACTTTCAGTACGATTCAGTGCTATTTACGGATTCACATACAGTACTGCTAATGCAAATTCCGCCCGCACGACAGAGCAGTAAGTGATAAATAACTTTGGCTAGAGTTGAAAAAGTATTGAATATTGGGTGGGTTTAGGATAAAAGGCATGTGTGCTGACGTGACTGCTTCTGACGCTGAAAATTTATCTGGACGCCGCAAATTTGTACCTACGCCGTCCATCTTAGTTTCATATTTATTATTAAATGGAAAGATTCTCCAGAGCTACACGGGAGATCAGAATATGGTGCCTATATATACACAGTGATTGAAGACTGGGAGTGCAGTGCGAGCGGCAAGGTGTAATAAAAAAAAAAAAACGTGAGCGTGAAGGTGTAGTGAGTGTGAGTGTTGTAATATTACGTTAACGTTGTGTGTATGTTTGTGCACTGCGATCAATATTTGTGCTTCGAAGGTAATTTCTTTAAAGTAACGCTTGTGCATGATACGGCTGCGGACGTGATTACTTTCTTTTTATTGGAGTTAAAAATTCACTCCCATACTGGCCTGAAAAAACTCCGCGATGGATGTAAATAAAAACTTCACTAAATCCACACAAAAACTCCCTCCTATAGGGGAGTAAATATTTTACTCCTCTCGGACAGTGTTTACAAACTCACATCGGGGCATGCCCTGGCGGACAATTCGTTTGCTCCCTTCTCAGCTTATTTTTGTTCATAATGTAAAGTGAGGAAAAAATCATTTTTGTTAATACATAGGCATTGTTTATTCTTCGGCAATATCCTTGAAAACAATTTTGTATATTTTTACAAAGTTAAAATATGCATTCTGTTAAACATAGCCCACAGTCTCACAGATAGAAACAAATGCACCAGAGTGCTTTTTCTGTAAGAAAATGTTTTGCTTCAGCCCATTGCGGATCATCACCTTTGATGCGGTGCGTCTCGCAGCGCACGCTTTCGAGATCTCGCTGATTAATCATTATCTGAGTCTGAACTCGTGTAAGTAGGTCTTCATCAGATAAACCTAAACTTAATTATTCAGACTCGTAGTCATCATCGGAATCGGTAGAATCACGTTACCCACCTTCATAACGTAAGCGAACTGCGTGGGCGGGTGCACGCAAGAAAACTGTGCGATTATGTGCCTGTCGTGAAAGGAAAACGAGTGATAAAGGCTATGAATATCGCTGATGTTATCGCCAACGAGACGGTATATCTTTTTCCGAGTACCACAAACAGCAATCGCAAGCACGGTAGTGTCTTTGTGTAATTTGCGCCACACGGTAACAGATGTAATCGCGCCCGAAGAGCAATAAACGAGAGAGTCAAAAGCGGTACCTTTTGAGACATAAGAAGCGAGCCATCAGCTTTGCGGGTGCGAGAAGCGATAACCACCTGAAGTACAAAACTGAAACCAGCCGCACCGCGTGCTCACGTACGAATGCGCCAATGAAAGCCGCTGAGTCGCTTTGAAAAGCGTCAAAAAAGAAACGAAGAGACGTGAGCCCTTGAAAAAAAATTCACCTCGTATCCCCAAGCGTGGCAGCTCATAAAGTACTAAACAAGAAAACCTCGCACAAATTACGGGGCTCAGATGCTCAATACAATCTTGCCCTCTGTGCCCTCTGTGTTGAACCTGTTATCGCAAAATAATTTTGACATTTATTGTTGCAAGCCTGCACTTCATGCTTTTTTGGTGAGCTGGTGTCTTAAATGTCAGCTTTGGACTTATCTTTGATGTTTTTTATTGCGTGTAGAATAATGAATGCTTTCTCTGTTTTTATACTTATGTACACCACTTTCTGTATACCATCACTGCATGCTGAACTGTAATCGGCTGGGAAGCTTAGTCAAGCTCACAACAGCTTTTTCTTCCCATGCCCTCTACTTCCTGAAGTGAAAAATGATTGATTGATTGATTGATTGATTCAATGACCGATTGATTGATTGATTGAATGATTGATTGATTGATTGATTGATTGATTGATTGATATACAGCTCCTTTGAGGTTTGGGTCTGGCACGAAAGTTTCTTCTGGGTGGCTCGTTAGCGTGCAAAGGCCCTTCCAAAAACGTCTTTCATTTTTTGTTTGCATACGTCCCAGCTGGTCAGCTGCTCCTTGTGCGTGTCGAACCACACAATAGCCATGCCCCCGAGGTAGTAGCTGACATTTGCGAGCGTCAACGTCGGATTGCAGTGGTTGGTTTTGCTGGCGTGCTCGTAGTCGGCCAGCCATTTCTCCGCGTGCACGATATCAATCCCGCAGAAGAGGCCAGGGTCTGGGGGGTAGGTCACAACAATGTGGCTCAGTGAATTTGGCATAGCGGGGGCTGGATTGACGGCAATGTCTGTCGTCATGATGGCCTTTCAAGAAGACGCCCACTGCGAAGTTCCGTCTTGCGTGAAGTGAGTACCCTGCACCTTCCACCAATGATATTACGGGGTGGATGACAGAAAAGGGCATAATATTTACAGTCCACAGTAGTGATGGCAAAAACAACCAAGGTGGCGAGGGCAGGCACCACCTAGTCTTCTTCTTCTTCGTGCTCTAGGTGAGCGCGGCACATAACGATATCGCCTGTGACGCCCAGCCTATTAGGAATGCCATCGCGATGGTAACAAACAATGTGGTTGTGGGCAACTGTGGGCGCAGGTTAGCCAGATGAGGACAGAGGACGTTCGAGGACAACGAGAGACTTTTATATACACGAAGACGGACAAGGGGATACACACAACATAAACTCACACATATATACACGAGTTCACGGTCCTACGCGGAAGGGAGTTAACGTTCTTGTTCGTCCACTCACGTTCTACTCTTGGGGCGTGAACGTTGCGCTTGACCTTGAGCTATCTGGTCGTCAAGAGGCGGTTTGCCTTGTGCTTGCGGAGTTCGTACCGAGGCGGGGCCCGGTCTAGAAGATAACCGCCAGGGGCGTCCCAGTACGGTGGTCAACGCCTGGGCTTGCCTGTACACCACCGAGAACAGCGTACCGTCCGTCTGCCGCGAACAGACCTGGGACAGCGTCTCGCTCCGAGACCAGAACAGCAGCTGGCCGTGACGAACGCCGCTTCAGACCAACGTGGGTGGCGAGGTGGGGCGACGCCCAGTCCAGGACGCACCCGAGGACTTCAACGCCGGGACGAGGCCCGGACACGGAGGGTCAGAACGAGCAGCCGGGGCGTGGCCCGAACTTGTCCTTGCTCTCTGCTCTCTGGGGTTAGCCGAGCTGTCCCTGGGGCGAGGTGGGGCGATGCCCAGTCCAGGACGCACCCGAGGACTTCAACGCCGAGACGAGGCCCGGAAACGGAGGGTCAGAACGAGCAGCCGGGGCGTGGCCCGAACTTGTCCTTGCGCTCTGCTCTCTGGGGCTAGCCGAGCTGTCCCCGTGGCTCGGGAGCTTTTCACGTGGTACGCGCACGAGCACGCGCATAGGCGCGCTCATAGTTTTACCGCTATCACCATCATGATGATTCCCGCGCACCTTGAAATACTAAATCGGCCCCGCACACCGATTTTCTATGTCAACGCATGACGCACACTCTCCAGGGCAGCGTTTTTTTACCACATCTTCCCCCCAGTTCAAGAACAGCGAAACGCTGGGGATAAGAAGGGTAGGCATGTTCATAGAGTAGACAACGTATTACCCGCGTCATGAGTTCTTTGTGTGTCTATACGAGTAATCGGACAGCCTAGTCAGTAGTAAGAGATGTGCGGCTAAGATAGTCGGCGCCGACATTATCTGAGCCCTTAATGTATTCTACGTGGAAGTCGTAGTCCATCAAGAGTAGGCTCCAGCGTAGCACTCGTGTGTTGATTTGTCGGGCAGAGTTGATGTATTTCAGTGGCTGGTGGTCTGATTGCAAAACGAATGGCCTGCTGTAGAGGTACACATGAAATTTCTGGACACCCCACACGATGGCGAGGCATTCTCTCTCAATTGTAGAATATGCCACTTCACGCTGTAGCAGCTTTCTACTGGCGTAGGACACTGGATGCAAGAGACCATTGTGTTCTTGTAGGAGGACAGCTCCCAAACTCCGTGATGATGCGTCAGTGCGCAATACGAAAGGCTTCTCGAGGTTAGGTGCTTTCAGTATGGGTCGCCTTGACATCATTGCCTTGAGCTTTTGAAATGCATCCTGATGCTCGTCACGCCATTCCAGCTTATTAGAACTTCCTTTCTTCGTGAGCTCGGTAAGTGGATGTGAAATCTCGGCATAGTTGGGCACAAACTCTCGGTAGTAGCCGGTAAGTCCGAGAAAGGCTCGAAGCTCTTTCTTACTTCCCGGCCGTTTCGCTGACACGATTTTGTCTGATGTGTCCTTCTGAGGTTGTAGCAGCCCTTGTCCCACAATGTGACCAAGGAAGCTAGTCGTCGGGGAACCTATCTCGCTTTTCTTCGGCTTGATAGTTAAACGCGCCTCGCGCACACGTTGAAATACATGGCGTAATGTGAACATGTGTTCATCCCATGTTGCGGTCGCAACAAGAACATCATCAAAGTAGTAATAGACATTGGGAATGTCACCGACGACTTCTCGCATCAATCGGTTGAACACGGCAGGTGCAGTCTTTATGCCAAAAGGCATAACCCGGAATTGGTATAGGCCCGAGTCACAGGAAAATGCTGTAGCTTCTTTTGACGTACTGGCCATGGGTACCTGCCAATATCCTTTTGTGAAGTCAAACTTCGAAAAGTATTGACGCCCAGTAAGTCGTGCAAACATTATGTTAGCGCGTGGATTTGGTTCCGCATCCGGAACGACCACATTGTTAAGTTGACGAAAATCAATGCAGAGGCGCATCGTGCCATCCTTCTTCTTGACAACCACAATCGGCGCTTGATAAGCAGATGTAGACTTCTCTATTATTCCCAGCCGTAACATTTCCTGGATCTCTTTCTCAATAGCTTCCTTAACAGCGAAAGGTATGGGGTATTGTCGGACATGTATGGGCTGAGCGGTGGTCAATTTCAGCTGGCACTCCACAACATCAGTCTTTCCCGGTAAATCAGAAAATATGTCGTGGTAGGTGGAAAGGAGCTCGTTGACTTGATTTCTTTGTTCTCTACTAAGGCTAGGTGCTACAGCCACATCCTTCCAATTCTGCGTTTGTGCAAGTGGGGCATGTAATAAATTTTCTGTGCCTTCGATTTCCACTTGATGGATTGACGTTACAGCAGCAGCTGTCGTCGTTGACGTGTCCGAGGCATTCCGCAGCTCGTACTTTTTGAGCATGTTGATGTGGAAGACAGTTGTTCTGTGACCGAGATCCACAGCATAATCCAATGGGATTTTCTTGTCTGTCACAGTAAAGGGGCCCTTCCATGTTAGTATCAGTTTGTTGTGATCGGCGGGTAGCAGCACGAGAACTTTGTCACCCACGCTTAAGTCCCGCTTCTTCGCCTTGCGATCATAGTAAGTCTTCTGACGAACATGTGCCTTCGCAAGTTCCTGAGATGCTATTTCACAGGTTCGTTGCAGACGTTCCCGCAGTTCTACGATGTATTCATAGGTTGACTTGGTCGCGTCATCCAACTTTGGGTTAGTCCACAAGTCTCTCAAAATCGTCATTGGGCCGCGAACGTATCGGCCATAAAGCAACTCGAACGGTGAGTATCCCGTACTCTTTTGTGGCATCTCCCGATACGCGAAAAGGAGGGGGCCGAGGTAGTGGTCCCAATTTTTCGGTCTTTCCCGACTCATTCGGCGGAGCATTTGCTTCAACGTGCCGTTGAATCGTTCCACTAACCCGTTTGCCATCGGATGGTAAGGGGTTGCCGGTAATTGCCTGATAGATAGTAGCCGGCTGAACTCCTTCATAACCGACGACATGAAGCTTGTCCCGCGGTCGCTTACAATTTCGCGTGCTAGACCAACTCGCGACAGCATTTCCATTAGTCCTTCTGCCACGACCTTGCTTTCACTTGAAGGAAGTGCGATGGCGTCTGGATATCTCGTTGCAAAATCCACCATGGTTAGAATGTACCTGTTGCCCTTGGAAGATGTCGGTGACAAAGGACCGATGATGTCGATGCCCACACGTGAAAACGGGGTCTCAATGATTGGCATGGTACCTAGCGGAGCCCGACCAACCAAATGGCGCGGGACAGTCCGCTGACAGATATCGCAGGACTTCACAAACCTCTTGGTTTCTGATTGAACACCTGGCCAGAAGAATTCGGCAAGAATACGGTCAGTTGTTCAGGATATCCCTTAGTGTCCGGCGAGGATACCTTCATGGGCTAGTTTGAGCACAGTCTCTCGCAGTTGTCTCGGTACGACCAGTTGTTCGAGTTCCTTCTCCGAGAGTAGCTTGTGCTTCCGATACAAGATACCATCTTCAAGAAAGAAGCAGGTTTCGCGATTCTTTACTATTAACTTTTTACCAAGACTCTCATAACAATGCCGTAACGATGGGTCATTTCTTTGGTATTCCTCAAGCGTCACTTTATCTATGATTGGGGTAGTGGCTTCAGAACAGGTAGCCTAGCTGTGGCGCGTGTTTCTTTCACTGCTGCAGCACTATCACCTAGTGGTACTTGATCTGCGGGTCTATGAGGTGTGCAAGTTGTCTCTACTGTCAATGGTAAGTAGCCTGAATCGTTTCCGACATCACTTTGCGTGTCGTCCGCGATGATGGGCACGGGCGAGTTAGCGAGTTTTCTGACTACATTCCGTCCGCTGTAATCACGATGCCTCTCACGATGCTGTTGAGGCTTGTGCGAATATTCTAGCTCTGTAGATCGGGCACCTTCGATGTTGCCTAGCACGACATCGTATAGAGGGTTCTTCATGCATTTAACTCGCACGACACCGGTGAAGAACGGTGTGTCAATAGAAACGATTGCCTCCGGCAAGTGGTGCACTGTTCTGTCGAGCAGAAAAACCGGGCTTGTAGTCCCCGTAAACTTCTCTTTCGGGACAAGCCTTTCTCGTACCACTACCGTGTTGCATCCCGTATCTCGAAGTACAGATACAGTTTTGCCCTCAAGCAATCCTCTCACTACAGGCAGAGTTCCGACATCAGCCACAGTTGGGGTATGCGTCGACGTCATATTCACGATCAGGATAGTCTCCCCAGTCTGGAGTACGACGTACCCTTGATCCGGTTTCTCCGGTGTGTCAGCGTTGTCTCCTTCTTTGGGTGACAGCGTGCACGACGCCAACTGCTTTTCCTGGGTTCGAGTTGTCTCCATAGATGAACCGTTTCTGCCACTCGACCAGCCTGTTGCTGACTGCTTATTTCTTGTCCGAGACCAACATTCAGACGCCCGGTGCCCTGTCTTATTGCACAAGAAACAGAGACTTTGGCCCTTGAACTGGCGCTTAGCAGTTTCTGCTTTACGAGCATCTGCTGAGCTCTCCTTAGATAGCTTATCCTTGCCCAAATTGAACAAATCTTGGGCTTCCAGTAAGCAGTCTGCGTTCTGCGCTAAAGAGTGCAATTTCTTACAGTTCCTCTCCTTCAGAAATACCCTCAGGGTGGGTGAGCATCCCTTCATGAACTGTTCTGAAGTCATTACGTCGCGAAGAGCGTCATATGTTTTCTCGACATTTGCCAGCTCCATCCAACGGTCGAAATGACCTGCTATGCGAGAAGCATATTGGAGCCCCGTCTCCTTGTCCTCTGGTCTCGCCTTGCGAAATTTCTCGCGGTATCCTTCAGCCGTATACCGGAATCGTAACAGCAATGTTGCCTTCACCTGATCATAGTCGGTGGTGGAAGCAGAGTCAAGTCGACTAATCACGGATAACGCCTCTCCCGTCAGGCACAAGCTGAGCGAAAAGGCCCATTTGCTCCGAGGCCACTCCTGAGACACCGCGACGCGCTCAAAACGCTGCAGATATGCGTCGAGGTCGTCTCGCATCTCGTTGAACGGTGGCAATAGCTTGTGCGGGCCACAGCTATCCATTACAGCTGGGGACGCTGCGTCATCGCTTACCGGTCGCGCTATCTCTCCCGCGTTCGAACCAGTCTTCTGTTCTTGCAACTTTAGCTTCAACAGCAAAACGCGCTCCTCGGCTTGCAGCCGTCTTTCCTCCAGCGCTATCTTTTCCCGCTGCTCGTCGCGAACTTGCGCACGAAGGTCCCTTTCGATAACGCGCTCCGCGTCAACCCATTCCTGCAGTGCCGATCCTGTTAGACCCATGTCCGTTCCGATCGCGTGCAATTTCTCTAAATCCATCGGTTCGTCCCGCCCGTCTGGCTCTCGGCAAGAAGGTAAGGCCGATCTATCCTGGCAGGCTCGCCAAAATTTGTGGGCAACTGTGGGCGCAGGTTAGCCAGATGAGGACAGAGGACGTTCGAGGACAACGAGAGACTTTTATATACACGAAGACGGACAAGGGGATACACACAACATAAACTCACACATATATACACGAGTTCACGGTCCTACGCGGAAGGGAGTTAACGTTCTTGTTCGTCCACTCACGTTCTACTCTTGGGGCGTGAACGTTGCGCTTGACCTTGAGCTCTCTGGTCGTCAGGAGGCGGTTTGCCTTGTGCTTGCGGAGTTCATACCGAGGCGGGGCCCGGTCTAGAAGATAACCGCCAGGGGCATCCCAGTACGGTGGTCAACGCCTGGGCTTGCCTGTACACCACCGAGAACAGCGTACCGCCCGTCTGCCGCGAACAGACCTGGGACAGCGTCTCGCTCCGAGACCAGAACAGCAGCTGGCCGTGACGAACGCCGCTTCAGACCAACGTGGGTGGCGAGGTGGGGCGACGCTCAGTCCAGGACGCACCCGAGGACTTCAACGCCGGGACGAGGCCCGGACACGGAGGGTCAGAACGAGCAGCCGGGGCGTGGCCCGAACTTGTCCTTGCTCTCTGCTCTCTGGGGTTAGCCGAGCTGTCCCTGGGGCGAGGTGGGGCGATGCCCAGTCCAGGACGCACCCGAGGACTTCAACGCCGAGACGAGGCCCGGACACGGAGGGTCAGAACGAGCAGCCGGGGCGTGGCCCGAACTTGTCCTTGCGCTCTGCTCTCTGGGGCTAGCCGAGCTGTCCCCGTGGCTCGGGAGCTTTTCACGTGGTATGCGCACGAGCACGCGCATAGGCGCGCTCATAGTTTTACCGCTATCACTATCATGATGATTCCCGCGCACCTTGAAATACTAAATCGGCCCCGCACACCGATTTTCTATGTCAACGCATGACGCACACTCTCCAGGGCAGCGTTTTTTTACCACAGTGGTACTTGAAAAGGGAACGACACGTGCGAAACGAGCCAGCTCTGGAACGCTTCAATAATGTTTTGTAGCTTTACTGATCTTTATTTTTGCAATGAAGTATATATGTCAACGCTGTTACGTTTTTTTTTTCAGTTTCTTCGAATAACAATGTCTGGAGCGTCGCTGGCGCGTTTCCTCCAGCACATGGTGTTTGGCGCAATTTTTGACCAGCTTTGCAGTTTTCAAGCAGAAAAAGTCGTGGAGTTTTGTTCTCTATCGAGATGAGTGAAAAATCATGCTAATAAAAAAAATCAAATAATATTTCCTATGTTGATGCAATGCCGCGATCATATTTAACGTTACACTTATCTAATCATATGGCGGCAACCTTCCGGCGTCATTTTCGCTCGCAGTAGTTCTGGCAATGGCCACTACGAGGGCTGTGTTCCGATTCTTCGACAGCACGTAGACAGTCTACGAAGATGGCTTAGAAGACAGCATCGAGCCCATGCTGTCCAAGAATTGGAAGACATTTAGACGGCTTTTACGCAACAATGCGCCACCTCGCGTCGAAAAGAGAGAGAGAAAGAAACATTTATTGAATGAAGCTTGTGAGTGAAGGTGGGAGGGTTCCTTATTCCAGAAACCCTCTGGCTTGGACAGCCCACCGCATATAACAACTTATGTTTATTTCTACCCCGGAATCATTTTCTGCTGCTAGGTGGCCGCGATTTCACACGCCACAAATTATATTTGTGCAAAATTTACTGGAGCCTCTAAACGTACGTATATGCGACATCATGCCGAGTCGTGATAATTCAGCCCCGGTGAAAATTCAATTCGACGACATTTTTCCTAATAATGACAAATTACTTCCCCATGATATTTTGGATGGTTTACTACAAGATCACCTGCGCCGTATTACAGCGAACGTTATTATTGCTACACACGCATCGCAATACGATGAAAAGTCAGGGGTTGGTATTTTCAGCCTGATTCTAAATTGGATTTATTCCCTTCGACTACCCAATTTCATACCCCTTTTTTGTGGCTGAGTTTCTGGCAGTAGTGTTCGCCTTACGCAAGTTAGATACAGCAATTACATCAGCTGTCATAATAACGGATTCCCTATCTCTCTGTGCGGCACTTTCTGTTGGTGCTGATAATCACAAAACAAAGGCGTTCCGTGCACTAGTACCTGCGCATTTGAGAAAAGTACGATTAGTTTGGGTGCCTGGACATAAAGGTTTGTTTTTAAATGAAATAGCCGATTTCTTAGCTAAGTCGTCAATCAACGAACCAATTCTACTGCTCTGTCCATCATCCGCTTATGTGACTGCTGCTCGATTCCGCAGACGTACGCTTATGCAAGTCTTTAAAGGTTCAGCACTAACAAACTCTACAGAATATCGCCATTTATTATATCCCTGGCGAAGAGACTTTTGCCGCACTCGAAAACAAGAAGTAGCTATCACAAGGCTGCGTTGCCGGGTACCAAATCTAAATTTCTATAAACACAGGTCTGCTCAGGCACCTTCGCCACTGTGTGCATTCTGTGATGAACAGGAAACAATAGACCATTTCTTTTTGACCTGCAGACGGTTTAACACATTAAGAAAAACCCTATTAGAAATACCTTTACGTGGTACTCTGCCTGTCATTTTGTCTTTTGGAGCTTCCATTTCTAGTTTCTCTAATGCAACAGTATGCGCGGCCGTCCGGGACTATATTGATGAAACTAATAGGTTGACTAATTAACCAGTTTCATTATCCTAACATGTCCACATAATTATATATGTATAAAATCAGATTATTGCTCTATTCTAAGAATAAATTCGTTTATGTAAATATTTGTATGCATTACATTAAGCACCACACTTTCCTAGACTATCGGTAATCTTTCTGTTAAACCTCCATCATTCCAAATCTGAACAGTAAATTTTAAAACTACTCGATTCTTGGCCATTCCCCCACAGAGGGTATGCGCCACTAACAATAGGAGAACAACAACAACAACAACAGCCCGCCGAGCTCGAGCGACCAGTTGACGCTGCTCGACGAGGTCCTCAGATCTCGGATCCGAGGAAGGGCCTCGGATCTCGTATGGTAGTGCCCGGTTGACGCATTCGCGGGCTGCGATGTGTGCCGCTTCATTTCCCTCGAGACCTTCCTTACCCGGAATCCACACGATGCATGTGTAGGGAGGAGGATTGTCCATGCGCTTTAGTAGCCTAATCGCCACTGTGGAGACGCTGTCTTTCTGGTAGTTGCGTACCGCTGTTTGTGAGTCAGTAAAGACCACGATGGGATCCTCGCTCGTCTGGGTGGCGAGTGCTATAGCAGCCTCTTCAGCTGTTTCCGCACGTTTGGCGAGGATAGTCGCCGATGCCAGTACCGCGCCCTTGTAATCTGCGAGGGTAATCGCGAAGGCATTACGTCCCGCATATTTGGCTGCGTCCATGTATCGCGCCTGCGGGTCGTTGCTCTGCTTTTTTCGGATCATGTTAACCCTCACGAGCCGCCTTTCTCGGTGATGTTGAGGATGCATGTTTCGAGAGATCTGCTGAATTTCAAGGCTTTCTCGCAGCTGTGACGGTATTTTGCCTTTGCGTTCTTCGTTAGGTTTTAGGGTGGTCTGGTAGCCTGTGCGTCGAAGGACGGCTTGCCCTGTGAGTGACAGCTTGAGTCTCCCGACCTGGTTGATGAGGTGTGCTTCGGTGAGTTCTTCCCACGTATTCTGAACTCCCGTGCGAAGCAGTCGGTCAGTGGAGGTGGCTGGCGGCAGTCCTAGGGCAAGCTTTGTAGCCTTTCGTATCAGCAGATTAAGTTTTTGTTTCTCCGCTGTCTTCAGGTTGAGGTAGAGAGGTCTGTACGTTATGTGGCTGTAAAAGAGAGCTTGTACCACTTTTATGGTGTCGTGCTCTTTGAAGCCACTGCGGTGGTTAGCCACCCTTCGAATTGGGTGGGTGAGCTGTGTCATAGTGTTCTGCAGCCGGGGTAGGGCAGCGGAGCCAGACCCATCTTTATGTATATGTAGTCCAAGGACTCGAAGCTTGTCAAATTGTGGTATTTGGACTCCCTGTAAAAAGACTTGTGGGTCAGGAGTGTCGTAGCTAGGTGGTCTACCCCGGGTGCATGCCGCAAGTACTAACAGTTCCAACTTTTCCGGAGCACATTGGAGGCCGCAGGTCTTGAGATATCCTTCATTGATGTTAACCGCCTCTTGAAGTTGGTCCTCCTATTCAACCGTGCTTGAACCTCTTGTCCACATAGTGATATCATCGGCGTATAACGCATGATGTATCCCAGGGACAGCGTCCAAGAGACGTGGGAGCTTAAGGAGGGCCAAGTTGAAAAGCATTGGTGATATCACGGAGCCTTGCGGCGTGCCTTTGTTAGGGAGTTGAAAAAACTCGCTCCTGATACTGGCCATCCGTACAGTGCCAATGCGATTGGTGAAGAAAGCCAGCATATAAGCGTATGTCTTGGCACCACAGCCGACATCTTCCAGGCTACGCTGAATGGCTTCGTGGCTCACATTGTCAAATGCTCCCTTTACGTCCAAAGCTAGAACAGATGCCTTACTGTGCTTGCTCAAGCGGAGAAGAATATCTTCCTTTATCTGCAAGAGGACGTCTTGTGTGCTGAGCATTTGGCGGAAGCCGAACATGGTGTACGGGTAGTGACCATTGTCTTCAAGATGTGTGGTGAGCCGCTCGTTTACCTTGTGCTCAAAGAGTTTCCTAGCGCAAGATGTAAGAAAAATAGGACGAAAATTTACAATCGAGATTGGCTTGTTTGGCTTGGGTACCATGGTCACCTCTGAGTGCTTCCAGGCTTGTGATAGCTCGCCCTTCCTCCAGCAGTTGTTATAGTGCCGAAGGAGCACCGTCAACGCCCGGGGCGGTAGCTGTCGTAGGTGCTTATTGGTCACTCTGTCTTTTCCTGGGCTCGTGTTGCGCGTAAGCTTAGCGAGAGCCGCGGGTAGCTCTGCCTGCGTGAAAGGCTGATCTAGCGCTTCGTTCGGTGCTCCTCTGTACTCCCTGGGTGTCGAATTGTTGATGGAAGTAGCTTGCTGGTTAACCAAGCCACGCAGTTTTGCTTGAAGTTCTTGGAGTAACTGTTGCTCTGTGCCCTCATAGTTGTGCATGAGCCGCTGAATTGTATTTCTTTGATTAGTTTTGGTGTGGGTGTCGTCAATCAGGGCTCAAAGAATGCGCCATGTCTTCTTTGTGCTCAATGTCCCTTGAAGCTTGTCGCAGGAGGACCGCCAGTTCTGGCTCGCAAGGTTTTCGGCGTACTCCTGTGCCTGTCTGGTGAGTACGGCGATGTGACGCTTCAGCTTGCGGTTGAGCTTTTGCCGTTGCCTTCGTTTAATCAGCGAGCTTCCCATAGGGGAAGGAGATGATTATTGACTGCCGGATTGTCCTCGTTCAAGTGTGTCGTTTTGGTATGTCCGTCAGCAACACTTCCAATACTGTTTAACCAGGCTTCAATGTCTTTGATAGTCGAGTCATCATCAAGGTCATTCCTGTAGGCGGTCCAGTCCGTGAGCCGAGTTTTCCTGTCTTGAGCGAGCAGTGAGCCTGTTCGACCTCTATTTGAGTTATGTGATGGTCACTCCCTAGATTGTCTGGAAGTCTTGTCCACGTTGCGTTGTGCACGTCTCTAGTGAACGTGAGATCAGGATTAGTATCCCTTGACACGCTGTTGCCCACTCGGGTTGGATGGAGCAAGTCATTCCACAGCGTCAGACCGTGTTGCTGTGCAGCGTCGTGAACACGCGCCCCTTTCTTGGTGGTGCTGTGATAGCCCCACGCCGCGTGTGGAGCATTGAATTTCCCAACTATGACGAGTCGGTTGCCGTTAACCATTTGACGGAGCTCATGGACGAAGTGGTCGTATTGGTGTAACTGCTTCCGCGGAGAGCTGTAAAGGTTGGCCAGGTAAATAGCTTTGTTGAGTCTTCCGAGTGGGGATTATCTCCACGATGGTGTGTTCGATGCCAATGTCTTCAATTTCATGAGCCTGTGCGGTTAGAGTCTTCTTGAGTAGAATTGCGGTGCAGGGTGAGCATGTGAGGGTGATGTAGCCAGGGAGCTTGATTTTTTCTGTGTGGGTTTTCTGCAACGCGATCATAGCTGGAATATTTGTTTTAACATATTCTGGCAAGATTGCTGAACGAGGTCTGTGGGATCTGCAATTCCAGTGCCAAATTCGTAGAGTGGGGAGTGGCTCAGAGTGTCTATATGTGGGAGCTGCCATTCTGGCAGTTGATTTTTTTTTTAATTGTAACTTTCACATCCATGAATTAGGCGTTATTCCCGCCTGGTGCCGGTTGTTCAGTGCTGTCGATCGAATTTCCGCTGCAGTTTCATCCCCTAAAGTCTTTCGCTCTTTCCGCTTGGTTCCTGATTGCTCCACCAGCTGCTCATGGGTAACGAAATTTTTGTATGCATATGTTATGAAGTTATGCTGTTGTGCCATGAAGCCATCAAGCTTGGCGTCGAGCGTGCTTACAGTACGGGTCAGTGGGTCTACCTTTTCCGTAATTTGAGTAACCACTTTCTCTATGGTTGTGTCTATGGATGCGAGGAGTTTCACAGTGAGGGCTTTCTCGAAATCTTCAAGGCATCGTTCGACGAGGTCGAGCATCTTCGCTTCATGTGCTTGCAGCGTTTCTTCTACCCGTTTCATTATTCTGGCTTCCGTCTGTTTTAGTATGCTGTCGTCAAGTTCTAGCGTGCTACACTCGACTGGTGGCGTTTTTGTACCCTCGGTTGTAGATCTTGAACTTTATTTTCTAGAGCCCGGATGGTCGCTGTCTGAGCAGGCGAGATGGTCGAGGCGCTTGCAGTATTTAGAGAACTGGGCCCGTCACTACCGGTCACCACGGTGGCGTAACTGATTCCCCTAACGGAGCGAGACCGTGATGGCGTGCGGGATCCAGAGCGACGTTTTTTCTTAGAGCGAGAGCGACTCCAAAAAAGGGAGCCCGCGAAATTTCTTGTGTGTTAACTGACCCGGGTAGATCATTGGTGCGAGCACTCCAGTGGTTCTCATGGGCGCGGGCGTTATCGAGCTGCTGGCGTCTTACTTGATAAGGAGGAGGGTTGCTGCGGAGTTTCTTCTTGCATTCCTTTCCAGCAGTCTCATGGTCTTCTCCGCAGATCTTGCTCATCGATTGGCAGTCATGTGGTTCTGCGTCCTTGTCGTGGCCGCATTTGTAGCAGAAGTTCGCTTTCGGCTGAGGGCAGATGTCTTGTCGGTGACCTATGGCGCCACAGGTTCGGCAATATTGGATTGACTTCTGGTATGGCTTGCATCGGTAGGCTCCACTGATGTACGTTTTGTAAAAAGGAACGTGCTGCCCGTCGTAAGTGATAACTGCAGCTGTGCAAAATCCCAGCGTGCGCGCGCCAAGGACGTGGTATCTTGCGTCTGCGCGAAGTCCTGCAACAATCTTTGTGGGGCTTGTTCCTGGTTCGAGGCCATAGATCACTCCGCGGCACACATCATCGGGGTGTCGAATGTGTGGATTTACTTGATATATTACTTCAACGAGCTGTATAGCATTTATACCTTGCAGTTTGAAAGCTCGTTCAGTACTTGCTGTGCTTGCGATAATACCATTCTCTACTTTCTGCACCAGCACTTGCACATGGTCATAGAAGTCCTGCAGGTCCAAGCCACTGGATCTTCCGATGGCATGTGTAACCTCGATGAGTGTTCGTTTTGAAAGATCTAGTCCTGGTTGCGGGCGGAATACAATTTTGAAGTCATCAGTAGGGAATGGCCGCATCCTAGTGCTGCGTTGACGTTGCGGTTGAGATTCGGCGTCTGGTTTCACAGACGCTCAATCAGTCAATCTTCCAGCAAGAAGGTCACCCCAAGTAACTACATTTCTTCATTTTTTTCAAACACGTGAGCTCCGCGTGTCAAATTTTCAATGGCACACTTCTTGAAGCTTTCGACAATTTGATAAAGCTGAAGGTACTTCGTTTGGGCTTCAATGTGACATGTTACGTTTCCTTTTTTTCGGCTCCTATCGCCCTCAAGGCATGCTAAATGGTGCACTGGACCTAATTTTATAGATATGAAAGTGTGTGTTTTCCATATTATGTCGATAGTGCAGGCGAGCATGTTCCATAAGTAGTTAACTACAAGGAATAAAGCAATAAAGATCTGTTCTTTGTCAAAACACAGCGCCATGTCACTGAAGTTGGTGGACTCGGGCAGTTATTGCCGCGCATTAAGTGTCTTAGATGGCTGGTGATACACATTATGGTAGCAGCGGTTGCGGGCGCACCGACCATAGAAGAAGAGAATGATGAACAATGGCATGCTCGCAGCTTGCACTGAGTGGCTCCTGGCCATGGAGGAAGAAAAAAAAATGGAGGGAGTGACGTCACGTGGACAGCTTCGGAAAGCCGTGCCATTTTGAAGCAAGCATTGTCAATGCCTCTTAGGAAAATTATACCTGGAACGTGAGCCGCGAACGTGCCGCCCAACCCTCGGATTTTACCTGCCCCCTCCGGTACGAAGGCGAACTCCTCTGGCGGTTGCCCCCTGAGACACAGCAATGCTCTCACAATTGCTCTCACCAGCTGTGACGTCACGCGACAACGTGGTACAGTAATGTCACGTGACTGAGCAGTTCGAAGGCGAGCGGTTCCATGCGGCGGACGGTCGCAACACCCGGCAGGAGGCATGGCTTCTGAGATTTTGTGCTGGCAAGAAGCTCGCAATTGAAAAGGGAGCGACGTTCCAGGCATACTTTTTCTAGGAGGCGTTGGCGTTGTTGCCTGAACACATGACCTGTTGCACAAAATGAGAGTACGGCGCCCGGTAGCTGTAAATCGAAACGCGCTGATTTGGCGCAGACCGGTCGGCTGCTGGGTGCCAGCCCAGTATTCTACCACTGAGCTACGCCGGTGGTTATGACTTGTTGGCAAAATTGCCTTAGGCAGGCTTGATGTCGGGAAAGGAATCGCGTTAATACGACTGATAAAGCGCTTTAAAGACCGGAAGAACAACCAGTCGTCACACACTGGGATAGCGTAACGAGTGGGCCGTCTAATGCTCCACCCCATTACAAGAGTTTCTTCTTGTTCCCTAATTAACTGTGGCGCATACCCACTCCAGCCATAATTCCTCATGTCCTGCATGAACATAATTCCTCCTCGCAGCCGCTGTATGAGCAATCAACACAAAATTCTTTGCAAGTGTTCATCGGATACCACGCTTAGCGAATGCATAGCGAATGCGAAATAGCATAGCAAAATAGCATAGCGAAATAGCATAGCATAGCATAGCGAAATAGCATAGCGAATGCCGGCCTACGGCCTAAACACTTTTTAATAAATGCCCCAGGGGGTATCGAGCAAGTGTGCTTGCAGTAATTACCCAAGGAGTGTTTTTAAAAGGCTCTGAAAGGCCGTTCTTCTAATTTTCGCTGTGAGAGTGCTGCGCCTACCACGCAGGCCTGGCGTTTGTTTCCCCTCCGTACTGCTGATACACAATCAAGCGCCATCAGCAAGAGGGTAGCATATTCATCATCATTGTAGCTAAGGCCTGCACGATTAAACACTTTTCATTCTGCCTAAGCAATACATATATATATATATATATATATATATATATATATATATATATATATATAGAGAGAGAGAGAGAGAGAGAGAGAGAGAGAGTCAAGTAGATCCTCAGTGAGCGATCACGACGTGGTTCATTTCGACGTTTCGGCCTAGAGCCAGGCCTTCATCAGGATTGAAGTTGATGTTCAGCTTTATAGAATCTCAAATCAGAGGGGAGAGACAGAAAAAGGAAAAATGCGAAAAAGAAAAAAAAGAAGAAAAAAAAGATAAAAAGAGTATAAGGTGGACTCTCCCCGGGGCGCCCCCTTCCACTCTTCCTTCTACTTCCCCCTCCATCTCTCTCCCCTTTCTGATTTTCACCTTTCTGCTCTCTGCGGTCTGTGTATGCTTCCTTTCACTAACGTCTTCTTCCCGACCAGACGGCGCCTCCTGGCTCTGGCGGTTCGGTGTGGTGCAAAAAGAGCTTTTTTAGGAAGTTGAAGCATTTAAATGCTCAGCGCCCGTCGACATTTAGTCGTAGAAAGATGGGTGCCGAGTAGTGCCGCAGAGGCTGGCAAGCGGGCGCAATTCGAATTCCTTGCCCGCTTCTGGATTACGCGCGCAGTAGCGGCCTCCCGACTGTGACAGGGTTGCTGTTGGGCATGTCATGCTTGGCACAATTGATTGGGTAGTAAAGTAAAAACAGAAAACAGACGACAGCTGTACTTAGGAAGAGTATTCACACTTAGCATTGTTCTGAGTTGTCCACTGCCCTTCGCAGCTGCAGTGCCATTAACTCAGTTACTATTTTCATTATTGCTGTTATTGTTTTCTAATGCTTTAATTGCCGTAAGTGTACCAGTATTCTCATTTATTCCTCTATCGAGGGTGTTAAATCGGTGAATAAGGTATGACTCTCGTTGTTAACGTTCTCGATTCGATTTAAATCCCGTCTCTAAGAGCATTACTGATAGTTTGTCGAATGCATGGCCGGGAAGATTGAGATGTTTTGATAGAGGTAGACTTGGGGCTGATTTCGCATGGGCTCTGTGATTATTGAAGCGAATCCTAAATGGTGTTTCTGTTTGTCCGATGTACTGCATATTACACACGTTGCATTCGAGTAGGTATACCACATTGAAGGAATCGCATGTTAGGTTTCCTCGTATGTTAATCGAAAACTTCGATTGTGTGCTGGTTGCTTTGTGTGTTTCTCGCATCGCCTTGCATACAAGACATCGTGGCTTTAAACAAGGTCGGCATGAATGATTGGGGGGTGATGTTTTAATTTGAGAGTGGACAAGTGTGTCTTTGAGGTTACGTGATCGTCGGTAAAAAACGCCTGGAGCGGATGGGAATGCGCGTTTCAGACGTTCACTTTGTTCCAGAATGTTGTAATGCCGTTTAAAAATTTTATTTACATTGGGGAAGTTTGTGCTGTAAGTCAAGCAGAGGTTTGTTCGTTGTGGGTCTTCTTGCGGGGGTCGCTTCATAAGTAAGTCTTCACGCTTTAGTTTTCTCGCTTTTTGAACAGCGTCATCAATTACATGTGGGGGGTATTTTTGTTTCTCGGGCATAAGTTTTAGCCTCTGTGAGCTCGTGTCAAAGTAAGCGACTCTAGAGCAGATTCGCTTAAACCGATGAGCCTGTCTCTATGGAATACTGTTTTCACAGTGGCGCGGGTGATCACTTTGGTAATGGAGGTATTGTTGTCGATCCGTTGGTTTGCGATATAGGGTTGTAGAGAGCTTCTCTTCTTCTATCGTTATAGTAACATCAAGAAACTTTACGGTTACTTGCGAGTATGTGTGTGTGAAGTGTATGTTCGGATGTACAGCATTGTAAGTGTCGATAAAGCTGAGAAGTTCGTCCTCGCTGTGGGTCCAAATAAGAAAGTTGTCTTCTATGTATCTTCTGTATAACATTGGTTTCGAGGAACTTTGTGCAAGAAATTCTGATTCTAGCCTTCCCATAAATATGTTGGTATAATTAGGTGTCATTTTGGTGCCCATAGCAGTCCCGCTGATTTGTCTAAAATACTCTTGGTTAAACTTGAATGAATTTAATTCGAGGACCATCCTCGTCAAAGTTGCGACGGCAGAGAAATCTGGGGTGTTAGATTGTCTAAGGTTTGTGTACATGTTTTGTAATGCAGCTATGCCGTCATCGTGAGGAATATTTGTATACATTGTATACAATAAAGAGACATCAAGTGTAACCAAGTACGAGTTTTTCGGCACACACAGACCTGAAATGTCTCGAAGAAAATGTGTGGTGTCTATTATGTATGACGCGAGGGTGCATGGAATGTGGCTTATTAGTTTATCCACGTACCCTGATATGAGTTCAGTTATTGTACCGATGCCTGATATGATTGGTCGACCTGGGTTACCTGGTTTATGAATTTTTGGGAGAATGTAGAAGCAACCTGGACGAGGGTATGCTGCTCGCGTCAGTTCGTGGTCAGTGTTGGTTATCTTTTCTGCATCTAACAGTTTCTTTAGTTCTGTTGATACGATACGTTTGTATTCATCTGTCGGATCACCTGGGAGGCGTTCGTAAAATCTTGAGTCGTCTAGTTGGCGGTATGCTTCTTGTAAGTAGTTGGTTGTATTAAGGACTACAATTGCTCCTCCTTTGTCAGCGGGTTTTATTGTTATGTCTGTCCTAGATGCCAGATTTCTCATACTTATATTTTCAGATTTTGTCAAGTTTTCTCGGTTTCCTTTCTGTCTGTGGCATTCGTGTACTATATCTTTCTGTACTGCGGTGATATAAAGGTCCAGGGACTTGTATCGATTACTGTTCGGTGTCCAATTATTTGTTTTACGATGGTGAATGGTTTCGTGGTTAGAAGGCCTGTCCAAGAAATATTCGCGCAACCTTAAGCTTCGAGCGAAGTTGTCGAGGTCTCGGAGCAAGTGGAATTTATCGAAACATTTTGTGGTCGGGCAGAAGCTTAGTCTTTTAGATAGCAGTTTTTCTTCGTCAGGTGACAAGCTCGTGTCCGATAGGTTTACAACCACAGTGTCACAGAGTGTGTTTCTATATCGGTGCTCGTTTGTTGATTGATTTGTGGGGTTTAACGTCCCAAAACCAACATATGATTATGAGAGACGCCGTAGTGGAGGGCTCCGGAAATTTTGACCACCTGGGGTTCTTTAACGTGCACCCAAATCTGAGTACACGGGCCTACAACATTTCCGCCTCCATCGGAAATGCAGCCGCCGCAGCCGGGATTTGAACCCGCGACCTGCGGGTCAGCAGCCGAGTACCTTAGCCACAAGACCACCGCGGCGGGGGGTGCTCGTTTGTACCGTTAGTGGTTTCCTGGGTGGTGGTGTTGCAGTGATAAGGAACTATATCAGGGAACGCGGTGTAGGGAACATGGCTTCTCTTGAGATTATGAATTTTTGTGGTCATGATGGCTTGGTATTTATTCTGTTCAAATTCTGTTAATCGTGTGATTTTTTTCGTTTGACAAAGTATTGTGGCGGAGAATGGTGTCGGTCATAGCGACCAGTTTCTTTACCTGCTTATCACTGTGATTAAGAGCGATTTCTCTTAACTTAAGAGATGCCTCAAGGAGGACATTTTCCCATGTTATTTGGTCATGTTCATCTAGGTTTGTAGCGGCTGGTGTGAGGGAGAGTGTCATACCTTTGGGGGCTATTCTAGCATGAAGAGACACCTGCAATGTTGATTTATGCATTTCTTGTCTAATTCATTTGTAAGCAACTTTTCGTACTTGAAGGAAAGTGGCACTGCAACTTGGAAGCGATGAGGTGGACTTGTATTTCAGAAGTCAATCTTCTTTTGGGTGCGGGATGGCACTGATGAGGTGCGCAGGTTGTAGTTATGTCCGGCAGGCCTTCGTCGTTTTAGGGAGGGTTTCGGCGTTGGCTCCCGGCGAACGTGTTCGTAGGCAGTTCCGGGGTCCGGAATAGGGGGACGCGGTTTCGTAGTTCGGCAGGCTTCCCTTTAAAGAGTGGTGTAGTAGTGCTGTCGTGTAGTGCTCTTGGTCTCGACATCCGCAATGCAGGGACGCGTGTTGGCTGTTCAGCAGACTTCCCTCCTAGTAGTGGTGCGCTGTTGCTGATGGTGAGGGGGTGCTTGTGTGTCGCGGGTATCACAGTTTTGCCGATCGTCGGGAACTCGGCTGTGATGTTGGGTGGGTGTGGGGCTCCTGGTATATATATATATATATATATATATATATTTATATATATTATATATATATATATATATATATATATATATATATATATATATATATATATATATATATATATATATATATAGAATGAACTTGCAGATAGCACATTTGAAAAGGAAATTGTATTTGCTAACCTTTCCCGGACCTGTCGTGCCTTCCCTTCAATTTCTCTTTCTCTCTCTCTCTCTCTCTCTATATATATATATATATACATATATATATATATATATATATATATACATATATATTCAATTCCAGGAGAGCCGTTGCCAATAACCCCGCAGTAAATAGTTGGAACTTTCTTGATTTGTGCGAATCCTAACGTTGTCCTTATCTGTTGTCAAGCAGACCGCCTTTAGTTCACCAAAAAGAACTAAGTGCCCCTAGCAAGTGCGAGTTTCTAACTGCGCAAACGGTGATAATAGCGTGCAGCCTAGAAGCGCGCAATGATGATAGGCGCTAGCGCTTTGTGCTGATATTGTTCACGCGCATTCAAGAACTAAGGGACGAGGAGCATGCATCGTGTCTATGAAGGAGAGGAGGAAAGCACCCCTCGTCTTTAAACGCAGAGTCGTGAGTGGCCGTTCAAAGGAAGCTACTTGTGGGCGCGTATTTTACGATCATGGCAAAACGCCTCATGGGTGAAGAAGCGCGATGGTGGTCTCCAAGCTAGTAGCCTGTTATCCACACTGCCTAAGCACTTCGGAGTCCTACGTTTGCCTTCATTTGCGCGCCAATAATGTTTTATCAATTTATTACTAATTTTAAAGACAGCCAGCCGACGTGGAGACGTCGACTGGCTGCCTGTAACAGCCATGACCAAACTATGGTTTTCTTTAAACAGTTGCTTCCGGTACGGGCGACATTCACGGGCAATGCATCAACAAGCTAGTGGATTCCGTACGTGCTGCACCGATCTATCTCGGCGACTGCGCAGAAGTGGCAACTTTTGGACGCCACCACCGTCATCGACTGACGCCTTTTAAGCAGCCCGACATCATGGCATTCCTTCAGTGGGCACGTCTGCTGGCCGCCTGTCACAGCCATGACCGACCCTTCGGTTTTATTTATGCAGGTTAGTAGCATGTATTCCTATGTCAAAACTAGTGATCCCTGCTTTATTTAACTGACGCGCCCCACCATCTTATGCATGTGTTACCTGGATGTGCAGAACACAGTACTGTCTCTATTGAAACTTTGTGCTAATATCGAATCCAACCCAGGTCCGACTACCGAACAAATGTTGAAAGAACTTCTTGAAGGCCAAAAGATTATGCATAAATGGCTTGATACTATGGAGTCAAAAGCTAAGAAGGTAGAAACGTCAGCGTCAACACTCAAGGGACTGAGTAGCAAAGTCAACAGTCCCGAAAAAACATTGCAAAGATAGAAAAAATGCTGGCGAATTTAAAACGACAGAAACAGAAGAAGCAATCTTCTCTTTTTGGGCATTCCTGAAAAAGGTGAAACACCAGAATCACTGGAATCATCAGTAGTTCAGAAGTCAGAAATGCTTTTATTTTTAACGAAATTGTTCGGGGTCTTTCAGGTGAAAAGCTGCATAGTACAGCTTGAATGTGTCTGAAGGCCCTCACATGGCAGCATTAACACTAAAACCAACATAAATACAGATATTTAGCATATATCTAAATATAATACATCATTTTAATTGAAAAGAGGAATTCGCAAGATGTTGAATAACACTAGTGATTTCCTACGTACACAAGGTACTTAAAAATAACATAGAAATGTAATACATATGAGAGAAGAGATGTGACAATGCATTGTGATACATCAGAAACAATAGTATTTACAACACTAAGAAATACACTGCTGTAAATATGACTATGATGCACACTATGATGATACTTTGTATATTGAAACACTGAGCGCAAAGTAGATAATACAACAGAAAATGATAAAATGTAATAACGATGTATTTTGTATGTTCATTCCGATTTACAAAGTATTCTCTACTTTGTTTGCGAGTTAAAGTATTCGGATTAAATCTTTCCCCATCCACTTTAATTAACAACAATGGTAGGCTATGTCGTAGTGACTGCATAAGATAATTTGTGCGTCTGAATTGTACTAACCACCTGTCTTTGCTACGAGTGCGGGAGTCACTTTTTTGTATTCGAGTCGTGACGTATGTTTTAGGAAAGATTTGATATTGTCGGAGGCAAAACAAAATGAATATAAAAGTTGGTATTCGTAAAGATTTGTTGCACGTATTATAATATGTTTTTGAAAGAGTTGCGCGCTGGGATGGAAATAGGGTACATTGGCTATTTGTCGAAGCGCGCGTTTTTGAAGTTGAAGAAGTGTACGAATATTAGCTTTCGTGGTGGTGGACCATACAAGCGCACAATAGTGAAGATGCGATTCAAACAAGGCGTAATATATTTGCAACTTCACCTTCTCAGGAAAAAAATGCTGACAGCGAGACAGCACACCAGTGGTAGATGACAACGATTTTGAGATTAGTTCAACGTTTTGAGATTATTTCAAGACTTGTTCGAAACTAAGCTTGGTGTAGACGTCAAATCTGTCTAAAGACTGCACATAACGGGGCGTATGCAACCTGATAAACCTAGACCTGTCATCCTAAAGCCCATAGATGACAGGGAAAGAAAAAGCACCGTGCTGAATAACTGTTGTAAACTGAAAGGAACGGACATTCCTGTGTCTGGCGGCTTCTCGGCAGCCACGGTCGAAGCAAATCCGAAAGAACTTATAGGATAGTGCCTTTGATAGCAGGAAAGCGGGAGTGAGAGTGAAACTGCCATATGACAAAATTTGAATTGATAACAACACGTATGAATGGGACAGTATTCACATGAACAGGGTTCCTATCAGTCGACGCAGTAGTAGGCTGTGAGATAAGCAGTGACATCAAAGCAAGAAAACTAAGCAGGTTCGTTGTCTTAACATAAATGCCCATAGTTTGGTTAACAAGGTAATTGGATTAGAAAGTGTAGTAACGGCACACAAGCCGCATATGTTAATCATTACAGAATCGTGACTACACCGAGACACAGGTAAAGATGAAGTAACGGCACCAGGTACAAAATGTACCGTAATGACAGAGACTCCCGTGGTGGCGGTGTTGTCATCATGTTTCGGGAATCGTTATATGTGATCCGATTACCCAATAATAAGGTAATCAAATGTGTTATTTTCAAAGTGTTCTTAGACGAGCTACATATTGATCTTGGGGGACTGTACCAACCATCCAATTCTAGTGATGAGTTTGTGAAGCAATTAAACGAATTTTTTTGTCAGAATAAAACGAATAGTTGCAATGTATTATTCGGTGGTGACCTTAATTTTTTCATGATGAATCAGTCGCGTAAGTTTCCACATGCTATCTCTGCTGCATCTGTACCTTTTCTTCATGTTTTGCTGTTCCACGACGACGCAGCTTGTGAAAACGCCCACTCGCATTCAAAACGAATCTAGCACAATTTCAGACCTGTTTTTGTTAGTAGATTTATATAACACTGCCCCGCCGCGGTGGTCTAGTGGCTAAGGTACTCAACTGCTGACTCGCAGGTCGTGAGTTTGATTCTCGGCTGTGGCGGCTGCATTTCCGATGGAGGCGGAAATGTTGTAGGCCCGTGTGCTCAGATTTGGGTGCACGTTAAAGAACCCCAAGTGGTCGATATTTCCGGAGCCCTCCACTACGGCGTCTCTCATAATCATATGGTGGTTTTGGGACGTTAAACCCCACCAATCAATCAATCAACCAGATTTATATAACACTGCAGTCCGCCAATAGAAATTTATTATGGCATTTCGGACCATAAAATTGTGCCCTCAAGCTTTCAAGTGTACCATGCTAAAATGCCTGATAAAAAGACCATTTTGAACCTGTGTTCTCTCGTGCTAGTGACGCAGACATAATAGACACTTTTGATCATTTTTATTCCTATTTCCTAACCCTTTCCAAAGAAAGTGAATGTTCTCTTGACAGATTGTGGTTATTTTTCAAAGACCTAGTAATTACCTGTATTCACAACTTTGTTCCCTACAAACGCAAAGTACTAAACTGGTCTAACCCCTCGATGACGAAAGAAATCGCACGCCTAGGGCGCAAGGTCAACAAGGCAAGAAAGCAGCAAATAATGCGACCATCATTGATTGGACTATATAATATATCAGAGATGCATCACACATTGAAACACAAATTGAAAAGTGCAAAGGGAAAATATCAAAGTGACGCTTTGACAAACTTCTTCTTGACGTCACCGAATAAGTTTTGGTAGCACCTTTCGCCCCAAAAAAGCCCTGTATCAAGCTTATCCATTAACCGTGATGTTATAACCGACAAGAAGGAAATGGCAGTAGCAATGAGTGATTATTTCTGTTCTGTGTACACGCATGATAATTACGTTACCCCTTACTTCAACACCTATGACACCATGTGACCTATCGATGGCATTTGTATCACTGAAGAAGGTGTCTTATCGCAGGCCTGTGTGCTCAGATTTGGGTGCACGTTAAAGAACCCCAGGTGGTCGGAATTTCCGGAGCCCTTTACTACGGCGTCTTTCATAATCATATGGTGGTTATGGAACGTTAAACCCCACATATCAATCAATCAATCAAGGGATCTTATCGCTTCTCTTTGACCTCGATTCCAGAAAATTAGGGGACCCTTAATCTTCGCCTTTAGGAGTTCAACGCGATAGCGCAATCCGGCCCCTAGTGCAACCTTCAACCGCTAAGTGCATACTTATTTATATGTTTTGTTACATACACACGCACGCACGTAAACACGCACACAGTTGATTGGACCAGCGCACGCTATTATCGACGAATGGCCTCGTTTTCGTCGTGACATGTGCCGAACAAAATGATTGATGATTGATTGATTTGTGTGGTTTAACGTCCCAAAACCACCATATGATTATGAGAGACGCCGTAGTGGAGGGTTCCCGAAATTTAGACCACCTGGGGTTCTTTAACGTGCACCCAAATCTGAGCACATGGGCCTACAACATTTCCACCTCCGTCGGAAATGCAGCCGCCGCAGCCGGGAATTGAACTCGCGATCTGCGGGTCAGCAGCTGAGTACCTTAGCCACTAGACCACCGCGGCGGGGCACGAACAAAATGAGTTAAAGGGGCCCTGAAACATTTTTTAAGTAGCCATGGAATGAATTCACTAGAAGAGCGTATTGCCTAACCAATTCAACGCCGCAAAAAGTTTAAGAATCTGTCCAGTGCGAATGGAGGTACTATGGTTTGTCGGATGCTACTATTGCGTTATCTCTACTCTCGTCGCGACGAAACCGCTGGAAACTAAACAGGGAGGGGCGACAGGGCCAAAAAAAAAAAAACTACCGCGCCTCGTGACCTTGAGCACTTCTTTTTTCTTCGAATGCGTGGCATTATCAGTTAAATTACGTGCACGCGCGTGGACAAGTAGCAGCCTCCCGCGGCTATCTCGGTAAGTTCATTTCTCGGTCACAGACGCACAGGCGATTTTTCGCTCACAACCAACGGGACCGACGGCGGGTTTTCTGCGACACGAGCTCTTTAACGCTTTCGCGTTAAAAAGTCACTGGGCATTGACTCTGTACCTAACACCTTTCTGATAAGGTATGATGAAGGGAGTGTCAAATACCTATGCTTGATCTTTAAATCATCTCCCTGGCGCGCTGAACTTCCGAGTGATCAGAAGCACATTAATATCACGCCTGTACCGAAAACTGATGAACATTCGCTTGTATCCTCGTTTAAGTCAATCTCCTTGCTATGCACAAGCGACAAAAATCCAGAGCCTATAATCTGTCTATATTTGTCGCAAGAACTAATCGAAAAACGCCCCTTCAGCACGGCTATTCCAGAGGATATTCTAGTGTAACCTAGCTTATCAAAACATTTCATGACCGGGCAACAGCGATCAATATGAGTGGTCAAGTAGATGTTATCTTATTAAATTTTGAGAAAACTTTCAACCATGTCAGTCAACAGAAAGTACTAGTTAAACTAAAACCAATTCTAAAATGACAAATTATTTGCATAGATAACTGCTTATCTTACAATGAGGAGCCAATGTGTTGCCATTGATTGTGTCACCTCGAGTTCCACTCCCGTGAAATGAGGTGTTCGTCAAGGGTCAGCTTGGGGGACATTGTTTTTCTGTTATTTATTAATGATTATGTGCTAAACTTACCCGTGAAAATAAAGCTTTTCGCGGAGAATTGTATACGGTATCAGGCAAATCGTAGTTACAGTGATCAATAATCTTTAAATACTGCACTAGAAAAGCTACAAACGTAGTTTAAAAATGTCAGATGACAATTCAATATAAAAAGCAGTATCAATAGGAGTTACCCGTAACAAACAGTCGCTTCTGTTTACCAATCACATGAATGGTCATACGTTATCCGAACTCACTAAACACAAATGTTTAGGACTAATACTCACATCAGTTTTAAAATGGAATGAACGCATAAAATATATTGAAAGAAAGGCAATGTAAAAGCTTGGCTATTTGCGAAGGAGGCTTGAGAATGCTACACCGCACATCGAAATACTCGCATTCAAAACTTTCATTAGACCAGTATTGGAATATAGAGCTACAGTTTGACATCTCCTTACTGGGTCAAATATTTAAAAAAATTAGAAATGGTTTAAAGAAAATCCGCCCGATTTGTTTTTAATTGTTATAGTTGGCGCACATCACCTTCAGGTGCACATCACCTTCAACACCCTTGCTTGGAATTTCCTATCACCCAATACTGTAGAGTGTCCAACAGATGATTTATTTCTACATGCTCTCAACAACCACAAACAATTGTTTGTATATTCATGAAGTCCAGAGTTTCGCAACGCTTCCATTTTTATCAGTACGTTTCAATCAGCAAAGTTATGTAATTGTATTAATGTTTTTTTTTCTCAAATTGATACAAAAGTATCGAATTGTATGCTTTTTTGCATTGTACACTATGCGACGTTTCCGTATGGCTTTTTACAATCATTAGCTCTGTCAGCATGTTGTGTGACGTTAATTATGCTTTGCAGTAAACAGTTTTGTATCTGCATTTCTGCTTAAGACCTGGTAATCAGGTCAGCATTATGTAATAAATAAATCAATAAATAAATAAATACAAAATCCTCTCAAACAAAACCAGCAACTCAATTTTAGTTTTACTTTTACTTACCGCGGCGTAGTAAACGTATCCTTTTGGCATGAGTGGCTTGCCATGTGGGAAAGGTGTCAGAAGGTCGCAGGAATATTTCTTGGTGTTTGATATCCTGCGCAACGTGTACACAAAACCAACGTTAAAGAAAAATTTTCACATGTGTTAACATGAAGCGCCATTTCCTTATTGAAATTGTTTTGAGTTGGTATGATTCGCTGCCAAAGCGTTTTGTGGCACGCACTTAAGACAGAGACGCACAGAAAGAAGATCCAAGGAAGCAGTGTTATTCATTTTTCTTCGTCCCAATCTTTTGTGCTTGCTACCAAATTTTTTAAACATTGTACACCACTTGAAACCTCAGACCACACCACCTGAAACAAAATCTTCACAAGAAACCTACATGACAGAATATTTGTTGGTTTCCAAGTTACCCACACAAAGTTGTAAGCATCTCGAAAATCGCCATAGTGATAATCGCATGCACTTACGGCGTTTACGACGCGGACAAATACAAGCCTTATACTGGCAAGCAGTGATAGTGCACGGTATTCTGATGCAGTACCGAATTGAGAGCAGAAATTACTGTGTTTTGCTTCATGAATTACTCAATTTCGAGGAAATGTGCAGACTTCAAACATTGCATTGTGTATGTGATTTGGTGCATAAACTGTACATCACTCTACTGTCCAACTTTCCGTGGAAGGAAAGTGTGAATTTTTCAGGGTTCATTTTTTTGCTAGACACCTTACCAATAAGAAGCATCTGCAATATATTTTCGACCTTTATCTTCATTTGTATTAGAACATCGCCCCGCCACGGTGGTCTAGTGGCTAACCCTCGTACTCACAAATGCTCCTCGACTCGACTTTTACTCTTCACTTGGAGTTGGGCACTGCGCAGCTGCTCGGCTGAAAATGACGCTGCGCTGCTCGAGAATCGCACAACATTATCCCTAATATGCAGTGACTTGCCGTTCCTAGAGATGGCACTTTCATCGGCTTTGTCAAGTGAAGGTGAAGCGTTGAGTGAAGGGGCGTTCTAGAATAAGGGGACAAGGTTTTCGGCTGCAGACCCACAGGTCATGGGATCGAATCCCGGATGCGGCGACTGCATTTTCGATGGAGGTGGAAATGCTGTAGTCGCATGTGGTCAGGTTTAGGTGCTCATTAAAGAACCTCAGGTGGTCGAAATTTCCAAAGCCCTCCACTAGGGCGTCTTTATTCGAGCGACATCGAGCGCATTATTGAAACGCCGTAGATTTGGATTCTTCAAGTGGCTGGTTAACTTCTTGGCCACTTTTCTTAACATTCACAATACAATTACTTGTACTAACATCCGCTATACACTCTCTGTGGCATTATTTCTTTTAGTTATCATTATTGGTGTCTTTGACAAAGAAGTGCCACGTTCCTTTCCTTTTGTTATCACTCCGTTACAGTACACGTTCAGTGTAAACCGCGCCTACTATGTTTGAAAAGCTTCGAGGCTGTAGTAGATCATTTTATTAAGATTACGCCCACATCATGAACATTACAGATTATTTTGGAACCTGCAGCGCCACTAGCGATAACGCTAGAACATTCCATGGCAAGTGTATAAATGCCAACGTGCTTCGCCGCTTGTCAGTTCATCGACGGCCGATGCTCTGCTTGCTGCTATCAGTGCCAGTTTATTGCTCTACTATGACTTTCCTTTTACCTGGCCACAAGTTAAGCGTCATTAAACAGTTTATTATCCGACATTCCAGTCTCCTGCATTTACCCACGTCATGACCCCATGATATCTGGTGGAGATGTTGGGTACATGGCTTGACGAGGACGTCCGGTACATGAACGAAGCTGCACGTCCACCAGATGCATCACAGAAGCGACAACTACTGAAAAAATTCTCGAAATGCGCACACAATAATTCAACCGGCGCTTGGCTCTAGGCTATGCAGAGATACAACCACTATGCTCCGATGATCTGCGTGAGGCCAAAAGGGCTGTTGTGCGCGAAGAACTTCGCCGAATGTTCCCGTCACGCCACCTCAAGTTTCGTCAATCGCAGCCATCGTCAGAAAGGAAACCCAGAAATCAATGGGTACCCCTGAGCCATCGCAACCGCAACCTCAAGCCATGAGTTACGCTGCTGCTGCCCGGCGCTCTACTACACGTCCACGTCAAGAAGCCGCGCCACCGCATTTTCGTCGCCACACACCACCGACGCCATACCATGCAACCACCGGCCAACGCAATGTTTCGAGAAAAACTGACGTGTGGCGTGCCCCCGACCACTGGCCTGTCTGCTACCGCTGCAGGGAAGCTATCCACACCTACCGCCGTTGCCAGTACCACCAGATGGGACCACGTGGTTTCGCCATCGACGCGCCGCGTCCAAAGCGGGGTGAAATATCACGTGGCATTGCCGACTATCTCCCCGGAATGCAGAGGACAACCCGGAGATCTTTTTGTTCACCTTTACCCGGCTGCTACATGTCACTGCACTATCGTTAGTACACTGGACCAAGTCGGGACCGGTCTCCTAGACCGTATCAGGAAAACTAAGGGTAGCAACCGATTGAGGTGCAATTGCTGCACGACGAACTGCCGAAGATCCTCCGCTGCCGACGACGACGCCACAACGAAACTTCGAGTACCCGCCATCACCTCAACGTAGGCCCAACGTCTAAACTTCTCGACCAGAAGCTGTTCCAACAACGAACGTCGAAACAGGGATGCGAACCGTGGTAACCGTGAAGTGACGCTGCGACCCAACCACAACGCAAGGCGACGTACTAGCGACCTCTACATTCTCATCGACTGCCACACCGTCACAACTCTCGTCGACACTGAAGCCGAATATTCCGTCATCAGTGGTACTTTCGCCGCGATGTTATAGAAAGTTAGGACCGCTTGGGAAGGCCCTGAAATCCATACAGCCGGAGGTCACCAAGTGACAACAGCGCGAATTTGCGGAGCTAGACTGACCATTAGCAGTCGCATGTATGCCGCAAGCTTCGTCGTATTGCAGCGTTGCTCGAGACATGTCATTCTTGGAATGGACGTCTTGAGCCTGCACAGTGCGGTCATCACCTTGACAACAAAGTCGATAACAATATCCGCAGAAAAAGCACTTCCTCCACCCACGTCGTTAGAAAGGCGTACCTTGAATGTGCTGAAAGACTCCAGCATCAGCATTTCAGTCGGCACTCAAAAATCAACAAACATACAAGGCGTCGTTGAAGGCAACCGGCGCCTGTTGCTCAACCACGAAGTTTCCGTTGCTAGAGTAATAACCGAGCCGCGAGGAGAGAACGCAGGAGTGATGCTCACGAACTTCAGCAACGAGTAGAAGAACGTGAGCAAAGGCATACGGTTGCTTACTTCGAAGGGATACTGGAAGCCAGCAACGCTGTCGCCCACTAGGATTTCGCCGAATCTATTTTAATGACTGAAACCCTTAAACCAACTTTCGACGGTAATCCGAGCCTTCCGACGCATAAGTAGGAACAGCTCAAGAACCTGCTCCTGAAATACAAGAACTGCAATTCGTCGTCATTGAGAAGTCGACAGACACCTGTCGCGAAACATCGAATCGTAATAGAAGAAAATGCCAGGCCACTCCGTCAGAGTCCGTGCAGAGTTTCGATGCGAGAACGTGAGCCCATATTGAAAGAAATCGACGAAATGCTCTGCGACGACATTATGTAGCCTTCAAAAAGTCTATGGGCGTCACCAGTGGTATTAGTGAAAAAAAAAGGATGGAACACTACGCTTCTGCGTTGACTATCGCCGACTCCACAAGATAACGAAGGACGTATACACTCTCCACCGAATAGACGACGCCCTTGCTTGAATCCACAACGCCTAATACTTTTCATCGATGGACGTCAAAACAGGCTATTCGCAGATCGAAGTAGACGAGAGAGACCGAGAAAAGACTGCGTTTATAACAACAGACGGCCTTTTCGAGTTCAAACTTGGTCATGCCCTTCGGTTTTTGCTTGGCACCTGCGACTTTTCAACGCGTTATGGGCACAGTGCTGGCAGGATTGAAGTGGCAGACTTGTCTAATTTACTTGGACGACGTCGTCGTGTTTTTCTCAAGCTTCGACAAGCATCTTCGGTGCCTCAAAGCTGTACTTAAAGCTGTAAAGTCTTCAGTACTCACCCTAAAGCCAGAAAAGTGCCGCTTCGCGTACGAGGAACTCTTGTTCTTGGACGACGTGATAAGCAAGTGCGGAGTCGGACCTGATTTGCAGAAGACAGCCGCCATCGCTGCATTTCTGCCGCCCGCTGACAAAAAGACCATGCGTCAATTTCTCGGCCTGTGCGCCTATTACAGGCACTTCGTAAAAAACTTTGCAAGCATCGCCGAGCCACTCTTAACCTCACGACGACTGACGTTAAGTTCAAGTGGAAAACTGCCCAGGAGGAAGCATTTGCGGAACTCAAACGACGCTTACAGATGCCTCCGTTACTTGCGCATTTCGACGAAAACACCGAAACATAAGTGCAAACTGGCACAAGGGGCCTAGGACTCAGCGCCATCCTTGGGCAGAAAAGTAACAGACTGAAAAGGGTTATTAGTTGCGCTAGCCGGTCACCATCGAAAGCAGAAAGCAATTATTCCACGACAGAAAAGGAGTACCTTGCCATCATCTCGGTGACGTCAAAGTTTCGTCCTTACCTCCACGACAGGCCCTTCAAAGCTGTGAGCGACAACCATGCCTTGTGTTGGCTAGCCAACTTCAAGCACCCTTCAGGTCGCCTCGCCCGATGGTACCGGAGACTACAAGAATACAACACTACCATCATCTACAAGTCCGGCAGAAAACACTCCGACGCCAACTGCCTGTCGCGAGCCCCCATAGACCCACCCCCGCCCGAAGACCTGAATGACGACTCCTTCTTGGGAACGATAACAGCTGACGACTTCGCTGAACGCCAGCGGGCTGACCCGAAACTTAGGAGGCTAATCGAATACCTCGAGGGCAGGACCTTCCTTGTTCCGGACACTTAGGTCGTTTTCGCTCCAAAACGGCCTTCTCCAAAATAACTTCTCGCCACTCCGAGCCAAGTACCTTCTTGTGGTGCCTTCAGCTCTGCGACCAGAACTCATCCAGGCCCTGCACGACAATCAAGCTGCAGGACATTTTGGTGTTCCTGCACGATCGCGAGGATACAAGAAAGGTACTACTGGCCGCGCCTTACCGCCGATGTCACTCATTACGCGAGGACATGGCGAGACTGTCAGCGACGACAGACACTGCCAACAAGGCCAGCAGGCTTTCTTCAGCAGATCAAAGCACCTCGCTGACCGTTCCAACAAATCGGGATGGAACTACTGGGGCTGTTTGTAAGGTCCACATCGAGCAACAAATAGATCGTTGTAGCTGCTCTCACCCACTTCGCCGAAACAAAGGCCCTTTCCAAAGGTAGCGCCAAAGAGGTAGCCGAGTTCTTCGTTGAGAACTTCGTCCTTTGCCATGGTGCCTCGGAGGTTGTCAGGAAAAAAGTGTGTGTACGAGGGATAATTATTAAGCTTTTCATACAAGAAAATTGCACTTTTGCAGTTCAAGTTAAAAAGACCTTGAGAACAAAGATAAAAACATGAGCAAATCTAATAGGGAGTCATGTGACCACTTACAGCAACGACTGCAGCTATTCTCGACGGTAACGAGTCGTAAAGTGATCGAACATATTCCCGATCGGCTTTCAGCCTTTCCCACTCGTTGCTGACTTGCGCCCACAACTGGTCCGAAGTCGCGGAATAAAGGGGCTTCCTTGCCAAAGAAGCTCTCAGACGGCCCCACACGTTTTCTATCACATTCAGGTCCGCTCCTTTCGGAGGCCATTCCAGTAGCTGCATGTGCTGCTCCGCCTGGAACTCCTTGACAGCCCGCGCCGTGTGTAACGGTGACCGGTCCTGTTGGAACAGGTAATCACCGTCTGGGAATAAACTGCTCGCATATGGCAACAGCACATTGTTCAAAATGTTGCAGTACTGTTCCGACGATAAATGTCCACGTATACGTTGCAGGGGCCCTAAACCGTATCTTGAAACAGCACCCCACACGTTCACACTTGATCTCCCACTGGCAGAAACACCTTGCACGTTGTCTGGGTCGTTCCTGCGTAGCATTTTGACGTTAACTAAAACAGTTGCTTTTCAAAGCAGGAAGTTTGCCTCACCGTGTGCCTGGTAGTCTCTAAACACGCAATCTTTGGTCTTGTCGCGTCGAAAACGTCCACTTATTCGAAAAGATGACGCGACCCCGCTCTTCTGATGTCCATGCTTCGTGTAACTCAGCGAACTGCCGTCGTGCGTCCTTGTGTGCCGCCTTAGTAGTGGCTTCTGCACTGCGACGCGACTGCGAAAGCCTGCAGTACGCAGGCGATGTCGAACAGTGGTGTCCGAAACGTCCAAATCCCAGTCCTCGCGTATTGCTGGGGCTTGCAAGAAAGGGTTACGAACAGCAGCTGCAACTATGAAGGAGTCTTCATCGTCTGTGGTAGTTTTAGGGCGGGGCGCGCGCGGTGGATCCTGAATGCGACCTTCTGTAACTCGTTGCATGTGGTCAAGAACGAGCACTTTCGGAAACATTTTCATCTTTCCAAAACGTGTGTGCATTGGTTAAGCAACGAGCTTGCCGACCGCCAACGTTGCCCTAGTCCCTTACGGTAGAGCAGCAAGCACTCGGTGCACTCCGCGTTTACGCTCCAGGGAGCTTCCGAGAAAGTATTAGTGCCGAATCGTACATCGGGCGCCAACAGACTACCGTGAGCCACTGCATTAAGAATGTGTCCATTGCGCTTGTCCACACAGCTGTGCGGAAGCGGTGGCTCGCTTTTCCCCAAACAGCCTCTGAGTGCGCGTTCGTCAAGGAGCATTTCCTCCGCCACGGCAGCATCACGGGCGTCGTTGGATGTGTCGAAGGGATGTACAGAGCCGCCCACTTCTACCCTGAACATCGCACCGTGCAGCTGGTGCTCTGCGGAGCGCCTGAGCCGGGTGCTTCGGAAACTAGCGCTCAAGCGCAATGACAGCTGTAGGCAGGGCCTTCGCCGCGTCGTCTGCAAGAGCATGGCCCCTCATCCGAATATCACCTGCTTTGCGGTGAAGCAAGCATCACTTTTGTTATGTACGCACGCAAACTGAGAAGCCAGCGCGGTTCTCGAAAAGCGAAGCGACTGTGCCTTTTCTGCAAGCAATCGTACGAGTAATAAATCACGCCCCATACAAGAACGAAGCTCTCAAGCCACGTCTCCACTGCCACAACTAACTGATTCGGCGGAACAGAAAGAATGTTTCCACAGCTCGCACGGCGTTTTTGATCAAACCATAGATGGGTGCTGCAAAAAGTGCAATAAAACTATAACTAGGTGTATTACGCCAGGTATAAGATGTGAACGCTGTAGCGATACATCGGTGCAATGCACTGTTATCCAAAAGAACTCATAGAAGTAGGCAAGTGGACACGGCTGTACCACCGTGACAATGTCGCCGACTTTCCCGTTCCTTGCGCAGGCTCTAGCTGGGTGCTTTTGGATCGGCGCTGCTGAAACTTTCACGGCAAATGGACGCTGCCAGTCTGCATCGCCTTCGCTTCTGCCGAACGACGTCCTAGGCGCAATCTTAGATGACAATCTTCTGCGGCGGCTGCCACACGTGGAGTATGGCTACAGCGCATCTTCTTCACGCACCGTGACGTCACCAGCACATCCCGGACCCGCTGGCTTTCATGCTTTAAAAGGTACGCTCGCTTCTGCAAGCATCAGTGGACACGGCGGCACCGCCGTGGCAATGTCACCGGCTTTCCCGTTCCTTGTGCAGGTTGGTGATCGAAAATACTGTTTTCGTTGTGATTACCTGTGCTTAGTGGTGTTGCCGTGTCCACATACTCTTCTTTGTTGTTTATATGAATGTATTGCCGTTGCCAGCTTGCTAGTGTCACGTTCGGGTGATGTTGAAGAAAATCTTGCGCCTATCACTGAAGAAAAGCTTAACGAAATAATTAAGACATAAAAGGCGGTCCTGCAGAAAGTAACCAAAATAGAAAAAACCAAGCATGTTTTGAGGCTCGGGTAGAGGGCAGGCTTTCGAAAATAGAGGAAAAGCTAGAAATTCTGGGCGAAGCCCCACTCAGGCTTGCTAGCCTTGAGAAGTTTGCCAGTGAAGCCGAAACCTCAATAGCAACTGTTAGTCAAAAAGTTGATGAGTTTGTTACCAAGTCGTGCACCGACAGGAATGCCCTCCTCAAGCGACTTGACGATCTCGAAAACCGCTCTCGGCGGAATAACCTTATTATCAGAGGGATAAAAGAAGACATGAATGAAACTGAAGATGTTTTACGTGAGAAGTTTAACGTCGACGTTTTTGATAAATTGCTAAACCTTAAAATTAAATCAATTGAACTAATTCATCGCTTAGGAGCAAAACAGGGGGGGGGGGCAAAGATAGGCCCATTATCTTGAGAGTTTCAGATTTCAGAGATCAGACTAGTATCCGACAAAACTGCTTTAAACTGCGTGGTAAGGAGTTCAGCATAAACGAAGATTTTTCTAAACGAGTTGTTGAGACACGCAGAAGGCTGTGGGAGTCTAGTGCTGAGGAGAGAAAAACGGGGGCCAAGGTTAAGCTTATTTTTGACAAAATGGAAATAAATGATGTGGTGTACGGTTGGAACGGGGATACTAACATAAAGTACATAAGTAAGGTACCTCCCGAAACAACTGACAGGCGTCGTGATGGTGACTGACGGTGTCAGAGCAGTTTTAACCGGTTAAAATTAATAAATAATAGTGTCAGAAGTATTATGAATAAAATGGCGGATCTTCAGGCTGTGGTACTAGAACACGATCCCGACTTTTTAGTAATAACCAAGACTTGGTTGAATAAAGATGTACTGGATGCCGAGGTTACTCCTCCCGGATACAAAATCGTGAGAAGAGACCGTGAAACAAAATGAGGAGGTGTGGCCATTTTAATTAAAGATAGTATAATAGTGTTCTTCCGCATGCTATTGATGTCGAAGCTCTTTGGATTAAAACCACGCTCAGTAATTGCTCGGTATACATTGGTGCTATGTATAGACCTCTGAACTCTCCAGTGAATGCACTTGATAACTTAAGAAACTTTGTGGATTCCCGTCTGAAGCATGATGATAATATTATCCTTATAGGAGACTTTAATCTCCCTGGAATGAATTAGTCGACGCTCACTTCAGAGGGAAGTGAAGTCATTAAAGGTGATCAGCTGCTAGAGCTCGCTTTCTGCTACGATCTGACTCAGGTCGTCTCATCTTGTACGCGTGTGGGTCCTACCGCTTCTTCGGTGCTTGATTTGATGTTCTTATCTGAATCACCGCTCCCGTTTCTTGGTATGTGTGAAATAGAGGACGGTGTTTCTGATCATAAAATCATTTTATTGTCTTTAGATCTGTATGTCATTGTCATGCACAATGATGGAAAACTTATGATCCCAAATTTTAGTGCCGCAAACGACTTAGCCATGATAGAACATCTGGAGCAGTCATATTATTCATTTCTGAAAATGTATTGAACATCTCGTTCAACAGAAGAACTGTGGTGGTTTTTTCATTCTACGATAATGTTTTGCACCCAAAATTCATTCTCAAACGTCGTAAAAATGTGAGAAAACGAAACCCTTGGATTACGCGCGATATATTACACGATAAAAGAAAGCTTAAACGCAAGCGAAAGGCGTGCTCTGTCAATCCAAGCACTGAAAAAAGAAAGAACGTCCAGGTTTTAAGTAAAAGCTTCCGGCAAAGTGTGAAGACCTCTAAAAATAGGTTTTATAACTCAACGTTGAAACAACATCTGAAAGAATCCCCAGACAAATTTTGGAGGTACGTGAATCCTTCGACCAGGCCGAGTAGTATGCCTAATCATAGAAGTAGCAAGGATCAGGCAGAGGCGTTTAATTCCTTCTTCTCGTCAGTTTTTACAGTCGTTCATGGTACTGTACCCAACATCAGCGATTCCTTAAGATATGATTCCTATCCAGGATATAAGCATCACTGAAGAGGGCGTTCTAAACCTCTAGCTTCATATAAATACCAAAAAAGCCCTGGTCCTGACAATATTCCCAATGAATTTCTTTATAGATATGCCGAATGGTCATCGAAATTTTTAACATTAATTTTTCAATCATCTGTTAGTAGTAGCTCTTTTCCCAGTGCTTGGAAACGTGCAAAATCGTGCCCATACACAAAGGGGGTTCCGCATCACACGCTAGCAACTACCGACCTATATCACTTACAAGCACCTGTTCAAAAATAATAGAGCACATTGTATCAAAGCACTTGCTAGCCTATCTCAATGAACATAATTTAATTGTTTCCTGTGCGCATGGTTTTAGGAAATGGTTATCCACCGTTAGTCAGCTTATTGAGCTTGTACACGACTTATCTAGCACAGTTAATACCTGTGGTCAAACTGACATAATATTTTTAGACTTTGCAAAAGCTTTCGATAAGGTGTCGCACAACAAGCTCTTACTTAAAATCGATAGTACCTTTAAAAATTCTGCCCTCACACGGTGGTTGGTTCCTATCTTGCACGCCGAGACACTATGTCCAGCTAGAGCACCACCAACATCGTTTATCGCCTGTGGTATCTGGGGTGCCCCAGAGTAGTGTCTTGGGACCCCTCTTGTTCCTGGTGTTTATAAACGATCTGCCAAAAAATATTACTACCCAAATAAGAATGTTTGCTGACGATCGCATACTATACAAAAATGTACAGTCACCGAGCGACCAGGCCGAACTTAATCTTAACTTAGAGAGAATTAAAAACTGGTGCAATCAGTGGCAAATGCAGCTTAACTCATCAAAAACAGCATGCTATGTCCATTTCTAGAAAAAAGAACATTCTCAGTTACCCGTACAGTATTAACAGTCACGAACTTGCTCAGGCTAAGCAATATAAATACCTAGGCCTCATATTTACACCCAACTTGCGTTGGAATCTTCTCGTTGAGGAACTTTGTTCCAGAGCTAACAAGGTGTTATGGGGCCTGAGGCGTAACCTTCACTGTGCCTCTTCCAAAGTTAAAACTTTAGCTTATAAAACTTTGCTAAGACCCATAATCGAATATGCTAAAGTAGTGTGGGATCCCTATAGCCAAAGTAACTGTTTGAAACTTGACAAAATTCAGCGACTTAGTTCTAGGTTTATATTTAATAAATACTGTCATTTCCATTCACCTACTGAATTATGCAAACTTGAAGCACTCCTACCTCTACAAAAACGCACTCCATATGAAAGGCTGAAATTCCTTTTCATAATTGTTCATAATCAAGTTAAAATAAGCTACGACAGGTACCTTGAAATCAATACACAAGAAACGTCAAGACACAGACACAGTATCTACATACCGCCCCCAAAAGTTCATAATGACTGTTTCAGGTACAGCTTCTTCCCCAGGGCGATTCAGCAGTGGAATTTGTTACCAGATTCGGTTGTGAAAATCAAATCGCTTACTGACTTTTTAGAAGCAATAAAACATATAGTGCACTCTGATACCATTCGCTAAGATTGTGAATATGTGTGAATTACGTGCTTTGTAACTAGGCTATATATATTTATGTGTTTTATATGCGCAAAATATGCTGTGTATTTCGGCAGTGATGTTCTCTTTTCTTATTTTTCACTAACTTCTCTGTAACCTATATGCTTAGCCATTATGATATATTTGTTGTGTGTGCTCTGAAATGATTTGTTCCAGTAGTGAAGGTTCTTTTTCTTATGTTTCTCTTATGCACATTTATGTTTTATATGAGTCAACTCCTCTCCTGTAATAGCCCGCAAAGGGCTGACAGTATCAATTAATGAAATGAAATGAAATTACCGTGATGTAGTCTCATGTGGTCAAGAAATGAAAAAAAAAGTTTTGTTCAAGCTCATCTGGAAATAAAGTTTTGGGACACCTACAAATGCATTTCAGTTAGCTCAACTGTTGGACAATTATATTACAGTAATTCAAAGAGGGTGGCAACACTATAAGCCTCGATCGCCATCCTCACCCTATTCGAAAGATTGATTGATATGTGCGGTTTAACGTCCCAAAACCAACGTATGATTATGAGACGCCATAGTGGAGGGCTCCAGAAATTTCGACCACCTGGGGTTCTTCAACGTGCACCCAAATCTGAGCACACGGGCCTACATTTCCGCCTCCATCGGAAATGCAGCCGCCGCAGCAGGGATTCGGACCCGCGACCTGCGGCTCAGAAGCGAAGTACCTTAGCCAACCCTATTCAGAAGAGACACATACAAGGCGTCGCATGACTGATCGTTCACCCTGGCTTCCTCCCAGCAGTCTTGTACTGCTCACCACAGGTTGTTCAAAGACAACCCATGCAGGCTGCGGGAGAACAACGCTGCCTTGATGTTTCCTCATATGTTCTCAATGATGTTCATGACTGGGGATTGTGGTGGTCATTCCAGCACGGCAACTCCACGCTCTCGCAGGAAAGAGGAAGTCAGCTTGGACGTGAGTACTGACTGGGGAGTGGTCTTCTTAAAAGATGAACTTCTATCTGGAAACATTTCCCCCAAAAGGAATGGCAACGCCGCATCATCTAGGTTGGAGCAGTAGCTCTCAAATATGGAACCGCCATGCACCCTGAAGAGGACTCAGGTCATCCTTTGTGATTGCCCCTAGACATTCACAAAACTTCGCCACTCGATATATGTATCACGGCATATATCTGCACGAAACGAACAAGTATAGTTCATCAACGAACAAAGATGACTTTACGATGCTGTAACATTTAAACGTGGAAATTAGTTGCGCGACAAGGTACTGACCAAGCCATTTTTAGGCTTTTTTTTTGTCGTTGCTTTGGTGACTAGGCGCTGGGTCCATACACTCGTGGTAGCTACTCATATTTTTGATTTTGTCATGCTCCTAATGTAAGAGACTCCGAGGGCCAAATGAGGTTCCCATAAAATTACAGACGGCGAGCTTCAGCTGACTAGTCCCGAGATGCCATAGCCACCGACCACCGGCCTGCGGGTCGTCTACAGAGGTTTTCGGGCGTGCTTCCCGAAATTTGAGTCACACGTGCATCAACTTCAAAATTGAAAGTCGCCTTTACGGGTTGCCTCATGAGTAGAAATAAAGTTACGAAGAACTTCCAATAAAAACTTGCTTCATATACATACTTTTCAACACGCGCACCAAAACAAGGCATTTCGTTAAGTTTTATTGAAAACATTGTTGATTGTTCTAGATCACAACAAAAGCTACTGTAGCAGTTCTCGGTGTGTAATAAACTTTAATGAGTGGATATCTAACTTTCCCCTTAGATATCCTTCGCGCCTTTCATTATTAAACAAAAGAAGACTTAGGCAATACTTAGCTGCTAGCTTGCAATAAACAAAGCATTACCACAACACAGTATTATCAGAGGTAAGTAGCGCTGCTAAAAGCAGCGGCTGAAATTCACACAAAGACGACTGCTTCTTGAAAGCTTTTAAGCTTGAAGAAGCAGTTGTACTTGTGTGAATTTCACTGCTGCACTGCCTAACATACCACCTGTTCATGGGGTGCCACACTCGTATACTCCTATCCCACCGAATCCTGAACGTGCACTGGTCCGTGAATACCATGCGTTTCCAGTGGGATGCAGACCAGTGGGCGTCATCTTCAGCAAACTGAAGCTGCTTTGCTTTGTTCTCAGATCGCATGAGCGGCTTCCTGGCAGCCGTTCGGCTTTTAAGTCCTGCTTCGCAGAGGCGGCGCTTCACGGTTGTAGCCGAAATGTGGTTGAGGCCATGCTCAACCTGTACTTCTCGGACTGTACTTTTCGGCTGTTCTGCTAGGGCTACCACAATTTGCAGATCTTTGTCCTTTATGGTCACCCCGCAACGAGGCTGCCGAGGGGCGTCTCCAATGCGTCCTCCATTCCTGTGCCTTTTAATATAGTTGACAGTTGAAGGAGGGCGGTTTCTCATCGCAGATATAGCACGTGGAGAATATTCTTGCAGGCACAAACCTGAGATGCGCCGTCTATTGTCTTTCAGCACTTTCGGTATGACCCTTCAATTAGGAGGCAATACTAGAATGAAGTACTACAGAACATATGCAGTCCTTTTATCACGCAGCGATAAAAAAGAAAAGTTTGACAGTGCTACGTATTGAATGGTCACCACAAATTACTGTACCTTTAATGATCTAGTTGACAGTTGAAGGAGGGCGGTCTCTCATCGCAGATATAGCACGTGGAGAATATTCTCGCAAGCACAAACTTACGATGCGTCGTCTATCGTATTCCAGCACTTTCGGTATGACCCTTCAATTAGCAGGCAATACTAGAATGAAGTACTACAGAACATATGCAGTCCTTTTATCACGCAGCGATAAAAAAGAAAAGTTTGACAGTGCTACGTATTGAATGGTCACCACAAATTACTGTACCTTTAATGATCTAGTTGACAGTTGAAGGAGGGCGGTCTCTCATCGCAGATATAGCACGTGGAGAATATTCTCGCAAGCACAAACTTACGATGCGTCGTCTATCGTCTTCCAGCACTTTCGGTATGACCCTTCAATTAGCAGGCAATACTAGAATAAAGTACTACCGAACATATGCAGTCCTTTTATCACGCAGCGATAAAACAGAAAAGTTTGACGGCGCTACGAATTGAATGGTCATTGCAAATTACCACAGTAAGCTAACGTTGCGGGCCAAGAAAGATGTGAAGCGATAAGCGGGCCTTGTTTCACCCAGAGACAAAAGTTACAAAGCTTCATTCTGCAACTGCTCGCAGAATGAAGATTTGTCATCGGCACTTGTTTGGTGCACTGATTACCCCGTACTACTCCCACGGAAAGTTTGATTAGAACGTTGCTTAATTTGTCTGCCTGAGTGACACGAAGAAACTCGGCTGCAGGTAAGCAGTGATTAAGGGTGGAATATCGGCAAGTTAAATTCTGCACCACATGAGACAAGCGTTATTGGTAACACACAAATGTTATATGAGTTCTATAAGATTAACGTGCTAGTCGCTATGTTTTTTTTACAGGTTAGTAAGTAACTTATCGACATTTTCAAACATTGCGAGCTGGTACGTCAGGCCTTACATGATATATTCATCACCAATTTCGCGGCGTTCAAGTTTGCGCTGATCAAAAGCAGTCGTGTGAGCAGTGAGATATAAATTCTTTTACACTGAATTGCTTAGTTGTGACAGCGCCAGCGCAGCTTGAAACTTTTGCTGACGTATGGGCCGGGGTTTATTACTTGTATGATCGCTTGCAAAAAGCCACAGTGTCTGTGCTTCTCGAGAACCACAACAACGTCTCAATTTGCGTGCGCACATAAGAGTGATTCTTGCTTCACCGCAAAGCAGCCGCGATTCAGTCGAGCCCCCACGCTCTAGCAGACGACGCGGCGAAGGTTCCGCCTAAAACTGCGCTTGCGCGCCAGTTTCCGAAGCACCCGGCAGAGGCGCTCCGCGGAGCGCCGGACTAAAACCCTTTGATCTTGGGAAAGTACCGCCATCCGGTGTACTTGCCGCCGCGCTTGACCTCCTCCATCTCTTCTCGCCCCCTTCACGTCCTCCCGGTCTCCGACACTTTTTCTGCACGATGATTGGTCTCCTTCGCGAATGCCCTTGGTAAAGCGTGGATCTCGCGCTTTGCTTGTGTTTTTCTTTTTCGCTCGCGCCATTTTTCGCCGACGCTCCACGTAACAAATGTACTGCGTGCTTTGTTTTCTGTGCCTTGTGCGGACGCTAAGCCGTGCTGGTGCGCCTATGACTGCCACAACCACATTGAAAATGTTTGCGCACTTTTATGATGCCCCAAGCTAAACGCGATGGCTTGCGCAAGCAGCAGTGGCTGCGCAACATCGGCCTTTGTTCCGACAATGAACAGTGTAATTCGCAAGATAAGGCGCCTTTTTTATTGCTCGTATCAACGCATCACCTAATGCTGGATTTGAAATATTGTTTCGGCCTGTTCATCAATATACGTATTTTTTAGGGGCAAAGATCCTTACGCCATGGGTCGTATGTTCCGTGTCGTCGTAGTACCCAGTTGCATTTCATTGGTTGTCAATAAAACTGGTGTCACATCATATGCATTGAGTGAATGATAATGAGTGGGACGAAGCGTCTGTCAGTCCATGGCTGTTTCCGTGCGTCTATCTGTGCATCCGTCCATCCGCATGCTTCGCCCCACTCGTCATCAATCATCTCGTGGATATGCTGTGATTTTTATCTTGGCTATTCATGCGTTACTTAAAAGTGCAGTTGTGATCAATATGCTAAATTCTTTTGTTAGAAACAAGAAGGAAGTTGAATCCTATAACGTTTTCATACAAAATTATGTCAGGAAAGTCGCCTTAAATGTACCTTGCTGCGTTCAGCCAGCCACTGCTAGGAATACGCACCGTAAACATGATCGATCCTTGGCCCCCATATTTGCACAAGCTAATGCTTACAAATACAGTTATTTTCCCAAAACAGTGGATGAGTGCAATTCACTGCCTCGTCAAATTTTTTTCGGCTTAAACTTTTGCTACGTCGCTGCAACGTTATCTACTTGGTGATTAGAGGGTTCAATTGTGTTCGTTTCACGCAGTCATTGCAATATCTGACGCTGTAAGATACTGGTGCACAAGCACGAAACAAATCCGAACACAGACGGACACACTAAAGTGGAACTACATCAGATGCAAACGTACAACATGTTATCATGCGGCAGAAAAACATCTGTATCGTGGAACGCCCCATAAAAACTTTTATTTAGCGCGCCCCACTTAAATGACCATTGCAAGAAGCTAATCCTTTTATAAACGGCTGCCTCAGTGTTCCTAATTTTATTATCACCATTTAAAAAAGTCTCCGCTATACTGTAATTAGTACACTCAACTACTGTGGAGCGCAAGCTGTTGCAAGTAAACCGCCTTCATGGAATTCTGCGGCACGCCCGCGGGAGCGTCAGCGAAAAATGGCGCCGCGCGCCACGCGTACGGCAAGTGGGTGAGGAGAATCGAGGAGGCACCGCGCATGTGAAGGAGAGTGTCATTACTATGCTAAAATAAAAGGGTTTTCCGCCGGCCGTACGGCACAGCGTTTAGGGTAGAAGTGGATGACTGTGTACATACATTAGCATAAAGGCCCCTTCAAACTACTTCACCAGGAAAGCGCACTACGCCCTGAGCACAATGGTTGTAAGTACAGTTTTATCTCGTTTGTCGTGAACAGCGTAATCATCTGACTAGTCTGATGCCTTGTGTGACATAAACACTGGTACGTCGAAACTCTGGGTACTTGAGAACAAAACTCGTGCGTGTACATTTAACGAGAGAACCTGCTACAATCTGCACCGTAGCAATACATAGCGCTACGCGAACATTTGTAGGTTGCATACTTTAGTGTTTTGCGTTCATGCTTTCTTGTAGCTTTTCGTGTGGATATTGTAAATGCGCTGTAGATTTGAGAGGTGATTGACATGCATAAAATTAATCCTTTTTTCTGAGGGGGGGTGACTAAACTTGAAAACAACGAGGGGGACCTAATGTAAGTACCTGCAAGGTTCACGAACACGGGCATTGGTGCCACAATTGCAGATTATTAGGTGCCCTAACTTCAAAAAATAATGCTAAAATATTTGGAGTAGGGCCATACTATACATAAAGCGTTCGACAGTTGCAAGGCAGTGCATGTTGCAGTAACCATATATAATTGTTTACTGTGTAGGCATTTGTTTCAGCAATGTCGGATTCGGCAGGTTCACATGAATTCATAGCATGAATACCGTTGACGTTTGAACGACTTCAAATAGTATTTTAGGTAACAGTAATTGATGTTGTCATGCCATGCAATAAAATTCAATGATGACTTCACATACAGTTGCACACCACTCGTTACGTTGCAAATTCTTGGTAGCTTGCGGCTGGCTCTTACAAAAATGCGCACATGTTCACGCATTCTAATAAGCCTACTGCAGAATTGCTGGTTTTCTTTTAGCTAATTCTTGCAGTGGTGTGACCAAAAACAATGATTTGCGCTAACACTACCCAGTGCTTTTGTGCTCTACTATGCAAGATGGCTAGTAAATGTCATGCAATAAATACACTCCTGCATGTGCGCAGCCACACCACCTATTCAATACATGCATCATGATGGATAAATTTAACGCAAATGCCTCATTGCAAGTTTGCGATGCTGACTGACCACCGCACTTCGGACATCGACGCGCGCTTTCCTAATTCCTAACAGGGTGATGACGCCCACATGTGGGGGAAATCAGCTTTGACGAGTCACTTCGAGCTTGGGCGTCTAATAGATGACGGGGATGGCATGCTGAGTAAGCATCACTTGAAAAGTCTTGCGGTCGGTGTAACATTCAAACACTGTAGCATTTTAACAATAATATCGGGGTCTTGATGAATTTTTTTCTTGTCACTGTTGGTATGTCAAGTAACTAAGCAAAAATAAATGTTTGAAGAGCTATGACGTCAATCATATAGTGATTATTGAGGCATTTGTCTACTCGGTTATCAGCGTACAAGTAAAGTGTCAGTAATGGAAAATTCCACATTATTTGCCATACTTCTTTTTCTGGAGTATACGCTGGACTGTTGGAAGAAAACAGCACACCTATGTAATACTTTTGTGGTTTGAGCGTTAAGAAACTTGATTATTTCATTAAGCATGTGCTTCACTAATTGTCACATCTCTGTTCATTCGTGTTGTTGACGTACATTGCTAATATTTAGGCATGGATTTCAGTCTATTGATTGAGACAATTGCTGGCGAAGCGTGAGTACTCAAACATTATGAACAAATCTTTTCAAACGTGCCATTGCGCAGCATTAAAAAAATTACACAGAGAAGGAGACATGGGACAGGCACTGAATGAAAACTGAAACTTATTAGAAAGGGAAATCTCGTCGGATAGTTGGCAATACCATGACAATATTGAGAACCAAAGATATGCCCTCATGTGGACATTTCATCAAAAAAAAATTGAACAGTTTTACTTTCCTAGAAAAACGAACTTTAAGTGGCTATCCCTGCATTAAACATCACAGATAATTGAATACGGAAGGATATCTTGCTCGTTTTTCCGCAAAGTATAAGTGCTAATCCACGAACAATTGCACCGAGAGGTGGCTAACACACGTGTCAACCTTCTTTTGTTAAATACGAAGCATTTCTAAGCGACCTTCGGTGAGTTTGAGATCATCTATCTATCCATCTATCTATCTATCTATCATCTATCTATCTGTCTATTATCTATCTATCTATCTATCAATCTATCTATTTATCTGTCATCTATCTATCATCTATCTATCCGCCTACGACTTTCAGCTCTCCTGACCATTTCAATAATGGTATCGATACCAAACTTGGTCTGGCATAACATGACAGCGCGAAGAACATATTTGACAAGTCAGAACATGAAAATTGTGACATGTATGTCACGAATTTTATGATTTATATTTCATGGTCCTGTGGCTCTTGCGCAAGTTTCGTTGACAGGGCATGTTGCAAAACTTGTATGGTATGGCATGTTGCATGCTGAACACAAGCGACAGACCCTGACATGAAAATCATGACATTAGTGTCATGCAACAATAAGACTGCATGCCACACTGACGATGCGCTCGCGGCCGTTTCGCTAGCTTCACATATGCCAAATTTGGTTTTACGTGACGGCAATTTAAGACGAAGGGATGTGACTGGTGCAAACATGATAATCATGAGATGCATGTCATGTGCGAACATGACTACATGCCATGCTCATGATGTGCTGGCGGCCGTTTCGCTGGCTTCTTATCCGAAATTTGGTATTACGGGACAGAAATAAATGACGAAGGCATGATACTGATGCGAACTGGATAAACATGAGATGCGTTTCATGTAACAACATGACTACATGCTACGCTCATGATGCGCTCGTGGCTGTTTCACTAGCTTCGCATGTACCAAACTCGGTATTACGAGAACGGACGACATAGGTCTACACATCCAAACATAAAAATCACGACATGCGTGTCATGTAACAACATGTCCACATGCCACACCAAATGATGCGCTCGCGGCCGTTTCGCTAGCTTCCCATATGACAAATTTGGTATTACGTGACGCCAATGGATGACGAAGGCTGATTATTATGACTGGTGCAGCCATAATAATCATGAGATGCGTGTTTTGTCAGAATATGACTGCATGCCTTAGTTAAGGCACCAATGCATTTCAACGTGACGCGGTGCACGTGATCGCCGGCGTTCACTTCGTCGCGTCACGCCAGCGTTGCCATGCCAGGCGCTGGTCCCGCTATATACTCGCAGGCGCGCTGCGTTGCTTTGACGCATGCGCTTTTCAGCGCGTCTGGCGTCCCTTTCTCACGAAAAGAGGCAGGCGGAGTGTTTGGGTAACGCATCGGCGCGAAATAAATGCAGTATGTCGCATTTCGTGGCGGTTGCCGTAGGGCCACGCCGACGGATGCTGGTCGCGCATGGCGTTGGGCTATAGAGTACTCGCGTTTTGTTAATGTAGGGTCACTGTGCCCCGCGTGTACGCGCGTCAAGGCTACATTGGAGTATATTGGGCCCTCTATGACGCACTCGCGGCCGTTTTGCAAGCTCCACATATACAAAATTTGGCATTACGTGACGTCAATAGATGACAAAATATGTGACTGGTGTAAACATGATAATACTGACACACGTGTCATGTAATAACCTGACAACATGCCACGTTCATAGCGTGCTCATGGCCGTTTCGCTATCTCCACATATAATAAATTTGGTATCACGTAACGTTAATAGAAGACGAAGATTAATGACTCATCCAAACATGATAATCATGACACTGAAGTTATGTATGGCATCCATTTATCTCAACCTCGTAACGTTGTGCTGATTTTAAAGTGACATATCAACATTTCTCATTCGTGCTTCGCATATCATCGATTCCCACTAAACGTGTGATCTGCCAATTTTTCCTTGCAGCTTCTACCAGTTAAAATTTCTTTATTTTGTTTCTTTCGTACTTGCATAATCACATCAAGACGTATTTTTGGCTGTTCTGGCGTAATTGCCAACTATGAAAAACAATTACCTCTCAATAACGTTGAGTTTTCAATAAGCATGTGTTCCTTGTCTGCTCTGTGCCATGTTTTTATGCACTTAGCCCTGCCATGAATGTCTGAGTGCCCCCCAAAACATACCACTTTACTTCAGTCAATGCTTCATTCTTAAAACATGTCATAGCTTCTGCTTTAGTGCTACATAGACAGCAATTCTTGCGCAGCTGTATGCAGTTGCCTCATTAATTTGTATGGTTTGTGTACTGTTCGAGTAACCCACAGAGATTACGCTCCCGTGTTAAAAAGCTCCTTTTGCAGAAACTACGGCGTTCGTGTACGTGTCGCCATCGTTGATTGTGAGCAAAAAATTATAATCTAGTACGTGACCAAAAACAGAAAACAATGAAATAAAATAGGACAAATTATAAAATATTCTGGAGCACAGTGGGGACCGAACCGGGGTTCTTGGGGTCTAAGTGGAGATTGAGCCCAGGTCATTTGCAGTGCAAGGGGACAGGGGATGTTTTACCACACGGCCATGCCTCTGCTTGTGGAAACAGTGGAAATAACTTCCTCTGCTTGGATATGCTGTGAAAGTAGCTTTCATGCTTCAAAAACACACGCGTCCTGTATAATGATTCGCAGTGCAACACGAAATATTGCAGAATTATGAGTGGTACAAGCGTTCATTGCCAACGGGTGTCCAAACATGTGATTTTCATAATGGCTTCGTGGTTGAAAGCCGGAACCCCACGACAAAAGGCACACACGCTACTGCGCCTAGTCCCTTGAAGCCTCGTAATGGGTACAATATTTTTGCAAACTTTTCAGAGATTGCGTGTACAAATTTGTGGCCTTGCACAGGAGACAGTTTTGTCTTATTTCCGACACATTAGGAGCGTCAGACACTTCATTGCATGCATGGCGAGTTCAGGTCATCTTGCATGAAATTTGAGTGCCTGCTTTGCTGCAGCGGAAAGGCTATAATGTTATGCGGTATAGTTTAGGAGTGCAATTCGAACCTTTGTATGTTTGTATGCTAACCTGTTTTACCTGTTTGCCTGAATGCAATCTTTTTGGAAGCAGTGCTACTGTTACAAAGTTCGTTTCGTACAAACATTTATTTGCATCTGTCTGGAGCCTCATTCACTACCACCAATTGTTTTACAACAAATAGATGTCAATGTAACATGTTTTCTATCACATTGTCCTCTGTACAGTCACTAACTCATAAATTGTGTGTAAGTGTACAATGGAGGGATTAACCCTTTTGGACTGGCAGTGTCACATGATACCTGCACAAGTTTCCCCCGGCACCTTTCCCCCGGCAACAAAAACTACTAATTCTTCAGTGGAATGCCTAATACATTTGCCCCGTGTCATTGACATCTAGATTGTATCATATATACGAAGGTGGGGGCCACAAAGAAAAAGCGTGGCCAAAGTGTAAGGTTTGGCTGAGGAGCGTATCCTGAGTCGGGTAAGCGCCACTTATGGAGGACTTCCGAAGCTGTTTTAATGATTAAGTCATTGAAAAGTCATTTAAAAATGCTACGTTCGGTCACAGTTAGTTTACTCAAGCGCTTGGTAGAAATAACGGAGCCATTTTTTCTATTTGAAAAGCACTAAGCCCGAAAAACCTAATTTGATGTCGCGGTACTTATTGTGTATATATTTCCACCACTGAACCACTTTTTATGGTATTCTGAAGCTATAATTATTAGAAAAACCCTAAAACAACCGTCTCTAACATAAATAAAGATATTCTTGGCTGAAAGGGCTAAAAATATCCTCAATTGAATTCTAGTTCTCGTCTAGAAGTAGCTTTTACTTCTGGTTTTGAGGTCAACTGACGCCCTCAGTTTTCATCGCAACTGACTGGCCCACAACTGAATTGCTAAAGCCATCTTCCTACCACTTTGGAATGTCATTGCACTCACATTATTTTTTTAAATAGCGAACTTCGGCGACTTTGATCGTATCTATGTATCTATCTATCTGTCTATCTATCGATATATCTATCTATCTATCTATCTATTTATCTATCTATCTATCTATCAACCTATCAATCTAAATATTTAGCCGCCTATGACTTTTAGCTCTCCTGGCCGTTTCGATAATGGTATTCATGCCAAACTTGGTATGACATAACATGAATGTATGAAGAACATATTTGACTACTCATAACATGAACATCATTACACGAATGTCATGATTCACATTCATGATTCTGAAGCACTTGCGGTGGTTTCGTTCACATGGCATGTTGCAAAACTGGTATGGTACGGCATGATTGCATGGTGAACACAAGCGACAGACCCTGACATGAAAACCAAGACATGCGTGTCATGTAACAACATGACTACATGCCACGCTCATGATGCGCTCGCAGCAGTTTTGCTATAGCGTCACATCTACCAAATTTGATAATACAGTACGTGAATGGAAGACCAAGGTATGTGACTGGTGCAAACATTATAATCATGAGATGCATGTCATGTAACAACATCACTACAAGCCACGCTCATGATGCTCTGGTGGCCGTTTCACTAGCTTCACTTATGCCAAGTTTGCTATTAGGTGATGTGAATAGATGACGCTGGTGCAAACATGATAAACATGAGATGCGTATCATGTAACAACATGACTATATGCCACACGATGTGCTCGCGGCCGTTTCGTTAGCTTCACATATGCCAAATTTGGTATAACGTGACGTCAATGGATGACGAAGGTATGTGACGAAGGTATGTGGATGACGAAGCCATCATTTGATTATGACAGACGCCGTAGTGGAGGGCTCCGGAAATTTCGACCACCTGGGGTTCTTTAACCTGCACCCAAATCTGAGCACACGGGCCTACAACATTTCCGCCTCCATCGGAAATGCAGCCGCCGCAGCCGGGATTCGAAACCGCGACCTGCGGGTCAGCAGCCGAGTACCTTAGCCACTAGACCGCCGCGGCGGGGTGAAAATAAAGAAACACTGCATTGCGATGAAGTCAACAAAGAGGATCGTTTGTAAGTTGAGACTTCTGCAGCATGTGTTTGTTGTGTACCTAGCAAGGCTGTTGCAATGTCCTAATGCTTGCTTAAATGCTGCTTTTCATGCGATGTCTTACTTCGTCAATGAAATGTTTTTAAATGCACGAGGTTCCAATGGCGACAATCCAAGAAGAAATTTTTGAAAATTCGTTTCAATGCTACTTGCATTGACACAGAAAGCAATTATTTCATCATACAGAGAACTGCTGATTTACCTTTGCGCTTTATGTGCACAGGCTGCACATGCGCATTTTGCACTCACTTCTTTTAATATGAAGGCATGCCTAAATTACAAACAAATATACGTGTTCAATGCTTTTAACGATTACCAAATATTATGTGCGCGGCAAAGTAAGTCAGAAGTGTTTTGGCATATTTTCAGCCACGTGCGAATTGTGACAAAGTGTTTTGTGATGTTTGTGCACACGTAGAATAAATTATTACTAGCGTATCACATAACACATCTTGCACTAGCCGATGGGATATAAATACGAGACAGAAGGCGTGTTGTGGGTGGTCAGGCTGAACGTTTAGTGTGGCAGTTCTTGAGAAAAAAACAAAAAATCATTCTTGTTCAGCGTTTATTCTGCTACAGGTGGCACAGTATTTGCCGTGCCAGCCTCACTATCACTGCGATGCTGGCCCACAGGTGCAATGAGAGCGGCCGAAGACCTGGCTATGTTCTTGAGGGCTGCAGCTTGCCGTTCTCCAATGGTCAGGACAGCTTGCGTATGGCTTACGTGGTTCTGTTTCATCTGCGTTCCGTAACATAATTTGTGTAGGCTCCGTAAAACGAGAAGTAGCAATCCGACAGAATCAATGCGCTGTAGCAGTATAATATTTTGCAGTAAACATGCAGTTCAGTATCCATTCTTCAATAACCAGCGTCGATTAAACTATCACAGTATTGACGCGTAGTTGTTAGTTATTGCTGTTGCTGTGTGCTAACAGCTGTGTTCACTGTCCGGATTTTGTGGGTTCTGCAAAAAAAGCAGATTTAGGCTGTCCGCTACAGTCATGATAGATGTGTTTTATCTTCATATAGTAATATACGAAGTACTCAATTGCTCATGCTCGATTCCCAATTTTGGCTCCTGATGTAAGCTTGCGTCATTTTCTAAAATGTACAAGTCGCGACACACTGCAACTATTAGTGTAGAGTTACCTTAGTAGCGTTATTACACATCATATTGCTCAGTTGCAGAAATACATGCCTTTCAGAGGCACATCGCAGAGCCCGATGTTCTTGCGTCTGTGCATGCTTCTCCGCCCTCAACAAGTTCTTGCTGATCCTTGAAGAGCGTTTTGAGGGGGTCAACGAATGATGCGGCAGCGCATGTACTGGTCCGGCGTGTACGCAGCCATGACACTGCAGTTGGAGTACAGGGCGAACAGTGTGTAACTGCAGCATAAGCAAGTTGACGGACGTACAGCTCACTGCATGCTTGTAAGCGAAGCGTAAATAGGTGTACACACTAAGGATTCCAAATATTCAGTTACATTTCTTCAGGAATTTAACTGCTCAACTACATTGACCAGCCGGTGTTTGTGACCACAACGCACTTCCACAAAAAAAAGTTTTGCTTTTGAATTGTTCTTTGCTTACATTGTACAAGGTTAGTATCCTAAATGAACCTGTTACGGATAGCTATACACGAGTGTACTCCACAGATGCCCCCGTGGTGTTTGTTGGCTGCTGTAGCTCCTACGTAGTTTAGATGAACACAAGTTCATAAACACACAATTTGTACGTCTTCAAGAAACCACCACAGAAATCTTTGTTATGTGGCTCGTTCATATATTATGTTAGTAAACGCGTCTTCGTTTACTATGCATCAAAATTCTCAAGAACGCAATTATAAGGTTATTATGTCTGATATGTCACTAAGGCCTAACGTATCATTTAGGACGTCGGTTTCTTCTGTCAGAGCACCTATCGTGGTGGCATATCAAGCAGCAAATTAACCGCGTGAGTGATGAACCACTCACCTCCGCGGGGACCTCATAAATTTGGAATGGCACAATCGCCCCCTAAGGGACAGCACTTTGCCACCTATCACCGAAATGTAACTCAATAAACAATTGTATCGGGCCAGTTGGTAAGGATCCATCTTGGTAAGAAGCGCAGCCGCTATAACAAACAACACACAACACAAGCGCTTAACTTCAACTAAACGTTTATTTCAAACGTCAGAGTATATAAAGGGGAAGAAAAGAGAAAAAGAGCAAAGTGAATAAAAAAAGATAAAAATGGTAGACAACAAAGAACACACGTGCCAGTCCCGTACATCGCTATCCGTTATTGTCTATCACCCCATCCAAAAAACATAGTTCTTTCCGCGTGAGCGAGATAGAGGGTGCACTAACACAATCAAAATCATCGCGTGTCATTTCAGCCGCTTCTACTTTCTACGCGGCTGAAATGACACGCGATGATTTTGATTGTGTTAGTGCACCCTCTATCTCGCTCACGCGGAAAGAACTATGTTTTTTGGATGGGGTGATAGACAATAACGGATAGCGATGTACGGGACTGGCACGTGTGTTCTTTGTTGTCTACCATTTTTATCTTTTTTTTTATTCACTTTGCTCTTTTTCTCTTTTCTTCCCCTTTATATACTCTGACGTTTGAAATAAACGTTTAGTTGAAGTTAAGCGCTTGTGTTGTGTGTTGTTTGTTATAGTGGCTGCGCTTCTTACCAAGATGTATCACCGAAAGCTCTCCACCGCAAGTCCCACTGCATTTCGCACCATATACTTACGATTTTAAAGCAATATTTAAAAAAAACCTGCAACACGCGCCAATAATTTTTTTTTATTTTACGTCACAATAGATTAGTCGAGGCTACTATATATATAAATGCAATAATGGAGGCTTCCGCACATTAGGGTAACTCAATTGCATTTCGATAAACTTCGCAGCGTGGACACAAAATTAAGCTCGAAAGCTTCATGTGACCAAATTAGTAAAACCAATGGAGTAAACTCCCCTTACGATCTGGCAGCTGACATCACGGCGGCGTCCTTTTTGAATTGGATGACTAAGTCATTCCAGAATAACCTCCAGCCCAGCGCTTCTTTGGTCGCGAGCCCCATGGAATTCAACATCGTCGCCTCTTCTTCCCAGAGGCTCTGCCGCTATTGAACACTGTACGTACCTTCTTGCTCCGACCTTGGCCTTGCTAGAGTGGGGTCAGATGACCCTTAAGAAGAGCAACTAAAGATCTTTTTGAAGAAGAGAAACGTGCCGGCCTGACCGAGCCTTTTTCACAGGCGGTGCTGTGGTTTCGCGGTCATCTATCATGAAATAGCTTGGTTAGTGCGTCGGATTCACTTACATATATGTACATGCCAGAACACCGCAGTATTTTTCAAAACGGTACAGAATGTACTGTGAAAACGTCATACAAATTGAACAAGCGCTGAATTCTACGAAATAGGTCAAAAAGTTTAGTTATTTTAGGGGCAAAGCTCCTTATAACGGCACCCGTTCGTCCCTCGTAGCCGTTGTAGTATGTAACAAGTATAACATTTGGACCTCAAAGGTGGTGCCGGTGAGAGATTTCTACAGCGCGTTGTTGAACAATAAAAATAGTGCTCAATGTATGTGCCAACGACTGCTAATGGGTAATGAGAGACAGAAGCATTCAGCTTTTAGTTAACGCGCACGCTCCAATCCCCATTAGTAGCCATTGGCATGTACATTGAGCGCTATCTGACAAGAAAGGGTAGCTACGTTATGCTCGCTGGGTGTAACCTCCTTAGTTTTAGAAAGGTTTAGCGAGCATTGAGCCGCAGTGCCATGACTACAATGAACTCGTATATACCATGAATGAACTCGAGGTGGTTAAAGGTAGGAAGTAGATACGAAGCGCAAGCCGTAAGAAAGTAAAAGCCGAATTCCCCAGTACCTCATTTCCCATTAGCAACTATTGGCATGTACATTGAGCACTATCTGACAGGGAAACGTTGCTACGTTATACTCGCTGGGCGTAACCTCCTTGGTTTGGCGAGCGTTAGGGCCGCAGTGCCATGAAAACAGTGAACTAGTATATACCATGAACTCGAGGTGGTTAAAGGTGGGAAGTAGACCCGAAGCACAAGCCGTAAGAAAGTGTGCGTGTGCCAACACTCATTTAGTCCTTGGAATGTCCGCTGGATGGCGGTGCTTCTATATGGAGAATATATGATGCTAAGATGTGAGATGGTGGTACTTGGAGTGTTGAATAGATGGACGAACGGACACACAGACAGATGCATGGATGTACGCATGAACGGACGCAGGGGCGGATGCATTGGCGAACGCAGGGACGGACGCACGAACAGACGCACGCATGGACGGGCGGATGGACGCATGGACAGTCACACAGACGGACGCATGGATAGACGGAAGCAAGAACGAATGGACGGATGAATGCTTCGCCCTACTCTCCACCATTCACTCCGTGGATATGCTACCAATTTTTTTCCCTTTGCAGATGTGGTCTACCACAGCTGTGTGTTCCGTTGCAGCAGATTTCCTTCTCACATTGCTTCTCGCCTTGCCTTAAAAAGCTCACTTTCCGTCGAACAGACTATGAGCAGGGCACGATGAATCGCGTTTATTTTTTATGAAGTGAATAATGACCGCACAAACACGGCAATTTTGCATTTTTTGCTTGTCAAACGCACGCAAGGTTGATAAGCGAAAGTACGCTGCGTCTTCTCTTGCTGCAACCGGTGAATTTTCTAACGGCACAAATTCTAAACTAACCTACGTTGTTCTCAAACACAATCTCCATACTGTTAAGTATGGTAAAGTAACTTAAAGGTGTTTTCAATGGGCACTGAGACCGTGATCACCGTAGAAGATCACCGTAGAAGACCGTAGATCACCGTAGATCTCTACCCGTGCTTCCCTTGTTTTTCCTGGTACTGGCACTTCGTATCATTTCTCCTCTCTCAGACGAAGCCCTCCGCACGAGTCCTTCTTACGTCTTCTATGTGAGCAGCTTCAGGTGGGCAATAGTCGCAATAGGCGTCACGTCCGTCTTGCATGAACGTTGGCCACTAGGGGTGAACGTGTAATTTTATTTTATAGTTGAACTCGCTGAGACGATGGAGTATCGCGAACGCACCGGTGTAGTGTGCGAGGAGCTTTTGACTCAAGCCACGTCCGCCTATAGGGGTCCACACTCACACTAGATCACCGGGAGGATAGCTTGCATGCTGGTGTTGACAGTCGTATCGAGTTTCGGAAGACCTTTGCGCTGCTAGTGTTCGTAATCATACGAGTCGGCGTGCCTCTTCTGCACAACAAAAAGTTTCTGCAGTTGTGAAATCGTCATGAACGACAAAGCGAAAGATAGTGTCCAGCGTATATCGAGGTGAGTGATTGAAGAACAGACAGAAAAAGTTGTAGCCTGTCGCTTCGATTTTCGCCGATTTAAGGCGTACGTCACGAACGGTAGTACTTCATCCTAGCACTTGTGGTTAGATGCTACGTACATTGACAACATCTTGACGAACATTTGGCTCGTACGCTCGGTCAGACCATTAGTTTGAGGATAATACACAGTTAAGAGTCGGAACATGGAGGTATACAAACGAAGTAATGATTCCAATACATCAGCGCGAATTGGCGACCACGGTCACTAATTATCTCGCGAGGGGGCGCGTGTTAAAGGATGACTGAATGCAACAGGAACTCCGAAACCAGCGCTGCCGTGACGGACGATAAGGCAGCCGTCTCGCAGTACCACGTCAGGTAGTAAGCGCATACAATTGTCTACCGATTGCGTTTTGAAGAATGTAGAAATGGTGCCATCAGATGAATGCAAGCCTATTCAAAAGGGAAACCAGGGGGCTTCATGGGCCGCAGGTGACCGCCTGGACCTGAGGTGCGCCACTTGTGCCTCTGAAACTTCGTATAGCGGGCCACGTAGTTTTAAATTGTCTTGCTAATTTTAAACCAATAGAACCGCTCTTTCCTCAGAGGTCGGGTAATCATGCGTTAGATGCAGAACCGAAGTTTGAAGGGATACAGGAACAGCCAGCAGAAAACAGGCTCCCACCGTGGACAAGTGGACAAGTTCATCTGGTAAAAAGACCATTTTGGACGCAGAATCGGATTTCGGTTATTGACTTTTTTTTCTCCAGGGAAGAAAGCTTTCAAGTTTCCGTCACTGCGCTTCTCAGCGGCGAAGGGTTCGGCATCGGTAAAGCCAGGCGACAGAGAAGCGATAAGGTGGTAGAAATTATCGGCTATACAATCTGTCGTAAATATTGGCATTCAGGAGAGGCAATCCGTATCGGCGTGTAGATGGCCAATCTTGTATGAAATCGTGAAAACGTATTCATATTGAATGGGTGACCATAGATGTATGACCGAAATCATTGCACGGCAAAGACTACTGCTATGCATCACAGTTTGGTCACTGTGTAGTTACGTTCAGGCTTGCCTAAATAACGACTTGCGTATCCCACGACGTGTTCCTTCTTACCCGAATGCTGAACGAGAATGGTGCCCATACCAATGCCACTTGCGTCTTTGTGAATTTCTGTGGTCAACGAAGAAGTGAAGTGCCGAAGTATCGGCTGCTAAGTTAACTAACCCTTCAGATGACCAAAACGGATTTTCAAAAGAAGGTCCACTGAAATGTACTGTTCTTCCGTAGAAGGCTCTTTAGGAGGTGAAGCGCATCCGTAAACATGGGTACGAACCGTGAGAAATAGAGCAGAGTCTGATGAAGCTATGAAGTTGTTTCACAGATCTGGGTCGCTCGAACAATCCAATGGCCGCTGTCTTCTGTGGGTCATGTCTAATGCCGTCTTTATCGATGAGATGTCCCAACACCGATGTCTGTCACTCGCCAAAGTGCCACTTTTTCAAGTTCAGTACGAGGCTAGCCTTTTCAATACAGCTGAGCACTGAGGTCTAGGCGAGAGTTGTGCTCCTGAAACGTAGGTCCAAAAATTACGACATCACCAAGGTAACAACGCATGCAGATCTGCCATTTGAAACCACGCAATATAGAGTCCATATATCTTTCGGATATCGCCGGAGCAATACATAATCCGATTGCCATTAAGCTGAACTCGTAATGTCCATCAGGCGTAAAGAATGTCGTCTTTTTCTTAGCAGCTGCGTGCATAGGAATTCGCCAGTAACCTTATCTCAGATCAACAGAAAAAAAGTAAAACGTGGAATGCAGGCAGTCTATGGCGTCATCGATGCGTGATAGTGGATAGACATCTTTCTAGGCAACAGAACTCAGTCGGTGATAGGCAACGCAATATATCCACGTATCATCCTTCTTCACCAGAATAACGGGAGCTCCCCACGGACTCGCCGATTCCTGTATTATTGGCTTTTCCAGCATTTCTTCAGCTTTCTCGTCGATTATCTTGCGCTCCGATGGTGTCACTTGGTATGGTTTCTGATGATGATGATTAGTGGAGTTTATTGGCGCAAGTGCGAGAAGTGGCCAAAGAGCACCAAAGCGATGGTGATGAACTGTGCGTTACGCAGCGTGGATAAAACAGACGTGATGGCTGTAAATGGGCCTAAAAACAGTCACTGTAGGTGCGTAAAATATACACAGAGTATGATTATGGCAATGACAAATGATGTGTGCTATGGAAACATAAAATTCATTAAAAATGATACGTATATGAAATAAAAACTTGGCGGGGAGCACTAGTGCCTCAGCAGAGCCCTTAAAGCAAGGGCATGGAGGCCTGTGCTCATTCAAAGCTGTTATCTCAGCGGCATCTTCTGCACACAGGATGCGCTATGAACTTGTTGGGCTGAAAACATACAATACTACATCTTTTAGAAAGCCAAGGACTGATATTGCGTTAAAAAGCAGCTCTTCGCCGAAAAACATATTAGGATGTAGAGGGAGATGATAGCGCTATTTAAAAAAAATATTTTTCTCTCTCTTTCAGCTTCCGGACACTTCAGGAGGACGCAGAGAATAATTGGCCTCTCGCCACATCTACCACAAGTAGGAGGTCCATCGCCAGTCAGAAGAAAGCTATGGGTACCATATGTGTGTCCTATTCTGAGGCAACAGAATAGGACATCAGTTCGCCGTGTTCTCCTAGCAGAGGGCCAGTAACTTAACTGCGGCCTAATCAAGTGAAGCTTACTGTTTATCTCTGTGTCCCACAAGCGCTGCCAGTGGCTTCGCCGTTTCTTACGTAGGAAGGGTTTTAGATCTGTTGCAGGGACAGTAGCGGTAGGGTTAAAAGCGCGCATTATAATTGACGTGGTCATTTGCTCAGCTAACACATTGCCTTCTATGCTTCTATGGCCAGGTATCCAGCAAATAGTACCATGCTGGTTGGACATATACGCTTTACACAGAACGGAATACAGCTCAATTATTACTTAATTAATGAATCTGAAAAGTGATCCTAATGCATTTACGAAGCTTAACAAGTCTGAATATTGTCGTGACGTGAAGACAGAGGTCTTATTTGAAGACGCTGAGAAAACAGCAGTGGGTCGGTCTTTTTATTAACTGCGCGCACCAGAGAGTTTCTCGTCTTTGTTGTTGTTCCGTTCTGCATAAAAGCGCGCAGATGCGCGTATACGCTGTCGCCTTCGTCTTTTTCACGGTACGCACATGACATTCGCCTCCCTCCGAAAATGGCATCGTCCCGATGCGCAGCCACGGCGCTCTACTTATAAAACGCACATATGCACCGGCACCCACAGGACAAACGAGAATTAGCTGGACAAGTAGGGTTTCATCCAGATGACATGCACGATCTCGGGCGAGCGGTTTCGGTGAGTGGAACTGCAATCGCCGTCGGTAATAACTTCGTAGTTGATATCGCTCAATCGTCGGGTGACTCGATATGGGCCGAAGTGTCGTCGTAATAGCTTCTCTGAAAGTCCGTGTCGACGTATTGGGATCCAGACCCATACCTTGTCGCCTGGTTTGTAGATTCCCAATTTATGTCGTAGGTCGTATCGTTTCGCATCTTTGTGTTGCTGGTGACAAATACGCACACGGGCTAGCTGTCGGGCTTCTTCAGCATGCTGACCAAATTCTTCGGCGCCAGCGTGAGTGTCGTCACACTTGTGCGGCAGCATAGCGTCCAACGTTGTAGTGACTTCATGCCCGTGTATTAAACTAAATGGCGTCATTCCGGTAGTTTCCTGCCGGGCAGTATTATAGGCGAAGGTCACATAAGGCAAGATTTCGTCCCAGTTCTTCTGTTCTGTGTCGACATACATGCAGAGCATGTCTGCAAAGGTTTAATCAAGCCGCTCTGTTAGTCCGTTCGTTTGTGGATGGTACGTCGTTGTTCTCCGGTGAGCTGTACCGCTGAGCCTGAGAACCGAGTCCAATAGTTCTGCCACGAACGCAGTTCCTTTATCCGTGATGAGAACTATTGAAGCACCGCGCCGAAGGACGACGTTTTTTATGTAGAAATGAGCCGCTTCTGCTGCTGTGGCCCTCGGCATGGCTTTAGTTTCTGCGTAGTGAGACAAGTAATCGGTGGCGATAATGATCCATCTGTTCCCTGTGGTAGAAGTTGTGAATGGGCCCAGGAAATCAATTCCAATTTGGGCGAATGACATTGCTGGTACTTGGACGGAATGTAATAAGCCTGCCGGTCTGCCGGGTGGTGCTTTGCGTCTTTGACATTCGGCTCATGTTTGGACGTGATGTTTCACAGCAGCAGGTCGGTTCGGCCAGTAGTAACTGTTCTGCAGACGGGACAATGTTCGAGTGTAACCGAGATGACCAGAGGTGACTTCGTCATGACAGGCTTCGAGAATTTCTTTCCGCAGTGATGCAGGGACGACGAGCAAGTATGGGCTGCCGGTGGGACACAAGTTTTTCTTGTATACAACGTCGTTCCTTAAACAAAAAGATGACACTCCTCTCGCAAAACCTCGCGGCACGTCTTCACGTCGTCCTTCTAAGAAGTCGATAAGCGGAAGCAGGTCGAGGTCACTGCGCTGCTCTTGTGAAATAGTGGCCGCGTTGGTGACTCCCAAGAATGCGGCGTCCATAGACTCGTCATTAATAGCGGCCGGCTCGACGGGTGACCGCGAGAGACAGTCTGCGTCGGTGTGCTTCTTCCCTGATTATTAAACAATGGCCATATCAAACTCCTGAAGCCGAAGGCTTAAGCGTGCTAAGTCGCTGGATGGGTCTTTCAAGTTAGTGAGCCAGAAAAGTGAGTGGTGATCACTGACGACTTTGAATGAGCGGCCGTACAGATACGGTCGAAATTTGAGAACCGCCCAAACCACGGCGAGGCACTCTTTCTCGGTAGTCGAGTAGTTCTCTTCCGTGCGAGAGAGAGAGCTCTGCTGGCATAGGCTATCAATTTCTCGGAGTTATCTTGCCATTGTATCAGTACGGCACCCAGGCCTACATTACTTGCATCGGTGTGAAGGGCTGTTGGCGCTTCCTAGATTAAGTGCGCAAGAACCGGAGGTGTTTGGAGGCGCTGGCGTAATTCGTTGAATGGTGTTTGTTCCTTTTCGCTCCGAAGAAAGGGGACATCCTCTCGTGTGAACCGCGTCAAAGGTGCCGCAATAGACGAAAAGTTGGCGATGAATCGTCAGATATAAGCACAGAGGCCTAAGAAGCGTCTCACTGCTCTTTTGTCATGCGGTGCGGGAAAATTTGCGACAGCGTCGATTTTGCCCGGGTCAAGTCGAACACCTTCGTGGCTGACCATGTGGCCTAAGAAGCAAAGTTCGCTGAAACCGAAACGGCACTTCTCTGGTTTTAAAGTCAGGCCAGCCGAACGTATAGCTTGTAGAGCTGTGAATAATCGACTTAGGTGTCCCTCGAATGTAGCTGAGAAGACGATAACGTCGTCTAGATAGACCAAGCATGTCTGACACTTCAGTCCTGATAGCACAGTGTCCATTAAATGCTGAAAAGCGACTGGCGCCGAGCCTAACCCGAATGGAAGCACTTTAAATTCCTAAAGACCGTCGGGCGTCACTAAAGCAGTTTTCTCACGGTCTCCCTCATCGACCTTTATTCGCCAATAGCCACCTCGCCGGTCCATCGATGAGAAATAGCGTGCATGCCGCAGCCGATCAAGAGGGTCATCTATGCGTGGCAGTGGGTAGACGTCTTTCTTCGTTACTTGGTTTAACTTGCGGTAATCTATACAGAAACGCAAGCTGCCGTCTTTCTTTTTAACCAATACCACGGGTGATGCCAGGGACTTTTGGAAGGCTGTATTACGTCATCCTGGAGCATCTTCTGAACTTGCTTTTGGATCTCCTCACGTTCTTTCGGAGCAACATGGTATGGGTTTTGACGGATAGGTCTCGTATTTTCTTCAACGATGATTCGGTGCCGGGTCAGCGGTGTTTGCTTGACTTTCGACGTGCATGAAAAACAATTTTTGAACTAGTGTATCAGCTCTAGTAGGCGTTGTTTATCCGAGGGTGACAGCGTAGAGGAAATGTTGACAAACACAGGTGTCGAGGCTGGGACGGTCACGTCGTCCGGCTGCAAAGCGAAGCAATCTCTGGCTTGGTCTACGTCGTCGTAGTAGGCAATCGCGGTGCCCTTCTGGATGTGATGACGCTCGTTGCTGAAGTTGGTGATGAGCACTTCTGCCCGCCCAATAATTAGTGCCAGAACGCCTCTCGCTATTGAAACACCTTGTGTAAGCAATAGCGTGTCTATTCGCTCCGCTATCACCTCATTTCGGCACGGCCGTTCACATAACACCGACACAAGGCAGCAAGATCTCGGCAGGAGCATCACATCAATCGGCTACATGTAAACGTTGCAGTTGTTCTTCAGTGGTGGCGTCGACGTAAGGATGGGCGGAAAAGGTGACGATACGTTCAGGAATGTTGATGACAGCACCGTACTCTCGCAGAAAATCCATACCCAAAATCATCTCCTTACAACAGTCCGGTAAAATGACAAAAGTGGCGACGAAGCTCGATGCACCGATTACGAGCCGAGCGGTGCATTTACCGGTTGGTGTCATTAGCTGTCCACCAGCACTCCTTATGCTCGGCCCACTCCACGGCGTCTTGACCTTCTTAAGGCGGTCGGCGAGCTCTTGTCTCATAATAGAGAAGTCAGCACCAGTGTCAACCAGTGCTGTTACGTAGTGTCCGGCTATAATAACGCTAAGGTCGGCACGTACAAATTCATTGGCAGTAGTACTCATGGTTGTCGTCGTCTTCGTCATCACCATCGTCATGTCATCTTTGTGTAGAGACAAGGGGATCTTTTTGGCGTCTCGGCGATTTGCAACCTTGCTCCCGGAGGTCGCGGCAATCCGTTTCTCTGGCATGGGCTTGGGGAGCGGTTTCTGACGGCGTCAGCGTATCTTTGGCGATTCGGGGAACTCTGACCTCGTACAGGTGAGGGAGACTGCCAGCAACGACTTGGTGAAGACGCTGGGTTGGTCGGCAGGTGATCAGCACCATGGTCACGAGGCTCTTCAAAATAAAATGAAGTGGGCCGAGAAAAGTTTCCAAACCGGGCTTCTCGATGACGGTAGTAGCGCGAGATGTGGCCCGGTTCACCGCAGTAGAAACAAAGAGGTCGACGGTCGGCAGTGCGCTACAAGTTGGTCCGACGTACTGGTGGTCGCCGCACAGGTTCCCGCTGCCACCATGGCAAGGTATTGGGCCGTGGCTGAAAAGGTGCTTCTTCTGGGGCAGGCGGATGACAGCGGACAGCATCAGCATAGGTCAGCGGACAGCATCAGCATAGGTCAGCGGACGTGGTTCGGGTGGTGGCGCCGGTGATGGAAAGGCTTGCCGTAGTTCCTGGCGCACGATTTCCGCAACAGAAACAACTGGGGGCTCGGTAGACGGAAGTCCAAGGGCCCGCAGCTCTTCCCGCAGGATTTGTCTAATCATTCGCCGTAAAGAGTATTCGGAAACGGCAGCGTTTTGAGCGGCGGCACCAACAGGCGTTTGGTCGGGCAGACGGTCAGCGTGGCGGCATCGTTGCCGGAGCGCCCGCTCAATGACAGTCGCCTCTTTGATGAATTCATCCACTGTTGTTGGTGGATTTCGTACAAGGCCGGCGAAAAGCGGTTCCTTAACTCCCCGCATCAGGTGACGAACTTTCCTTGCCTCGGGCATGTCAGGGTCAGCGCGGCGAAATAGACGGGTCATATCCTCAGCGAACATGGCCACGCTTTCGTTCGGCTTTTGCACGCGGGCGTCAATCATCTGTTGTGCGAGATCCCGTCGGTCCGCACTCAGGAACGTCTCGAGAAGCTTTTGGCGGAAACTGTCCCAGGTTTGGAAAGTAGGCTCCCTGTTCTCGTACCATGTGCGAGCACTATTTTCCGTTGCGAAGTACGCACGGCTAAGTTTTTCTTGCACGCTCCAACGATTCACCACAGCGGCCCGCTCAAACTGGTCGAGCCAGTCCTTGACATCTTCATACGGTTCTCCACGGAAGACTTCGGGAACACGAGGAGTCTCAAAAGTTACCTGGTAAGGATGAGTCGTCTGGGCCGGAGGAAGATTCGCAGACGTTGAAGGGGCTGCCATGTTGGTAACAGGAGATGCCGTCAAGCATTCTCGACTTAGGCCTAGTAGGCGCCGACTGAATCGGTGTATTGGAATCGTAACTAGATGTTGAGTCTCCGTACTGGGTGTACGGTCACGAACAACGCTTTCTTGCATCAGGTTGTAGACCCCAGCTACTCAACCAGTGTCGCGACGTGAAGAGAGAGGTCTTATTTGAAGACGCTGAGAAAACAGCAGCGGGTCGGTCTTTTTATTAACCGCGCGCACCAGAGAGTTTCTCGTCTTTCTCGTTGTTGCGTTCTGCATGAAAGCGTGCAGATGCGCGTATGCGCTGTCGCCTTCGTCTTTTTCGCGGTACGCACGTGACAATATATACTTGATTTTTGTATGTTTAATTTCTGTATGAGCTTCACCGCCGACAATAGTGCATAACCCTCAGCCGTAAAGATACTTGTTTCTCGGTGCAGTACACCGGATTCCAAGAAAGATGGTCTGATGGCTGCATAGGCCACCCCTGCATGCAACTTAGAAGCGTCGGTATAAAACTGCACGCATGAGTAGTTGGACTGGAGTTGTCGAAAATGCATTTTACTATGTGCTTCTGGTGCGTGTTTAGTAATCTTGCCAAATGAGGTGTCACAATAAATAAGCTGCCCCTGCCACGGCGGTAAAAGTTTTGCTGTCTGCATAGGACAAAGTTCTAGCAGTGGAACACCCATTTCTTCACTGAAGTTTCTCACACGCCAATAGAACGGCTTTCTCGCTGCGGGTTGATTTTGGAAGAGGGTGGCAGCGGTCATATCATTTATAGTTGAATAAAAAGGATGCTTGACGTTTGCGCGTGCCTTTATAAATATGTGAATCTGTTGTAGGATCGCTGCAGGCGAAGTGATCACTGATTCGACTCTACATAGAGGCTCTGGATCAGACTTCTCCTGAAAGCACCGGTTGCAAGTCGGATACACAGATTGTGAACGGGGTCTAGGATTTTTAATGCACTTGGCGTTGCGGAATGATAAATTATAGAGGCTTAATCAAGGCACGACCAGGCAAGGCTTTTGTACAACTTCAAGAGGAACTTTCGATCACTACCCCATGTTGTACACAATAGGAGCTTTAGGACGTTAATCGCTTTCAGACATTTCATTTTTAGATATTCAATATGGGGAATGAACTTGAGCTTAGAATCTGAAGTGGTTCCCAGGAATTTATGCTCGTTGCTCACAGAGAGTGGGTCTCCCTTGATCACAACACTTGGTAGTGGCATTACCCCTCGTTTGTTGGAGAAAAGTACGCGAGTACTTTTCCGGGTGTTTATTTTAAAACCATTCTCATCCGCCTATTTAGAGAATTTATTCATTCCAAGCTGCACTTGTCGTTCGCAGGTAGACGTATTGCATGATTTGAAACTCATCCGCCCATCATCAACATACACGGAATAAAACATCGCGCTTGGAATTACTGACTGCAGGGAGTTGTGTGCAACTAAGTGCGCTCCCTTGCGGAACACCAGTCTCATGGGTAAATAATCAAGAGACATCATTTCCCACTTTTACGCGAAAGGTTTGGTTAGACAGATAATTTTCAATAGTGTTCAACGTGTTCCCATGGATGTACATGGCGGCAAGATCACGTAGAATCCCGGATCGCCATGTGGTATCGTATGCTTTCTCTAAGTCTAGGAATACCGGAAGTACAAACCGCCTATAAATAAATACCGCTCTGATGTATGTCTCTACGCGAACAAGGTGGTCTATTGTTGACCTTCCCTCTATGAAACCACACTGAAGGGGGTCAGTATACTGTTACTTTCTAGAAAGTGAATTAGGCACCGGTTTAAAATTTTCTCATATAGCTTGCATAGATAGCTTGTTAACGCTGTTGGCCTGTAGCTGGCGGCCAAGGACAGGTCTTTGCCTTGTTTAAGTACCGGGATGACTATCACTTCTTTTCATGACATTGGAATATACACAGCTGCCTACATGATATTGAAGAGGGTCAGGAGTGTTTTTAGTGCTTCGGGGTGAAAGTACTTGTTCATTACGTACATTACATGATCGCCACCTGACACCGAGTTGTTGCAGCACTCAAGAGATGCCTTAAGTTTAGCTAATGTAAATGGGCAGTTGTAAGTCTCACTGGATGGACGTTTACATCTAAGGGGCTGCCGCTCTTCGCGTTCTTTGAATCTTAAGAACGTTTGTGTATAGTGTGATGCACTTCACACATATACAAAGTGTTCGCCTAGGCAGTCCGCCTGCTCCTCCAGGCTCTGACCTCGGCTACTTACCAAGGGTAGGGGGTCTGACTCCCGACCCATTAACTTGTTTACTCTATTTCAAACCTTTGTTTCGTCGGTTTAAGAATTTATACTGTAGATGTACCTATTTCAACTTTTTTTCTTTGCAAGACGACGCGTTCTTCTGGCTTGTAACTTAAACTGTTTGGAATTGATGAGGTTTTCGGCCATTCGGTAATTTATGAGTAATCTCAAAGATCTATTTTGAATATTGCGCGCTTTCCGACAATCGTCGTTCCACCATGGGATGAGATGCTTATTAGTCATTCTGTTAGTTTGCTTAATGCAATTTACTGCAGCATCAATAATAAAACCTGTTAAGTATTCCACAGCCTCGTCTATATTAAAATCAGCAATGTCATCTCCGTCTCTCCGTCTAAAAATGTGTTTTCTCGAAACAGTTCCCAGTTGGCTGACTTGGTGTTCCAAGGAAAATCAGGCGAGCATGTAGCTTCTTTTGTTAACTTTAACATAATCGGGAATGGGTCATTCCCAAAGAAGTTCTTGAGAATGGACCAGTCCAGATATACAATTTGTGTACATGAGACAATTCTCAGGTCTATAGAAGAGTATGTGTTGTGTGTATAGCTATAATATGTTAGTTCTTTTTTTGTTAAGTAAATATGCACCTGACGAAAACAGAAAGTGTTCAATTAGACGTCCTCGCGTAACCAAACGGGAGTTGCTCCACAAGGGATTATGTGCGTTTAGATCACCAACGACTATATATGGCGAGGGAAGTTCATGAATGGAGCTTTGAATTTGTGTCTTCGAAAGTGGATAGCACAAAAGAATGTAATTAGAAGTATTTGTTAGTAGCTTCCCGAACAGCACTGCTCAGACAGCAACTGCCTCAAGAGAAGTTCGGAGGTGGAGGTTTAGTTGCTTACAGGCAACGCCTTTATCGACTATTATAGCGACACCGCCTGACGAGGCGGCAGCGTCGTCACGGTCTTTGCAGAAATGGCATATTGCTTTAGAAAGTTTGTGTGGACTTGAGATCTGTTACCTGAACACACAGCACCTTTGGAATATGTTTATTAGGAAGTTCTGTAATATCATAGTGGAGAAGTCCTCTCACATTCCACTGTAAGATCTGTGTGTCCATTTTAGATGTGTTTTGTGCTGTGGGCTCGAGGATGAAAAATTAGCTCAAAGACCCTTTCCAGAGGCCGTGAGACGAGATTTTTCTTCTTTTTTTTTTGATTGGTCGACGGAGTGTCACCGATTCTTAGGCACTGGCTGCGCCTAAGAATCGGCTCGGTGTTGTGTCCATTGCCTCTTCCGAGGCGCTAAACACGCACTCTTGCGAGCACTGCATTTCTTTTGAAAGCCTCGCCTCAAAAAACGAGACCTTCGCAGCCTCCAGCCCGGAGGTTGGTGGGTCCTTCTTGGATGGCGGAGCAGCACAAGCTGCAATCGCCGAGGGGGTGGATGGCGTCACCGTGGGCTCACTACGCGTGTGCCAGACAGCCGCCGGAGGCCGTCGTGCCGCTGCCCCCTGACACGCCACTTCGGCAAAGGTGGTTTCTGGTAGGTAGGACACCTGCCTTCGTGCCTCCTTGAATGAAATGTTTTTTTTTATTGTGACAATTTGCTTTTCTTTTTTCCAGCATGGGCATGACCGTGAGTATTAGGCATGCCCCCCATTACAGTTCGCATACTGAAGAAAGTTTTCATAGGCATCAGATGTGTGTTCTTCAGCACTGCATTTCGCCCAAGTTAGGCGGTCTCGCCAGTTCTGTGAACTGTGGCCGAACCGCTGGCATTTGAAACATCGGAGTGGTTTGGTATATATGGCCTCACTCGAAGCCTGATGTACCCAGCCTCGATGTAATCGGGCCGTAAACGTGAATTTAAAGTAAGTATCAGGTGCTTAGTCTTGAATTGTTTGCCATCACGCCTCATCCTAATTCATTTCACGTTGATGACATTATGTTCACTCAAACCCTCCAGCAGTTCAGCCCCCGTCAGCCCTAACAGGTCCTTATCTGAAACAACGCCATGGGTGGTGTTCATGGTTCAGTGCGGGGTTACTATTAATTTGGTATCTCCAAATTTCAATAGATTAGGCAGTCTCTCATATTGTTTTTGGTCGCGGAGCTCTAACAGGAGGTCACCACTTGCCATTCTTCATGCTTTACACCCTGGAAAATTTCTGTCAAAGACTTCGAAACTAGAAAAGGTGATAGTGTCCGCACTGGTTTGCCGGGTGTGTCAGCGTGAATAACGTGGAATAGGGGAAAAGATACTCTCTGGTGACCAAAAAACTGGAAGACTTCATCGGTGCGCATTCTTTTCTGAGGGCAAACAGGGAGAAGAGGGAATGAACTAGCCATATGTGAATGTTGAATTTTCGGCACCCACCTTATAGTCCATCCACCATGGAGTCATACAAAGGGACGCTGCAGGGTCTGTAAGCACAGGCCCTGCAGACGCCAGCTGTACGCCACCACTATAACCGAATATGGTGTATCCAAGGTAGGATAGCCACACAGGGTTAACCCTTGCCGCCAGGAAACACGGAAGTCAATGGAAGAGAGGACAGGACCGGAAAGATTTAATGTAAGAGATAAGACGAAGATGTAAGGGGCAGGCAGGAAAAGGCGGGCGGGTACATCCGGGGGTGCCGTCTACGTGAAGCGGGTGCCAAAGGGGTGCGTTGGCGCCGCTGGGGGGCCTTAAAGGTCCAATCACCCAGAATTGGCTCAACCCACAAGATTCTCTTTTCCACGGACACGGCAAAGCCACGCACGGCTAGGTGTGGGACGAGGTTAACCCCCCCCCCCCCCGTTAGCTAGGGTCCGTGGTGTCGCTACACACCAAATGCCTCCTTGCGCAAACGCCCCTGCGGGGGCTAAGGATTTTGCCTAATGGAATGTGCCGACTAAGTTTGGATCTGATGAAGTAGCCGGGACGCAGGAATTAAGGACTTTTGGCTGTTCTAAGAAAAATCGAACACTTTCGAGTGCTTAGAAAAAACGTCAAGCAGTGTATGACGTTCGCTTTGGTAAAGTGACTTGCTGATCATTTGTAGCGATTGGACGTCCTCTGAACCTTGTAAACCAAAATGATCATTCTGGCTTGTAGCACCAACAAGCGCAACCAGCATCATAGACATGTCTGGTTTAAATACTGCATGTTTCTTGCCACCTGCCATAACTGCAGGCTCCATGGAATCGTTCATTGTCCACACACCTGCCCCTCCTTGAACGACTGACATACGCAATTGGGAATGAGAATTTTCTTTTTCAGGCATGCCAAGGAAATCGGTTCGAGCGTGGCGTAAAACGTGCCACAGTTGTTACTCAAATATCTAACGGGAACATATACATAAGAAAATACAGGAACGACTGCGTCCACAGGGACGAAAAAGACGCATTGATGACGAGAGTAATTTTCCAAGGGCGCCACTGGAAAACTACCGTGGACAGAAAGGTGTTCATTCCTGCAATCTACAGTTGCCCCAAACTCACGCAAGAAGTTATTAGAAGTTATATATTCTGCGGTCATGTGTGGACCGCAGAATAACTGCTAACACTGTGAAAAACACCTTGCCATACAGCGATACATCAACAGTACAATATCCCACTGGACACAATATGTCGCTACTTACACCACGAAATGTCACACCATGGCTCGAGTAAAACAACACTCCAGGTCCTAGCAGGTTTTTAAAATTTACACTCATCACTTAGGCCGTCGCGCCTGTGTCTGCAAGTGCCATAGTAGCCACTCAATTGACAACTACGTGAACTTTGTTTTTTAACATGAACGCTGACGAGAGTATATCTATGGATAGCGCCTGGGATCCCGCGGCCTCACTCCCACTGGCCGCACCGACTAGTTTTCCGGCGGCGGTGATCGTGTGCTTCGCAGTTGCGACGGCGATTATATAGCAGGTGAAGCTGGTGCCGGCGTCAAACTTCCATCAGAGGCCGGCGAGAGGTTGTGTGACCCGGTTGGTGCGTCTGATTTTCGTGCCATGGAGAGCAGATAGTCAAAAGGCTGGTGAGACGTGTACAAAGGTTGTCGCGGTTACGGGCGATGGTCGCAAAAACGTGCGTTGTGAACCGGGACGGAACAGTTGTAGCACACCAGAAGCGGTCGAAGGACATGGCTGCTCAGAGTAATGACTCCTCTGAGGAGGCTTGGAATAGTGGTGCCACTCATTAGGGGCACCGTGCCCCGCCACGGTGGTCGAGTGGTTAAGGTACTCGGCTGCTGACCGGTTGGTCGTGGGATCGAATCTCTATTGCGGCGGCTGCATTTTCGATGGGACGAAAATGCTGTAGGTGCTTGAGCTCACATTTGAGTCCGTGGTAATCAACCCCATGTCGTCGAAATTTGCGAAGCCCTCCAGTTCAGCATCTCCCATAATCTTATGGTGGCTTTAGAATGCTAAACCCCACATATAACCATCGTTATTCTAGGGCACCGTAGGTAGGCGAGGTTGGGTAACCAGGCGGGTGAAAACTTCGTTTTGCAATGAAGAAGACCAGCGTTGTTCTGAAAGGCAGAGGGCACTAATCTCAGGCAGGAAAACGACTACGTTCATGGTTGGTGCATCGCGACGCTTGCACCTGCTCGGCTGTTGCTCCCCGACCTTTTGCGGCAAAGCATACGATTTATTAAAGACGTGCTGCGCCGAAACGCCTTATTTTCGTTCGTAATTTAGAGGTGGACAATGTAGGAATCCAGTCTGCCGTGTGACTTCGTATTCATACGCGTCTGCTGAATTGACCGATAGTTGCCATGGTGCAAGAGTAGCGAGAGACCGCACTAGTTCTGGTTCACTTGTGTAGGCATCCTGAATATCGCTGGGGTGATGATAGGTCTGCCGATATCGAAGCAGCTCTTCTCTGACAATCTGACGTATGGTAAAAGCACGGTCGTTAGGTGGCACTGTTTTAAGACGAGCCATAGGGGGAACATTGGACAGACGGCCCAATTTCGGGGAGATCCGTCCCATCTTGAGGCATTCAAAGTTACAACAGTGTTTTATCACGTCAGACATGTAGTCCAGGCTGTCTTTCCCAATCAAGAAATTGTACATGTCTTTGGATATACCCTTGAGAACTTGTCTAACCTTCTCTTCAGACATCCTTGCATTCACAATCTTCCACAGCTTCAAAATTTCTTCAATGTACGTTGTATAAGTTTCTCTTGGGAGCTGTGCCCTCTGGACAGTGCCTTCTCTGCGTGTTTCTTCTTTGCGTCAGAATCATCGAAGTTCGTCTGCACTTCTTCAAAAAAAAGTTCGCATGTCGTGAACGGGTCCTCGTGGTGCTCGCACCACATGAGAGCTGTGTCAGTTAACGAGAGTACAACATGACTGAGCTGTTCGTTCGGGTCCCAGACATTGCTTCTCCTCACCCGCTTGTAGTTCTTGAGCCACACGTTGGCGTCTGCTCCAGAGGTACCGCCGAAGTTTCGTGACACTCGGTAATATGACTTGCAACCCATCGGAGTTGGCCTCGAAGCGTTAGACACCTGGTTCTGAGCCATTACGATAGGTAAAGGCGGGATTACGGCAAGGTGGCAGCTGCGGCGAAGTCTTGATAGTGAAGCTTCCATCGTGGGGTTCATCCAACCCCGCACCTTCCACCACATTGTTACGTAGAGCGAAGTAACTTAAGAGAAATTTCAATGGGCACTGAGACCACAATCACCACAGAAGCAACGTCATCTTCTTTTTCTACCCGCGCTTCTCTTGTTTTTGCTGGTAGTGACACCTCATATGAATACCTTTCGACTTAAAAACTACATCGTGCATAACAAATACTGATAGTAATGTTTCACTACTTAAACAACAATGCACAGCTTTGTGCATTCATGCAATCAGTGGAACGATAAACAAAGAAAGTAGATGCCACTGTGTTGAACACGCCCGCGTGACACGCCACCCCAACTTCGTTCATTCCCCTCAACATGACGCCGTTTTTCATCAAAATTAACTGAACACGAAGCACGCTGAAGCCTGAAAGATCTATATTTTAGCCTTTCCTGCCATTAGCCTCCTTCGAAAGGGGATGTCGCCAGAGCTCGCAAAAATCCCGAGTTTCGCGAAACTCGGGCAAAGCTCGGGCAATCCTGCATAGCACTCCTGTCAAACAACTTCGCTAATATAATAAGGAGCTTGCGTGTAAACACACACTGCCTACAAGAGAGGTGCATTTGTGGTAGAAGTTTATATCGGATGTAAACTTGAGCCTCAGGCAAATAGCGAATACAGTGAAAGCTTGTTAGTTTCTACTTGACGCGGGCTGTTAAACTGTAAAAGTTAATAGGCGGGCTTCAGACATCACAGACATTGTGCCACAATGCATGGGAACAATGCCAAAAAGATACATTTTGACTCGTCATCATGAACTACCAAGTGGTGGTACATGTATGTGGCAAGTGAATTCGTAAATTAGGTTCACAGAGCTCTAACAGTGAAGAGAATCAGTCAAAAAGAAGCATCGACATGCACTCGTGTAGCGAGCTTTGATGCCAAAATATATATTAACATTTGTGCCCTAAAACGCTTTTTTTCGCAAGACAAAGGCAACACTATTGAAAAAAAAGTAATCAGTAATTAACATTAGCTAGCGTTTCTACCTTCGCGGCTCCCTGAGCATCGTTTGTTGCTTGCCCAGGGCTCTAGTGCAGCATTCGAAATCTCATCTGCTGAGAAGTGACGTTATTTCGTCGTTTTGCATCTCTAGCAAACCCAATAGAGGCAATACTCCTTGGGGTGTAGGCTAGTCCCGCGTCATAGCAGCCACCTGCTAGTAATAAGATTTCTCACTAGATGGTGCTGCGGTGCCCGCTTCCATAAATCATCATCATTATCATCATCATCATCATCATCATAAGCTCGTTCACGTAGCAGCAACACGTGACAGCGCTAAGGTTCCGAAATGCTTGCCTGCAGTAGGGAAAAGGTAATTTGGATAAATTAAAAGATTTCGAGCATTTGAACTATTGCTGGAATAAACAGTGGTGTGTATCTCGCCAGTTAGAGATCACTTATACCAGATTGCGCTGTGCAGTTCCACAACTAAATTATTACCTTAACAAAGCTCGACTCAAGGTGTCACCGCTATGCATTTGGTGCAACAAAATTGAAACAATTGAACTTTTCATTTTATTCTGTCGTCGTTATTCTTATCAGAGAAAAAGATTTTTAGTAGCCCCATTACAAAGCTAGAAATACAAGTAAATCTACCAGTAATTTTATCACTTGGCGGAACTTCATTTGGTTACTGCCACAGGGATGTATGCTCTACTGTGTTTGATTACATCAATGCAACTAAAAGATTACCGTGCTAGTGAACGCCAACCTTTTCAGATTTTTAGTTTATAATTCGTAGTTATGTCTATCAAAAACAAGAGATGGTTTGACCGCTTGCTCAGCAAACATTTTTTTTTTTGCAGTATTATTTTTGAACTACTTTTTCAGATTGGCTTCATTTTCATTTTAGTTTCATTTAAGTATCCTGCCGCCCGGTTCTTGGCCCATCCCCCTCTGTGGGTGAGCGCCATCCATAAGAGATCACCATCATCATCATCATCAACTCGAGAGGGGCGGGTGCGAGTTCATGGACGAAGTGCTCAACCGAGGCCTGGCGTTTTTGCGGGGCGTACCGAACACCCTGCAATACTGGCAAGAACGCCGCAAGGAACTCTTTCGCGTGGTTCGCCAGCTTGGCAAAGCATACCCGTTTCTCACGCTTTCTGCCACGGCAGTATAGTGGGACAGGCTCCTCGAAACTCTAAAATGGCTATGAGTGCGACTCACTGTTTACCGATCTACCACCGGCACTTCGCCCTCTCATAATCAATCACTCCGTCGATACACTGTGATTTTTTTCGTTTGATCTTGCAACATGTTGGAATCACTTTTGGCTGACTTCTGCGAGGAGCGACAAAACCCAAATAATCCCAGTTTTAATTAACCGCTGTGGATAATACCACGTTTTAATTATTTTGATATTTTTCCCACAGCAATACACAGGACTGTACCGGGACAAGGGCGTCCGTTCGAATTAACTGTAACTTTGAGTAACACAGTTTGATTGAATTGGTTGCTGCTGTATTATTATTTGTTTTATATAGCAGACCTCAGACACAACGGAGTTTTAAAAACATGCTTACTCTTAAAAGGACAAAGATATCTCCACTTGACAAGTATACTCGCAGTTCATAAGAGTTGGCCACGTTTTTTACGTGTTGGATCTTTCAATGCGTACTAACAGCAACTTCTTATATATTGCTACGTTGATTCCTCAAGTTTTGTTATCGCCCCGTTACTATCTACGCAATTCTTTCAGCGCAAACCACGCCAGCATTGTTTGAGAAGCTTCGGGACTATAGAAGATCATTTCGTTAAGATCACGCTCACTTCGTAAACAATATAGATTATTCCTAAACCTGCGTGACCACTAGCAATAACGCTAGAATATTTGATGACTCGTGTATAAATGCCGACGCGCTTCTCCGGTTGTCAGTTCATCGACGGCCGACGCTCTGTTCGCGGCTATTGGTGCCAGTGCGTAGAAATCTCACTTATCGTTTGTTAGCCACAACTTCGGCTCAAATAAACAGTTTCGTCTTCCATCTGTGGTCTCCTCCCTTCGTCCTCGTCATGACTTCGTGATGATAGTGCTTTTACTTATACACCCAAAAAGGCTAGTTGTGTATGAAACACATGTTATGGGCGAGACCGACAGTCAAGAGGAGGTAGCGAAAAATAGAAATGTGAATTAGACTTTTGAAATTAACGATCGTTTAAGCAACGGCTATCACGACTATGCACTATTACTAAAAGGACTCACCTAATTGTTTGCCAATGCAAAGCATGAGAGTTTTACTAAGGTTGTCGTAAGAACTAGGGTCCTCAAATTTGTTCCTAACAAATAAATATTCATGAGCAATAGTTTTTATTTACGGACTTAATATAGTCCAAGTCTACTTCTTTATTACGTAATCATCGTTGTAAGCACTTTTTGTACAGGTACACTATAACTTTCTTAGTCCCTCTTCATGATTGTTCACCACCTGGGAACTCAACATGTCAACAACAGTGGTCTTGAATTTTTTGCCATTTTCAAAATGTTCTACTCCAAGCCATCTTTTTAAGCGAAAATATAGGAAATAGCCACTTGTTTATGGGTGTCGACCATAGGGCGGGTTCAGTGTTCTGAACTAAAACCTTGAATCTTCTCATTTCTTTTCTTTCTAGTGTGACAACACACATGGTGGTGGAAGAAGACTTCAGATGAGCCTATGCCACGCCGTCGATTTCTGATCGTACCTTTTAGTTTGGTCAGCGTTTCAGAGTATAAGTCAGATCTAACTGATGCCAAAAATTTACGAAATCAACCAAAATAATACCCTTTCTGTTTCAGTAAGTAGTAGCCACATTTTTCACTGGACTAAGCAAATTGTTGGAATATTTTTTCGTTTGTAATGAAAAGAAGTGGCACCGCTGCATTGATCCTTGTTTTGTTTCTGCGGTGCCATATCATATCAGAGTATTGCCACGTGTAACAATATACGAAAACAAAAAAATGTGCCTTGGAGGCGGCCCCAAAACACTTGCCCATTTGACATTCTTTCGTAACCCTGCCTGCCTGCCTGCACGCCTGCCCGCCTGCCCGCCTGCCCGCCTGCCCGCCTGCCCGCCTGCCTGCCTGCCCGCCTGCCTGCCTGCCTGCCCGCCTGCCCGCCTGCCCGCCTGCCCGCCTGCCCGCCTGCCCGCCCGCCCGTCCGTCTGTCTGTCTGTCTGTCGCTTGAGTTGCTTTCATATTTGTGAACAATGTCAATCAAAAAGCAAACTACGCATAACTTAGGCGCAACATCAATCCGTAAGTATTGTGTGTTTGGATCTACACAGAATATACAATACGTAATTGTAAATACCCTAGCGTTTTTTACGCTGCACTGAAAATGCGATGCTCTGCACCAAAAAAGCGGGAGCTTCTTACGCTGAGCTGGAAATGCAACACTGTGCACAAAAATTTACTCCGCCGACAATTAGATGCTGTCACTTGGCAGTGACCCTGGATTCTGCACAAGCTCACGTTTCCTGACAGCACTGCAAGATGCCATACATGTATCACGAAGCACCCCCTCTTATCAATGCCAGCCGTGTGCAGGCAATTCAGCATAGAGGAGGCACTCTCTGAGAGAACGCAAAACATTAGCATGAAATGGTGTGGAAATTAATGTATGTTTTAGGTCTGAGCTGCCAGCATTTTTCTAATGAAGCTAATATTTAGACTTTCACATGTGGACTGACGTTCATGATGTGATCCTAGTGCTTATTATATTTCAAATGCTGATGACTCTCTGTATGTTATTGTAGAGAGGAAGAAGAATATGTGCCGCAGTGGGTCACGCCTTTAGGAAGAGGAGCCGAGCGGGAGCTGTTGCCCCGAGCGTTGTGTATCCTGCGTCGGTTCCTGCTGCCCGGTTCCCGCATCAATAGACCTGCTGTGCAAGCACTACTTGTGCCAATAAACCCCGTTCCAGAGTGGTGGAGGTGCTGGGTAACTCAACCTGGAACTCCGCAACCGGAAACTACCTGCCATCCAAGACATGGCTGAAGAAACCATCCAGCAAGGTACGACCCAGCCTCCGATGGTCATCGTTCCCACTGCGCTACGCGTACGCGATCCACCTTTTTTCGACAATACTGATGAGCAAGACGTCGAAGATTGGCTGTCGACATTTGAAAAGGTAGGCGCAAGCAACAAGTGGGACGACCCTTCGAAGCTGCAATATGTACCCTTCTACCTGAAAGAGGTGGCTAGTCTCTGGTTTAACAACCACCAGTCGGAATTTGCCACTTGGGGTGTCTTTAAGCTACGCGTTGCCGATGTGTTCGGTCGCCCCGAGGTACGCAAGCTCCGTGCCGAACAGCGCCTACGGGGACGCGCACAGCTTCAAGGAGAAGGCTTCACAAGCTACATCGAGGATGTGCTCGACTTGTGCAAGCGCCTTGACCCTTCAATGATTGAGGCAGACAAGATCAAACATATTTTGAAGGGGATAGACGACGACGCCTTCCAGATGCTGCTGGCCAAGGGCCCACGTACCGTGTCCGAACTCGCCACTCTTTGCCAGAGCTTCGAGGAGTTGCGCAAACAACGAGTCATGACACGGCGTCCAGCAGCTACCGATGAAACTCTCGCGGCATTGAGCCTGGGTGGAGACCACAGCGCAATAATGTCCGAAATCAAACGATATGTGCGCGAGGAGGTGGCCCGACAACTTTCGTGCCTGTCGTATCTACCGGCAACGAAACCCTCTTCTGAGCGTCTCGCGCCCGCCATCAGGCAGGTAATACAGGCGCAGGTCTCTGAGGCATTGCCGTCCGTCTCTCAGACAGCACCCGTCACCGCGCCATTGACTTATGCTGCTGTTGCTGCTACTCCACCACGACCTCCGCTTGGGCCGACTCCCCAGCCTGTACGAGTATCAACGACGCCATTTCCAGCAACACAACAGCGCTATAACGGAAACCCTTGGCGCACAGTTGACAATCGCCCGATCTGTTACGCATGCGGATATCCAGGTCACGTGGCGCGCTTCTGTCGCCGGCGCTTCGCAACGGGTCCGGCTGCACCTCCGAGGTACCCTGACTACTCTTTACCGGCCCCGTACAACGCGCAACGAGAACTGCCACGTCAATGCGACCGACAATCAGTGGAACGCGACCCGTCACCAACCGAACTAGACCACCGCCCTGCTGCCGACTACCGATCATTCGGTCCCCGTCGCTCATCCTCACCACGCCGCTACCGTTCTCCGTCCCCTCTGCGTCGCCGACCGAACCCTGTAGAGACGGAAAACTGACTGCCGCAGCTCCGGAGGCACGAGCTGCGAAATCGGCGCATTGTACAAGTCCTCGCCCATCCCCCACAAACGTTCTGGAAGTGTTTGTTGAAGGTATACGAACTCTTGCGCTTGTTGATACGGGTGCCGCCGTATCTGTGATGAGTCAGAAACTCTGCCGTTCGATACGAAAAGTAACGACGCCGCCTTCCGACGTTTTGCTGAATACCGCTAGTGCGCAACCACTTCGACCAGTCGGAGCATGTACGGCGAGAGTAAACATTCAAGAGGTCCTGTACCACATCGAGTTTGTCGTGTTGACCACTTGTGCCCACGACATGATACTCGGATGGGATTTTTTGTCACGCCACCACGCCGTAATTGACTGCGCTCGCGCGCAGGTGGAATTATCTGTGTTTTCAGATGCGCCATCTACCGACAATGAGTGCACTCACCTGGGCAAGCTTCTTGTTGCTTCCGACGTTGATGTTCCTCCTCTTAGTGCCATCGTTGTCCCCGTCAATCGCACTGAATTATCCGGCTCTACCGTTGTGTTCTCGCCATCTGACGTTTTCAGTCACCGCCACGGTACGTCTCTGCCATACGCCGTTCTGCCACCTCACCAGGATACTTCCGGAATTGTCGTTTGCAATCCTAGCTCATGCCCTCTCACCTTAAGAGCTCACGAAACACTGGGCTATGTTCATTCTGCTGATGACAACGTTATTGTGCCTATTGAGTCCCACGACCCTGGCCAGCAACTTCAACTGAACGCCGTTACTCCTCTTTTCACGCCGGATGACTACTCCTCGGATATTTTCAATCGTTCCATCGACAGCAAGCTTCCTCCGGATCAACGGGACCAGCTAATGACCCTTCTCCATGAATTCCGAGATTCATTTGACCTTCCTCAAAAGGCACTGAGTCAAACTAACACCGTCGCTCACACAATCTACACTGGAACGCACCCTCCTTTGCGGCAACGCCCCTACCGCGTATCACCCAAGAAACGAAGTGTAATTGCAGAACAGGTGGATGATATGCTTCAGCGCGGCGTCATCAAACCATCTTCTAGCCCCTGGTCTTCACCTGTGGTGCTAGTGAAGAAAAAAGACGGTTCGATTAGATTTTGTGTCGACTACCGGCGACTGAACAAAATTACCCGGAAAGATGTATACCCTCTTCCCCGCATCGACGACGCTATCAATCGATTGCCTACAAGGTGCCGAATTCTTTTCTTCGCTGGACTTACGTTCAGGTTACTGGCAGGTACCGATGGCAGAGTGTGACCGTCCCAAAACAGCATTCGTTACGCCGGATGGCCTATACGAATTCATGGTTATGCCATTCGGTCTGTGCAATGCACCTGCAACGTTTGAGCGAATGAAGGACAGCATTTTACGCGGCCTTAAATGGCAGATATGCTTATGTTACCTCGATGATGTTATTGTATTTTCTCCTGATTTCCCTACCCACGTCGACCGTCTGCGCACCATTCTTCAGTGTCTTACCAAGGCAAACCTCCAGCTTAACCTAAAGAAGTGCCGCTTTGGGGCTCGCCAACTTACGATACTTGGTCACGTTGTGACAAAGGATGGAATTTCCCCCGACCCAGACAAACTTCGAGCCGTAGCAGACTTTCCGAAGCCGACTTCACTCAAAGAACTTAGGAGCTTCATCGGCTTGTGCTCGTATTTTCGTCGTTTCGTCCACAACTTTGCAACAATAATAGCCCCACTTACACAACTACTGAACGGTCCAGCTAATCTTTCTAACTGGAACCCGGAATGTGACGAAGCTTTCCTTACACTGCGCCGCCTACTTACGTCCCCACCGATTTTACGCCATTACGACCCAATTGCCCCCACTGAAGTGCACACAGATGCCAGTGGCGTTGGTCTGGGAGCAGTACTCGCGCAACGAAAGCCAGGTATTGCAGAGTACGTCGTCGCATACGCAAGCCGCGCACTCACGAAAGCGGAGATGAACTACTCCGTAACTGAAAAAGAATGCCTCGCAATCGTTTGGGCGTTAAGCAAGTTTCGTCCTTACTTGTACGGACAGAGTTTCGACGTTGTGACCGATCACCATGCACTTTGTTGGTTGGCGTCGCTAAAAGATCCTTCAGGTCGCCTTGGACGTTGGGCTCTTCGACTACAAGAATTCGACATTCGTGTCGTCTACCGCTCAGGACGAAAACACTCTGATGCGGACGCCCTCTCACGATCACCAGTGAGATCCACCGCAGACCTGCATTCGGACACCAACTTCTCCATCGCTCCCATTTCCGTCAAAAGCATGTCGTCTGAACAGCGGAAAGACCCATGGATAACATCTCTCCTTAACATTCTTTCCGACTCTTCAACGTCTGCGTACCCACGCGCTCTTCGCCGCCAAGCCACACATTTCGCGATACGGGACGCGCAACTATACCGCAGAAACTACCACGCGGATGGTCGTAAATGGCTCTTGGTTATACCACGCCACATGCGATCTGATGTCTGTGCGTATTTTCATGCCGACCCACAACATGCTCACGCTCGTGTGTTAAAAACATATCAGCGGATCTGCCAGCGTTACTACTGGCGTGGTATGTACACTTTTGTACGAAAATACATTCGGTCTTGTTCATTATGCCAACGACGAAAGACAGCTGCCCATTCACCCGGGTTATTACAGCCTCTACCGTGTCCGGCGCACGCTTTCGACCGCGTTGGTATCGATCTATATGGTCCCCTTCCTTACACTGCCACTGTAAATCGATGGATCATTGTCGCCGTCGACCATCTGACGAGGTATGCTGAAACAGCTCCACTACCTACGGCTGGTGCACGTGACGTAGCCAATTTCATTTTGCGACGCTTCGTACTGCGTCACGGGGCACCACGTGAACTGCTAAGTGATCGAGGGCGTGTCTTTTTATCCGAAGTTGTACAACAACTCCTTCAGGCATGCCGCACGGTGCACCGCACCTCTACAGCCTACCACCCGCAGACCAACGGTCTAACTGAGCGCTTCAACCGAACGCTAGGAGACATGCTCGCCATGTATGTCAATTCCGACCAATCAAACTGGGATGTCATTCTCCCATTTGTGACCTATGCGTACAACACCGCGACGCAGTCAACCACAGGCTTCTCGCCTTTCTTTCTTCTATATGGGCGTGAGCCATGCTCCACCCTTGACACCATTTTGCCGTATCGTCCCGACGTCTCAGAGTTCAGCCCTCTTTCTGAAATTTTGCACCACGCTGAAGAGTGTCGTCAGTTGGCCCGATCATTCACCTCGGACAAGCAAGCATTCGAAAAAGACCGCCACGACCGCGACCAGCAAGTCGAGACTTTTGCCGTGGGCTCGCTTGTCTGGCTTCGACTGCCCTTCCACTCCCCAGGTCTGTCCGCTAAGTTTGCCCCCAAGTTTCACGGTCCTTATCGCGTCCTCGAACGTCGATCTCCTGTCACATACGTGATCGAGCCGGTCACGCCATCTACAGACAGGCGACGCCTTGGTCGTGAGACTGTCCACGTGAGTCGTCTCAAGCCATATCACGACCCACTCCTAATATCATCACCTTGACTTGCCAGGATGGCTCGTCTTCGTCGCCGGGGTAACTCTGGAACGGGGTTTATTGGCACAAGTAGTGCTTGCACAGCAGGTCTATTGATGCGGGAACCGGGCAGCAGGAACCGACGCAGGATACACAACGCTCGGGGCAACAGCTCCCGCTCGGCTCCTCTTCCTAAAGGTGTGACCCACTGCGGCACATATTCTTCTTCCTCTCTACATTATGAATGTTTTTCAATTTGTACTTGTTTTTTGTATATTTTTTGCGCAAAATATATTGCTGCGACTGCCTGACACTAGAATTCAACAGGCTGGCAAGCCTATTCAAACTATGTCGAGCTTTTTCTTCCCATGCTCGATACTTTGAAAAGTGGTAAATAAATGAAATGAAATCGAAATGGCCACTTGGCTGGTAGTACGCTGTGATGACATTTATAACGAGGCACGCAGATGCCCCGTCAATTTTTCACCTTTCTTTCACTCGTCACTGTGGGTCCATAAACTAGGAACAACTACCCATCAATAGGACAAGCTGATGATTTTTTTGCCTACGAAAATATAACTTACAACAAGTGAGAACAACGATTTTCACAAACATTGCTACCTTCATTCCCAATCAAGCAGATGGCTACTCAGTCGGAACCATATTCTCAGACTGTTTCCCGATATTTAACAAATGGCGCAATGCGTAAGATCTCTATTTTGACATGTAAATATGAAAAGATTAGCGAACGGTTCTCACATAACAAATACCCTTGTAAAAAAGTAAATATACAAGCTGTACGGAAATTATTACCTATTTTTTCCAATATTGGGGCCGTAACATCCACCAAATCTTAGCTGTCTAGTGAACTAGTGGTGCATATGCGCATGTTTCATGTTCAATCTACTGTGAATGCTGTGCAGTAGTGCATAACTTTTTTCACGAATGAGTGTTTCTAGGAACACCATGAGGCATCCTCTATCTTAGCTGATCAACAGTGGGTCAGCAAGGGTAGCTCTAAGCTTGTCCGTAACAATCCTTACAAGAATGTTCACCTGCTGGAATGTTGGATTCAGGATAACGCATTTCTTGTTCACCAGGTGTTACTCAACTGAACTGTTTATGCTACTGCAACCATTTCGATCTTTCTTGAAACATGATCCATCTTTGCTCTTCATCATGATTCCGTAAATGGGGTTTTCTTAAGGTACACGAGCTTAGCGCAACTGAAAATTCAGCAAGTTTATCGGAATTTGTCGTAAAAAGATGGTACGTTCAGACACGAACATAAAAATACTACACACAATAACGAGGACGTGTTATGTACATGAAAACCTACCATAACTATGTATGTATTGTATGGATTGTTCAACCCTGTGGCTTGAAGTGCTTAGGAGCAATAAACAGTTGGTGTGAGCGCTGAGTGTCGTGTGTGTTCCTCGGGTGTATGTGTGAGCGGTTGCGAGAGTCAAGGTCGTGCTAAATATCTTACAATATGATGAATGATCCACTATCCCAACAACACGTTTTATTGGACAGCGTTTCATGTTACATTTTACTGTTACATGTATAATGATACAATAAATATAGCCAAACAACAACAACACCGTTACACTTATTTCTGTTGCCAAGTCATGGGTACATATTCCCACCTAAATATGTGGTACTATATATTATGGAATGGTCATTTTCATCTGTTTGCAGTCCAAGCTAATGTCCTTTGCATTTCAAGTTACCGTACTTTATGCTATAAGACAGAGGAAGAGCCCTCTGGTGGAAACTCACCATTTCATGTGCGGAAAATTGGCCTATATCCAAGTAAATTATATTTTCGACCTGAAGTTTAAAGACGGTAGCTCAAAACAAAGGAAGATTGCTGTAGAGAAAAATTACCCTTCTTATCGGCTTTCATCTGCAGAAAATCAGCCTATACCAAAGGAAAATATAATTGCGGCCTGAAGTTTAAAGACTGTAGGACAGTAGAAAACCTATATTATGGCCTATTGGAGTGTTTTATTATGTACATTTGCGTTTCAATGGGGGTAGGTAAACCCAAAAATGTCTTTCGAGGCAACCATCCATAATGTGCCAATGCTCATATAGTAGAGACAACTGTCTACAGAAGTACATAAATACCCGTGATCGAAATAACGTGATCGTACTCCAAGCGTAATGGGAAAGCGTCCCAGTCAAATTAACGAGATTGTTTCTCTACAGACAGTCAACAGCAAGGCATAATCAACAGAGGCTCAATATGGTCAACTTAAGAGGAGACCTTGAACCCATATTCAATGTAACGTCTAACTGTTCCAATCAGTGCAGCGAAGTAAATTGTTTCTCCTAATGAGATTTATTGAGTTATAAATAGGTATGGGAAGGCCACCCGAGCTACGATAAAGGTAAAGATGAGAACTCATCTGAAGTGAGTTTAAAATTTATTAGCGCTAAGAAAGTGAGGCCAACACCTCCTTAGAGGTGGAGCATTAGCCTTTTATTCAAGATGTCTGTGGTTATATTTCTACTACTGTACAATCCGCCACCTGGTTTCAGAAAAAATCCACGTGGTCATAAATTCAAAAAAGGCCTGAAGAGCAGCTTCACTGGCGACCACAGCCGGTAGTGCACTACCCAACCAGAAAAGGATAGGCCAACCTGGCGCAGTGCATGACCACTACATCCCAAATTGTTAGACCAATTATTTACTGACCCTCAGTTCCTAGCAGGAGCAAAACAGCTGAAGAAATGCAGTGGTCACACTCGCGACTCAGCAGAGAGTGCTAAAAATTTCTGGGTACGAACAGGGCCCCATTGGAATCTGAATGTGGCAAAAACTATGATCAAGTAAGGCCAGTCTAGCTGTGCTTTTCTAGGAAATCAAACTTGTTAGATATACTTAACAGAGCTCAGCGAAGTTCGGAGGACACATGAGGCTTGTTAACTGTCGAAGAATGAACATGTCGTATGCTATCAGGGCTTACATGACAAAAGAAAAGCAGGTGTGAGATTTCTTAATGATAAAAATATTGCTGATATAAAAACAAAATGACACAGGCTCACAAGTAGAACTGTTATTTGAGACACGACAGAAGCGTAGACTTAGCCAACGAGAGCAGTGATAACGTCCAGCCCGAGCGCGTCGTGGTTAGGGCTGACGATGTGACTGCTAAGCATCGCATGACCCACTACCTCTCAATTACATATTTCCTGCTCTATGGTGACGGCATCAAGTAGGTGTTTCAAGTTGTCGTGTGGACAAGTGGTTCGTGAGACGGTTTGAAACAATCTAAGTCAAACATTTTGCGGCCTCGGCGACGCAACTCCGCAGTGAGTATGAAGGGTTACATGAGATAGCTGACCACAGAAGTTAGCTCTATGACGCGGTGAAATCCATGGTATCTGCTGACGAATTTTGAAGAGGTTCTCGGTGCAGAAGTGGGAGGCAACCACAGCCAAACAAGAGAGTTAGGCGAAAATTGGTGGTGCGACCATCCGCTGTCGTGGCGAAATTTCTGTAGCACTTGCTCTTGTGTTGCAAGACTCGGAGATAATTGTCTACATTTATCCGCATATCGAGCAGCTTTTGAAACTAGTGTGCGCACGGATCAGTCGTGTCGGTAGGGAAGAAGAGTGTCAATCAGAGATTAGGGCTCTCGACCGTGAAGTAAGCAGAAGAGAAAAAGTCTCTCGTGGCTTTGGGGGTGGTGTTATTCATCCTCTCTACTTGACCTTGTTTTCCTGCCCAGATCTTTCGAAAAGTACCACGTGTCTGTGGAACACGGTTTCTCAGATCACAAAATTGTTTTTGCATCCATTTCCCTTCATTACAAAAATGCAAAAAGTTGCCCAGCTCTCGAAAAAGCGAAAGACTTTGCGAAAGCTAATGACACTGCAATTACTGAGTATTTAGAAAATACCTGGCCAAATTTCAATAATCACGATGTTGAAGTCCTTTGGAATAAATTTAAAAATATGTGTTTATTCTGTTTGCGAAACTTCGTACCCGATAAAGTTAAGAAGACCGCTAAATATACGCCCTGGATATCTAGATCTATAATTCACCTTAAACGCAAAGCCAAGCGCTTGCGAAAAAAACGTACAGCGCCTCAACAACTCGCCGAAATTCGTGCTACCCTTTTCAATGCTATTACTCGTGCCAAAAATTTCTACTTTAACACTACTTTACCGAACTTCCTAAGAGAGGAACCACATAAATTCTGGAACTTTATTAGACAGCGCAATGAAAACATAACTGAAATTTCAGTCGACGGCTCTAAATTGACTAATCCTCGAGCAATCGCGAATCACTTCAATTTGTTTTTCCATAGCGTATTTTCGCAGTCTCAGTTGAAACAGAGTAATTCAATAGCTTCATACCCTGATGTCAATATTGTTTCGCACAATGGTGTCTTAAATATGTTACTTCGATTAAAAAACAAATCGACGCCAGGGCCCGATTGCATCCCGAACGCATTTCTCCGTCGTTATGCTGAAACTTTGACGAAATTTCTTGTACTTATTTTTGAATCTTCTCTTCGTACGGCCACGCTACCTTCCGATTTTAAAATAGCCCGTATCGTACCTATTCCCAAAAAAGGCGACCCACTCTTGATTCCCAGCTACAGACCCATATCTATGTTATCATCCGCCTGTAAGTTACTTGAACACGTTGTTTCTACGTTCATTACACAATTTTTAGATACCCATCAAATCCTTTCTCCATTTCAACACGGGTTTCGCAAGGGATTCTCGACCGTCACTCAACTACTTACAGTTGTTCACCACGCTTCTTCAGTTCTTGATAAAGGGGGACAGGTTGACCTCATACTCTTAGATTTTAGTAAGGCCTTCGATCGCGTATCGCACGACAAATTAATCGATAAATTAGTGCAAATCGGGCGTCCAGCGTTCATCGTCTCTTGGCTAACTGCCTATTTAAGTAACCGTAGACAGTACGTCGACATTAATGGAAGCACTTCTGACGCTCTCTCTGTTACGTCTGGCGTACCGCAAGGAAGTGTGCTAGGCCCTTTACCTTTCCTTATTTTTTGTAATGACATTGTTAACGTTATAAACAGTCCGGTCCAAATACGTCTTTTTGCAGATGACTGTATACTTTTTAATGAAATTAATAGCATCGAGGACCAACTTGCGTTAAACTCGGCGTTAGAAAACGTTGCTTCTTGGAGTAAAACTACAAACATGCAATTAAACCATGACAAAACAGTTTACCTCCGAATGACTAGAAAGAAACACCCCCTTGAATTCTCTTATTATACTTGTGACCAACCGCTTAAGCAAGTAGATGAACACAAATATCTTGGCGTAACATTAACCAGTACCTTAAGTTGGAACTCTCACATAACTAACATATGCGCTGCCGCTTTCCGTAAACATTGTTTATTACGACACAAACTCAAAACCGCTCCCTCTGAGGTTAAATACTTAGCATATACTTCTATAATTAGACCTAAACTTGAATATGCCTGCGTTATTTGGGATCCTCACACTAAAACCAATATCGAATGCCTCGAAAGAATTCAAAGAAGGGCCGTCCGCTTTATTTATGGTATGTACGGTCCAACAGACTCCGTTTCTGCCCAGATGGAAAGACATGGTATCCCAACATTAGAATCACGACGTAAATCATTTAGGCTAAAATTACTGTACCAAATAGTTAACCGGAAGCTCTTATTTGATCACAGCCCCTACATTAGTCGCCTGGAAACACGGCGCGGTCGTCATTCACACTCCCTTGCCTTAACTCCGTATTTCTCCAAAACTAATCTCTTCAAATTTTCATTTTTCCCGCGGACAATCTGTGAGTGGAACAATTTACCGTTTGCCGCCCTGCTGTCGACAGATTCTATTGACGCACATGTTTTCCTGAGGATGTAAAAATGTTTTGCAGTTGTTTTTTTTCTCTTACTTTCAGTGCCATGTTGTTTCCCTTTGTTTCCCTTTGTGATTCACGCAATCCCACTTAAATCATCGCTGTTACGATAAGTTTGGTTGCATTGTTGTTGTATGTGTGTAATGATTGAATTATTGTATGCTCTGTGATGTTTGGCTTGATTGCCTTACTGCCTGTACCATTCCTGCTTGGGCTCCATGCCTGCAGTATCTTGTAAATAAATAAAATAAATAAAAATAAGTGTAGCGCCGTGTTATAAGCGTAGGTTACGTAGAAAAAAAGGTCCCAGTTGGTGTAGTAAGAGGCAACATACATGGTGAGCATGTCGCCAAAAGTGTGATGAAAGTGCTCGGTCAGGCCGTTTATTTCCTGGTGATATGCACATGTACAGCGGTTAATAACATGGCATTTAGCGAGAAGTGCTTCAATAACATCCGCAAGAAAGGCGCTACCTCGGTTGCTTAGGAGTTTACTAGGAGCACCGTGATGCAAAACAAAGCGTTGAAGCAGGAAAGACGCAACGTCACGTACCGTTGTGGCTGGGAGAGCAGCCGTTTCTGCATAACTTGTCAGATGGTCTATTGCCCCCAGCTGATGTGTATGGCACCGGATCATAAAGGTCGATCCCAACCCGGTTGAATTGCCGCACTGGGCACAGTAACGCCTGCATTGGTATCGCCTTTTGTCCCTGGGCTGCATCGTCGTCTGCTTCCTTCTTCTTTTCTTCACTGCCTTCTACTGTTGCTTCTTTTTCCATTCATGTTTTTTCTTCACCGTCTTTTTCTGCTGTTTCTTCGGCTGTTCCGAGTTTAACCTCCACTTTCTACGCCACGTGTCTTTTCTCGCAGCACCGCATCACGACTACGTGACGGAGAGACTCTTGTTCAGTTTTGCCCTGTGCGGCATTTATAGCCTGTGTGGCTTGTGCATTTTCTCAAGAGTTTAGTAAAGTGTCTTTCTTTTACGTCTTGTGAGCTTCAAGGACGCCGGCAAAGACCACATTTGTGAGGTGGGATGCATTCAACGGTGACGATCGAAATTGCGGCGTTGGCACTCTGAGCAAGATCGAATGTACTTGTGCGAATGAGTACATACCACGTCAATAAAACTGAAAAAGTCGTCTGGTCTAGGTTTTAAATAATCCGGTGTGTGCGCAGCGCGTATAAGCATGAAAAGCAGTACATATCCTAGCGCGGAGTTGTCTGGGTATGACAAGTAGATATTTGTGGCCGTCAGGTTGCTAGTTGCGGCGATAAAATTCCATAGCAGATGGTGAAGTGAGAGGCTTGTCGGTATAGCGCTCGAGATGGCGGCAAGGAGAGTGAATCAGAGAAGTAATTCATCATAGACGCAATTCACGAATCTTGGCGATGCTCAAAAGCCATGCAGATTGATCTTGATAGTGGACAATAGTTGTCTCGAATGAAGAGACTGAAATAATCAGCAGAAACTGGCGAACACGAAAGAGTATAGGCATTGGCGTTCTTGTGGTATCAGCGGTAGATGATACAGATGCCACGCTCTTGGATAAACAGAGTCCATCGTTCCAAGCGTCCGGAAGAAACATAGAGAGAGGCTAACCAACATCAAAGTCGACCTTACGGACAAGGCTGAAATTTTGTAATAGCCCAAAGGATCACGAGATATTCTTTTTTCAAATGCCGAATAACTTGCTTCTGTTCTTGTTACAGTGGGACTCGCGTACGCAACAGCATATTATTCGTAGCCAGGCCTTCGTTGGTGGGGTACGGCGCCAAGGCTAACACCGCTAGCATCCATGTAGAGTACTGTTGCAGCGCATGAACTGAAATGACGTAGTATGGGTGGTATTGTAAGCAGTTTACGGCGCTTCGCAAAGGTGCTGTCGCTAGCCCGAGACCACGAGGATGGATTGGGGTCTCCCTGAAGTAAGTAGGTCTGTCAGCGGTGCCTGATCGAGGCGGAGCCCAATAAAACTACACAACTCCTTCAGAGACGCGGGCCTCGGAACTCTATATATAACAGCACGTAGCTTAGCCGAATAAGAGAGGACCTCATTCTTCGACAGCACGTGTCCGAGAATGTTCAGCTTGCGTGCTCCAAAATAAGATTTATTCAAGTTTAGTTGGACGCCACCTGCAGTGAGGCAGCAAAAAACTTGCTCCAAGCGACGAAGGTGCGTAGGAAAATTGGGCGCAAATATCACTACATCATCCAAGTAGAACAAACACGTGCTCCATTCGAGGCCTCATAGAATAGTATTCATAGTGCGCTCAAATGTTACCGGCGCATCGCAAAGGCTTAATGGCATCACGTTAAATTCGTATCAACCGTCTGACGTAGGAAAGGCAGTATTCAGCCTATCATCCGTATTCGTGGGCACTTGCCAATAATCCTAGTGTAGATCAAGGCTGGAAAAGAACTCTGTACCTTGTAAACAGTCGAAGGCGTCATTGGTGCGAGGCAAACGGTAAACATTCTTTCGTCGTATGTATTTTGTTTAGGCGACAATAGTCTGTGCAAAAGCGTATCCTGTCATCCTTCGTTTTAACTAAAATAACCGGCGATGTCCCAAGACTGTTTGATGGTTGAGCGACACCGCGCTTTGCCATGTCACCTCCTTGTTCATCGATGGCGCGCCGTTCAGTCGGCGAAATACAGTATGGTCACTGCTGTTGTGGTGTAAGATTGCCTTTGTCAATCTGGTGGCATACAGTATACGTTCGCCCTGAAGTAGCACTGTGACTGTCGAAAGCTGGGTGAAACTTGTCAAGGAGACTCAAAAGTTCACGCTTCTGTTTTGGTTTTAGGCTATAGTCGATGATACGGTTGGAAATGGCGCTAGTCAAAGGGCCAGTCAGGGAAGTACAGGAAGAGAGTGGACTTCTGATGATCCATCAGAAACGTGCCATGTACCGGTGCTTTCGAATGATTATAGTGAGGCGAAACATTCGCCCCGAGGCAGCGTAATCGTAAGTGGGAACGAATTGCCCACAGAAACGTCGGTTGGACCACCTTGAAGAGTAAACAGCGTGGTTGGGAGTGGAGAAAGGGGGCGATGAACGAAAGCGGCGGAAAGCGTGAAGAGTGCGGTGGCGTCGGAGGCGATGGAACACTACAGAGGTGCAAAGACAATAGCGTGCGGAGCAATCTTGGTGTCGTTAGTATGACCAACTTCGTGCAGGAAGGGTGTCCATCCGCAGATAGACATTGCCAAAGGGAGAAAAAGTGACTTAAGCAAGGACGACTCACTCCAATCTAAAATAATGTCTTGTGAATGGTACGGAAGTACGAAAAACTCGACTGTGTAGGTAATCCCTGACGTACAAGACTGGCGGTACACGCCGCCACAGGTTGCCCAGGCCGTACTGTGACGGTATGACGAAACGACCCAAAGTACGGCGTTGTCACTTTTCGAACTGAGCGCCAAAGCTTCTCGGTGGTGACGTAAATAGCGGCACCAGTACCGATAAGGGCAAGTACAGGTACACCTTCAAGGACGGCATTAATTACATTTTGCGGCATAGGAAGAGGAGTTGTACTTACCGACGAGGAGCAATTGCCTCGGGCCCAGCAGCATTTACATTGCGTGCCTATTGCAATGGCACGTCGAGTAGGGCAAGCGACTATTGGTAGAAAGAGAACAGCAATCAAAAGCTTGTCGGTGGCTTGGTCGCGGGTGGTGTGAATCGAGGTCTGGAATGTTGGGGAATGTGTTGTCTTACTCGTGCGCATGAGTCTTCACGTGAGTGATGTGATCGGCGGCGCCACAAGTGTGCGACCTGTCTGGGTAGAACACACGAAAAGCAGATAGGCTGGTTGTCAAAAGTGCGCCAGAGATTGGGCACTCGGTGGACTGGAGGTCGTGGCAGATGGGTGGTGTAAACAGGAGCAGGCGGTGCAGGCGGCGCTCCGAATGCCGCGGTCGTGGTTGTGCTGCTGCTTCGGCATACGTAAATGGTGCGGTGACTGGTGGCGCTAGTTGTGGTAGCTGGACCTTAGGTACTTGGTCTTCTATAACGCCCCGTAGCGTGGAACTCAGCGACATATTGCGCTCCGGTAGGCTGGAGATGAGCCAGACTTGGCGGGCAACTTCTTCGCGCACAAAATGTTTGATCTGCGAGAGGAGGGCGGGATCTCGCGAGGGAGCTAAACCGCACAGCGAGTCCTGATGTGATACAGCATGGCAGGTGACGAGTTGGTGCCGGCGGAGCCCATCATAGCTTTGGCAGAGCTTGACAACTTAGGCGACAGCAGCCGAGCTTCTCGAAATCAGCATCTGCAATACGTCCTCGTCGATAGCTTCCAAGATATTGTTCATGTTGTTGGCCTCTGTCATGTTTGCATCTACACGTTTGCACTTGAGATAGTGACTAAACGCGCTGCGCGAAGTTTCTGGATTGCAGGACGACCGAAGACTTCGCTGAACTTAGTCTAGAATGCAGTCAGGTTGAAACGTCAGTTTGATGGTCCCAAAGCCAAAAGTGTCCAATACATTACGTGAATGCCCATGGTGGCTAGTCTGGTGGCTTCTTCCCACTTGTTCAGGACACTCATGAGTTCATGGGTAGCCAGCCACTCGTCGACGTCATGGTCGTCGATGTCACAATAGGACACGGTCCCACTGATGGACCGCGCCGGAGCAAGCGATGGAATAGGGAGCGAGCGATTTTGTACTTGTGGCAGATCAGCGGTCATGGCGGCATGTAGAGTCCGGCTTCGCAACTCCAGCATTGGTAGGATGCCCAGCAAACTCTATCATTTATTCAAATATAACAAAGCACTGAGACAGTCTGATAATTAGAACTGTTATTTGCAACAGGACGGCAGCCTAGGCCTGTCTGAGCAGCGACAACTTCCAGCCCGAGCATCTCGTTCTTAGCCCTGACGACGTGAAATCCAAGCATCGCACGATACAGAATTTCGTCATTACACAGGAAACACAAAGGAATACTACAGCATTAGTGAGAGAGTGGCAATTATTGTAAATAAGTTTAATGAGAAGCACAAGAAGAAGATTGTGCAGTCCTACTCACCTACATCCAGCCTTTATAATCATTTGGTTGAACGCTTCAATGAAAGCGTGACATCAGCATTCAGTAAGGTAAGACAAAGTTTACTTTACTTATGGGCGACTTAATCGATAAAGTAGACAAGGAAGAGGTCGGAGGCCATGCAGAGGGGGAATATGGAAACGGCTTTAGAAACGTCAAGGAGGAGTTATCAGTAGTGTTCGCAGAACTTAATCTTTCACTGTTCTAGAATATCTTCTAAAGAAAATGGGCTAAGCTGAAGTGTGCGTGCCCTGCCGCGGTGGTCTAGCGGCTAAGGTACTCGGCTGCTGACCCGTAGGTCGCAGGCTCAAATCCCGGCTGCGGCGGCTGCATTTCCGATGGAGGCGGAAATGGTGTAGGCCCGTGTGCTCAGATTTGGGTGCACGTTAAAGAGCCCCAGGTGGACGAAATTTCCGGAGCCCTTCTCTATGGAGTCTCTCATTATCATGGTGTTTTTGGTACGTTAAACCCCACAAATCAATAAATCAATCTAAAGTGTGCGTATGGGAGTTTTAATGACCAAATAAAGAATGAAATTTGTACTTTACGTTGTGTGTACTTGTGGAGTAGCCATGGGGTGGCACACAGGGCCTGTGCACCCCCCTCAAAAAATTTAGTTTTTATGGCATACAGAGCGCAAACAGGCCATCTCAATGAAGTGCCTCCTCACTCTCCCCCGGAACCAAGAATCTTTTTTCCCGAAACATATTTTGCTGACACCCCAGGTGGGCACATGCAGGCAGTGCAAAATTTGTGAAAGCAGTTCGCACGATTCGATGCAGCGAGCACATATTTGTATTGTCTCGAATTCGCTAAGAAATTAAAAAGAAATGGCTTAAAATACGCAAGAAGTCATTTATTGAGTTAGCACTGAAAGAAAAGTACCTGACTTCAGAGTTTCGCTTCAGAAAAAATTTGGGTCTCTAACTGACAAAACCGACGCTACCGTTGACGCAATGAATGATTATCCAACTGGTACCATAAAAAGTGTACAATCGATGCCAGGGTTAGAGTCATCTAACTGCCAAGCTATCTCAAGCTATCAACACTGGCAAGATATCTCAAGAATAAAAAACCTCATTATGCGACGTCAAACTGTAAAAAGGCCGAATGGAACAAACAAAATCGATCTGGTGGCACTTTTTAACTTAATAAACAGGCATAAAATAGCTGGTATTTGGATGTATACAAGGAAGAGAATTGAGGTTTCCGTAAAGAACGAAAAGAGCCTAAAAGCTGTAAACCCCAAACTGCGCATTGGCGACAATCACATGTATGCGATAAGGGACAAGTAAGACAAAGTCAGAACCAATATGAACAAGATAGTAAAAGCTACAGAAACTTTCTACAGAAATCTATACAGCAACTGCAGCAGGCAGGACGCCCACGTAAGAAGCAGTAATAGCTAAGAATAATCAGACATACTCCACCAGTTACGACTGGTGTGGTAAAACAAGCCCTAGAGGGAAGTCAAATAGGTGAAGCCGCCTAAAGATAAGGTAACATCAGACTAGTTAAAACATGGGGGTATGCCCTGCCACGGTGGTCTAGTGGCTAAGGTTGCTGACCCACAGGTTGCGGGATCGAATCCTGGCTGCGGAGGCTGCATTTTCGATGGAGGCGGAAATGTAGGCCCATGTGCTCAGATTTGGATGCACGTTAAAGAACCCCAGGTGGTCCAATTTTCCGGAGCCCTCCACTACGGCGTCTCTCATAATCATATGGTGGTTTTGGGACGTTAAACCCCACATACCAATCAATTAAAGTATGGTGGAGAGGTTGTGTTAAAAATTCATCACCATGTTACAAAGTGCGTCTCGACCGGGAGGGTACAACCAAGAAAGAGCTCCAACATTATGCCAATACATAAGAAAGAAGACGTGAAGAACTTCAAAAATTACACACCGACCTGCTTACTCTACTCTGTCTACAAGCTATTTACAAATATAGTAACTAATAAAGTTAAGACTATGCAACAGTTCAATCAGCCAAACAACTAAGCAGAATTTCATGCAGTATACCCACAAATCAACCATAATCTTTGTCAATCAGGGGATAGAAGTAATGGTGGGAATTTCGTCTGACCCCATATTGACAGGAAATAGTCTGGAATACAACTACGCTCTACACATAGTCTTCATACTTCACAAAAAAGGCGTTTGATCCGGTTGAGATATCAGAAGTTGTGCAGGCACATCGTGATGAGTGAGTCGGCGAAACCAATGTAAACATAATGTAAGAAGTTTACAGTGGATCCAAGGGCACCATACTCCATTATAAAAACTGAAACAAACGCACTAAAGTGCGTAAGGCAGTGACACAATCTTTCTAATGCCAATCACCACTTGTTTACAGATCTTCAGGACACTGATTGGGAAGAGTGGAAAGAAGGGTAAAAATGGAGAGTATCTTGGTAACCTACAATTCAATGATGACATTACATTGATGAGTGTGTCAGGAGCTGAATCACAGCTCATTATTACTCAACTACACAAGGAAGCAGAAGAGTCAAAAATTATATTCAAATGAAGAAAGGAAGACGACGGGGAAGAACAATTATAATCTCGAGAAAAAGGCCGCACGATCGAAATTGGCGTAACAACAAAATCATCGTCTCACTGTTCCAATCTATCAAATGGCTCCTTAAAGAAACCTTATTACATTTGTTGAGGGTGCGGGGTACCCCCATCGTCTGTGCCCTGGAACTTCAATTCTGCACGTTGTTTTCGGCCATGCATTTTACGTTGGCCAACAAAAGCCGCCTCTGCTTGCCCCGGCCCGGTTCGCTTTCGAAATCCCCCAATATTTGCCGGCACGGAAAACCTCAAACCTCAAAGATGGCTGTCGTTCTACGAAACAGTCAGTGGACCTAACAGATGGGATGATGCTCCTAAGTTGGGCACTGTGACCTTTTACTTCATCGACGTAGGGAAGCTGCGGTATACGAACAACGAGTCGTTCGCGGACTGGTTGGCCTTCACGCAGGCAGTAGCCGCAGTTTTTATACACCCTGCCATGTGGAAGTTGCGCGCCGGACAACGCCTGCGTACTCGGGTACAGACGCCAGGTGCAACACTTACCGCTTATATCAATTTATTGCTTGATATAAACAGTTTAACGTTCCAAAACCACCATATTAATATGAGAGACACCATAGGGGAGGGCTCCGAAAATGTAGACCACCTGGGGTTCTTTAACGTCACCCAAAACCGCTTATCGAGGACAATCATCAATCTTTGCAGGTCTACTGATGCCTCGATGAGTCGAAGTGTTCAGATAAAGCATATTATGAAGGAATTCTACGACTATGTTTTGAAAGTGCTCCTCCCTAAGTCTCTTAACACTGTGTCAAAAATGGTACCCCTGTGCCAAAGTTATGATGAATGAGGAGGCAATGAGCTCTCACGTGACGTTCATCTCCGACAATTCAACTAGTGACTGCACTTGACATCATGCCAGACCAGTCATACTTTCTCACTTAATTAAAAGACTTCGTGCGGAGAAGTCGCTCATCAGATTTCTATTCTCCCGTTTTCTCAGTGTAAAGAGCTCCCACAGCAGCAGCCACTGCAACAACCTACCTTGTTGGCTCCCGCGTTCCGACAAGTTATTCAAGAGCAGATTTGCAAGACCACGCCGGTGCCCTTTCAATAGCACCCTGACGCCGCGGTTCTCACTTACTGTGAGGCAGTAAAGCGGCAGCAGCTATACCAGCCCTTGCCGTTTCATGGAGTGTCAGATATATTACGCCATACTGAGCCATATGACTCATGGACTGCTCCCATTGAGGCAGCCACCCCAACTCCGGTGACCGCCACATGAGCTGCTCACATTACTGCAAATTCCTGGCGAACGCGCGATAACGAGGCAATCTGTTTTGTATGTGGTGGCCCTGGCCGTATTGCCCGACACTGCCATGGTCGTCTGCCAGAATACACAGACGCCCATCCACAGAACAGCTACACGGACGTTTCCCTATCTCGTTATAAAAGCTCAGATCCTCAATCAAGCACGTCTTCACGCGGTTATTTGCAGCCTACATCTGGTCGCACGCCTTCAACCCGTCGCCGCTCCGTGTCACCCTTGCGTCATTCACCAGCTGCTGAAAGCGAGGAAACTAGACACCACAAGTCTGGAGGCAAGAACTGCCGTGTTGAAATCGCCAAAGTCCTCGATTGCCGTCAAATACCGAAGAGGTTGTTTTGGAAGGCGCCTCTGCATATGATCTTCAATATACTGCTGCTGCTGTGTCCGTTATGCGAGCCTAATTTGGCCGCAAGCTCTGAAATGTAACCGGGCCTTTTGACAGGGTGTGCTTCCATACAGCAAGTGAAGAACCTGTTCGACCTATAGCCACCTGCACTGCTGGACTGCTGATGGCGACGGACCAAAACACTGTTGAGATTACCATCCTTTTATCCTGCTCGCACGACGTCACACTTCACTGAGATTTCCCATCAAGTAATCAAACCATTATTAATTGTGCGAGATCTGAAATTAACCCCTTGTCATTTTACGACCAGCCCTCTAACTACGTTCAGCAAGCCGCACACAAACTAGTCATCAAGGAAGATACTGAAATTCCGCCAGTAGCAGCTATATTGCCTCCGTGTTCTTCGATGGCATTTGTGATGAAGTTGCATTCTACGAGTCATAACGACTTTTCCTAACTCTAAAACTATTTCTTCTGCCTTAATCGACCATCTTAACTTCTTCACGAAACAGCACTCTCTGCCTCAACAATCCTCTGCCGTGTATCATCCAACTGTTCAGAGGTGGATCTCTAGGACGCGTGCACGCCTCTGACAAGAGGGAATTTTTACCACGCAGCAACATTTATCGCGCAGTCACCCCGACGTCATCAATGCCCTCAACCCGTCTGATGTACCACCTTCCGAGCCGTTCAATTCATCAATTGCGGAAAGACTGCCATCATCTGAACGCTCTGCTCTAAAGCTGCTGTACCCATTCCTCGAATTTTTTTATGCTGCTCAGCCTGCCCTCGGCCGAATTTCTACCACTCTTTACTACATCGACAAAGGCTCCAGGCCTCTGTCGCAGCAACCACACTGGGGCTCTTTGATTTTCCACTTTGGCTACCCACGGGCTGCCAGAGCCAGCCAGAGTGCGCTCGTTTTTCTCGGGCTGCTCCGACCCTTACGCGGCGCACTTCCGGTTGGCGTTCGTTTTTCTCGGATTGGATGGTTCTGGCGACCCGCGGGGAGCCCGAGGGCCCCAGACGCTTCCAGGACAATTTAATCGTGGAAGCTTTCTGGAAGGTTTTGGGCAGTTTTCGGGCTAGCAGACGCCGAAAAGCTACGATGCGCGCTCGGTGCAATCTTTGTGAGGACTCGATGGATTGTAATGTGGGCGCTTGTGGACTGCGCCTTCACTTGTTATTTTCTAAAGCCTCTTCCGCCTTGCAAGATGAGGCGATTACGAGTAGCGGCGCCCCGCCGCGGTGGTCTAGTGGCTAAGGTACTCGGCTGCTGACCCGCAGGGCGCGGGTTCGAATTCCGGCTGCGGCGGTTGCATTTCCGATGGAGGCGGAAATGTTGTAGGCCCGTGTGCTCAGATTTGGGTGCACGTTAAAGAACCCCAGGTGGTCTAAATTTCCGGAGCCCTCCACTACGGCGTCTCTCATAATCATATAGTGGTTTTGGGACGTTAAACCCCACATATCAATCAATCAATCAATCAATACGAGTAGCGGCGAGTGTTTGAAGTTACTTTTCATCGCATTTGTTATATTTCCTGCGAAGCTTCCTCCTGTGAACACGCGGTGAACTGTTGACAGTTGACTGCGTCGTACACACGCCTTAAAAATTACGTACGTAGTACACGTTCGTACGCACGCATGGAGACAACTTCGGAGTTAATCTTTTGTTTTTTTTCCGTAGTAGTCGTTTGTGAAGCTGTGCCTGCTTTCTGTGCACTTAGCGAAGACGATTGTGATCGGACTAGCTCGGTCCGTCGTACGTTTGCGTACGTGAATCTCTTAGAACATCTGTCCTAACTACACGATTGATCTTCGATGATAATAGATGGCCCTAGATCGCGACTGTTGGTGATGCTGGCTGTTTGCGAACGGCGTGCGAACCCATTTCCATCTATGAGCCAGCATATGGGGTATTATATTATACGATACGGCGCGAGAAAAAAAACGGAGAATGAATTCAGAAATGTATACATCCTTTCGTGGGCCATTTCATGTTGGCTTTGTCTTTTTTCACCTCTTCGTAATAATGCCGCGCATTACGTACTATGAGCTAGTAGGTAGAATCAAAGCTGATATACATAACATTCGTTTAGTGCCGCTTAGGACTGAAAATCAGGCCAAGTTCTAAAAATGGGTCGAGAACGTGTCAGGCAAATGTTTATTTTATATACGACGCGCACTCGTGGTACCGATACCTGCGCATATCGTAAACATTAGACAAAAACGTAAGTTAGTCAAGTGTGTTTGCGACGTTTGATACGCGATAGCTGAGTGGGTATATATCTTCAAGCTCTTTTGGGGACACGATAACTTTCGTGTGACTTCACATCGTGTTGTGCAGTGACTGATACATGTACTAAAAGAGACGTGACCTTGTCAAGCCGTCACCGTCGCGGCAGCTCACCTTGCATCGTTCTCAAGGCAGCGTGCGCCAGCTGGCTGTTTCGTTCGCGGACGCGGCGGCTGATCGTGCAAGCGTACGAAGTCGTACCCCAAATGCATACGCTCGAGGATATTATTTCAGATTTTTGGCGATCTAAGCTACGTATTTCCAAGTGGACAATGCAGAAAAAAACCAACATGCACGCGGCGCATTGTTTTGTTTGCTGCCATGGCGGTATAGTTTGTTTAAGTTTACGCTGGCTGTCCTGCGTTCGATTTTGCGACCTTCGGGCTGTCGCTGGGCGGGCGCGTAGCCTGCTTACGTGATCTCCTATCAGAACCGGATGCAGCGATAGCTTTCGGGGAGCCCGTGGGCAGCCCGCGTGTCTCCAGAACCCACCCAGGAATCCGAAAATCGAAAAGCCCAACTGTGTCTCCACCGGCAAACGTCAAGTTATCACTGAACAGGTTCATATTTTCAAACATGGCATGATTCGGCCTTCGCAGTGTTCATGACCATCACCGGTGGTTCTAGTCAAAAACAACGACGGTTTGATTGATTTCTTGCTTAGATTACCGGCGTTTAAATAAGGTCCCTCAGCAAGACGTGTACTCTCTATCCAGGACTGATGACGCCCTTCATTGTTTACAATCTCCCCAGTTTTTTTTTCTTGTTTATATTTACGCTCGGGGTATTGGCGGGTGTCCTTATAGCCGATACAGATCATCCATACAGACTTCGCAACACCAGATGGACTATATGAATTCAATATCACACCCTTAGGGTCTCTGCAATGCGCCGGCCACTTTTGAGTGCATGATGAACTCAGTTCTGCGGGTTTTAAAATAGAGCATAAGTCTCTGCTATTTTGATGATATTGTTGTTTTTGTTCAAGATTTCACGAGACATTCCGCGCTCCAGAAACATGTTCTGACATGCCTCCGGAATTCTCAGCTCCAACTGAATATCAAGAAAGGCCACTTCGCTGCCCAGGAGCTCACGATTCTCAATAATTACTAGCAAAGGAATGTACACTTTCAGACCCGACTAAAATACCAGCTGTCGCTGACTTTCCCAAGCCCACGGCAGTAAAGCAGTTACGGAGCTTCGTAGGCTTATGCTCTTACTTTCGCCTGTTTGTGCGCAACTTCGCCTCTATAATTGTGCCTTTGACCTAATACTTAAGTAGCGCCATCGATATCTCGTAATCATCTTCCGAGTGTCATCAAGCATTTTCCAATATTTGGTGTCTCTTGACGTCATCATTTATTCTGCGCCAGTACAATCTTTCGGTTGCAACCAAAGTTCAGAAAGACGCCAGTGGTGTGTCGGCCACGGCGTGGTTCGCGCACAACGAAAACGTGGGTTTTCTAAGTATGTCATCACATACGCCAGCGGAACGCTCTCCGAGGCTGAGTCTAACTGCACCGTTAACGAAAAAGAATGCTTAGCCATTATTTGGAGCTTGCCAAGTTCCGCCCGAAGCTATATGGCGGTAAGTTTGATGTAGTTACAGATTTCCATACAGTATTTGGTCATCTTGCTGAAGGATCCATCAGGTCGCCCTGCTCATTGGGCCCTTCGACTGCAGGAGTATGACATCCACGTTGTCCATTGTTCCACCTGCAAGCACACCGATGGTGATGCATTGTTGCTCTCGCCACTGTCAACTGAGACAGCATTCATATGTAGGTCACACCGTGTCAGCTGTTCACGTCAACGCCGTTTTTTTTTCTGCACAATGCAATGACCCATGGACAGCTGTATTTCTCAACGTTTTATCTGAGGCGCATGCACTTCCGACCATTCGAGCAATGTGACGCGAAGCTTCGCACTTCAAATTCGCGATAGCCTCTTCTACAGGCACAGCTACTCACCAACTACTCAACACTGCGCTCTACAATTTGCAATATTTTCGGAAAGCATCAGTATGAATTCCGAATCTGCAGGCGGTTAGACGAGAGGCGGTGTTCTTATTCAGTGTATAGAAATATCTAAAATAGAAAACTGGCTCTTATACGTAGCTTATCTGCACATCAGTGGGGAGTATGACAACAGTAATCGGGAAATTTTGTGGGACATATTGAAGGAAGGGGCCATCGGTGACGACTGTATTGAGCTTTTGAGAGAAATATACAGCGAAAATACAGTTGAAATAGAGTGGGATTGGGCAAGCAGCAATGTCAGCGTTGAAATCAACAACGAACTGAGACAGGGATGTCCTTTTTCCCTGTTTTATTTATGCTGTACATGGCGAAGATGAAAAAAGCGCTAGAATATAGCAAAATTGGCTTAAATCTACCGCGCGAACAGGTGGGAAAGATGCTTGAGCAGAAGCTTCCAGGTCTATTTTATGCAGACTATATTGTCTTATTTGCGGACAGTTAAGCCGATATACAGCGGCTGGCAGATAGCACTTTGACTCGGGTGAGTTGGTGCATACTCAATTTCTTTTCCTTCTGGTTGCTTTTAGTAATGCATAGCGCAGGTTTGCCGAGAGCGCAAGAAGGTTGCTGTTTCTTGGTAACTGGTGCGGGTATCTGTTTTCCACGTTGTTATGTATTGTTTCATGCTCACGTGTTCTCTGGTTTTTTATCACTACTTCTCTTAGACACCCACTTGCCGTATTTGTCACTTCTTCGTTTATAGACTAAGGTGCGTTTTTAAAGTATAAATCATCGTGCCAGCTTAGTTTCGAAGATCAGTGAGCTTTGTGTGATATGAGTTTGCTTATCTCTGATATTTCGTCCCGCTGTACGTATTTTTACTTTCTCGAATTTTTATTATACACCTTGGGCAGCATTGTTATTGCATTTTATTTTGCTCTTCTGTGATAGACAATTTTCCGCAGCCCTCGGGTGCTGCCTTCTTTAATCACGTGCCCATAAACTGGCCTCCTCTCAGCCAGTTGCCCACGCGAACTCCTTATGGCCATTCCATGCGCTCCTCACCCAGCCGCTGCGCACGTGCCGGGGCGCTAGCCACACGCAAGCGGGGGGCAAATGAGCGATTCGGTGACGCTCTTTCACTCTCCGCTTGGGAGCGGCAGGGATCTCGGCACGAGCATTGCGGCTGTGCAGGTAGCGCGTATAACGGCCCTTATGCCGTGGCCGTAAACGCACGATCTACTGTACTCCTGACACGCCCAGATAGCCCGTTTCCAGCGCCCACGTCTAGTTTGTACCTTCTGTCTCTAGGGTTATAACCTTCGAGCGGCGTGGCGCTAGTCAGCACCTGTTCGCTGACGTCACCTTCAGCGTTTGTGGTCGTATTTTTATCAATAGAGCACTCAAAGTGCGCAGGTATTCTGCGAAAATTAAAAATATTTAAGCAATCGGTATAATAAAAGTCATTTAGAAATCGTTTGCAACTATATGAACGAGACATCACGTAGGCTGTCCTACAATATGTAAATTTACGGGTTCCCATGTTTCTCAACCAGTGTGCAATAAATACTTGACCGCGCTGAACAGCTTAACTGACCAACCATCCAAGTGAATAAATATTCACCTATATGCCGGCAGTTAATCACAAAAGGCGGGCATTCTTACTCCAGTTCCATGCAAACAACCATAGAGTAGCAGACGAACAGGTTATAGATAGCCCCACCAACGATAAATGGTTGAAAGAGAGCGAGGACACACGCTCCCATACGAGCCCTGCCATCTGGGCCGGTCAGGAGTAACGTAGGTCGTGGCCGGTAGTTGGGTTTAGAAGCCAACATTCAGTACCAACCATGCAGACGCGACGGCCCACTTCAATCCAAACTCACGCTTGATACTCGCCCGCTCTCATCAAAGCAATAAATGAAGGGGTATATCTGCTACGATTGCGTCTGATCTCGCGCTGGGGTCAAGACATCAGATATGTACTGCCTTTATTAGGAGATTATCTGTGTTTATTTCCCCATGCCTACTAAGCCTTGCCTCCGAGAAATTGAGAGTGAATTTAAAAAACACTGCAAAATACTGACGAATATATTGCTCTTGAAGCTTCAGGACAAAAATATAAAGCAAATTAACGCGTGCGTTGCGAACTTACGCGCCATGATAAAATCACCATCAACGGCATGAACTTACGAAGGCATGATAAAATCGACGCGGATGGTAATTGCAGCTGCCGCCATGTTGACTTTCACAACGCCTCCTCTAGAAAGATGCCTGTGACATCGCACGCTTTCCTATGGGGACAGGAGGTCCCCTAGAGTTCAGTGCTTTCTCCGCAAGGAGCGCTCACACTACTACTTCCACTCGATTCGCAAGTGACACCATTACAAAAACACGACCATGTTGCCTGCGAGACAGCAGTGGACAGTGCCTTAATTTTAGAGGCGACAAGGTTTAGAGCAGCCACCGCAGCGAGCACTCCAGGCTGCTACTTTACGGGCAGCGGAGGAAGAGAGAACAATAGAGGGGCAAGAACCAGCTTTTCGGCTCAAGTTGCAGGCATCTTTCTAGAGGAGGCGTTGACTTTCCCTACCGTTGCCGTCTTGGGGAGGGGGAGGGATTTTAAATCAAAAGAAGAGAAAAGTGAGCCCCGTAACTGTCTAAGGGGGGAGGACACCTCAACGGTCGCTCACGAGAGATAGGGGTAGAGTAGAGATTAAAATGATAGGTTTAAAAGGTAAACAGATAGATAAAGAGAGGAGGGAGAGAGCGACGCGCAGGGACAGTGAACGACGGAAGTAAGGAGAAGACAAGAAAGATGGACACGGTTGCAGGAGTCCGAGGATGGGTCCGCACTGGCGAGACCAGTAGGCCAGAGCTACGCTGTCGTCGAATATTAGCGTGAGGAGATAGCGTAGGGCCAGCCCGGCTGGCCAGAGCTACGCTGACGTCGGAGATCGCGACGGCACAACCGCTTGGCACGAACTCCAGTGAGCGAGTCATGACCGTATTTCTGTTGTGGCCTTTTGCAACACTGCTGAGCATCCGCGTTGCGTTGTCTGCTCGGCATCCCCATAGCGTCTGCTTCGCTTTTACTTGCGACCGCGCAGACGCTACAGGGTTGCCAATGAGGAAACGTGGAGCGGTTCTTGAACAGTGCTGCAGAACGCCACGTCAGAAAGACAGCCAGAATAAAAAGTTCGCGGTGTGGTGACGCCATCTAGATTTGAATGTGGAATCCAGCTCCAGAAAGCCGTTTGCAGGTTATTACAGGCAGCTTTTAGAGCATAAAAAGACTAGTTCCCGTGCAAATAAACTCAGTTTTAAGTCAGCGCTCGTCTGTGGGCCGTGTGTCTCCTTGGTCTTCGCCGAAAATGCACTGAAGCCTATCCAGGCTGGCAGATATATGCGGAAGGGAAGGCGAGGCTCTCGGACTAGGTTTTAGTGCAACAAAAAGTGGAATAATGGTATTCTACGATCACGAAGACCAGGCCGTCTCCATACAGGGCCAAGGAATACCGAGGGTAAGCGAGTACAAGTATCTCGGAGTATGGGTAAATCAGGGAGATAGATATAAGAAGGTACAAAAAATCCATTGGCAGCAAACAGAAACAGGAATGCTGCAATAATGAAGCACTGAGCGCTATGAGGTAACAATAGGTGGGAAGTGCTTCGAGATCAGTGGGAAGGCATCCTAGTTCCAGGGCTTCCAATTGTTAACTCAAAATTGTGGATGTGGTCTGAGGTTAATCAGGATTGGATGTAAGCCAAAAGACAGTAGGACGCCTCGCGTTGGGCGCTCGCGGAAAGACGACAAATGAGGCTGTAAGGGAGATATGGGATCGACACATTTTCAGGTAAAGGAAACTCTGAGAAAACTCGATTTAAGGAGAGGCTTAGGAAAGAGAAGGATTGTAGATGGGCATAGATAGTGTTCAGGTATCTGTATAGGAAGAGCGTAGGCACACAGGAGAGGAAAAGAACTAGGCTACTCACCAGTTACGGCTGGCAGTGTGGGTGATATGGCAACAAGAATCATTTTAAAAAAGTCGGAGAGGCAGAGTGAAATAATTTGACGACAGCTATGGAAAAGAAGCAGGCTCTCCATAACTACTGAAAGGCAAGAACAAAATAAGGAGGAAGAGGATTTACCATATTTCAAGGGAAAGCACTTAACTGTTTTAGGTGATGTCTGGTTGCCTTATAACGCAACAAGACTGATTGTTGGCATATTTCGTACTTGCTTAATGGCATTCTTTGGCCACGAAATCCCAAACACATAGCCAAAAACCGCACAACGACAAGCACACGCGGCACTTTCAAGGTGGACAGAGTGTCAACCGAGACTTTAGTAAGCACATGCAGACATGCACAGTCCTAACGCAGCCTTACGCTATCCAGGCATGAAACAATCTCCACTCCGATGCGTACAACGTCACCGACGTGTCACTGATACATTTTTCTTCTTTCTATTTATTGTAGTAGGCTTCGATCAACTCGCACACAGTTTTATACCTGCCCCTAAGTGGAATCCTAAACTATTTGAAACAAGGTACACACCCACAGGCTTTGTGCATAGGCAAATGCGCCAAACCATCCTCCATTAGATTTACTTCATGCTTTCTAACCCGTTCATTAATAATGACTGGTGGTACCGAAGAACGAGTTGCCACAAGAAAGGAAATTTCATAAACCACGCCTTTGGCACATTCCCCGTACGTCTCGCCATGTTTCTTGCCGTATCCCTGATGGCTCACCTCCTCCCGGTCAATTCTCGGGCACAACTGGGCCAACTTTACGGGTGCGGAAAAAGCTACAGGTACCCCATACCTGTCTGCTACCTTTTCGAGGTTGTGGGAGACCTTATGAACATAAGGAATTGCTGTACTTTAGCGTTTGAACTTCTTGTTTCCCAGTGGCAGCTCTAGTACCTTCACTCTTCGCTTTCAGCAAAAGCGCTTTGGAGACAGCTGTCAATAACGGGTCAGGAAAGTACGCAGCTTTAAGTCGCTGGATCTGGTTTTCCAATTATCCCTGCACCATGTGCGTGCACGATTTTTCGAGAGTAGGTCCCAGGCAGAGCATAGGAATACTACGCTTGACTATTTTTCACAGCCAGGAGTCACACGGCATTACCCCTTTCTTGGCACGAGGAAAAAATTGCCAGCACGTTTCACTGCTATGGGAGGTTAAACAGAGATGAAATATTTGCAGGATGGCACAATGCGGCAGTTCTTTTGTAAAAACCAGTAGAAGCTGCGAACTTTCTGGACCCGTTGTTGACAGCTGTCTCCGAAGCACTTTTGCGAAAAGCGAAGAGTGGAGGTACTAGAGCTGCCACAGGGGAACAAGAAACTGAATGCGTAAGACCTGCAGTGATTCCTTATGTTCATAAGGTCTCCCCCAACCTGAAAAAGATAGCACGCTGGCATTGGAGTGCCGGTCGTGTTTTCTGCGCCCGTATAATTGGCTCAGGTGTGCCCGAGAACTGCTCTTGAGGAGGTGAGCCGTCACGGGTGCGGCAAAAAACATAGCATGACGGGCGGGAAATGTGCCAAAGGCGTGGTTTATGAAGTTTACGTTTCTTGTGGCAAGTCGTACATTAGGACAACCGGGTGCTGTGTTAATGAACGAGTAAGCGAGCATGAATTTATTGTAATGAAGGAAGGATTGGCGCATTTGCCTATGCATTGCAAAGCCTGTGGGTGTGTACCACGTTTTAAAGAGTTTAGGTAAAAGTAGGTATAAAACTGCACGTGAGGTGATAGAAGTCTACTACATTAAAAATAAAGCTGAAAATGTGTCAGTTACTCGTCGGGGACGTTGTACGCTTCGGAGAGGAGATTGTTTGATAGCTGGATAGCGTAAGGCTGTGGGAAGACTGCAGATGTCTCTATGTCGTAACTTAAGTCTGGGTTTGCGCTCTGTCTACCTTAGTTGGAAGTGTCACGTGTGTTCGTCTTCATGTGTTCCTTTACTTTGTGTGTGATTTTGCTGCTAAAGTATATAATTGTGCCTTACAACGTGGAGCTAGAAAGCCAGATTCAATAAAGAAGAATAACAGTGTACATATTAGCTGTGAGAGAGCTAAAGAAACGATGGAACATGTTCTGATAGAGTACCGCGATATCCAGCTAGGTATACGTGTGTGCACAAGCCTACATGAGGCTTTGGGTTTCAGGGACAAACATGCAAAGCTCAACATGTCCACGATATAAGCAAGTAAGAGGCAGTGAGACCATTGGTGACAGAAAAGTAGAGATAAAGGACAAAGATTGAGGGAAATTGAGATCATTCTGCCGAAAGAAGCAGAGAGATTGAACATGATTTTCGCTTTTTTTCTTACAATAAGATCAATTTAGTAGAAGTAGATAAGGCATTATTTCATCATAAAAAGAAAGTTTTCATTTTTTTACGCGTGCCTGGTGGCACACGTATGTCCCCTTCGTTATAAAGAGTACCCTCATAGCATACAACATGCGCGACCTTTCACACCAATGTGCATTGGGCTCAAGCAGGTCTCTTCAATACCTATCAACGCTTGTGAATGAAATATTACTGGCGTGGAATGTTACCTTCGCTCGTCAGTTCATTCGAGGCTGCCCCGAATTACAGCGGCGAAAAAAACTACCGCATCTGGCAGTGGCTTCACTGCAACCGCTCCCATGTCCAGACCACCCATTCAACCACGTTGGAATATACAGACCTTAAAGGCTACTGCCCTTGAACACGACAGGCAATGGACGGGCTATCGTTGCTGTGTACCACGTTACACGGTATGCCGGAACCGCTGCTCTTCCTATGGCGACCGCGCAGGACATCGCATCATTTCCCCAATCGTTTCGCGCTCTGTCACAACCCTATTCGTGAAACTCTTAGTGATCATTCCCGTGCATTTCTCCCCGACTTCATTCGAGCCATTCTACAAGAGTGTGATATACAGCGGACGAATACTGCCTTCCACCTCACCCCCCAATAAAGGTTTGACTGAGTGCTTTCAACGGACTCTGGGTGCTATGCTGTCGACGCATGTTGCATCTGATCAACCAAAGTGGGACATGGGCCTTTCATTTGCTACCTACGCGTACAACACCGCTACGCATGGCACAACCCGATTTTCTTCATTCTTCCTTCTGTATGGTCGCCAGTCTTGGCACACTACCGACACTTTTTCGCCATACGAACCGGATGCAACCGAATGCATGACCGTGTCGGAAGCTGCCCGTCACGCAGAAGAATGCCGCCGATTGGATAGAAGCTTACTATGGTTCGCCAACAATGTTCGCAAGAGGCACACCATGACGACGACGCTCTTGCGGAAAAATTTGTGCTCGGAAAACATGTATGGCTGCATATACCACCAGTAAATTTTCGTCCAAGCTTCGCATATGGTTCGGACCAGGTTCTTAATGGTGAAGCGAAACCGGGTTCGTTGCTTCACGAGGATGATCACCGTCATTTTTGTGACTTTTACCTCGGAGGAAGATGCCTTCACCATTGGACGTTTTGCTATACAACTTATGTACACAACTGATTACAATGAAAAATGGCAGCAAAAACTGTGACCAGCAGTGGGGTAAAAAATGGCCATGCCGGTGTCTAGCCGGCAAGCTCTCCTAGTAGAAACACACCCCTTGCCTTTTCCCAGGCGCATATGTATATCCCCCCCCCCTCTGTCTTCGTTGCCTGTGGCTCTCGTCGACACCGGACAGGCAGTTTCGTGCAAAGAGCAGGGGAGGCAGAGCAAGTGGTGGCGCCGTTTCTCAGGAATGCGTCAGCAAAGCGAGGAAGCGGGTTCCACGCCAAGCAAGCTCTGTTTCTGGGGAAGGTGTGTTACACTCTAAGGCAAAAGGGTGTTAAAAGGGTGTGGGGTTCGCCCTTTTGGGGAATAATGGGGCTGACACAACCATAAGTTCCTTTAAGGACTAACGGCACCGGGTCTAACAGTTAGTCCCCACAGACAAGCTCAAGGAACTAATATTTAGTCCTCACATTTTCACTTTAGTGAGTAACCATTAGTCTCACAATTCACCTCAACGGACTAACATTTAGTTCTTACATTCGCACCTTATAAGGCAACTTGTTATCCCCACATTTACACCTTACCGGGCAACTGTTGGTCCTCACAGTTGCTCCTCGCCGGACGAGTGGTTGATCCACTCAAATACTCCAATCAGATGAACTTTTTATCCCCCGTTCAAACATTGTTTTTTTTTTGTTAATTCACCACCAGGCCTAATACTTTTTTCGCCTGTTTTTCTGCGCAGTGAGCAACAAATTGCGCAGAAAAGAACACGCGAAAATGTAGTTAGCCACCTATGTGTACCGGCTTTCGCAGTCACGGCAACAACGAAAGACTAAAGTGAGACATCGAAATCTTTTCTTTTTCTACGTATACATGAAGTTTCTTCATTCTTTTAACTGACATCATGGTGAAGTGTACAAGCCAATTCTCGTTGTCCTATCTTGTTCACTCCTTGTAGAGCTCCTCCAATGGAAGCGATAGATGACAGGCATTGCAGACTCCAGCGCACGCAGCCTTGTGTCTGTTGTGTTCCCACTGCTGTACGTACAATAAGACAGTAAAAATAATTAGACAAATGTGACAGAAGATGAAGATGCACGCATACAGCAAATACGTGCAAGTTGATATAAAACATGTGTGTAAAATATGACACACAAATAACTTTACCTTCACATCTCGCACAGTCCTTCTGAAGCTGCTCTGACGAAAGAGATGGATAAGAGGCATCGCAGACGCCAGCGCACAAAGCCTTCAGCATGGTGTGTGCCCATGGCTGCACAATAAGTATCTAAAATAGTGAGTCACACGTGACAGAGGATGAATACGAATGCATATGAGAAATACGTGCAAGGTGAAATAAAACATACGTGAGATATGACATGCTGATAACTTCACTGTGATGTCACACATCGTCAGACTCATTTCGATTCCCGTAGCGCAACAGCTTATGAGCGGCGGCCGCAGCCACAACTCCGCGAACCACCGTGCCAACAACAAGTCGGCGAGTCCTAAGCGAGCGACGTCGTTCAGCTCGAGCAAGCGAACACAAGACCAAGCAGGGTGCTGCACTCGGAGTGTCTGCCACCAGCAAACTTCGGACAGGAGAGTGAGCGTACGCTTGGCCGCCGCCGCGAATAGCGCCGAGCTGGTTTGGAGCTAGCACCGAATAGACGGTAATGCGGCCCTTTTCCACAAACTCGAACAAGTGCAGCGGGCAAACGCGAGTCCGCCGCCACGGCCAACGGACAGCGCCGAGCTCCTTGCGACCGACTGACGAGAAAGCCAACTGTAATGGCGACCGATTTTCACCGAGTTCTGACGCTAGCGGAAGTCCCGCCAGCCCGTGCTGGTGCACTTACAGCGCGCGACATACTACAATCAAGCTCGTTACGAGAAACCACAACGTGTTTTCAACGACTCCCAACACAGCGATGAGGTCTCAGCCCAATATCGTCAGCCCGGAGCTCATCGTGGCGGCGAAGACAGGCGAGCACTCGATGAGCGAGCGTACGGGAGGGTGTTGGCAATGGCAGCCAATTTGCAGGCGGTCGCTAAGCACAGGCGAACTGCAGACGCCCAAGCTGACCTTCGCGGCGCATTTAGTGCGTGCGATATACAACATGACCGAGCCCGTTGCCGGCAAGCGCAATCTGTATCGCACACGCGACAAGTGGAGTTTAATAAAGAATGACAACCTACTTTCGAAAGAATACAGCACTGATTTCTGCCCTGAGTCGGACTGAAGTATATATCCGATAGGCATGCTGTCTTCTCGGCCGCCGTGTTGGCCTTCCCAACTGTTGCTGTCGTGTGTTGGTCGTGACTATATTGCAGCCAGAAATATAGTGCATGGCGTTTGATGTGTCGAGACTTGCTCCACGCTTCATGGGTACAGCAAAACGTAAAAGCAGCAGCCCACGCTCATCCAAGCATACACACAAGCACCACGTCGTAATTCCTAGATCGTCGAATCAAGGTGGCCGTGGTCGAGCACTCCGAGCGCGACGCAACGCGAACCATCGCCAGCAAATTACGGGGAAAGACTAAAGACTGGTGCACACCGGCGACTAGCAGTGGTCGCGCGACCATTTGTGACTGGCGACCAAAAAGCGACTGATGTTCACACCGGCAGGGGCTGCATGCGAGCGACCGGAAGTCGCAAAAGCGGAGAGTCACGTCCGGATCTCGTTATCAGCGAGAACTCTAGAGACCGGCGCTGATCAACTGATCATCGCCAGCTGAGTGAGCGGAGCAAACCAGGCGCGCCCCATTTATTGTTTTCGTCCGTTCTCGCACAGCGTTCCCAACAACGTCAAGTTCGATTCAAGCGAAGAACAAGACATTGTCATGGTGGTGATGCGCTGTGCCATGGTGTCTGCGCTGGCATCACAGATGCCTCCGAAGAAAAAAAAGCTGGTAGTGGGTGTGACCGTCCTTTCGATCGCGGGAGTTGGCCGGCCATGCAAGTCGCCTGCCTCCCGAGCTGCGCTGTGACGACGAGGAGTATTTCCGAGAGTCGTACGTATTCAGAAACGATCTTTGAATATAAATTGCTTGCCACAGCCTACAATACAGCACAAACGCGTCTCGACTGCGGTGTCTTATGTCGTTGCCAAGGCGTGAAGCACAAACGCGTTCCAAACGCGCTGCATTGAAGGCGTTGACAAATCAAGTTCAAGACAATAAAACGGTTCTGAGTACGGGGGAAAGATAGTGCGCAATTTATTTTCTCTTTACTTTGGCGGTGTCTACCTTCTTGCGAATACCGCCACGTAAATTTGACACTTTGATCGAGCTGCTGCGCCCCGCCATCTCCAAGCCAAGTATTTCGTGGTGGCCATGGTGCCACAGAGCCAGAGGAACGCACTCATTTGCATCTGGCGGCAGGGAGCCAGCGCAATGAAAAAACAAAAGAAAAAAAATTTAGCATCGCTATTTGGTTCCAGCAGCTTTGCGACTGCAGTCGCGCGACTGAAAAATGGTCAGAAAGCGACTAGCTAAAGCAGTCGCTTTGCGACCGTTTGCGACCGTTCACGACTGTGCGACCAGCCGCAAATGGTCGCGTGACCACTGCTAGTCGCCGGTGTGCACCAGCCTTAAGCCAGGAGAGGAGCAGGACGGCTACTGACCTTGGCAACGCTTTGCGCACTGCCTGCATTCCCCGGGCGGTTCATCCCTTTGTAGCGTCAGAATCGTGAGTTGGCCTAGTTGGATATGCATGGCATAACTGTTGTACCTTTCCATGGCATAACGTTATACATTTGTAGCGTGCTTGGAGAATAAGTGGTTTGCACGCGGCACGCTTCCCTCTGTGTTTGCTTGTCAACCGTTCATTCGTTGATCGCGCACGCCTATTGGGCTTCGTTACTTCTTTTTCGGGTAATTTTGCCTTAGAATGTACAAAGAGGAAAGTGGCGGGGGATGTCACGCCCAGCGCGACCTCACACTTTCCACCCAAGATTCGTTAATCGGCACGATGTGTAACAAATGAAATGGTAAAAAAAAGGTTCGCGCAAAAGGCTGCACCACCTGAGGAACAAAAGAAGTCACAGCTTTGCCGCAAAGCAAGGCGAAGCAATGAACGCAATAGAAAAAAAAACTGGAATGTCACGCGCAGAATGAAAAGCAGATCGAAACGTGCCTCGCGTTTCTCACGCACAAATGACGCACAAAACGTACTCACAGGTGCGGATGCACCAGAATAAGCGTCTCAATTGTTACTTCGTTGAGTCTGAAAAGAGCGCGTTTTTCGCAAACGGAGACTGCACAGATTGCAGTGACCTTTGTGCGTCCGGTAACTACAGCAGAATCTTTCCAGGTAAAGGCCGAGGGCAGCCAAGACGTACGTCCTCCCGCCCTCGTCACCGCGAGATAAGGGTGCGTGAGAGAGCTACACTCTTCTGTAAGCCGGACAAAGTACGTGTAGGAGATTAGAATGGCCACCACTGCTCTATGCGGCGACGTGCGCTCATCGCGCCATCTTGTTAGTAATTCTGAAAACACACTCCCCCCCCCCCCCGAGATGCTCGTGAGCAGCGGTAAGTGGTAGATATAAATACCTTCCTGTTTAATGGCAAAGAACGTGCTCCAGAGTGGCTTAGTGGTTAGCGCCTCACTTGCACGACGCAGAGGTTCCATGTTTGACTCCGCGCACCATAGTGTATTTCTGGGTTCTTTGTAATCATATATATATATATATATATATATATATATATATATATACGTATACATATACGGTGAATTACGGCGACGACGATGTCGGCGGCAAAATTCAGCCGAGAGTGTCCATATATTTGCCTATATCGCAATAAAAAAACATGTCCGCGTGGATGCTCAACTTGCCGTGAGGCAGCGCACATATTCAGTTTGAGATCACGTGGTGGCAGTCAGTTCGATGGGCGAAAGCTCACATTGCAACACACCACCATCATGAAAGGGCCATGAAAACCTTCCCTGTCACTAAGCTGTCGACCCCGGTGGTGCGCGTGCAGGTACCTCACCCTACCAACGTGTCTGATTTATGGCTTGGGGCATGCTGCATGTAAGGTGTGAGCGTGAGTGGGGGTCGTGTTGATGATTAACCTAGCTCTAAAACCATCCGCCTGATATTCCTTTAAAACGGGAATAAGTGCAGATGCCTCCCATTCAGTGGTAGCCAATCGCATCTGCGTCAGTGTAAACCGATCTCAACCGATGGTGATCGCCTCGGAGCCATCATCTTGGATTTGCGTTAAGCAGGCACTTACAGCTACAGTGGATATGTCGGTGGAAAGCACGTACGGTGCTCAAAGGCTTGGAGGGGCTAGGAATGTCCCCGCCGTACTAACTCCCGCATTTCGCCCGGCATTACAAAGCCTTTCTTTGCCAGGCGTTCTGTCGGGCACTTTTCTCGACCGTGGCCACTTCTACACCCCTGTTCTTCTTGTGGGGGGTGCACGGCTGTTCCCATGTGTCGGCGGGTATTAAGCAGCCCTTGTAGACCGATCTGTTCGTAAGTGCACACAATATCAGTGTCGCGCTGTCGGTGTCTTCGATAGGGGAATCGGAAGCCTCGAGAGGGACTACAGCAAGTTTCACCTCTACCTTCTCACCGAAGGCAAATACTAACTCCGCGGTACCGTGTAGCTTAATGAGGGGCTCTGTTATGATGCTTTCTCGCACAACCGTGATGTATACGGCTATGTCGACGGCCGCGCCCAACCATTTTTATTCGCAGTTCAGCTGTACCTCCTTGAACACTGAAAGAGGCTCGTCACTGCTAATTGAAACGCGTGCCATTACAATCTTTGTGCGCTTTTCACATTCGGAGATTTTTGTGTCGTCACCATTGAACAGACATTGCCCCCGTGATGCCGCCAGCTACCGCAGCTGGGGCACCCTTCCGAGCGTGACTAGTTCTTGCCTCCCCAGGAAGGTTTACCCTTTTTGTGCCTTCGCGCCTCTTTCTCTGCGCGTTGGGGGAACTTTCGTTTACTCAGCCCCTCGAACCATTCATGGATACTTTCTTCTCTTTACGCAGCTCCCGTTTTCTGCAGGTGCTGCCTTCCCCGGTAGCCTTCTCAAACGTCTCAAGTAAACGAGCCAGCTCAGTGGCTGTGAGCCAGGCTTCACCTACCCGCAGTTTAACATGCTTCACCGCTTCTTCGGTTATACCGCCTTTTATCTGGTCGTCGAATAAGAGCTCGACCAGGCGTCTTAAAGTATGGGGGACCGCGGGCCTCTATGCAGAAGTACAAATAACTTTCTACGCTAGTTACGAAAGTCCTCCAAGTCCCCCGGTGGCGTTTAGTGACCATGAAGAATCGCCTCTGGTATTCAGCTGCTTTCAGTTTCAGCTCCTCGAGTGCGACGCTTTTGAGGGAGTCGTAATCCCGATGTTGCTCGGGTGTGAGTCGCGTGCAAAGGTATACCACGCGTTGGGCGATCAGTGGGAAAATAATTCAATCCCATAATTTCTTCAGCACGCTGTACGCCTTAAACGGCCTCTTTACTGACTCAAACCAGTGTAGTACTTCCCCATCGGCAGGAAATTTCAGTAATGTCCCTGACAGTATTTGTGCATAGTGCCCGAGGAGCTTCATTTGATCGCTCCTGAACGTCGAATCGCCCCCGACGTCTCGCGTTCGCGGCGGGCTATCTCTTTCAAGTCGGGCGATCTGCAATTTAATCCCATGCAACCACTGTTCTTCTTCGGCGAGCTTGAGTCTGTACTTCATTTCCTTCTCGGAAATAGAGGGGGCAGGCGTGTCATAGTTTTGGTCATCGCCGCCGTTCCCTCTCTCACTCCCCAGCATGTTTTCGCGGTGCTTGTCGGAGTTTTACAGCCCGTGCCTAGTGAGCATATAAGCAGGCCTGCCCAAACAACGGAGAACTCATCAGAAATGTTGCAGGAAAAGCTCACCCAGGCAATTTCTTGTCGATAGTGTCCACCGCTGTGTCGGACTTGGATCGCCGGGGCTATCAGTGCTGGCGTCTGTCGCACTGGCTGAATAGCTGCCCGGCGTCGCGTCGGTAATCGGTGCTGGGATGTCCGCCGGAAAGCCTCTCGGCGTTGTCCTGGCAGAGATGGCTGGTCACGGCGCTCACGAGGCGCTGCAGGTGAGGCTAGTTGTTCGCCGCTGCTGCTGCTCTAGAGCTTGCAGCTACTTTTTTGCGACGTCCTCGGGTCGCCTTGTCTCAAGGGCTCGTCGAGTGGTTGTTGAGGAAGCGCTGATCTTGTGTGACTGGGCCAGTGAATTTTCGTTTGAACTCTGTACATTGTTCGGACCAGATTTTTGGTGGCGAAGCAAAGCCGGGTTCGTTGCTTCGTGAGGATGATTGCCACCGTCTTCGTGACTTTTCCCCGAGGAAGTCGCCTTCATCGTTCTACGTTTCACTCATACAACTTGATGTACACAGCCGATTAAAATGCAAAAATGACAGCAAAAACTATGACCCGTAGTGGGGCCTAAAGTGGTCGTGCCAGTGTCTAGCCGGCAAGCTCTCCTAGTAGCGAAATAACGCCTAGTCTTTTCCACGGCGCTCCTTTTATCCCCCCGCCCTCATCGCCCATGGTCCTCGTCAACACCGGACAAGCAGTTTCGTGAAAAGAGCATGAGAGGCAGAGTAAGCGGTGGTTTAGTTTGTTGAGAATGCGTCAGGCAAGCGAGCACCCGCCTCGACTTCGTGACATCTGGTCGAGTTGCTTTCTGGTCCATATACCGAACGCCCCCAAGCCGTTAACCCAACCCACATCCTGAAGACACCGACGCCATCAGCGACAGTCGAGCCAGCTGCAGAGTGAAAGAACTAGCCTCACAATACGGTCCCCTACCGGACAAGGCAAAAGCTACAGAGACGACAACAACAGACACGATGATGGCTGCAGCGTCTCTAGCAGCAGTAGTGATGCACCATCAAGCGAGCCGCTGGCGTTCCGAGATTCACTTCGCAAAAAAACCGTAGCTAGGCTGGAGACATTTCAAAACGTTTCGGCGTTCAACAAGTGGTAATGTGAGGAAAAAGTATGCAAAAACAGCAAGGACTTGGCTTGAGAACCAGCAGGGTGCACTTTGAACCTTGGAGCTGCTTTGCACACTTTGTTAGAGACGTTCACGAGCGTCGTCAAAAAGGACCGCCACCTTGCCCCAGACACTAGCGCAACTCCCGAATGAAAACTTGACCATCGCTGTACAAGAGATGACCCGACTGTTCCGTCACACCATCTCTGCCATGGCTGGAGCGAAGCAGCTCTCATTCTTGATGCGAGAAGTCAGTGATTCGATATGTGAGATTTCACGTCCCAAAACTACCATTTAGTTATGAGAGTCCCTGTAGTGGTGGACTCCGGAAATATTGACAACCTAGGAATTTTTAACGCGCACCAAAATCTGAGCGCACGGGTCTACGCATTATGGTCTCTATCGAAAATGCAGCCGCCGCTGCCGGAATGTGATACCGGGACCTGCGGGTCGGCAGCCGAGTACCTTAGTCACTAGACAACCGCGGTGGGGTGATGCCAGAAATGAAGCAAGAGCTGTTTGTCGGAGTTATCCACGACCCCGCAAACAACCACCGCTCATTATTCAACTACGCCAAATTCCATGCTTTCAGCACTGACGACCTGTGTGAGACCATCCAAACGAACATGAGGGAGGAGCTGCGGAAGCTACTATAACCACCACTGGCTCTGGTTAATTCGATTGCCGACATTGCCCACGAGAAGGTTCGGCAATCGCTTGCAATCGCCAAAACACCGCAACCTGAAGCGGAAGCTATGAGCTACGCCACTGCAGTCCGCCGCGACGCTCCTCTAAGGCCCCGTCAGGCTGCTACCAGACCGCAGTTCCACCACAACAACCACCGACGCCATACCGCCCTCCTGCCGGCCAGCGCTACGCTCCCAGGAACGCTGACGTCTGGTGCGTCCCTGACCACCGGCCACTATGCTACCACTGTGGTGAAGCCGGGCACACGCGCCACCGCTGCCAGTACCACCAGATGGGACTACGTGGTTCTGCAATTGACACGCCACGTACACAGTCCACGTGGCATCGCCGTTAATCTCGCCGAAGCGCAGAGGACACCCCGGAGATCTTCTCGTTCATCATTACCCGGCTGCTACATGTCACCGCACCGCGGGAAGTACACTGGCCGAACCGGGCCCGGTCGCCTAGCCCACATCAAGAAAACTAAGGACAGTAACCGACGAAGGCGCGGTTGCTTTACCACAAAATACTGAAGATCCCCCGTAGCCGATAATGACGCTGCGACAACAGTCGAAGAGCACGTCACATGGCGAACAGAGCACTGACATCGAGACGTCGCTGCCGGATGACGCCACGTGAAAGCGATGGAGCAAACCGACGTAGCCATAATCCGACGCCGTGGCGCAAGCGCAGTGCAGGACAATGGACTAGTGACCTCGTCGTACCTTTCAACGGTTATAGCGTCACCGCTCTCGTCGACACAGGAGCTGGCTATTCCGTCATCAGTCGGCTGTTTACCGCCAAGCTGAAGAAAATAAGGACAGCTTGAGAAGGCCCTAAAATTTGGACCACCGGAGGTCATCTAATAACGCCGCCGCAATCTGCACAGACAGAGTAACCATCAATAACCAGACCTATGGTGATCAAGAAGAGAAGTCTGGGCTAGTTATTTAATAGTTCATTTTCGATAACCCACAGCGCAAGAAGGAACGAGGACGCGGACGAAGTATAAGACAACACGAGCGCTGACTCTCAACTAAAGTTTGTTAAATGGAAATTCACGAATTAACACACAGGTCAATTACTTGCTGCACATGCGCAGCTGCTTTGTGGTAAGCTGGTTGTCCAGCGTATATATTCGTGCCTTTCCTTTTGATTGATTGATTGATTGATTTATGCGGTTTAACGTCCCAAAAACACGATATGATTATGGGAGACGCTGCCTCTCCTTTTAATCAACTTTAGTTGAGAGTCCGCCCTTGTGTTGTCTTATACTTCGTCTTCGTCGTCGTTGCTTTTTGCGCTGTGAGTTATTGAAAATGAACAGACTTACACTGTGAGTTTTTAATCCTACTACATTACTCGAGGGATGTTATACATCAGATCAACATCCTCATTCAACACGGCACAGTCAATGACCCGATGCCTGAGTCAATGACATAAATTTCAGAATACACATTTCTGACGCCAAGGACACCAATGAATCACACATTAAATGTGCTGCGAGACTAAGTCACCATTCCGCCTTGCACAAGTATCGTTTCTGTCGGCACTGAAACGCCCGCATATTTTGAAGGCGTCATCAAGAACAAAAAGCACCTGTTCTTTAGCCGTCATATTTGCGTTGCTATACCCGGCAACAATTTTTCTTGGCTTTGAAGCGAAGGCCACAGAGCCGTATTGCGTGCAACTTACCACCAGTGAAAGTACTTCCACCGTATCGCCCGCATTTTATACGTGAAGTATAAAAATTCCTCTAGTATTTTCTGCCTCCCCGTAGCTCCACCCCTGTAGCTTTCTCTTCAGTGCCAAGAAAAGTTGTCACCGAGTATACAGAGGCGTCGCCGAGCTGAGTACTAAGAAACAAAAGGTAAAAGTGATAAACTTTAGCCATGAATACGGGCTTCTGAACATTGAAACGACGGTCGCTTAAATAGAAGAATTCGCTAGCGCCAGCGATTCTTTTGCCCTTGCCGATAGTTTCCAACCTGCTTAGATTAATTGACTTTCCCCAAATCGATTTCGACGTCAACCCGAGCCTTCCAAAGGATAAGCAAGACCAAATAAAAACTCGGCTCCTGCAAATCAAGGACTGCTCCTCATTGTCGTCAAGAATTTGACAGACCCCAGTCACGAAACATCGCATCATAACAGAAGAAAGTGCGTGGCCGATTCAAAAGCGCCCTTATCGAGCTTCGACGCGAGAATGCAAAGCCCTAAGCAACGAAACGTCTAAATGCTATGCATCGATATAATTCAACCATTTAAAAGTCATCGGGCGTCTCCCGTAGGGTTGATGAAGAAGAAAGACGGAACCCTACATTTCTGCGTCAACTATGGTCGCCTAAACAAAGTCAGATGGAAAGAAGCGTATCCGCTCCCGCTGTTAGGCGACGTTCTGGGTCGACTCCGCTGCGATAAGTACTTTTTGTATATGTACCTAAAGAGAGGCTACTGGCAAGTCAAAGTCGACGTGAGAGACTGCCAAGAGATGCCTTCTTAAGACCAAATGGACTGTTTCATTTCAAGGTCATGCCATTCAGACTTTTGTCGGCTCCCGCTACCTTTCAACGCTTTATCGATACTGAACTGGTCATTTAGACGAGGCGCACGTCCACCTTGTGTATCTGGATGACGTCGTCGTGTTTTCCTAAAACTTTGACGAGCAGCCCCGGTGCCTCGAAGGTGTACTGCAAGCAAGAAATACCTTCGGACTCACCTTGAAGTGAGAAAAGTGCCGGTTCGCACACGAGGAGCTCTTGTTTCTGGGCAACGTCATGAACAAGTCCGCACTTTACTCCAACCCGCGAAAAACCGCTTCCATCGCTGCTTTCTCACTGCCCTCCAACAAGAAGACCGTGCGTTGATTTCCTGGCCTGTGCGCCTATTGCAAGTGGTTAGTCAAAAACTTCACCCGCATTGCCGAGCCACTGACTTACCTTAGCAGGACAGACATTAAGTTCATATGCGATTTTGAGTGATTTGATTGATATGAGGGGTTTAACGTCTCAAAACGACCATATGATTATCAGAGACGACGTAGTAAAGGGCTCCGGAAATTTCGACCACCGGGTGTTCTTAAACGTGCACGCAAATCTGAACACATGGGCCTAAGAGTTCACATGGGAAACGACACAAGCAACATTACAGGAACTAAAACAAGGCCTGCAGACGCCACCGTTACTGGCACATTTCGATGAATTTGCCGAGACAGAATTACACACCGACGCAAGCAGCGTAAGAATCAGCGCCATTATTGTGCAAAGCACTGACGGACGGGAAAGCGTCAAGAACTGGTCGCTATCAAAGGCAGAGGTCGACAATTCTGCAACAGAAAAGAAGTGCCTTGCCATTATCTGGGCTACGAAGAAGTTTCACCTCTACCTCCACTGTAGGCCATTGAAAGTTGTGAAGCTTCACCACGCCTTTTGGTTAGCTAACTTCCAAGGCCTTTCGGGTCGCCTCGCATGGTGAAGCCTGCGACTTCAAGAATTCGACGTCAAAATCTAGAAGAAAACACTCTGACCCCGATTACCTCTGTCATTGCCTCGGTTGAACTACCACCGCGGAACGCTCCACATGCTGCGTGAAGGAAGACACCGCAAACAAGACCAGCAGGCTTCCTTCAGCAGATCGAATTACCTCACCCACCGTCCTATCAAATCGGTATGAACCTACTGGGACCATTTTCCACGTCGGCTTGCGAGAACAAACGGATCGTTGTCACCAATAACTACACCAGCAGCTACGCCGAAACAAGAACCTTTCATTGAGGCAGTGCCACCAAGGTCGCAAAGTTCTTCATTGAAGACAGTGTCAGGTGTCCTGGAGCCCCAGAGGTGCTGATCATTGACGGAGACACGGTCTTTGCTGCAGAGCTAATTCAGGCGACTTTGACGTATAGCTACCAGCCGCATTGGTCTAGTGGCTGAAGCACTCGGCTGCTGACCCGCAGGCCACGGAATTGAATCCCGGCCATGGCGGTCGATTTTTTGGTGTAGGCGAAAATACTTGAGGCGCGTTGGCTTAGGCGCACTTAAAAGAACAACAGGTGGTCGAAATTTCCGGAGCCGTCTACTACGGTGACTCTCATATTATTATGATGATGAGTGGTTTTTAATGGCGCAAGGGCCGATTGATGGCCAAAGAGCGCCAGTTCAAAAGACTAGGTATGTCAACAATGGTATGATGCGTGGCTGTAAAGGGGCCTTAAACGTCCTCGCGCTAACGCGGGTAAAAACATGGAAGTGATAAAATCAGGAGAGTGGCGTGAGATATGTGCACTGAAAGTGGGTGGCAAAATGCCATGATAATAAAACCATGATGAAGATGTAGTCACCGCAGCTATGACCATGGTACAGAGAACGTGCTATGGATAACCTCGGAATATGAGGTGAAAGCTATGAACATTTTTTGAAAACGTGAAAAGTGATTGCAGTTTAAAAAGCGGATACCTACCGATGAGCATCCCACAGTGTAGTAGGAGCTGCTGCCGGTAGGGCAGTAAAAAGTACTTTTTCCTTAGAGCATTTAGCTTATTGTATTGGACGAGATTGTGGAGAACCGTAAGTGGGTCTCCACATCTCTCACAATACGGTGGATGGCCGGTAGATAAAAGATATGAATCTGTAGAGTGTGTATGTCCTGTTCTAAGCCTTGTTAGTGTTAGTTCTGTGTGTCGTGATTTTGATTGTTGCGGCCAATAACCTAGTTGCGGCTTCATAGCATGGAGTTTATTATCTGTCTGTCTATCCCACGTGCTCTGCCAATACCCCCTGAGCTTTCGTTTTAGAAAAGTTCTTAAGTCACGTGCAGTGATTGGTATTGATGCATTGGAAGTAGTGTCGTTTGCGGAAGCAGCCAACTTGTCGGCCAAAACGTTCCCTTGTATCACACGGTGCCCTGGAACTCAGCAGACAACGACATGCTGTTTTGATGTGTACAGTGTGCACAGAAGTGAGTAGAGTGACACCAGCATGGGGTTCTTGTGTTTTTAGACGTTTTGAGGGCTTTGACCACACTTGGGGAATCTGTATATTGTGACGATGGAATGCGTTTATTTACAAGATGGGTAATGCAGAGGTGTAGCTCAGCGAAGGATCAACAGCGTCGCTCGCGAGCCAGTCGAGTCTCTTCCTCCTCTTCGTCGAATCTTCGCTAGCGCGTTTCACTTCCCGGTTCGCAGACGATGCCCTCTGGGCGAGTCACTCAGAAGTTGATGGTGGCACGGTTTAAGGCGCGCAACGTGTGTCAGTTGTGTTTTGCTAGAGCGGCGACCATTGCTTGTGACGCTCGAGATTACGTACGTGACGTCGCTGAGGCGGTCAAGAATGACGAATGGACCGGAATAGTGGGCCAAGAACTTCTGGCACAAACCACGTTTGCGGACTGGTGTCCATAACCACACAAGATGTTTATTTATGTTCCACTTTCTATCACCTTTTTCATATCAATGCGTTGTATTTTTGAAATGTTGCCGATTTTTGAACTGTTATATGATGTTTGTTTCTTAGGTCTGAGTGTACAGATGTTTGTCATCATAGTTTTTTTTGTACGTGTACGCGTAAACCACTACAATTGTGTAAGTACTAGCGTTTTACTTTGATGCACTAGTTCTTGATGATGTAGCTCTACGTGACGTGTTTCCTTTCCTGTTGTATCTTCATATGTTTCCTTTTTTGTATCACCCACCCCTGTCTAAGGCCTCATGTGTGAGGCTGGCTGTACTTCTGAAATAAATAAAATAAATAAGATCGCCCTTACTATAAGATACGGAGCGATGGCAGGCGTCGTAACGTTTCTTAGAACGCTGCTGGGATGCCAAGGTTCGGAGGCGTGCGATGCGACGGGCTTCTTCTGCGCGGCAGAGCGTCTCGGCTATCGAGGTTTCCACGTCTAGTGTAAAAGGTAGTATAGTGTCGAGACAAAATCGTGGGGAGCGAGCGTACAGCAAGTAAAATGGAAAGTAACCTGTAGTCTCATGCTTCGCGGTATTGTACGCGTACGTGATGTAAGGTAGCACTTCATCCCAGTTTTTGTGCTTAGAATCGACATAAATAGACCGCATGTTCGTGAGAGTCCGGTTCGTGTGCTCTACGAGACCATTGGTCTGCGGGTGATATGGTGTGGCATGGCGGAAATGGCAGGCAGACAGACGCAGGATCTCTTCAACGACGTCGGCAACGAACTGACGTCCGTGGTCGCTAATGACAACGCGTGGAGGACCATGGCGGAGAATTATATAGCGAAGCATAAACTGCGACACGTGCATGGCCGTTGCAGCAGGTATTGCGGCAGTTTCTGCGTAGCGCGTTAGATGGTCAACACAGACGACGACCCATCGATTGTTACTGCTCGATCGTGGAAATGGACTGAGCAGATCGACACCAACAGTCTCCAAGAGAAAGTTAGGAGGTGGAACAGGATGGAGAAGTCTTGGCGGCGTAGCCGTGGGACGTTTGTGTCGTTGGCATTGTTCGCATCCAGCAACGTATTTTTCCGTGTCGTGTCGCATCTTGGGCCAATAGAACCTTTGCTGGATTCGTTGAAGCGTTCTGGCAAAGCGCATGTGTAAGTTGCGTCGTCGTGTAAGGACCGAAAGACGTGAGCCCGTAGAGTGCGTGGAACAACTAGAAGCAGGCGGGCGCCTTGTCCGGAATAATTCTTCTTGTAAAGGACGCCGTCATGAACCACAAAAGAGCTTGGGTTTGCGTGTTCATTTGCGGAGGCGAACAGAGAATCTAAGGAGCGGTCCTCTTGTTGGGCTGTCCGGAAAGTCGCGAGATCAGGGAACTCAGAGGCAATAGCGCCGATATACTGGTCGAAGTTGTCAGCGTCGCACTCAGTCGTCGGTAGAAGAAGGCGCGATAGGCAGTCGGCGTCTGCGTGCCGGTTACCGCTCTTGTAGCGTACTGTGAAGTCGAACTCCTGTAAGCGCAAAGCCCATCGCGCCAGTCGTCCAGATGGGTCTCGGAGGCCTACCAACCAGCATAGAGAATGATAGTCGGTGATTACCGAGATGCGACGGCCGTAGATGTATGGGCGAAACTTGTGCACGGCGAAAACGACTGCGAGGCACTCCTGTTCTGTGACTGTGTAATTTCGTTCTGCCTTGCTCAACGAACGACTCGCGTAAGCGACCACATGTTCAGCATTGTCATGGCGCTGAACGAGCACTGCACCAAGGCCGATTCCACTGGCATCTGTGTGAATTTCCGTTTCAGCAGAAGGATCGAAATGGCGTAGTACCGGTCCTGAAGTCAGTATGAACCGAAGCTGCTTAAAGGCTGCTTCGCAATCCGGTGTCCAGTGGAAAGGGGCATCCTTATGCAGCAAGTCAGTCAGTGGTTGTGCTTTATCAGCGAAATTCGGAACAAATCGACGAAAGTAAGAACACAGGCCCAGGAAGCTACGCAACTCCCTGGGGGACTGCGGCTGCTTGAAGTTGCTGACAGCGGCGACTTTCTGCGGGTCCGGTCTCACGCCATTTTTATCCACCAGGTGTCCCAGAACCAAGGTTTCACGTTCTCCAAAGCGACATTTTTTTGAGTTCAGTGTAAGCGCAGCTTCCTCGAGACAGGTTAGAACGAGGTCAAGGCGATGATTATGTTCTTCAAATGTTCGGCCAAAAATCACCACATCGTCCAGGTAACACAGGCAATTTTCCCATTTGAGGCCCCGTAAAACGGTGTCCATATATCTTTCAAATGTGGCGGGGGCATTACACAAGCCGAATGGCATAACATTAAACTCAAACAGACCGTCGGGTGTAATAAAGGCCGTCTTTTCTTTGTCAGCCGGATCCATGAGGATCTGCCAAAACCCGGATCGCAAGTCCACCGATGAAAAATAGGACGCTGAATGCAGGCAGTCGATGACATCATCGATGCGAGGAAGCGAGTACACGTCCTTCTTAGTTAAAGAGTTGAGACGTCGGTAGTCAACGCAGAACCTCCAGGACCCATCTTTTTTCTTGACCAAGATAACAGGCGCGGCCCAGGGACTTGACGATTCTTGAATTACGCCGGAGGTTAGCATCTCGCTGACTTGCTCTGAAATTACTTTGCGCTCTGACGCGGAAACTCGATAATGTTTCTGTCTGAGGGGGTGCGCAGATCCAGTGTCGGTCTTGTGGCGAGTGCGTGTACTGGGCGTCTGAGGTCTATGCGACTTCCGTGCAAAATCAAATACTTTAGCGTGCCTGGCCAGCAGTGTAACCAACACTTTGCGCTTATGCGAGGGAATAGACTTGCTAACCATCTTATAAAATTCGTATTCCGTGCCGGATACATCAGCATAGTCTGAATTTGCCGCATTGCTGAGAGCTCCTATGCAGATACTGCACTGCCCTTCAAACATGGCAAGGCGCATTCCCTCTGGTAGTACAACAGACTCGGATGAGCAGTTAACTACCCATAATTTAGTTTTTTCCTCGGTGAGAGACACAACGCAGCGCGGCAGAAAGATGTTTTTCTTCATGCAAGGCAAAGGCAACGGCTCAATCACAATATCAGGAGAACGGAAACTCAAGTCGGCATTCGAAGCAGCAACGGGCACGCTGGCAGTAGACCATGCCGGTAAAATAGCGTCTTTAACTACAACGAGGTTGTCGTCTCCGCTACGCTGAGGCTGCTGGGCGAGGGCGGAAAACAGAACCTCGCCTGCCCCGCAGTCGACAGTCGCACGGCACTCTTGCAAGAAGTCAATTCCAAGGATAACGTCATGCGTGTAATGAGCGAGCACTGCGAATTCTGCCTTGAACGCTTTACCAGCAACACAAACAGACACAGTGCACACACCTACTGGACACAAAGCCGTGCCGCTGACTGTTCGAAAAGTAGAAGATTTATCCCAATAAAACATAACCTTGCGGCCAAGTCTCTCCTTGAAAACTAAACTCATTACAGAAACTGTTGCACCGGTGTCTACCAGAGCCATCGTGGGAACATCGTCAATGAATACATGAACCTTGTTGTGAAGCATGTGAACTAATGGAGGCATACTTGTGTGCAAAGCGGTACGTCCAGCGACCTCACCTCCATCGGCCACGCCGGCTAGTTTCCCGGTGGCGGAGAGGAAAGCCGCGGCCGGGGACGGGGAGATGGGGACCGTCGCTGGCGCGTAGTAGGTGGCGTCAAGCTCCTCACAGAGGCAGGCGAGTCACTGCGAATGTTCGGCCGGTGCCCGTGCTTCTGGGCAGTGGAATCCGAAGGCCAGGAGGCGTAATCGGGCTGTTGGCTTCGCCGTGCAAGCATCGCTGGTCGGTCAGAAAACGTCGTGTGTGGGCGACGTCACGATGGGCAAAACCGGGCGATATGTCCGCGAACACCGCACTGGTAGCACACGGGGCGTTCCCGAGGCACATTGAATGCTGCGGTGTGGAGAGGATGCTCAGGGAACTGTTGCCACTCGGACACAAACAGAGGCGGTTGGCTGTCGTAGCTATAACTGCTTCGGGGCGCATAAGACGACTCGACGTAAGTAGCCGTTGGTGGTGAAGCCCTTAGCCGTGGACTGCGGGTGAAGTAACTGCGCTCGTCGAAACTCGCAGCATTGATGCTTAGGGATAGTGTATCACACTGCGGGTCTCCAGCTTGCATGGGAACAGAGACATGGCGACGCAGTTTTTCCCGTACAATCTGACGAATGGTGGAGAAAAGGTCGGCAGGTAGAGAATTTTGGCAGACATCGACGGTGGCAACAGTCGTGACGTTGGCCAGACGTCCGAACTTCGATGTGATGCGACGAGTTTTAAGACTCGAAGGTTCGGCAGTGGTTAATCACGTCGGCCACGCATTCCAGGCTCTCCTTGCCAATGAGGAAGTGGTAGACGTCATCGGCGATGCCCTTGAGTATATGGCTCACTTTGTCTTCTTCCGTCATGTGGGCATCCACCGACTTGCACAACTTCAGAATCTCTTCAATGTAGGTTCTGCATGTCTCACCGGTGACTTGAGCCCTCTGCGACAACGTCTGCTCGGCACGTTTCTTCTTCGTTGCTGGGTCTCCAAAGCATTTCTTAATTTCCTCCACAAACTGGTCCCAGGTTGTCAACGTGTCTTCATGGTTCTCAAACCATACCAGCGCCGTGAAATCAAGGAAGAGCCCCACGTGAGACAGCTGGCTAGCCGCATTCCAACCGTTCGATCGGCTCACCCGCTGATAGTGGCTTAGCCATTCGTCCACGTCATCGCCGGGTTTCCCTGTGAAGGTTCGCGGCTCCCTGTAGTGGTAGGGCGACGTCCTTGCGGCTGGTTGCTGATTGTCTCCGTCCGAGCTCATTTCTTGAGGTAATGGTGCCAAGCCCGCTAGTCGACGGCTGCGGCGAAGCTCGTGTAGCGGTTCCGTCGTTAAGGGACGGTGCCTCTCCGGTATCACTTGGTAGTAGCTAGCTTACCCAGCACCTTCCACCACAATTGTGACGATGGAACGCGTTTATTTACAAGATGGGTAATGCAGGGGTGTAGCTCAGCGAAGGATTAACAGCGTCGCTCGCGAGCCAGTCGAGTCTCTTCCTCCTCTTCGTCGAATCTTCGCTAGCGCGTTTACATATATTACTGCCTTTGGCAATTTTATCTGTTCGATGTGTTTTACGACCGCCAGTATTGCGTAAGCTTCTCCTGTGAAAATGCTTGCATCAGGATGAAGAACGCCGCCCTCGGAAAACGATTGGCCTACCGCTGCATATGACACAGAAGTGTTGGACTTTGAGGCATTGGTAAATAACTCAGGGCCTGTGTAATTATGTTGTAGTTCTAGGAAGTATGTATGTACGTGTGCAAGTGGTGTGTGCTTGTGACCTCAACAAAACAGACATCACAGTCTATAAGCTGCCACTGCCATGGTGGCAGATATGCTGCAGGAGCCATCAAACTGTGTTCGAGAAGAGGCACACCTGTTTGTTCTGCCATGCCTCTTACACAGAGCGAGTAGGGCTGCCTAAACGAAGTATGGTTCTCGGACAAGCCAGAACAAGACAAATCATTAATTGTGAAATGAGAGGGGTGCTTTTTGTCTGCCTTCATCTTCAAAAAGTGCAAAAAGGACAGGTAACATCTTTGTAGATGGAGCGACCGTTCATTCAAATCAACGTACAGGCTCTCAAGAGGGCTAGTTCGAAAAGCACCCGTAGAGAGGCGAATGCCTAGATGGTGGACAGGGTCAAAAATATTCAAGGCTGATGGTGTTGCAGATTGATAGATTATAGAACCGTAATCTAGGCACGTGCGTACGAGGCTTTTATATATTTCATCAGACATTTCCTTTCATTACCACACGTAGTACGTGACATCACTTTCAAAATATTAATTTTTTTAAGCACCTGTCCTTTAAATACTTTATGTGTGGGATGAAGGTTAGTTTAGTGTCTAACATTAGTCCAAGAAACTTGTGCTCGGTCTTCACTGACAAAGGTTGTCCATGCCGGTCATTGTTGGTGTCAAGATGGAGGCCCCTCTTTCGGCAGAAGAAGACGCAAATGCTCCTTTGCGGGTTTAGTATAAAACCATTCTCATCTGCTCATTGAGATACCTTGTTCAACCCTAGCTGAACTTGACGTTGCCATTGAGATGTTGCACGATTTGAAACCAATCTATACATCATCAACATATATGCATTAAAAGATATTACGTGGAGGAAACAGGTGCAAGGAATTCATTTTAACTATGAAAAGTGTGCAGCTCAATACACCACCTTGTGGCACTCCTGCTTCTTGGACAAATATTCGAGATAGCACAGTGCCAACTCGGACATAGAATGTTCGGTTGGACAGGTAGCTTTCGGTGATTGTCAGCATTCTACCCAACACACCTAAATGTGACGAGTCTCGCAATATTCCAAAGCGCCATGTAGTGCCATATGCCTTTTCCATATCAAGTAACACAGAAAGAAAAATTGCTCATCAACAAAAGCGTCACGAATTTGTCCCTCAATATGGCCGAGGTGCTCAGTGGTAGATCGAGTCTCTCGAAACCCTCGCTGGTATGGGTCAAGTAGGCCAATACTTTCAAGGAAGTGCATCAGGCGCCTGTTAATCATTTTCTCAAAGACCTTGCAAAGACAGCTGGTTTACGCTATTTGCCTGTAGTTGGAAACTGAGGCCGGGTTCTTGCCTTGTTTAAGAATTCCGATAACGATAGCGTCCTTCCAGGCTGAGGGTAGCTCGCCGGAAGACCATATCGCGTTATACAAGGAGAGGAGAGCTTTCTGGGTTGCAATGGGCAGGTGCTTTAACATTTCATATGCCAAACGGTCCGGGCCTGGGGTAGATTTATTGCAGCAGGTAAGTGAGGCTTGTAGTTCAGCGAAACAGGTCAATTGTATGCCTCATGTGTAGTGGGTTTGCGCTCTAATTTCTGTTTTTCTATTCTGGTTTTGTATCGTCGGAACGCTTCACTATAGTGTAATGCACTTGAGACCTGTTCAAAGTGCGCTCCGAGAGTGTTTGCCTCATCTTCCAATTTCTCCCCTTGTGTGTCCACCAGAGGAAGTGAATGTGCTTTTCGTCCTGCCACCTTACCAACCCTGTTCCAGACTCTCGACTCATCTGTGTATGAGTTATTGCCTGATAAAAATTTACTCCAACTTTCCCTTCTCACCTGTCAGCACGTTCTCCTTGCTTGCGACTTGACGTTCTTAATCTTTACAAAATTCTCGGCTGTGGGTGAGTCTCTAAGCCACTTCTATGCCTTATTTTTTGTTTTTGTTTTTCGCGCATCATGGTACTCATTATTCCACCATGGGACTCGTTGTTTGCTTGACGGTCTACATGTCTGAGGAATACATTTTGTTGCTGCATCAACCAAGAAAGCTGTAAAGTAGCATACAGCATCCTCCATGCTCAACGCCGACATGCCAGTCAAACTTATTAAAGTAATTTTTGAAATTTTCCCTTTCGGTTTTGTCGGTGAACCATTTGGGAACTTGTGCATGACATGTATTTGTTATTGATGTGCTGATAACAATAGGAAAATGATTACTACCTTATGGATTATTGACTTCCCATTTAAGTAGAGGCAGGAGTGATGGGGATGTTATGCTGAGGTCTATTGTTGAGTACGTATTGTTAGCCATGTTGTAATATGTTGGCTGTTTTCGATTCAGCCGGCACGTACTGAAAGAAAAAAGGAACTGTTCAATCAGGCGACCTCGAGCGTCGCAGCAAGAGTCACCGCATAGATTGCTATGTGCGTTGAAATCTCCAAGGAGAATATAAGGTTCTCGTAGTTCGTCTATGAAAGACTTGAATTCATGCTTTTCAAGAAGGTGTTGTGGAGGTGTGTAGAGAGGGCAGATGGTGGCGAGCTTATTCAACAGAACTGCTCGAACAGCCACCAGGTATGTTTGTAGTGGTAGGTGTGTGCATGCAATCTCTTGATTGACTATAATGGCAACACCACAAGATGGCACAATTGCATCATTCCGGTCCATCCGAAAGATAACGTAGTGACGTAAAAAGTTGGTGTGTTTAGGTTTCAGGTGTGTCTCTTGTACGCACAGCACCTTGATTGGTATGTGGGGTTTAACGTCCCAAAACCACCATTTGATTATGAGAGACGCCGTAGTGGAGGGCTCCGGAAATTTCGACCACCTGGGGTTCCTTAACGTGCGCCCAATTCTGAGCACATGGTTCTACAACGTTTCCGCCTCCATTACGCACAGCACCTTAGGTGTATGTTTGTGTAAATGTTCCTGGATATCGTCGAGGTTTATCAACAGTCCTCTGACGTTCCACTGTAGTATTTGTGTCATTTTAATGTAGTGTGGTGCTGTGTGTACAAAAGTGATGCGTTAGGTTACAGGGCCTTTTTGGGTCCCTGTGATTTGAGGTGTTTTTTTTTTTTGGCGCGCTCCAAGGAGTTGCGCCTATCCTTCGGCGTCTGAGGCTCCGGAAGAGTGGGACTTGTATCCATCGCCTCTTGTGAGGTGGTGGATGGTGTCTGCGTGGCAAACACGTTCACAGAAATTGCGGACCTAACTGCGTTTGCAGTGATCCGAGGTCCAGCAGACACAGGAGTCTGCCGACCCTGTTCGTCAGATGGCGGAGCAGTACAGGCTGCTCCAGACGGATGCGCTGGTGTCACTGCCGTGGCCACACTTTGTGTGACATTCGCGGGTGCAGAAACGTGTGGCGCGGCGCCCCGGCGCATCACATCGGCGAAGGAGGGAAAAGACCGGTTGTGTACTGCGAACCGTTGACGTGCTTCTTGGAATGACAGATTAAATGTGACCTTAAGTTCTAATATATGTTTCTCTTTTTTTCGTGTGGGGCATGATCGCGAGTAGGCAGCGTGATCTCCTTCACAGTTCGAACAATGAGTTGTTTCTGAGGTGCAGTTGTCGGATATGCGTTGCATGGATGCACACTTAGCGCAAGTGACGCACCCTCTGCAACTCTGCAATCCATGCCCGAAACGTTGACACTTGAAACATTGACGAGGATTGGGAATGTATGGTCTTACGCAGAGCTTACAATAGCCTGTTTCAATTGATACTCGTAGGTCACTGGTTCCGAAGGTAATGATTACGTGTTTTGTAAGGGTCTGCTTGTTGTCTCACTTGATTATTATTCCCTGTACCTTCACAACGTTTTCGTCTTGCCATCCTTCTAACAGTTCGCTTTCACTCATACTGATAAGTTCATCATCGGAAATTACCCCACGGACTGTGTTCATAGACCTGTGTGGGCCCACTGAAACAGAAGTGTCCCCAAATATTACAATTCTGGATAGTTTATCGTATTGAGTTTTGTCGTGACCCTCCAGAAGAATATCGCCACTTCCCATCTTTGTCACTTTATAACCTGGGCCTATTGCTTCGGTGAGAGTTTTCGACACGAGAAAGGTGAAATTGCACGCATTGTCTTCTTTTCCTTCTGACTATGAATAACATGGAACATGGTACTTTGGGAAGGTTGGTTTTGGTGTATTGAGCATGAACGTGTCTTCGGTGCGCCACCTTTTCAGGGAGCGATCAGGAAGGGGGGGGGAAGCATTTGCCATAAATAAACTATAAAATTCGGCAGCGGTTCTAGCCACCCACCACCGAGCCCAACCAGGGGACGTGGCAGGAGATGCTGGGCAAGTCCTGTCAACGCCAGCTGTACAGCGCTGCTATAACCTAATAAGGAATAACCAAGACTGGGCATGCACACAAGGTTAACCCTTGCCGCCAAGAAATTTGGAAGTAAACGAAAGAGAATAGAAGACAGGACAGATAGAAAGTGAGAGATAAAGACGAAGATGTAGGGAGTGTGAGGTAGGATAAGGCGACTACCGCTTTCCCCTAGGCGGGTCAGCCCAGGGGTGCCGTCTACATGAAGCTGGGGACAAAGGGGTGTGTTGCCTCTGCTGGGGGGCCTTAAAGGTCCAATCACCGGGTGTCGGCTCAACCCCCAGGATCCCCTTTTCCCCGGACACGGCAGAGCCACGCACAGCTAGGCGTGGGAGGGAGTTGAAACTTCCCCGTTAGCTCGGGTCCGTGGCGTCGCTACGCACCAAACGCCTGCTTTCATGGTCACCCCTGCGGGGCGGCAACTCTCATAATCATGAGATCATTTTGAAACGTTAAACGCCTACAAGTAATATTTGAGATACAACCAAACAAGTTACTTCCGGATCACCACTTAGCATCCACAAACAAATACCCTCACCGAGCGCATAAACAAGACCACCACCCACATGCTGGCCATGCACATGGGATCCAGGCGCTCCGTACATGGCCTTTACATACAACACAGTGTACAAGACACAACGCAGATGAGGCCATACGAGTTCGCCTACCGACGTAGCCCGGCAACGACCCTCGACGCCATGGAGTCGGTGAAAAGAAGATCGACGTTACCAAAATGGTTACGAGCTGTTTACATCGGCGCGCCAGGAGATCCCGATAACTTACCCGGCTACAAGTCCAGCGCCAGACCGACAGCCTTCGCTAAAACCTCCAACGAAGATTGGTGGAATACCAGTTTGGTGACCTGCGCTAGCCTCGAAACCAATACGACGACGTGTACTTAGTGAAAAACTACTTCGAGGATACTTCAGGCTATAAAAGGTGCTTTCGCTTTAAGGTGCTCTAGAGTACAAATTTTTACCGGACGGTATTAGGAACTCTCACAGGTGCCGTGCGCCGCGCGATGTCGTGCATGCCAGGCGCCTCAAGTTCTTTCACTCGCGTTAGAAAACCTAAACTCTGTACTTTTGACTTTTGAATTTTATCTTGATGTACTTTCTTGCCTTTATTTTAATTGAACTGAATTGAGTTATGATTTGTTGCATGTGCAATGGAGTTTAATATCGATGCCAGATGGTAAGCAGACAGCCGGTACAGACGAAAATTCTCAAACAGACCTAGCTTCCACAGCTTATGCACACCCTCCGCGCTTCGCACTAAGAGATGTTCCCACTGGTCATTGCCTTGCATATTGTCACGGGGTTTGAACAACCAGGAGCAGGTTCGCTGCTCCTGGTTGGTGTCAGTGTTTTCTCCGCGACGTGGGCTGGGTTCACGGCTTGACGGAGGCGTGCGGTACATGAACGAAGCAGCAGCTCCACCAGATGTCACGGGGTCGTGACGTGGCCGAAGACAGGAGACTTCGTGATGGGATTTAACTGTTTATTTGGGCGAACCTGTGCCTGGTAAACGGAAAGTCTAATTACAGCAGCAGTCTCGCACAGACAGCAGTCTCGGACTAATAGCGGCGAACGGAGCATCAGCCTTCGATCAACAACTGACAAGCGGCGAAGCGCGTCGGCATTTATACTGTTGCTGTCGAATGTTCTAGCGTTATCGCTGGCGGTGGCGTAGGTTCCAGAACAATCTGTACCGTTCGCACAGTGGGCGTGATCTTATCGAAATGATCTACTACAGTCTGGAACCTTCTCGAAAACTGCAGGCGCGGTTTGCGCTGAGAATCGTGTGGTGTTTTGGGACGATAACAAAGACTTGAAAAATGGAACGTGGCAATATTCACTCCTACGATACCCCGGCGATGAAGACGAGCCATCCTAGCGACTCAAGGTGACAAGAGAACAGGAGGGTTGTATCAGGGCTTCAGGCTACTGTGGTGAACCGTCTCACGACCAAGATGGCGTTTGTTCGTGGATATGGCTGAAGAAGAGGGGCACAGGATGATGCGGTAAGAGCCAGCATGCTTCAGTGCACACTTGGGAGCCAATCCAGGAAAGTGGAAAGGTAGTCGAAGCCACACGAGAGAATCGACGGGGAAAGTGTCACGGTATCGTTTTTGGAGGGCTTGATTATTGGCTATGAATGAGCGTGCAAACTGACGAGACTCTTCGACATGTTCAGCCATTTCAGAAGCTGGGCTGAACTTGAAGGCATCAGGATTGTACGGCAGCATTGTGTCGAGTTTGCTGCACGGGTCACAGCGGTATAAAAGGGAAAAAGTGGGCAAAAGCCTGTTGTTGAGTGCATCGCTGTATTATATGCATACGCCACGAAAGGAAGGAGAATATCCCATAGGGGTGGTCGGAATCAATATACATAGAAAGCAAGTCTCCTAGGGTTCTTTGAAATGCTATGTTTGACCGGTCGTCTGAGGTTGGTAGGCTGTTTATGTATGGTGTACCGTACGGCATGAATGCAAGAGCTGTTACAGAACTTGGCACACAAATACGCGACATTTGTCACTCAGTAGTTCCAGTGGTGCAACATGATGGAGAACGACCGATGCACGATGATGGTGGCAACGTCACGAGCACCAGCCGAAGGCAGCGCTGCCGTTTCAGTGTACCTTTTCAGATGGTTGGCAGCCACAATCACCCATCGATTACCAGGAACAGAGCTTGGTGAATGGCAGCTTCCGGCTTCGAAATTCTATATTTGCGCACCCAGCAGCTCCACCACTTTGCAAGGAAGTTTAATAACGAGGCAAGGTAGTAGGCAGAGAACCGGTAAGGACAAAAATGCTCGAACAGGCCCAGCGTCCACAGCTCGTGCACACCGCCCACACTTCGCACTAAGAGATGGTTTCACTGGTTATTGCTTTGCGTATTCAACCTTACACATGCATTTTTCTCGTGTTCTGTTTTAAGTGCCGGGACGATGCTTTTTTAACAGGGGGGAATGCAACCAGTGCTATTCTGGTTTGCTCGGTTCAGCAGCGCTGTGACGCAGACACACGCATTGATTTTTCCTGCTGTTTGCTGCTTTGCAATACGGTAGCTGAAAGCTTATCGCTAGTTTGTTGTTCCCAAGGATAAAATTACCAGCTTGATGAACTTCAAAAAGAGCCTGCAACTACCGGACACGTTTAGTTCAGCATCGGTGCGACGGGGACGCATTCATTTTCCCTGCTCTTTGCAGGTAAGTTGAACTTTTGTACTTGGGTACGCACCTGTTTATTTTCGCTTTTTTTTTGCACTCCTGGCGAACACAGCTATTGTACCAGAGGCTGAATTTTTTTCGTGTCGTGTATGTGCGTGTTACTACTTTTTGCCTGTTTTTTATCCCTTGTTCGGTTATTGCGTTTGTAAATTCCTTTCGTGAAAGTAAAACGTGAGGATATAGAGGACTACCACTGTTCACGACAAGACCTGATAAGCTTCAGAAAGGAGGTTCTTGCTGAATTGAAAGCACATAAAAACACCCTCAACACTGAGCAATACATCTGATGCAGTGGTTGAATTTCATAACGATGTCTAAGTACTAATGAAAGAAATGAAGCCACTTGAGACTCAAGCTGTACATCAGGAAAACCGCAGGCTGATTCGGAGAATCGAGGAACTAGTGTGCTATTCTAAATAAAGCAAGGTTGAAATTAGGAGTGTCCCAGCAGGCTGTCAGCGACTTGAAGCCGTGACAAAGTTGGCCAATTTTCTCCTTGAGCATATGACCGAAGGCGGCATTCAAAGTTGCCATCAAGTGCCAACCGAGAAAGAAAATGAAAAAAGTCACAGTGTCGCTGCAAGGGCGAAGCAACGAATTCCATGGCAACATCTTGGACTGTAATGCTGAGAACAGCAAGCAGATTAAAACGTGCAGCGCGTTGCGCACGCACAAATGACACACAAAAACAACACACACGGGACGAGAGCAAACTAGCAAAGTTTACCGATCGACACTTAACGCGCTGTTTCAACAAAAACGACGCACCAAGCGTAATCACAGGTACAGATGAGTGCAAACCATGGTGCAAGAATACTTTTGGTGAGCGAACGCCACGAAGCGAGCGCTTGGTGGGGAGGGACCGGTTATTTTCTCCTTTCCAGCGTGCCCATAGATGGCTTGCCGAACTTAGGACCATGGAGGACTGCTGGCGAATTCCGTCAAGCACATCGTGCACGTAGGCGATGGTTTCCCAATCTGTAAAAATTGGGTTATCGAGCGATCACAACCCCGAGACACGCATAAAGTGACACCGCGAAAGAGGGGGTGATAAGGGAGGAGGGTGACAACGTGATAAGGATGTTGTGGCGACGATAGATGAGTGCTGCTACTTTCCTACGTACGAAACTTTCCTACAGCGAGAGAAGAGAAGAGAATTCAGGCAAAGCTTGTAGCGCCATCTGTCAGGCTTCTTGCGAAGCAGAACATTATCGGGCAGCGGATAGCCCCGGCATTCATTCACCTAAAGATTCTTGCACCATGGCGCAAACTAACTTGTGTCCCCGTTGTTACTTCGCTGTGTTTGCAAAGCGCACCCTTTTCACAAACTGCGCCTATCCAGTGAGCGAAGGGATCTTTGCGCGCCCGGCAACTAAACGGAATACTTCCCAGCAAAGTCGAAGGCGGGAGATTTTTCCCGCCGAAAGAAGAGCGCGCGCACACAAACTTCTAACTACTCCACCCCACCCTCCATCCTTCGCAGGGCAAAGTACGCGTTGGACATAAGGGCGCGTCGGCGCATCGTGAGCAATTTTCTTTTTTACCTGTTTCTTCAAATGGCTTGGAAAAAACCATGCACAAGTAATTATTAAGTTTACAAGTCAAATACTGGTTCATCTCGACAGCACGATATGATTTTCTGAAAGGCAGATCAACGTAATTGGCTTTATTGACACAAAACGAGTTTATAAGCACTGCGCTTCATGTGAAGAAACAGGTCTTGGGTATACTTTAAGATCTCACAAAAGCATTTGATACCATTCATCATATCACACTTTTAGCTATGCGTGAACAACATGGAATATGAGTGACGCAAAAGAGTTATTATTTTCGTATCCCCAGGATAGGTATAAATACATGAGCCACAAATAATCAAAGACAAAAAAGTGGCAGATCCCACGTACAGTGGAAATCTATGATATGCGAAGCACGAATGAGGAAGGTTTTAATGTCAGTTAAAAATCAGAACAACGTTACGAGGTGGAGGTAAATTATGCAGTACATAAGTTTCATGTCATAATTATTATGTTTCGACATGTCATTTAACTTCATCATCTATTCACGCCACCTGATTTCGAATTGGCACATTGCGGAAAAGCGAGCGCCACCTGCCGTCTAAACAGGGAAGCAGCGCTCGCGCTTTTGGTTGGAAAGGCATTCGTGAACTAACATGTGCTAGGCAGCGTTCCGCGGCTCGCGTGCGCTTGTTTTATTGATTTAGTGTTGTTTCTTTGCCGGAAACGTGCGCTGCTTACGGAAACAACATGATAGAAGAAGAAAACATCCCGTTTGCGTTTGTGGAAACGGGATGGAGCGAGGATTTTTCGCGTTGCAGCCTGAGCAACGACGACGTGTGGCGGTACCTACACTCCGCTACTTCGACCGTTCGCCAGGCTCAACGCGGCTGGTCCTTCAAGGAAGAAGGATACGTCAAACACTTGAAGTTGAACCTCCAAACATCTGATGACGAACTAGGTCTGGTGAGAGCGGCGTGCGCACCGTCCATGAAGTCCGGCGTGTATGTAACAACGGCATGGTTCGTCGTGGCTACCGGTCGCATCGTTGGAGCGCACTGCGACTGTGTTGCTGGGTGAGATATTTTGATTTTACTAGCGTCTGTAGTGCAAATCACCGATTGCCGAAAATGTGTGTAAACAAATGTTGCGCCTATGCGCTTGCGAGTGTAATGGGAGCATGCAGTTCCCTTATCGGAACATTACGTTCTCTTCATAGGACAGGAGTTTACCCCAGTGCTTATACCTGCTGCAGCTCCCGCTTTTGTGATTATAAACGACCCGTGCTACTATATCAATCATGGTTTGCGCTTATACATCGAAGCACAGCCTCGCGCACTAATGGCAGCTTTTTTTGCGAACCGTTACAATGTACGGATATACGCGAGACTGTGGGCTGCCGTGGTACACATTGTTGCATTCACAAGATCACGTCTATCGAGTACTTTACCTCATTGCGGTGCTACCTAAAAAGCTCGATGTTGCAAGACGCGGGCTTAGCGTCTGTAAATACATGTTCGAGGTTGTCCGTTGATTTTGTGAACAACAGTTTTTTTTTTCTTTCAGACTTAGTGAAACCTGCCAACATGTAGCAGGCCCGCTGTTTAGTGCTGCCGCCAGAGCTGAACATGCACCGTCCTGCACGGACGTACCCTGCAAGTGGATAGTCCCTGCTGAAGGTATTACTCCACCAATGCATGTCCTTAACGATCCTGTGTTGCCCATCTTGCCACTAAGAACTTCGTGTTTCAGCTAAGTATATACCTACAAAGTACCCTGTGCAAGCATATTATGATCGCGATATATTTTAATGGCACAAAAGCAGCTCAGCCATACAGTGCCGAGCACAAAGCATATTGCATGACACAGTGCAGGTCAAATACGAGTTCGAAGGGTAGTAGGTTTTAGCATGTTAGTTAATCATGGTTGCAGAGAATACATAGCGCAGTGTAAACGCAGGACAGCTTTTGTCCTGGTACTACCCGTCCCGTGTATTTCATACTACAATGGAGACCGCTTTCAGAAACATTTTAACAGCCGGGAATCCAAGCATAATAAATGGTTGGAGACGCAACTTGCACTCCAGGATTCGTGTAAGCAGTGGATGTTCAAACCAGTAAATTACCGCTATTGTGAACATGACATTGCGTTCACATACCATTATGTGTCATTCACAAAATATACATAGAGAAACAGGCTCGCAGCGTTGCATTTTCATGACTGCTTGCTCAGTCATGCCAGTTTATTAATAAACAGTGTTACATCATTTACACACCACAAAGCACAGTAGACGAACAAACACACTTCCTCATGTGTTGAACAGCCATGCTTGTGCACGTGCATATGCTCCCTTTCTCAACACAAATGTACTTATCACTCACATGTGTGCTCTCTTTAGCAGCATAACTGAAGTACCCTATTTTCTGTTTACTTGCAGCAAAGAAACCAGTGGCAAGAAAGCCTCTGGGTGAAATCAGATTCCAAAAGTATTTCATAAACAAGCCTACACGTGGGAAACTGAAGCGCGATTATGACCCCTGTGCTGATGGCCCACTTCCTAGTCCACATGCCATTCAGTCACTGAGGGATAAGCTGGCAACCGCCTGTCCCGATCTGCGTGCTCTGCGATACATGTGCCACGATAAAGCCAAGCCAAAGCCACCATGCAACATAAAGAAGCCCATACAGGACAGCGATGACCTCTGGAGCGAGGCTGCAGCACCTAAGGTACAATCGTACATGAAAACAATGAAGCCACTAAGCCAGACAGAGAGGGATCTGATATGCCACCAAACAGTCGGCCAAGCATCTAACAAGAAGTGGCATGCAGAACGGGTTGGACGGCTAATAGCATCGATGTTTAAAAGGATCTGCTGGTGTACAAAACCGGACAGTTTGCTAAAGGCACTACTGTACCCTTGGGACAGAGCCACTTCCGAAGCAATCGTATATGGCAGACAGCACGAAGCAGATGCCGTAGCTGCTTATGTGAAACTGTTGCAGGCCAGAGACTCGAGCGTGGCAGTCCGGGAAACTGGACTTCACGTCCACTGCCAGTACCCCTTCTTAGCTGCTTCACCAGACAGAATTGTTGTTGTAGATGGAAAAGAAGGCCTACTAGAAGTGAAATGCCCTTTTTCAAAAAAAGGGATAACGTGTGAGGACGCCTGCAGTGACAGAAACTTCTGCTGCAGACTCACCGAAGAAGGTGCGGAGCTGAAGCGGGACCACGCCTATTTCTATCAGGTGCAAGGCCAGATGGCAGTAACGGGCCATAACAGGTGCGATTTTGTCATATGGACTGAGGGAAACGCACCAGGAGACCCCCCACATCTCCATGTTGAAAGGATAGAGTTCTGCGAAAAATTCGGGGCTCAGGAGGTACTGCCAGGACTCTTGCACTTCACTAAGCATGCACTTGTACCCGAAATCTTGACACGGCGTGTCAAAAGCCTTGGGCGGCTTTACACGTCTGAAACATACGTGTCTTTCAAAAAATTCAAGGCTGGATTTTATGTCTGCACGCGTCTAGATGGCCTAAGCATCAAAATAAAAAAATTGAAGTAAGACGCCTCACTTTATTTATAATCGCTCTCTTCTGGGGAGAAACAGTCTCATGCTTTTTTTTTTCAGTTAACTTCTCAAGGAGTGCACTGCAAAACTCTGTGAAATTCATGGCAATCGTGGCATAATCATGTGTAGACTGTTCAGCTATACTTGTGAAACCAATGCATGGCTCCTATAGTCTGAAAGTAACTAAGTAACAAAGGCTTATTGTGACTTATGTAAGATGAGACAGTGTAACACAGGCAAACAACCTGTTTCGTTATTTGTGACTTAGAGTAAGGCAAATGGGGCTTGATGTGGCTTCTGAAAGCTGTCGTGGAAAGCGCGAGATAAATTCCAACTATATGGGGCTTCAGTAGCGTGGGTCTATTCAGCACAAAGGTGAATATAGCTACTGTGATATAACAAGATTGATTGAAAAATGTTTCATAGTTACATTTATTGGTTACAGCAAGTTTGGTAAAACATTCAAAATGGCACATCATTCCAAAAACAGCTGACTTCTGTTACTGCCTTGGCTGCAGCCACCAAATCATTTCCTAACTCTAGCCAGCTCAGGCCAATTTCAAACTTGGCTTCCTTTTGAAAACTATGCTCGTGCTCTTGCAAATCCTAATCTACCTCTCGAATCAAAGGCAGCCTGTAGTTGCTCAAGAGGCAACAAACTTCAAAAACCTGCTCAGCAATGTCTATCATGGCGATAGGAAAGGGCCTATTCAAAATATGAAAGCTTTTAGCTCTTGCAATGGCTCTTTCAACGTGCACCCTTGCAGAAGCGATGCGCCTGGTTTCGTCAACTTTATTTGCAGGCATCTGCTTTTGGTGAGGCTCTCGGAATGGAGGCCGATAAACTGTTATACCTGCTGGCAAGTAAGGAAATGTAAAACCTTTATCAACCATTTTTGCATCTCCTGGCTCCAGCTTGTCAAGAAGACCACTACTTTCCAAGATTGCTTTATCCGAGCTAGAGCCTCCCCAGAGGCGAGACACATAAGTGATGTATCCATCTGGTGTACATCCAATAAGCGCCTTGTACGTGTTGTAATGCTTGTATGGTGAGAAGGTTTGGCGCTGTGCGCTCAATGACGAAGGCCTCTGTATTCTCACCCCTGTGGCATCGAGAACAAGACGGGTGTCGGGAAAATCAGAGAAGCACTTCGGTAGGTGGGATCTTATGTCATCTAAAGTAGGTAAGGGTGTCAAGTTCCAAAGCTCTCGTTGTAAAAAGTTAATCCATGTGGAAAAAGTGCGGCTAACTAGACTTTCTGACATCAGGAAATTCCTGGCCAGTTCTTGCCCTTGCATACCTGTCCTGAGCCGAACTAACACCATGAACAATTCTTTGGCCAGATTGCCATTTTTTTTTTGTTGCCACGAGGGTCATTATGCCGTTTTTTATCTGAGCCCCAGTACAACATTTCTCTAGCGCGTGGTGCAAAGTATTCAAGCAAAATATTGAACACTTCAACATTCGGCAATCCAGTGTAGTACATGCAGTCTTTTGGAGTGGCTAGAGTAGTCAGGGTGAGACACCTTGACATGGCTGCATCTAGCTGCACCTCTAGCTTTGCATTTTGTTTCTGCAACTGGAGGATAAACTTCTGCGAATTTCCTATTTCTTGCTCCAGGACTTCAATCTTCTTAGAAGCACAGACTTGACAGCGGCAATCTGGCCAGATGTGCTCCTTTATACCTGCAAGTGGCACAGAAAAAGCGCTCGTCAAGCACCTTAGAGCGCCCTCTGCAAGTCAATGTTACACATATGGACATACGGACTAGAAACAAGCTCTACAATAAGCCTATAGCTGAGGAGTTTTTATCTGCAAATGCAAAAAGCAGTTGCAGCATTGGCATCATGGTACGGGAAAAAGCCGAAAGGAGCATTGCACTCTGCAAAGTGCATACAAACTCACCATTTTCGGGTTGCTGCAGCTCCATCGAGTCCTGATCAGGTACATCATCCTTTGTAGCATCCAAGCCTTCGTCAGGATTCTCTGCAAGCAATGCAACAGCATGACATCTAATTGCTTTGTATGAGTGTGTTACTGCAGAAATGGGCCACATGCAACAAGCAGCGGCAGGATTCACATCGTGGTATGGGGAAATGCTGAAAAAACATTCAACTCTGCAAAGTGCACACAAACTTACCATTTTCCAGTTGTTGCAGGTCCACCGAATTCTCATCTAGTACACCATCCTGTGTAGCAATAGTGTCCATGTTGAGATTCTCTGAAAGCAACACATCAGCTGACCATTATCCCCTATATGAATGTGTCTGCAGAATCAAGCCAGCTGAAATCTGAGCAATCACATGATGCCACGGGAAGAAACTCAAAACAGCACTTAAGTTTGCAAAGTGCAAGCAAGCTCACCATTGGGAGGATCCTGCAACTCTGGCGTGTCATTAGGAGTAGCAGAAGTGGCTGTCGTATCAAGCTCCCCTGAAAGAATGGTATCGTGGTTATGCACAGGTCATTTGCTGACAATAAGCACCTAGGGTGAGATGTGCATACCAGCCACATATTGGGTGTCTAAGAAATAGTGACAATCAGGGACATGGCTGAGCGGAAGAGTTGTTTGAGGGGTTCAAACCCCCGAAAATTTTCAGCTTTGCATGTGTATATATTACACGCACACATACCAACGCACACACGAGCATAAAGTATGGTTGAATTCCACCACCGAAATATGTCTGGCTACCCTACTGGTGACAAAGGCATTGCATGCGGCATTCACAATACGATTTCACAACCTAAAAACACGCTGTAAATGCGGGAAGCAGCGGCAAAAATGATCGAGTGGGCAATAAATCTATACAAGTGCTCTCACGGTGCCGCAGGCACGAGAAACCTCGCAAGCACTGCCTGTCACACTACACTATCCACTGCAAATCACCTCGAAAGTGGTTGGTTTCTCGTCTGGCCTCGCCCATGATGAAAGCAGTCACAAAATACCAGACGGGAGCGATGCAGTACAGCCGTCCAGACGATAGCCTAGAGTGCTCGAACGGCTCACTAGAGTGGTACCGGGCTCGAAACAAGTATTTATTATACATTCACATTTCCACTGACTGTGCTTTAGACCGTACATCTTTAAAAGCTGGAGTGAGTCCGGAAAGCAAGAGCGACCTTCGTAAATGCACGACAGAACTGACCGTTCACGCGCTCAGACAGATGTGTGGTTGCCTTCACGAACATCTGCTCCTCTATTCTGCATTAGCAGTTTTTGTCCCAGTAAATATAAACTGAGATTGTAGCGCTTACCTTTCTGTCGCTTCCACCATCGGCTATGGCGACGCACAGCAGCATCGCCGCGACTTCTCACGTAGGTGAACACACTGGGGACGAAGTCAGGATGGTTCTTGAACTTTGACGGCCGTCCTGCAGTAAACGTGATTTCTGATTGCACAAACCAAGTTATAAGCACTTAAAATTACCGTACCTGTTATGAAATGCGCGCTGCAGATCCGAGAATGTTTGTTGGGGGCCCACGGCGAACCGTCGGCATTCTGTCTCCTCACAGCAGCTACCCAAGCATCTCTCTTTTCGGCACGTAGCCTCGCGGACGGGAACCTGTAGAAATGCGTGCTTCCTTTCTGAGTAAAATAATTCGTGCAGCCGTAGGCCACACAGTGCGCTGGCATTTCTGTACGCTGCTAAAGCGAGGCGACTTAGTTCAGTGACGGCACAGAGATGCACGAGTGACGGCCGGCCCGGCTCGTGTTTTCCAACCAAAACCAAAGCGCCCATAGAGGGCGCCAGCTGCGCCGTTACCGCGCATGCGCAGAAGCTTTTCCGCAAATGGTCAATTTCGTATATGTGGAGCTAGCGAAACGGCCGCGAGCGTGCTATGAGCGTAGCATATAGTCATGTCTTACATGACACGCATATCATGATTATCATGTTCGGACGTGTTATTTATTTTTCCGTCTATTGACGCCATGCAATACCAATTTGGTATATGTGAAGCCAGAGAAACGACCACGAGCGCACCATTAGCGTTGCATGTGGTCGTGTTGTTACATGACACGCATCTCACGATTATCATGTTTGCACCAGTCACATACCTTCGTTGTCCATCGACGTTCTGTAATACCAAACTTGGAATAAGTGAAGCTAGCGAAACGGCGGGGAGAGCATCATGAAGGGCCCATAATACTGCGACGTAACGTTGACGAGCGCATGCTGGGCGCAGCAACGCTACGCTAGCAAAACGCGAACACTATACATAGTCTGACGCTAGACGCGACCAGCGTCTGTCGGCGTAGTCCGGCAGCAACCGGTGTGAAATGCGACATGCTGCATTTCGCACCGACCATGTTACACAGAATGCACCGCGTCTGCCTAGCTTCGTGACGAAGGGACGCCGGGCGAGCTCAAACGCGCATGCGTCAAAGCAACGCAGTGCAGCGCGTGCCTGCGAGTATATGCCCGGCAGATCGGCACCTGGCGTGGCATCGCCGGCTTGTCGGGACGAAACAAACGCTAGAGCACACGCGCACCGGGTCACGTTTAAGTGCATTGGCGCCTTGATTTTTGCACGTGGTCATGCTCTCACACGACACGCATCTCATAATTATTATGTTTGCACTAGTCACATACCTTCGTCATCTATTCACGTGACGTAATACAAAATTCAGCGTAAATGAATCGAGCGAAATGGCCCCGAGCGCATCATAGGTGCGGCATGTAGTCATGTTGTTTCATGACACGCATGTCAAGATTATCATGTTTGGACATGTCATTTATAAATGTCGTTCGTTTGCGTCACGTAATACTGAATTCGGTACATGTGAAGCTAGTGAGACGGCCGCGAGTGCATCATTAGCGTAGCATGTAGACAAGTTGTTACATGACAAGCATCACACGATTATCATGCTTGCACCAGTCACAGCCCTTTGTCATCCATTCACGTCCCGTAATAGCAAATTTGGTGCATGTGAAGCTAGGGAAACGGCTGCGAGGGCATCATGAGTGTGACTTGTAGTCATAATGTCACATGACACGCATCTCATGATTATTATGTTTGCACCAGTCACATACCTTCGTCAACCATTCGCATCAGGTGATGCCGAATTTGATATATTTGCAGCTAGGGATACGACTGTGAGCGCATCATGAGCGTGGCGTGTAGTCATGACTCATGACTTATATGATATGCATGTCATAATTCCCACGTTAGGGTCTGTTGCTTGTGTTCGCCATGTAATCATGTCATACCATACCAGTTTTGTAACATTTCATGGGAACGAGACCACCGCAAGAGCAGCAAGACCATGAAATGTAAATCATGACATTCATGACATCCATGACATCATTTTCATAATATGACTAGTCATATATGCTCATCATACAGTCATGTTATGCCATACTTGGTTTGGTATCGATACTATTATCCAAACGGCCAGGAAAGCTAAAAGCTGTAAGCGGCTAGATATATAGATAGACAAATACGCTCAATGTCGCCGAAGTTCACCAAGAAATGCTTCCCATTTAAAATAAAATCTGTTGCACATGTTGTACCACAAGGGAGCCCTCTAGCGTGACTTCTTTTTATTCTTTAGACGAATGACGTTTTTTGACCCTTGAAAATGTCAGATTGCATATCCAGATGACACTGCCTTTTTCTTTTGGGGCACACATTTGGACACAATCACAAATTGTGCGAACGCTGTATTCTGACACATCCAAAATATGTGTGTAAGAAACTATTTAGGAATTATTGCTGAAAGCGATTCGCTATCATGTTTTGCCCAAAGCATAAGAGCTTCAATATGACAAGGAACTTGTTTTTTAAACAATTAAGAAATTAAAAGTTTAGACGAGGTAAGAAACACTTGCAGTTATATTTTCCAAAAAGTTTGCTTTGTGATAAACAAGTCGACTGTCTTTGCCAAAACTAAACAGAATTATTGGATTATTACATAGACACTGACATGTTTTGCCCACAATTGTGAAACGTACTGTGTATAAATAACTATTTCTTTCGACAATAAATTACTGCTACCTAGTCTGGCATGCAAAATCAAAGCAAAATGTTACTAAGTTTGACTTTTTGTCAAAAGATCATCGCCAAAACACTCCGTATGAATATTAAGCCAGAGAAAGCTGAAACATGCCGGCCCGCTGTTTAGCAGTGGTTTCAACTCGATGTGGCACTGAAGTATTTCACGATTACTGCTTTCCTAATAATGCTTCTTAATAAGGTTATACACACATTTGGTTTGCGTTTGCCACAGTGTTATTTGACATGCCGCACAATGTACATCGCACAATCACGGTCATGGAAGCGTGTAATTAGCAGTTAAATGCGTTTTGGAATTCATTATTCTCAGTGGTTGTTCACGAACCACAGGCGGTCACTGATGTTGCAGTCGAAGTCAAAAAGCCGCGGGGGGGGGGGGGAGAGGGAGAAACAATTTTATTGAAAGGCACCATGAGGTCGTTGACTTCAGCGCGCCGGTGGTGTGAAAGGTGGTGGCCACTAGCTTGCCATGACCGTTCCCGCCCAGGTAAGTGTTTCTACATTAACATAGTAATCATTCGTCGATAGGAGTAACTCCCAATCCCCGAGGAAATAAGCTGGCAGTAATGCCTTCGGTGGAGGGTTCCCCTCACACTCCCATAGAATGTGATTTAGGGTAGCCCTCAGGCAGTCGCTATGTTGGCAGTGGGTAGTGGTTGACACAGCTGCTGTTACTTATTCGATACCGCAAAAAGAAAAAAAAAATTGGCAGATTCCACGTACAGTGGGAATCGATGATTTGCGAAGCATGAATGAGAAAGGTTAATATGTCACTTTAATATAAGCACAACGTTACGTGGTGGAGGTAAATGATGCCGTACAAGACTTTCGTGTCATGATTATCATGTTTAGATGTGTCGTTTACCTTCATCCTATATCCACCTCACGTGATACTAAATTTAATATATGTGGACCTACTAAACGACCACGAGCATGCTATGAGCGCGGTATATTGTCATGTTCTTACAGAACACGCATGTCAGGATTATCATGTTTGCACCAGTCATATATTTCGTCATCCATTGACGTCACGTAACACCAAACTTGGTTTATGTGGAGCTAGCAAAACGGCCGCGAGCGCATCATGAGGGGCTCGATGTACTCCAATGTAGCGTTGACGCACGCGCATGGTGAACATAGCGATGCTGCGTTATCAAAACACGAGCACTCTATATATTCTGACGCCAGGCGCGACTGGCGTGACCAGCGTCGGTCGGCGCGGTCCGACGGCAACGGGCGCGAAATGCGACATGCTGCATTTCGTGCCGATGCGTTACACGGACAACACTGTGTCTTCCTCTTTTCGTGACGGAGGGACGCCAGACGCGCTGAAACGCGCATGCGTGAAAGCAATGCAGCGCGGCACTCGCCGGCGAGTATATCGCAGGACCGACGGCTGACGTGGCAAAGCCGGCGAGCACGCGCACCGCGTCACGTCGGAATGTATAGGTGCCTTTACTGTGGCATGTAGTCATGTTCTCACATGACACGCATCTCTTGATTATCATTTTTGCACCAGTCACATACTTTCGTCCTATATTTACGTCACGTAATACCAAATTTGGCATATGTGAAGCTAGCGAAACGGCCGTGAGAGCATCATGAGTGTGGCATGTAGTCATCTTGTTACAGGACACGCATTTCGTGATTATCATGTTTGGATGTGTCATTTACCTATGTCGTCCGTTCGAGCTCCGTAATACCGAGTTTGGTAAATGTGAAGATAGTGAAATGGCCACGAGCGCATCATGAGCGTAGCATGTAGTCATGTTACATGACACGCATCTCATGTTTATCATGTTTGCGCCAGTATGATACCTTCGTCATCCATTCACGTCCCGTAATACCAGTTTTGGCATAAGTAAAGCTAGCGAAACGGCCACCAGCCCATCATGAGCGTGGCAGGTAGTCATGTTGTTACGTGACACACATTTTATGATTCTCATGTTTGCACCAGTCACATACCTTTGTCAACCATTCACGTACCGTAATACCAAATTTGCTATACGTGATGCTAGTGAAACAGCCGCGAGCGCATCATGAGCGTGGCATGTAGTCATGTTCTTACACAACACGCATGTCATGATTTTCATGCCAGGCTCTGCCGCTTGTGTTTGCCATGCAATCATGTCACGCCATACCAGTTTTGCAACATGCCATGTGAACGAAACCACCGTAACAGCTGCAGGAATATGAAATGTAAATTATGCATACATGCCATGATTTTCATGTTATGACTAGTCAAATATGTTTTTCAATCATTTATGCCATACCTAGTTTCGTATTGATAACATTATCGAAACGGCCAGGAGAGCAAAAAGTCATGGATGGATGGATGGATGAATGGATGGATGGATGGATGGATGGATGGATGGATGGATGGATGGATGGATGGATGGATGGATGGGTGGATGGATGGGCGGATGGATGGATGGATGGGTGGATGGGTGGATGGGTGAATGGGTGGATGGGTGGATGGATGGATGGATGGATACGCTCAAAGTCGCCGTAGTTCACTAAGAAATGCTTCGCATTTAAAATACCACTGGAGAAACTCTCGCCGAAAGCGGGCGTTCGGCCCGGTGAACGCGCTGCTCCAATCATCACATTGACGCTGTAACGCCACATTGTTGCATTCGTTCGACATCACGAGCTATCTCCCAACGCATTAAACGGCGTGCGTGCTTGGGTATGGCGCTTCGAACGCCATGACTGATAACACGTACTGTCAATTGAGACCACTTCATTACACCGATGCTGGAAGGTACCGATGCTGGAAGCAAATTTTGGCGACTTTGTGCGTATCTATCTATCTATCTATCTAGCCGCCTACGACCTTTAGCTCTGCTGGCCGTTTCGATAGTGGTATTGATACCAAACTTGGTAAGCCATAACATGCCTGCATGAAGGACATATTTGATTAGTCATAACATGAAAATCTTTCATGTATGTCATGAATCTGATGATTTACATTTCATTTTCCTGCAGCTCATGCGGTGGTTTCGTTCACATGGCATGTTGTAAAACTGGTATGGTATGATGATTGCACAGTGAACACATGCGACATACCCTAACATGAAAATCATGACATACGTGTCATGTAGCAACATGACTACGTTTCACGCTCATGATGAGCTCGCGGCCGTTTTGATAACGTCACCTATACCAAATTTGGTATTACTGTACGTGAATAGGTGAGAAAGGTATGCGACTGGTGCAAACATGATAATCAGGAGATACGTGTCATGTACTACCGTGACTACATGCCGCGCTCATGATGCACTCGTGGCCATTTCGCTATCTTCACATGTACCAAACTCGGTATTACGTGACGCCAATGGACGACGAAGGTATGCGACTGGTGCAAACAGGATAATCAAGAGATGCGTCATGTGAGAACATGACTACACGCCACAGTCAAGGCGCCAATGCATTTCGACGTGACGCGCTGCGCGTGCTCACCGGCGTTCATTTCGTCGCGTCACGCCAGCGTTGCCACGCCAGGCGCTGGTGCTGCTACATACTTGCAGGCGCTCACCGCGCTGCGTTACTGTGATGCATGCACATTTCAGCGCATCCGGCGTCCCTCCGTCACTAAAAGAGGAAGACGCAGTGTTATATGGCTAACGCATCGGCGCGAAACGCCGCATGTCGCATTTCGCACCGGTTGCCGTCGGGCCGTTCCGACGGACACTGGTCGCGCCTGGCGTCAGACTAAAAGTGCTCGCGTTTTGCTAACGTAGCGTCGCTGTGCCCAGCGTGCGCGCGCGTCAACGCTACATTTAAGTATGTTGGGCCCTTCATGATGCGCTCGTGGCCGTTTTGCTAGCTTCATATGTACCAAATTCGGTGCTACGTGACGTCAATGGGTGACTAAATATATGACTGGTGCAAACATAATAATCCTGTCACGCGTGTCATGTAAAAACATTACAACTTACCACGCTCATGGCGTGCTCGCGGCCATTTTGCTAGTTCAACATACACTAAATATGGCATTACCTGACGTGAATAAATGACGAAGGTAAACGACAAATTCAAACATGACAATCATGACAATCATAAAAGACGGCACGTCCCAATGATTACCAGTTGATTGGCCGCCAATGCTCTTTTAGCCAATATCAGCGGCAGTGTGTATCGCAGTAATCAGATTTTCCGTTTGTAGGCCACAGGTTTGGTCAAATAAAGAGGTTCATCTTGGACATACTGTCTTTTCCCTTCGTCCACGTCTCAACCCCGTGACAGTTTCTGCATTAAAACGGGAAAGCATCAGTGAGATCCACCTGTTTTATTTACGGCGAGTGTGTCAATATTTTTGTTTGCCTGTTTAGCGTCAAGTTCCACGTCATCTTAATACGAGATGGCAGCTGACCAACAATTCCCCACACACTGTCTCCGGGCATCAAGTGTGCCAGAACGAGTGCCCGTTATGAATGAAGGAAAGCGCAAACTTAAGGGCTCGTTTTTCTCTGTGTGACAAAATATTAAGAGGAACCAACATACAATTCTGCCAGAGAAAGTGTAGGGTTGCTTTTAGAAGTAATTGTGTTTTGATAATAATTCTTACACTATCCGTATCATTTGCTAACATCGCTTGACTAAGTGCCTTTCAATATGTTTTCCCTCCATGGGAATGCGCAGCTTATAAGACGCGCATCCAATATCGCAACGCGAAACCCACCATTTCTGCAAGCTCCCATTTTGCTAGATTATCTGGTCACCTAAAAGACAATTATGATAAAATGGACTTCAAACTGGACTGCTACCCCATCTTGGTGAAGTGCGTGGCCTCGTCACCTTTTGTGTACAACGCAATTCGAAGGACTCTCGCTGCTCTACTGAACTTCGTTACTTTTCGAGTGTTCGCTTAGTAAAGCTAGAGTGCTTATTGTTGCTGTGTGATTGCACTTACGTTTCACACTATAAGTATGATTTAATGTTCATTCTAACACACATTGTAATACATAACATAAATTAAAAATATGCTCTTCCTTGGCTCAGTGGCTAACGCCTCGCACTCATAGGTGCATCAGCCGGAGGGACAAGAGGGGTGCTAGCCCCCCCCCCCCTGAGTTAGGTTGAGGGGCTGAGCCCCCCTCCCCCCTTTTAAAAGTTCACCATGGCCACTCTTGGCTGCACTCTGGGCAAACTAACAAGTAAGGCGAAGTTTTTGGTCACAACAGTAGTCACTCAGTTTTGTTCTTACGGGAGAATGAAAGCGTTACGAGGCAATGTTACGACAGAGCGAAATTTCACCAACATTTCCGTTGGGATGATTCTCCTTGCAGGCTCTTTGCGATGCGGGTCACCCGTGTGACGCTTTTACGTCTTGTCCTGTAGTATTGCAGAGCAAGCAAGTGCTGAACAGGGGCTCTATGTTATTACATCACTTATTCATGCTTTTATTCTGTTGTCACTTGTTGATGCAGGGCACGGCATCGCATCAAGAATGGGGCGTTCACCGATGCTCTTGTTACAGGTGATGCTACATCTTGCCTTCAGTTCCTCTCCTTTCGTATCCTGGCCGGCCGTTTCCACGGAACGCCAGCTTTGCCGTCATCAGACATGTTTCGGCCCGCCAGGTTTGAAAGAAAACGAGCACATAATCTGGCAACAAGCGACGTCTTTATCTGCCATCTGCGCACCGACGAGCCTATATAAACACCCACCGGACCGCTCTTCACTTGGGCACGGCATCGCATCAAGAATGGGGCGTTCACCGATGCTCTTGTTACAGGTCAGTTACCTGAATAGTAGCACTGGTGTTAAAACCAGCAATAACTGTCTGCTAGAGGTGTCGTGCCCCCCTGATTTATGTGAAACAGTGAAGCGATACCTGTCTGTGCTGTCGCGAACTTGTTACAGTGTCATTAACCTGCTGCTACTCTGTTCGGGGGACGTTGAGCTAAACCCGGGACCCAATGATAAGATTCTAGCGGACATCCTGGAAAGCGTGCGTGGGCTGAAAGCGGGGCAGGCGACAATATTGACTGAGCTCAAAGGAGTTAAGGAAAAGCAGGCCGAAACTGACGCTCAAATTAAACAACTGAATGATAGAGTTGCCTCCTTGGAAGCGTCTATTGCATCCCGCAGTCCGGGTGAAATCAGCCTGCCCGAGAATAGCTTACAGTGTGTAAATGACCAACTGCAGCACAATACATCCCGATGCGATACTGAAGAAAATAGGATGCGCCGCTCGAATCTTCTGTTTTTCGGTATCGAAGATGACGTTAATGAAGCTTGGGAAGCTTCAGAGAAAAAACTAATCGAATTTTGCGAAGAAAATCTTCAAATCACCCTTGCAAGCCAGCAGTTTGAACGCGTCCACCGCCTTGGCCGGTTTTCTCCAGATAAGTGCCGACCAATAATTACTAAATTCGTTCTGTTTAAAGACAAACAAATCGTACAAGCATTATCAAGAAAACTCAAAGGTACAGACTATTCTATTAGTCAGGATTTTTCTGTTGCAACCCGCGAAGCGCGGAGAAATTTGATCGAGTTTGCGAAACCAAGTAAGCAGACATTTAAACTGCGAGTAGACAGGTTAGAAATGAATGGCAAGACGTACGTTTATGACAGCTTTACAAAAACGGTTGTTCTTTCTCAAAGGTAGCTAAATAAGAAAGCAGGCAAAAATAAACTTCCTAAGCAACAATGGTCACGTTCCTCGACCTTGGTACGACCACTAACAGTGACGTTGACTAACATTCGTAGCCTGCTGCCGAAACGTGAAAATATCTCTTCGATCTTGGACGATAGCAATACGGACATTGCTGTCTTAACTGAGACATGGCTTCACCCAAATATTCTTGATGCAGAACTCTTTTCGGGCGTGAATATTTTCAGTATTTATCGGTGTGACCGTTCTGAACGAAAGGGGGGTGGTGTTTTGATCGCAATAAAGAATACACTGTCGTCGTTTCTGATTGATACTCACTCACCCCTCGAAATAGCTTGGGCTGCCTGCTTTTCCGCTTCATCAAAAATACTGATAGGCGCTTGCTACCGGCCACCCGACGCAAGTCCTTCCTTTAACGATGAACTCAGAAAGAGTATAGCGGCCGCTGTGCAAAGCTATCAGTGTGAAAACGTTTACCTCCTCGGCGACTTTAACTTTCCCGATGTTGATTGGCTGTCTCTCTCTTCACCTAGTCGTGCTTCTGTAGAATTTATAAATTTAACTCGGGATTTTAACTTCTTCCAAACTGTTGACGCACCTACACGTGGATCTAATATATTAGATCTAATTTAAGTAATGCGCCTGAAACTATCGGGCCAATCACTTATCGGAACGTTCTAAGTGACCACAAGTTACTCCATTTTCCTATAAATGTGCCATTTAGCCACACAGGTAAAGATAGAAAGATTATACGAGATTATAACAAGGCCGATTACGCAGCAATTAACTCAGACCTTGAAGTATTCCTTGTTGAAGGGATGATGCCCTTGTTCGATACTCGCACCGTCAACGAAAACTGGTGTATCTTCCGGGACAAGGTTTGCGGGCTGGTAGATAAGTTTGTTCCCATAGTTACCATAACGAATGACAGGTTGAACCCGTGGTTCACTAAGTCACTCCGTCGGCTCAGAAACAAAAAAAGCGGTTGTACAAAAACGCCAAAAATGGGCAAACTGAAGCTGCATGGAAAAAGTACGACGAGTGTGCGGCGAGCTACTGCTCTGCAATTAAGGATGCGAAAGACAAATATTTTTCCCATGATCTCCTGTCTCTTTTGAAATCAAACCCTCGGAAGTTTTGGCAGTCGTTAACCCCAGGAACCGACCGCCAGCATATCTCGTTACGTGGTGACGACGACAAACCCCTCTCAGATAGTGACTGTTCATTCGCATTTAACAGGTTCTTTTCTTCAGTATACACAAGAGAAGACCATTCCAACATACCATTCATCGCAGATTACGACTGGGCGTTTATGCAGCCAATAGCTCTTACAGTCGAAGGTATTGCTTCCCTTATTGACCAACTTAAACTATCTACTTCATCGGGGCCCGACAACATTAACACAAAAATACTAAAGAACACAAAAATCGTATCGAGCAAATTCTTACTTCTCATCTTTCAACAGTCCTTGATGTCTGGTCAACTTCCAGATGATTGGCACATGGGTAAAGTGGTTCCCGTTTATAAAAGTGGAGGTAACCACTCACCTGATAATTATAGACCCATCTCGCTTACGTCAATCTGCTGCAAATTGCTGGAGCATATTATCGCTTCCCATGTTCGCCGCCACCTCGAATCAAATACTTTCTTTTCTCCTCACCAGCATGGTTTTCGGAAAGGCTTCTCGTGTGACACCCAATTGTTTCAATTAACAACCGATCTCCATTTCATAATGAATGAAAATAAACAAACTGATTGCGTATTCATCGATTTTTCAAAGGCCTTTGACCGCGTTGCCCATTGCCGCCTAATATCTAAATTATCTGCACTTAGACTCAATTCCTTAACCCCTTCGTGGATCCGCAATTTTCTTTCCTTTCGAAAACAATTCACTACGGTTAATAACTACGCCTCTACTCCCTCTGATGTCATCTCGGGTGTTCCACAGGGTAGTGTTCTCGGACCTCTATTATTTCTCATCTACATAAATGATTTGCCAAATAATATATCTTCCAGTATTCGCAGACGATTGCATAATATATCGAGCTATTAACAATGATGGCGACCACCTTACCCTTCAAACAGACCTTAACCTAATTAGTGACTGGTGTGACGTGTGGCAGATGTCTCTTAACTCTTCCAAGTGCCGTGCTATGAACTTCAGTCGTAAACACAAAAACTCCAATTATTCCTACTCTATTAAAATGATTCAATAGTGCAGTGCTCTTTTTACAAATACTTAGGCGTCAATCTAACACCCAATCTTTCATGGTCGGCACACATTAGTGTTATTTGCTCGAAAGCCTCAAAAACATTAGGTTATCTCCGTCGTAATCTGCGAAAGTCTCCAACAAGCATCCGTAAACTGGCCTATTTCACTTATGTACGCCCCCAGCTGGAATTTGCATCTTCAGTCTGGTCCCCTTTCCAAGATTACCTAACCACATTGCTAGAGTCTATACAAAACAGAGCAGTCCGGTTTATATCTCGCAATTGCAGCACTCACTGCAGCGTAACAACATTAAAACAAGAACATTCTATTTCGCCATTGCACGTTCGCCGCTCTGTTGCACTGTTATGTTTGGTGCATAAATATATTGACAGCACAAGACGTTCTACGCTACCCCTAACAGCACCATTGCGCATGTCCAGACGCCTGCACAATCACCTTAGTTTAACTCGCATTTACAGCAAAACGAAGGCATTCAACTTATCAGCGCTTCCTAAGGCCATATCATTATGGAACGACCTTCCCGACTGCATCGCCTCCATCACCGATCCAGATTCTTTTCGCGAACATGTGTGTAATCATTTTTCATCGCAGTAATCGCTCTAACTTCACTGATGTTTGTAGCTGCACCTGTGCCACTCACCTAGTTTCACACTTCTCTTTGGTTCTCTTTAGTTTTTGCTGTACCCACCGTTGTCTTGCAATTTTTATTGGTAAACGCCTTCGTACGGCTAGCAGTATGTGTGTTGGAAAATGCGTGTGTATGTTGTACACCTCGGCCATGTACCTTGAATTCATGTACCTTGAATTGCTTGTTATTCAAGCTTTCTGCATATCGGTAAACATTCGCGTATTACATTTGTTTGAGTGTCAGTGATTAGACACGCTTTGTCACGATGTTGTGTTATTTTCTGTGTAATCCATGCTACGTATTCCATGCTTATGTATTCCATGTTATTGATGACCGCCCTATTACTCTTTGAAGTTTGTACCCCCCTTACTCAATGCTCTCATTGAGCTTGTAAGGTATCATAAATAAATAAATAAATAAATGCAGTTACCGATAGGAACAAGCAAACTTTTTATGGACCAGTCAAAGCATTAACTGCTTCCGCAAAATATTTTCTTCGAAAAGGATATCCCATCACCGCTGCTCTGTTGAAGCTGTTGCGAGCCGATTATTGTGACGAATCGTTTTTGATGTTTAAGTTTTCTGTACTGAAAGGCTAAACTGTTTTTTTCGCTTCAGTTTATGATGAATCTGATAAGTCGTGCTTACGGTAAGTTGAAGCCATAGCGGCTGCTTGCAGCCCCGCCACGGTGGTCTAGTGGCTAAGGTACTCAGCTGCTGAGCTGCAGGTCGTGGGTTCGTTTCCCTGCTGCGGTGGCTGCATTTCCGATGGAGGCGGAAATGTTGTAGGCCCGTGTGTTCAGATTTTGGGTGCACGTTAAAGAGCCCCAAGTGGTCGAAATTTCCGGAGCCCTCCACTACAGCGTCTCTCTTAAACATATGGTGGCTTTGGGACCTTAAACCCCACATATCAATCATTAGCGGCTGCTTGCAAAGTGACCACAAATAAAGCAGGTGACTCGAGCTCAGTAAGAAGCTGAGCTTTTAAGCTGGCCTCACAACTTGACCCGCCGCACCAAGGAGAAGATTAAATACCGTGATTTTACAGCGAAAGCTGTTATGAGATCAAAACTAGTGTCACGCGCTGCGGCGTTCTTGTTCGCCGCAGCCCCCGCCAGTTGCCGTAACCGCATCGCACGAAATGAGTAACAAAAATTTAGTACCATTGATACAATGAGGCTCGAACCCGAGCCGGCTGGGGGCCAGCCAATATGCTACCGCTGAGCCACGCTGGTGCAAGGGACGTTTTGTCACTCTTGCCTTAGGTAACCTTATTGTCGTAAAAATTAATCGCGTTAGTACGACTTATAAAATGTTTTAAAACAGCCAAAGAACAACCAGTCGTCGCACGATGCGAATATCGTAACGAGTGGGTCGTAAAATGCTGCAACCCATTACTAAAGCTTGCTCTTGTTGACCTATTGACTGCGGCGCATACCCACTTCAGGCATAAATAGCATAACGAATGCCAGCCTAGCACCCAAAAATTAATATTAATGCCGTAGTGGGTATCAAGCAAGTGTGCTTGAAGCAGTTACCCAGTAAGTGTTTAGAAAAGGCTCTGAAAGGCCGCTCTTCTAGTTTTTCCTGTGACTGTACTGCACCTTCCGTGCAGACCTGGCATTTTTTATCACTATGGAGGCTTACTTAGGAATCGGGCTGATCGGTTTTCAATCAACTACATTTGTCTTTTACTGCTTAAAATACATCTTCGACATCAAACAAGTACACACGTGCTGCGCTGTTTATTTCCCTCTATTTCCCTTTCTCTCAGCAAGTATGAGCTCACTGAGATTTATATGGGCAAAAAACTACTGAACACCGTTATGTTGCATGTCGAAATATTTTATTAAACTCCTAATCCATCTTGTCGACTGGTATATGTAGCCGCTGCTTATGTGATTGCCAGCTGGCCTACAGAACTACATTTTGAAGGAGATGCTCTCCGGCTTCGTGACGTCATATAACAAGAAGGCAATTTTGTGGCACACAGAAAACATTAAAACGAAAGAACAAATGGAAAACAGTAAGCCGTATCGAAAATAGTTTATCCTCTTATTTTTACGTGGTCGTGCATAAGTGGTCATCACTCGATGGGTCATTTTTGCATCACTTGTTGCCTCGCGTAACAAGCTGGTGCAGTGTGCATGAGAAAGACTATTTACACGAATATTCCCTCAAGGTTCCCTTCAAGCTGCTCAGTGCAGCTTTCTCGCCTGGTCTCCACGCAACCTTGTTGCGCAATAAACTCGACTAAATCATATATACAGCTAACGATCATTTCGAAAGGTTGCAACTAGGGATAGTTTAAAGTTACAATCACCCATGCTTTGTTCTTTCAATGGAAAATATTGTTTACACCGTTTGTGTTGGCGTATTTATGCAGGCGCCTGGGGGCCCGTTAAGAAATTTTGGTACATATACATTGAATGTAAACAATGTACTACGCTCCTAACACCACAATTTTTACATTTTTAAAGAAAAGGGTTGAGGATTTGATAGTCAGCTAACAACAGGTATGTAACAATAGTATTATTATTATTTATTGCTCGTGACAGAAACAGTAATCAGACTATTAGCAAATAAATCAGATTATATTACAGACATGCTTGATCATACGCAAGAAAGTGTAATACTTATGAATAAATATAACAGCAATCATTCCTTGAAAAAATCATGGTTGGCCCCTCCGTCATGAGATTCGGCATATAACACGACAGTAAAACGTGCCTTTACAGAGGTAATTAAGTTTTTACTAAGTAATGATAAAGGATCGAGAGTTTGCCGAATGTATGTTTTGGTGTTTGACAGCTATAGCCCTGTTCAACGCGGATGTGTTCTCGTTGACGCTTTGTACATCTCCATGCCGACGACTACCATTCATGATGAATTTATTAAACTTTTGTGGTATCTGTAGATGTTAACTGCCAAAGCATAATCTGTGAGAGAGGCGTGATGGCAAGATAAGCGTCACATATTGGACGCAGAAATTGGGCAAAGGGCGCCATTCTTCGACCTGTTAAAGTGTGATTGAATTTAGTGGTACCTAAAACAGCGCGTCGTGTCACCTCTGTGTAGGCAAATTTATATCGAAGTGCGAGCGCGTCGATAAAGTTCTCTCTCCTGATTATAGTATATATATATATATATATATATATATATATATATATATATATATATATATATATACACGAGTGAGGTAGGTTCACCCCCTCACTCACAATAGAGAAAGAGTTGGTACGCCACTGCTCGCACTCACGTTTCAGAAGTCACAAGTTCGATTCCGCGTGCCCGAGTCTTTTTCTGAATTTTTTACTCTCTTGCGTTTTCATATATGTAGACACGTATCCATATACAGTTTGTGACGGCGACGCCCACGTCGACGTCGACGCCAGTGGCAAAATCCAGGTGAGAGTGTCCATAAGATTGTTATTTATTTCTTTGTTTGATACTGTCAACTCCGTGCTTGGGGTCATTACAGGGAGGGAGCACATAATACATCATATTCACCCAATAAAGCAGTATTCAATAGCACATACGAATAACAGATCAATAATCAGCAACAGGAAAGAAGGAACAAACAGCAGTGACTGCGTCGATTAAAAATCGAGAAACAAATTCTGACACCAGAAGTTGGCGATTAATAATGCAGAGAAAGCTGTCTAACGCATCTCTGAAGTTGACTGACATCGTTTGTTGAACAACCGACCAGGTAAGCAATCACATGGCCTTCCAAGTTGCTGAAGATAAAAATACTTGTTTATTTTTGTTTGCCTGCATATAATCTCAAAAAGAAATTGGCAGCGTTGTTGGCGTATACGATATTCCAAAGACTCAAGCTCGCGTAACTCTAACAGGGCTGTGACGGAGTGTGTGCGTCGGTATTCACCACATACGAAGCGGACTGCTAATTTTTGTACTCTTACAACTTTAGTCAACGGAACCTGCTGGTGATGTCACCAGATAATACTAGCGTACTCTAAGACTGGTCTCGTGTGTTCTGTAAGCAGTTAGTTTCACGTCCGGTGTGGCATGTTCCAGCTTTTTCTTGAGGAAACAAACTTTTTATTCGTCTTAGAACAGATGTTATCTATATGTGAGTGCCACTGCGTAATTCGTACATGGTACTAACTCCTAGGTATTTAAAACAAGTGGCAATAATTAAAGGTTCATTTCCGATGTGATACATGAAAGACTGTTGACGCCTTCCTGAATAATTATGCGTGAATGTTGTCTTGCCGTAGTTTATTACCATGTCACATTTTTTGCACTACACATCTAATGCCCGCAAGTGCCTGTTCAGAATAATTTTCTCACTTTCCCAAGTCACGGGGGATAAAGCAAGCAGTCAACTGCAAACAGTTTCTTTTTAATAGGCGCCTGAACTATTGTATATATATCATTACCAATGTCAGAAAAAGAATTGGTCCTAAAACAGACTCTTGGGGTGCGCCTGAGTACACATGTAGCGGTCTTGAAGTACAGTTTTCAATTCTTACTGCTTGTTGACGCATTGACAAATAAGCTTCTATTCATTTTAAAACTTCTTCGCTTATACCTAATCGTCGGCATATACAGTGAACTTTCCTCTAAAAGTGATACATAAAACATCATTATTATAAAAAAATAACAACAGAGGACCTAGTATGCTCTTTTGCAGATCTCCGCAGTGTACCCTTAGCGCGTATAAACGTTTCTTATTGATGTCAACTAATTGTTGCCAGTTGCTTAAGTATGACCTCATGTTCAAGTGCACAACCTCTTATTTCATAATACCTAAGCTCCTTTATTTGAATTTCATGATTAATTAAGTCGAACTCTTTGATATAATTAATGACAACCCCCTATCGTTATTTGTTTCTCTTCGTACTGCGTTAAAATACTCTTTCTGTTGAAGCGATGCCAGCTCTGTGGCTTTATTTTTGCAGAACCAAATTTGCATTTGGTGAGCACTTTTTGATAAATTTTATGGTTCCCTAATGTATAAGCTTCTCGAACACTGTTTGGAAAATTGGCAAAACAAAAATAGTTCTAATTTTCTACTTTTTTATGGATAACTCCATTTGGCTTTTGGATTTTACTGGGAAAAACGGAAGTATCCAAAAAAAAGATTGCGTACATAAACAAGAACAGGTACTAGGATGTCTGCAAGAAATTGGTCATCTCTAGACACTGTCGATGACACCCCTACAACACTCTTCAAGCTTTTAAGTATAGTTGATACCTCACATGACATCACAGGGTGCACGAACAGGGCGTTGTTAGATTGTTGTTTTGAATAAACAAGTACATGAGATGATATTTGGTCAATGGCTACATTCGTTAGGAAGATGAGTGAATGAGTTAGCCTGTAGAGCCCCCACAAAGTTTCTTACCTCCCACTTCCAAATTACATGTGTCACACTGTGCTCGGTCTGGATTGAGTAAGGCATTCAACATATTCCAAAACAGATGCGTAGTGCTCTTTCCTTGATAATTGAAGCTTCTTATTTAATTCATTTCTGTATTGTTCAAACACAGCCTAATCCTCTGGACGACGAGAAGTGATGAAATTTCATTATACCTGGTCTTTTCCTCTGTTATCATTGCATAACTCTGGCATTATTTGTCTTTCGTGGACTTTTATGTTTTTCTTATGCACATTACTATAAAAGTTCATTTATTATATTTGCTTGTACAGAGATATATGCCCCTGGTGCGAGGCCACCCCAGCACTCTTTCACATCACGTGGGAGTGTGCAGAGCACGATGAAGAACACGACTGCAATGGCACATAAGAGGAATGGGAGGCGCTGCTGTCTAGCCCAGCCCTGGTGGAAAAACTGCGACTAATACACAGAGCTGAATGGCTGGCTCGCGCCTGTGGGGCCCTGAAATAGGGGCACCACCCTGCCGGACAGACTTCGCTCTTCATTACGTACATAATCCAGACAGGCTAGAACTTCAGTGCCCACAGGAATATACAGGGTGGGCACTGAAGTTTTCTACTACTGATACTACTTGAATACTTCAATGAAGGAAACATACGCTTCCTCAACGTTACTGGCTCTGTGAATTACATCCCAGCTCTTTTTACATAGTGTTTCACGAAAGGAGTTGAGGGTCGATTCTGCAAACGCCTAATAAAATTGGTGGTATATGCACGCTCACGCCTTATCGCTGAGCACAAAAATGTGGGCAAATGATCGCTAATAAGACATGATAAGACAGCTGACTCCACACGTGTTTGTGAGCGGTTTGTAATGAATAGATGTAATACACACTGGGAATCGGTTGTTATACGTGTTGGTTTACTGACATTAATGAAACTGTTCGAGTGGATATTGTTTTCAAAGTTATTATTAGTTGCATTGCTATTGCTCATATAAATAATAAAATCGCCTGCAGATATCAACCCGTACTTCGCATCAAAAATATCTGGTAGAAATTGATGGTATAGGTCTCGATATTTTATGAAGTTGTTGTTTGGTGGCTGGTAACAGACGCTAAATACTGTATGTCCACTTACTACGGAAAGTATTTTTGATCGGGTGTACGAGCGAAAAAGTCAAGAAGTATTTGGCAATTCGCATTCCAATTAGTTTGTATCGAAACTGCATCTCTGCAACTTTCTTTACTACTAAGATAACGTGCTTGATATCCCATCATTTAAAAGAAAGCCTACGATACTTGACGGCGGAGTGAAAAGTTTTACCCTGCGCAGTTCTACGTGTGGACGTCCTCACGAGCGAGAGGCAAAACCACAAAGGTCCTCCACCACTGTCATGAACCACCTCGCCTTCACCGACAAACAGTCGATAACTACTGGGATGTCGAGGACTGCAGTGGAAGGAAAAGCGCGCTTGTAAATTGGTCGCTCCCATTCATATCTTGACGACGACGCGGATGACGAGAGTGAAAGATGACGCGAGTATTAGGCCCATACTGACACCACGGTGCCGCTGTGTGGTGCAGTTGTTCCGCTCGCGTGTGACCATGGTCACACTGGGCATTGCACAAGTCCGTATGCCCAGTGCAGGGACCAGTCACGTGACTCTGAACAAAAAAGACTGTGGGCTAGGGACAGTGCCTTCAAGATTTATACACAGCCAGTAATTTTGCGCCAGTGGAATAAATACCCGCTTTTATAATAATGTGTAGGTTTGTGTGTGCTATCCTACAGAGATGTATAACTAAGAATGCTAATTACACTTTACCTTATTCTAGTTTTGTTCTTTTGAGGATGTTTTCACATTTCTGAGCCCGTGCACTCCGCCATTTCGTATAAGTGGTTTGGTACTTTGCAGATGAAAAATGCTTTTTTTTACCTTCATTCACTCGCTTATCGCCTATTTTACAAGATATGATAATGTGAGCTTTTCTTGTAACATTACGAAACATGTTTCTTTTCTTTTCGTGCCAGCTTTAAGGCCTTATATAATTTATAGTTCATTTTTGATTATGTGTTTGTTTATGGCTATTCAGTTCATTTGCAGCCTATCAAGAGTGGGGACACTCTTAGTTCTTAGAGGGGACGTGTCGCGTGCACGTTGATCAAATATTTTTCCGAAATCTTAGCGCATTCCCTGCCGAAAAGCTTACCAAGAGCTTTGTGGCGGTGTCTTTGAGCTTTTTGTCGACTTTTTTGTGTAGCAGTGTCGTCTTTCTTAAGGCGAGATGCTTTTTGCCATTACAAGGAACACAGGCGGCTCTGTATCAGCTACTCCTCAGGACATGTGTGGAAACTGACTGCTGGAGTGCTAAGAGATGTCGCGGTAGCTTCCTGTGTGTTTTTACTTTAGTTCTAACCAATGTTCTTTTGGCAGACGGCTGTCAACGAGCTTGAACTCGGTGAAGACCACCCGAGATTTGTGTCCGTGTTTGAAGCTATCACCCGACTAGGTTCGTTCAACGTGGACTTCTAATTGTTGCTTTCTGTTTTGTCTCTGACGCCGTGTCGGGACGTTTCCGAGAAGGCCTGAAGAAAGCCGCGCCGGATACTCCAAGAGAGCAGGTTGCAGCGACTGCTGCTTAGATTTGTCAGTGTTCTTTATTTTGCAAGTGTATAAAGTGCCGAATAAGAAAGGCAGCCATACCGTAGTGGTCAGAATATCAGCCTTGCATGCAAGAGGTTCATGCTTTCTATCCCGGTACCGCGCAATTCCACATCGTATTAAAAAAGTTATTCGCTTGCAGATTAAAAATACTTTATCGTACCATATCCAGGGTATGGTGGAAGTAAATTAAATGACCCGAGATGCGGCCTCACTGATGACCACCACCGGTAACGTACTCTCTACCAAGAGAACGATTGGCCACCCTGATGCAATATGTGGCACCTACTTCCCACATGAATACGGCAATCAACCCTCGGCCCCAAGCCCCCAGCAGCCACGAAGCAACACACCAAAGCGGTGGTCAGATCTGTGACGCAGGAGAAGGTGCTATATATGGGTTCAGCCCGGCATTCATTAGAACCTGAACTTGGCGATGTTCAACGCTAGAGCGTTATGTGGTGGGGCAAATTTATCTGTGCTAGTGGCTGAACTATAGGGTATTCAATGGGTTGTAATAGGGCTAACAGAGGTTAGGACACATGAGGCATATATAGTGCGACAGAATGGGTACGTCCTTTGTTATCGTGGCTAAGAAAACTGTGGGTGGGGTTTTTTATCCACAAGAATATAGCTAGTAAAATAGAGGACTACGATATCACTAATGAAACAGTGGCAGGTATTGTATTTGAGCTTAATAACAAATACAACATTAATATGGCACAAACCTGCATCCAGGAATGTTGACATACTAGTTGAAAGCTCCTATGAAAACAAAGAATGGGCAATAACTAAAGTAAAAACACAGTACACTTTACTGATGGGTGGCTTTATTGTCAAGGTAAGGAAAAAGGAGGCTCGAGACCAGGCAGTAGGGAAATCTTTCATCGATACTAGCAATGCCAAAGGGGAGTTATTAGAAGAATTCACAGAATGCAATTATTTACGCATCTTGAGTACTTTCTACCGAAAACGAGTGAGCCGCGAGTGGACACGACATGAAGGAGCCGTGATAGTGAAAGTAAGAAACGAATAGATTTTATACTGAATACACACGCAGGAATTGTGCAAGATGCCGAAGTGCTTCTCAAGCTATGATGCGGTGACCATAGAATGGTAAGGTCTCGAATTCACCTAGAAGGAAAGAGAGAAACTGATATGCAAGAAGCCAATCGATAAGCTAGACCTGAGGGGATTATTGATTGATTTGGGGGGGGGTTAACGTCCCAAAACCACCATATGATTATGAGAGACGCCGTAGTGGAGGGCTCTGGGAATTTGGACCACCTGGGGTTCTTTAACGTGCACCCAAACCTGAGCACACGGGCCTACATTTCCGCCTCCATCGGAAATGCAACCATTGCAGCCGGGATTTGAATCCGCGACCTGCGGGTCAGTAGCCGAGTACCTTAGCCACTAGACCACCGCGGCGAGCAGAACATAGGGGAAATCACAGGAAATTCAAAGTATCACGTTAGAACGGGTACTCGGCTCTTTTCGAGGAAACTGGCCTTAGCGTTGACACAATTAATGATAATCTGACGAGCATCATTACGGAGTCTGCAGTAGAAGTTGGAGGTAAGGTAGCTAAAGAGGACACAATCAAGCTATCCTAGGAGACGAAGAACTTCAATAAGAAACTTGAAAGCATGAAATGCTTAAACACAACAGATAAAATAGCAATGGCAGAGCTTGCGAAGTTGATTCATAAGTGTAGGGTATCCTTTGTAAGAACGTATAACATGGATAGAATTGAGCAATCTCCGAACCACGGAGGAAGTGTGAAAGCGGTAAAGAGGAAACTTGGAATAAGCAAAAACCATATGTATGCACTATGGGACAAGGAAGTCAAATTAACTACCAATAAATATAAGATAATTAAAATGGTGGAGTAATCTTTCAGAGACATGTGCAGTAGCCGGGACAGCCACGACCTAGCGAAATTGTTGTTCATTGTTGGTTAGTTCTCAATAATATTGTGTCGAACGAAGAAAACGAGCCCTTAAACTTACACTTTCTTTCAGCTTGAGCTTCAAATAATTGTTTTCAAAACAAAATGCTACAACATCAAGCCATATATAGGCGAGAAACCTAAAGTTAAAGAAACCTAATTATACAAATACAGAGCATAATGACTAATACAGCAAGTGAAAGAAATATGGAGCAAAATCAAAACAAATGAGGTAAAGCGTATTTCATTCATAAAAAGGGCCTCGTTCTGGCAGACTTGATGCGCTGAGGTGGTATGCGAGGAAATATTGAACAGGCTTGAAAGAGCAATCCATACTCGCCATAATGGCAAAAGGTGGCACTAGCTGAAGCTTCCATGTCGAAATGCACATATATACCCCAAAAAGTGGACGGGGGGATAGCTGCCGTGGTACTTCATTTGTTATAGCATTCAACGCATTATTCTAAGGTCACAGGTTAGATCCCTGCCCACGGGATGTTATCTTTTCGTCCACTTTTCTTCACATTTACGTTACAGTTACCTTTAATGACATGCCTTATACATCTCCTGGCATTATTGTCTGTTTCCATCAGTGTTGTGTCTTACAAATGAAACGAGCCCTTAAATGTACATTGTCTTTCTTTCATGAGTGAGTGTAATACCTTAACTTTATGGACACATTCTTTTGATTTTAGTCAGTCTGCAATAGTTACCTTTTTTTATCTGCTCAGTTGGCAGTCACCACCACTCCTCGTGTATGCAAGGGTTACGTTTCATCAAATTCCCAGTTGCCAATCACCACTCTTCCTTGTGCGTTTCGTTCGCTTTTTTCCGCATCTGCGCTGTTTAGTCCTGAAATTTCTCCCTACCTGGTAGATATAGCCTCGTACTTTTTGAAAAAATATCCAAGAGCAGTTGCCTTTTACCACCTTTAATCTCCTCAAATTATCGTTTTTTTTTTATTTAGAATCCGTTAACCGACTTGCAAAGATATACAACTTGATACTTCTGGTTCCACGCATGTGTGTATTGTTGCTGTAATACAATCCATGGCAAATACGGATCACGTAGCTAATCATCAAAAATATAACAGGACGACATTTCACAAAAATTGCAATCGTGATTGTCATACCTGACGCACGCACAAGGCGGATTCTTGTCACACTTGTTGAGGCAGTCGTAGACCCTGTGTCGATCTGGCAGTCGGCCGGCTTTCTTGTCGTGCCGTATGGTGCCCGCTGTTGTCATGTAACCTTCACCCAGTGCAACGTTCGCCTGCACCATAAGTTTCAAGAATGAATGAGATGTGTTTTTATAAGCGCATGCTTCAACAGCGAGGCTCATTGAGCTCGGCGGAATGTGTGTGACCGTGCCCGAAAACTATCATCCTAGTGAATGACTTTGTGCCATGAAATTCGGGTAAATCGTGCTACTCACCACTGAAGGCGTTGTTTGTAATAACACCGAAAACAAATACAAAGACAGAGAGAGACAGTGAAAGATGAGCAGAAGGTTTTAAGGAGTACAAAAAATCTTCGCCCCAAAAACAGTTCTCGAAGCAGGATTCCAAGCCACATGCCCTCTAGCCGAAGGTGAGTGTCCTAACTATTAGAGCACTGCACGGGCCCGGCCCGTGAGCCGGGTCGGGCAGTGTAAAGGATTGTTGGGTCGAGACCGGGCCGCGCTCGGGCCTGTCAGCTTTGGGCTCAGGTCGGGCTCGGGCCTAAGTCATCCCGTATCAGGTCTTAGCTAGTCTCATACATATCGTGTACCCTGTTTAGCATTGCTGTTCGAACTTATTATTCAATTCTTTTGTCGACATAAATGTTGGCGCCTTCTGAAATGAAGCCTACTGAAGCATTAAATTATGCCTGATCCACGTGAACTTCCACGCGTGCACTGGCCCTCTTGAAAGTTGTCTTCTTTTTTGCCTTCCACGTTTTCTTCATTACAGTCTCCACTTTTTTCCTTCTGACACACATCTCTTTCTCGTTCATTTACGCGGGTGCGAGCTGCAAGCGTGAAAGCACAACCGAGGGCAACAGACAAGCAGACTTCCTCCCGTGTTCGCACCGTAGCCGTTGGCCTTCTGTGACTAGAGAACCCGTTCTCGCCCTTTCGGTCGGGTGTCCGGACACGCTACACGTCCCATTTGACAGGCAGCGCTTAACAGCTGGTTCATTTTGTCGCTCTAATAAAAAGTTGTTTTGGAAGCGCTTAGCGCGGTCTCGCTTTAAGACAGAACACTTTTAAAGATCGAAGGCTGTTACACGAAGACGGCATGATAGGTATCTTCAAAGAACAGCGAGGATTGTGGCTATTGCATATCGCTCGTTTTGACAGATCACTGGTGGCACTGTGGTGTGGCGACCCAAGGAAGAAGTGTGGGTCAGACAACATTCTTGTTTTGTACATTCAAATGTGTGTTCAGTACAGCAACTCGCCGATTAGTCAACACGACTGCATGCTTTAATTTATGTAACACTGCATTATTTAGCACTAATTTGATTTGATTCCCTTATATTTTGGCACATGCTCCTTCCGGGAATCAGCCAAAAAAATGTGGCGTGATCTATCATGAGCACCACCGTACCACTTATGAATAAGTTTGTTATAAAAAAATCATAAAAGCATGAAACACAAACACTGTAAAATCTGAGAGATAGAAATGAAAAAAGAAAAAACAAATTCTGAAATTTTTAGCTGACCAGACTGCTGCGTCGTTTACTTCACCATATTATTCATAATATATGCATAAAATACTTATTATTGTTACTTCAACAATATTTATTAGTAAGGAGATTCGCAATGGGATTTCATTGGTAGTTTGAATAAAATCGCAAACCGCACTGGTTGCGTTCCTGTGGCAGTGTCCCAAAACAGAGGCGAAAAAATCGAGCACGGTTTCTATCGTGAAACTAGTACCTATCTTCAAAAAGGAAATAACTAGAAGCCATTTTCCTAGTGAAAAAGTCGACGACATTATAAAGAATAATGGTCGATGGTTTCTAATATTTTGCAGCATGCACAGAGAGGTGATATGGCCTAACCGGCTCTGCGTAAGTATAGGTTAAGAGAGGAGACAAGGCTTCGAGATCTAGTAATTATAAATTCGAGCTTTCCGGACTGACTCCACTCAGGTCGCTATAGAAACTTGACCTTATCATATTCTGTCCATTTAGTTATCGTTTCTATCTGAACGAATTTCTGATTTTCTATATGTCATCACGGTAATATATTCTACTTCTGGAAATACAGAAATGGTTGGACCATCAAGCGACGCTCATGCTAAGAAATCGGCCAGTGCGTATATTCCTAATCCGCAATGAACTGGAAAGTTAACCCACAGTAAATTTGCGTGTTTCAACTGCGGCGGTACTAATCCTAAGAATGTGCTTAGATTTCGACAGTTTTTAGAAGCTGTAAGAGCTGCGTAATCCTTAAGAAAATCTGTCATTATGACTGCTCTGTTTTCATTTGAAGAGATCTTTCGAAGCTCTAAAACATGCGCCACAAATCAGCTTCAAAAAAAACGCCAGGCGAACGCGGAAGGTGAAGCACAGTCAGAGGGGCAGCTACGACAGCGGCCTTTCATAGCCTTTTTTAAGCACTCATCAAGCAGCTGCTACAAGCACACTTGCTTGATGCCTACTACAACATTATTAATAAAAATTTTAGAATGATAGGCCAGGACTCGCTATGCTATTTTTAGTCATTCTTCAGAGAAGCGTGGTATCCGCTAAACATTGCGAGGAATTTTGTGCCAATTGTTCATGCAGTGGCTGACGATGATGAGGAATTATGCCTGAAGTTTTTATGCGGCAAATTTAATAGCTGGACAAAAACATGTTTTTGTAATGGGTTCAAGCATTAGACGACCCACTTCTTACGCTGTTCGCATTGTGCGATAACTGCTTGTTCTTTTAGTGTTTTAAAAGGCTGTACAAGCAGTATGAAAGCGATTGCTTTTATGACATCAAGCCTGCCTAAGGCAAGTTTGCCAGCTTAGTGGTAGAATACTGGGCTGACACCCAGCGCATCAGGTCAAGCCCAACTGTACCGTTGGTACTACGTTTTTTTTTTCTTTTTCAATATTCGTGATTTGTGGGCGGAGAACGGCGGGGGTGGCAGCGGCGGCAGCGGTGAACAACTACGGCCCTGCACGAGAGCCCTTGCCACGATACCCGAGTTGTGATCTCGTAACAGCTTTCACTGTAAAACAGCAGCAAACTCAGGCAGCCTCGCTAAGAAGGACCAGCCAAGCAAATCAGAGGCACTTCCCATGCCTGATTTTTCATTATTCACCGAAGCATCTCTGGCTATTATAGTTGTTTCGGATTAAACTATGTAATCTATTAATATAAAGACAGCATAGCCTTTTGCTCTGACACCTGCAGTGAGGTGAAAGATGTAGCCACTGATATTAGGAATATGAGAGCTGAAATGCAAGAACTCATAAGACAAAACATGGAATTGAAAGCGGAAAATAAGAAACTGTCACAGAAATGCGATGAGCTCGAACAGTATCAGCGCCTAAACAATCTTGAGATAAAGGGTGCGCCGGTCGGGAGTGATCCAGTGGATGTTGTAAGAAAGATAAGCGAAGCTGTCGGCACGGCAGTTGATCTGTCTGATATTGACGCATGCCACTGGATTCCCACTCCTAAGCCTGGTGTGAAGAAAATAATCGTTCGCTTTGTAAAAAGAACAAAACGTGACGACATACTGGCGAAATGTAGAAAGAAGAGGCTCGATAGTTCTATGCTTGGGGATGATAAAAAAAAGCCCATTTTTGTAAATGAGCATTTGACGCAGAAGGGCAAGGCATTGCTTGCAGCGGCAATACAAAAAAAGAAAGAAGCCGCATGGAAGTTTGTCTGGACATCCGGTGGCAAAGTCCTTGCACGCAAAGATGAAGGATCACGAGCGATACACATTGCGGATGAGACAAGCGTGGCTAAAATTAGAAATTACATGTGGCATGTGTCATAACAAATTGAAAAACATTCCACTATGACTGATCTTGTAAATAACTAAAAGTATTACAGTGTTGAAGACTTTAATAGGGTATTTCGATCCGGAAAAGGCTTGTTTACAACATTGCATATAAATTGTAGAAGCATAAAAAGAAAGGTCGACGACATTGCTAATTTTATAGGGTCTATAGCTATCGGATTTGATGTGCTCGTTTTTTCCGAGACATGGATTACTTATAAAGAAGATGCGCCGTTCTTTCAAAGCTATAGTCATGAACTTCTCGGTCGTAAGCAGCAAAAAGGTGGAGGTCTTGCTATTTATTTTAAGGATACGCTTTCGAGTGAACTGCTTGATAAGTATACTGTTATGAACGATGATGTTGAATGCATTACAATGTGTGTTGGCCCATTCATAGTAATTGGTGTATATAGGCCACCACATGGCCACAAAAAGAAATTTATTGAGTTTCTTAATGTTGTGTTATCAACTGTTCGCGGGAATTCTCCTCGCATAGTCATGGGTGACATAAACATTGACCTCTGTTCCAATGATCCTGATGCCAAAGATTTTGAAACGCTCTTACTTACATATGGAAGTACAAATTTTATACGTTCACCTACTAGGATTACAGCAACAAGTGCTACGCTCCTTGATATATGCGCCTCAAATTTAAGTTCACAGAATATAAAATCCGGGGTATTTGCGTATGACATAAGTGATCATATGCCCATCTTCTTTCTTGCACGAATTACTTCTCAAAATGGTCAGAAAACAGAGACATCTTTCCACCGAATGAAAAACAGCAAAACTCGGGAACATTTTTTTCAGCTAGTTCAGAACATAGATTGGAACACTGTTTATAGACAAGAAAATCCTGATGATGCTTATAACACATTCATGAGGTTGTTAAGTGCTAGCTATGATGCGGCATTTCCACTTCTGAAGCGCTCATGTGGCAGAAATAAGAAATGCAGAAAGCCTTGGATAAATCGTGATCTTTACCGGCGCATAAAAATAAAGAATAAATTGTATCATGATTTTATCCGTTCGCGGAACACAGACGCCTTAGCTGAGTACAAGAAATACAGAAACGTTTTAAATTCAGAAATACGGAAGGCTAAACAGAACTACTATGAAAAATTATTTGAAAGCATTTACAATGACCAGAGCAAACTATGGGAGGTCATAAATGGGCTTACGAATACAAATAAGGGTTGTAATAGGACACAGGACCTAACAATTAATGGTCAGATTTTCAGTGGTGAAAGGTTGGCCAATGTAAAAAAAGGTTGGAATGAAGAAAGGTTGGAATGAACATTTCATAAATGCGGGTTCCTTTATTTTAACGGATGAAAAGCGAGATAATGCTCCAACTCTTGATAAGTCTCCTTTGCCGTATTCTATTTTTCTCGCACCCACAGATTCGGTTGAAGTAGAAAGATTAATCAGAAAACTTAAAAACAATATTGCATCAGGGATTGATGAGATAGGTTCTGTTGAGTTAAAAATGGTGTCACCATTGATATTTAATGTCTTGGCCTATATTATCAACCTCACCCTCACTAACGGTGTATTTCCAGAGCAGTTAAAAGTGGCAAAAGTCACTGCAGTGCATAAAGGTGGTGATATCAATACTTTAGCGAACTATCGACCTATATCTGTGCTTCCAACAATATCAAAAATATTTGAAGGGGTTATTTATGATAGACTTGCATCCTTTTTTGATAAGCATCAAATAATAACACAAAGTCAGTATGGTTTTCAAAAAAATAAATCAACAGAACAAGCTCTACTGTATATCAAAGATAAGATAATCGAAAATATGGAAAACAAAAAATATACTCTTGGGCTCTTCCTCAATCTTCAAAAGGCATTTGACTCCATACAATTCAAATCATTGATTCATAAATTATCAGGTTATGGGGTGCGTGGAGTTGCATTACAACTGTTTAAAAGTTACCTTGAAGATTGTTATCAATATGTACAACTGAATAACACTATTTCTGCAAAGATGAAATTAAACCAAGGAGTCCCCCAAGGGTCTATACTGGGTCCATTATTGTTCCTTGCCTATATAAATGATATTGTCGATATACCTCATTCTCCTGAACTTATAATGTACGCTGACGATACGAATGTTTTCTTTTCATCAGACAATCTAATATCACTTGAGGTCAGTGTAAATAATTATCTAAGCAATCTTTCAAATTGGTTAAGGCAAAATGGACTGCGCTTGAATGCAAAAAAAAAAACAACCTATATGATATTTCGACCTATAAACAAACCTATTAGTAACATAGCTGTAAAATTCGAAGGAAATTGCATCGCACATGTTAGGGAACAAAAGTTTCTTGGTGTATGGTTTCAGGAGGAATGAAACTGGAACACACATGTAAATCATCTGATCACCGCATTAGCGCGAATAGTTGGTTGTTTTTTTAGAACAATGCACTTAATCCCATTGAGCTTAAAAATAAGTATGTACTATGCACTCTTCCATTCTAAAGTAACTTATGGGATGTTAGTCTGGGGAACGACATCACAAGGGAATTACCATAAGCTAATAACTATACAAAAGAAAATATTGCGCTGCTTTGAAAAATACAGGGGGAACTTGCGCACTGGTCCACTATTCATTAAACATTCCATACTCAGAATTGATCAATTATATCATTTTAAATTGCTTCAGTTAATACAAAAGACTAAGCTATATGAAGCAAGTTGCACCGAAAGACCACACTACAGTCTGCGAGAACAAAAGAAACGAGCTCCTAGAACAAGAACCATGTATGGAAAACAAAGTGTTGCTTACCAGGTACCTCAGGTTTTAAATACCCTTGCAGATCAATTGAACTTTAGGGCTAGTAGTGCGACTTCCAAGAAACAAATAAAGAACTTATTCATAACCACCGGTCTACACTATCGAAATTACGTAATAGAGTCTCATGCCTCTGCAAATGCTTAAATTGTTCATGAATTTCTATGTCATTATACGAGTGTATACAGCGCAATTCACTGTATCCGCATGCATTTTGTGTCTGTTTTTGAGTTGTTTTATTGATATCGCTTAGTAGTGAATTTTTACGAGAGTGACCTCTAATTCTTGAAATGTGTTATGTAAACTTCTTATGCTATTTATGTTTGAATTTTGTGTATACAATTGCAGGTTGCTTGAAATCAATGTATTGAATATATATATTGTTTGCCAGTGCTGATGTTTAAGCTTTGCACTGTCACGGACTGCGGAGGGACAAGGGCCTTTGTCAGGCTGTTCGCCTTTAGCCCTTTGCCCCTGCAGTCAGCTCTGTATCCGGCTTACTATAAATAAAGTACTATTACTACTATTACTACTACTATCTTTTATTCAGCTATTTGAGGATCTGAGAGACTGTATATTATATTCCGGGGGCGAATTTTATTATGTTCTATCGTGATATTATCATCCAAATTATTACTTTCAATTACATTTCTAATTCCCCATTTATACTTTCCAGTTTCTTTTGAGCAAACATTACTGGGATGTTTAAAACCGTGGCCAATGAGCAAGAAAGATGGCGTCTGGATATGTGATGAAGGCTTATTCAGATCTCCTTGCTGGTAAGCAATAATCTTTAAAAATGCTTGTAGTGTTAAAATGAGGAACCAACAAAGTAGTGTAGGCAGGCGCACTTGATTATACAGCACACAGATAGGCACAAGCGTGGGGAGTCCCAGACATCTTCGCATCGCCTAATGCTCGCTTCAAGAAAACCAGAGGTTTTGTTTTTTAAACATGGCCGCCAGAGAGTAGTATGCATGCGAATTCCACTATTGGACACATGTACTTCTTGTACAACATTAACAAGGCATGCTTTCCTAACCCGTATTTACGGTTAGACAGCTTGCGCAGTAAATCCGAAGCCCGTTTTGTCTTTAGAGCTATATATTTTAAGTATTCTTCCCAGAAGCAGCTAGAACAGGGTTTTTTTTTATTGTGCAATAAATTATGTCACAAGAAACATTACTTTTGCTCAACAGCTCCAGCTCGTATGCAATTTATGTAAACTCAAATTATATATTTCTGTCATTTTTTACCTTCTGTAGTAATATATTTTAGTGTCGTTCTTTTAAATGCAAGAATGAGACTACGTGTTTAGCACTTCGTATGAGAAGCAGCCATCTATGACTCCAGTTATAATTTAAATCACCCTTGAATGATTTCCCCAAAGTGTTATGGGCGTAATTATTCGTACTTACGCACAGAACCAGAGAAATTCATGACACTGAAATAATTTCTCAAAACAATCTAGAAAAAAATACCGTATTTGTGGCAGGTACCTTCGCAGCAACCGAAAATCGGACAGTGTTTCTTTTATGTTCGAGGCATATTTCAATGAAATGCGCTGGGCTGGGCCGGGCCGAAACATTTCGGGCGTAGACCTGGTGCGGGACTTCTATAAGAACACCGGGCCGGGTTCAGGCGGGCCGGAGCATGGCGTTTACAAATCGGCCCGTGCAGTGCCCTACTAACAACTCAGTGATACAAACACTTTTTTTTCTTTAACAGAATGAAGAAAGTCCTTTCGCTCAGGCGAGGTTAGACTTTCCTTGCTGCTTGTCGTTTCGGGCTCACACCCAAAATGCCTTCCACTAACATGCACATTACCAAAGCTCCAAACTCGGGATTTCTAAACACAAATGAAACGCACGAAACTAGTCTAGAGCATCTCTAGAGCGTGCATATATCTCCCGTATCACGCTGACGTGGGCAAGCGAAGTGATTGAAAAAAATAAATACCCAGAAGAAATGTTTCACGAAGTGAGACTCGGAACCGCACAACCCCAACCCACGGGTGAGGGTCTTGACTATTTGGTTATTCAGAAACACTATCCGAGCATAGCACGGAGTTGCCTTATATTCGACGTAACTCGATTGCGTGCCAGACAGAATACCGCCGTGCACTCCATTTAGGATTTGGTGTCGGCGCTGTACAAAGCACAGCACGGAAGTGCTTCAGGATATTTCTCTGCATACTTTCGAAGCGAGATATGTTGGGATTTAGGAACGCAACTCAGCAGACCATACACAGCCTTTCTTGACACCATGATTTAGTTCCCGTGAGAAATGAAGAGAAACAGCAAACATGCCCTGAGACTACCACTTCACGGCAGTGCGCAAAAAGAAATAATTCTCATGCAGTAAATAAGGCTGAAACACAATAACTGCGAAAATAAAAGTTAGAAAAAGACGATTGCACGGGAATAAATTCCATCACTTTGACGCACTTTACATTCTAAGTGTGACACGTTACCCCTTATGCCAAACTTGAAAAAAAATTATATATGTATTTTTTATTAATTCTATAACAAAAGTCTTTTAAAAATTTTGAAGGAGCTTGTTTCCGGTATCCAATATTTTTTCTCGCTTAGAAGCACGCATGTAGTCTAGCCGAAGCTAGGCCAAAGCTTAGAGTCATATTTTATGAGTTACGGTCGCGCTGAAAGCCGTGGATATTCATGAATGACCCGAGTGAGGTAATGTGTGCACCCTTGACTACACAAACCATAAGCTACAGACGCCGTGGTTCTGTTGCAGCAACTAATAGTTGCCGGTGACGTGCGGTCTTTCTGCAGACCAAGCGGAACAACTGATTGCTGGAGTAGGTTGGTCTTGACTGTCATAGTGTGCCGCGAATGATCAGTTCTTTAATTGGATGCGGTTTATAAAGTACATTAACGACACTCGTTGACACTTAAGGGAAAGTGCGTGCGCGTGCGCTCGACAGATGAGTGCTATAGCTAACACGCACATCTGTCATCTCACTAAAAGTAAAGGCATATACGTGTAGGCTACAGAATAGAATAATATTTTGAAAATATTCGGTAAGTTGTAGGCTTAGCATCTCCAATAGCAAGTTCTACAATGTTCACGGTGCGCGAATTTTCCCAGTGTGTAGACGAAACACTGTACAGCGCGACACAATCCTCCCAGCGCGCTGGGGGACACTGGTCACGCTGTACAGTGAATCTCAGGAACCCAGCACGCTCTAGTACACTGGGACACAATGTGCAATGTTTCCAGTGTCGCCCTGCATGCTGGAAAGCACTGGTAGATGCTGAAAATGCTGTAATATTGTATAGGGTGAAATTCTTAACAGCCGTTTGTTCCCTCACACACTATTCTGTCTGCCTGCCTCTCAACAATATACCTATAATTTTATTTTCCATTGCTCGCTGCGTCGTCTTCAATTTAAATTCTCACCTGTTTGTAAGCCTCCGTGTTTCTGCTTCGTAGGTGAGTACCGGTATGATGCAGCTGTTATATACCTTAATCTTCAAGAAATAATGTAAACTATTTTTTACGATTTCCGAAGCCGAGTCGCATCCACCCCATCATTAGTATTTTTGTTATTTCCATAGATCGAAAACAAAATTGAGTGGGCGTGGGGGCAGCACCACTGTGGCAATGGCTTACGAGCTTCACTTTCACGTTATACAGGTCGTCTTGATCTGGCTGCCGCTTATGGTTTATTCCGGAAGGCCGGTGGACACCCCTGCCAAACAGATGCAGTTTCTAGAAGACTGCGGCTTTTCTACGGATCCGAGTGCCTGCGCCGACACACCTGAGCCTTCCAGGCCATTCGGGACATCGTCATCGTCAGAGACATCGTTCTTATCAAGCAACAAAAGCGGCAACAGCGGACGTCAGTGGTTTAGTGGGCGTGGAGGCAGCACCACTGTGGCAATGGCTTACAAGCTTCGCTTTCACGTTATACAGGTTGGTGAAACCTATTCATTATATGCTAAGAAGACAAGTAACCGTTGTCTACTGCTGCTTCCACGCCCACAGGTGTTATACGTCTTGTCCCGATAGTGTACTAACGCCCTTTGCTCGCTACTCTTGTGTTGCGGTGACGTTGAAGCAAATCCAGGGCCTCCAAAAAAGATCCCTGGGCCACTAGATGATATCGAGAACAACACAGCTTTTTCTGATGCGCGTCATAAAAAAGTCATGGCTATGCTTTTTAAGATAAGTGCCCACTGTGATTCATCTGCCGTTGAGCAGTCCAATTCGGCAAAGGCGATCGACGAGGTGAAAGCCAACCAGCAACTTGTGGCGAGCAAATTATGCGAGATCGAAAGGCGGCTTTCGATGGTTGAACTGCGGACTAACTAGGTTGCTGACATTGAGAAGGAATTGCAGGTCATGAATGAAGCTATCGGCAGCATCACTCAAACAAATGACGCGTTGGTGTCCCGTCTAAACGACCTCGAGGACAAAGCCCGAAGGTGCAACTTAGTGTTTTTCTGTATGCCCGATAAAAATGAGACCTGGCAAGCTACTGAAGAGGCACTTACCAACTTGCTCTATAGTAGCGTAGGCACCGAGTTCGACCCGAATGCAGTAGAAAAGGCCCATCGTTTAGGTGGTCTATATATACGCGAGAAAACTCGACCAGTGATAGTAAAATTTGCAAGCCTTAAAGCAAAAGAACTTGTGCTGGCACGTCGATCTAAGTTGAGAAGTCATAACGTCTCTGTATTGGAGGACTACTGTCAGGCTACAAGAACAGCGCGCAAGATTCTGCACAATTATGCAAAATCATTGCCTGGCCTACCCGCTTTTCAGCTTCGTTACGACAAGCTCGTTGTTACCCACAGAAACTATTCTTATGATGCTTCCGCCGGCATTGTACGCGAGACTACTGCGCATTCTCGCAGTAATGGCAGCCGATCCCGCATCGAAAATGGGGCGCACTCAACTTCCTATCACAGCCATGACCTTCACGCACGTTCATTGCCTGGTGCCGCACTTTTGTCACGTGCGCGGACATCTAATACCTCCTCATAACAATCAGCAAGGGGAAGTGGAAGTATCGTATCACGTCCTATTTCGGTGCTCTACACGAATATCCGCAGTATATTGGGAAAGCGTGACGCTTTTGACGCTATTATCGATTCTTGTGAAGCCGACGTGATTGCCGTGACCGAGACTTGGTTGAATGCTCATGTTCGCGATAACTAACTTTTTACTATTTCCAAACCGTTGAACATTTGACATCACATGTGGGGTTTCAACGTCCCAAAACCACCATATGATTATGAGAGACGCCGTAGTGGAGGGCTCCGGAAATTTTGACCACCTGGGGTTCTTTAACGTGCACCCAAATCTGAGCACACGGGCCTACAGCATTTCCGCCTCCATCGGAAATGCAGCCGCCGCAGCCGTGATACGAACCATCGTTGAACATTTACCGCCGCGATAGAGATGGAAGACAAGGTGGTGGTACTTCGCTTGCCATTTCGAAGCGTTTCAAGTTCTTTCTTATAAACGTGAAGTCTACATTGGAAGTGATATGGTGCGGGTTGGTTGTGAATAATAAAACGCTTGTTCTTGGCGTCTGTTACCGCCCTTCAGATACAGACATCAGCTTTGTTCAGGAGTTTCACGATAACATTAATGAAATTACAATGTGGTACCCATCTTCTTCGATAACTATTCTCGGCGACTTCAACTATCCTACCATAATGTGGGCGTCATCGTTACCAGACGTTGTACGATTTTCTTCAAATGGCCAATGTTTTCTCGATACTTGCAACCTGTTTAATTTTACGCAGATGGTGAACAACCTAACTCGCGTCACCAATTCTTCATCGCACATTCTTGACTTGATTCTTAAAATAATGCCTGACAACATTCATGCACTAAACTCACTTCCTGGTCTCAGCGATCCCTGTCTGCTACATTTTTACTTACGGAACAGCATGCTAACTGCTACTAAGAAACGCAAGGTTATCTATAACTACAATGCTGCAAACTTTGAGGCAATGAACCACGAACTCTCTCTATTTTACGACGCTTATCTACATGACTTTGATATTAGAACCGTACAGGAAAACTGGGATCTGTTTGTTAACAAAATCTATGAACGTACTCGCACCTTTGTTTCCTTAAAGTCTATACCTGTGAGTTCTTGCTCACCCTGGTACAATACAAACTTAAAGCGACTTTCTAACAAAAAGAAACGCTTGTTTCGTGCTGCGAAACTCCAGAGTACGGAGGAACGCTGGCGCTTCTACAAGAGTGCGGCGCGAGTTTACTCGTCAGCAGTTTCGGATGCTAAGGCTAACTTTCTATCGAACACTCTGCCATCAATGCTCGTCAGCAACCCTAGATTGTTTTGGAAAACTATTACAAATACCAACGACAGTGAAATTGCACTTGTTGACTCGGACGGCCTTCCCGTATCTTCCGAGACGTGTGCAGCACGTCTGAACGAAACTTTTGTCCGGAACTTTTCAGTATCGTCCACTTCTGCTACCGTCTCTTTACCAGCGCGCAACTATCCATCAACGTCTGTTATAGTGACTGAGGCCCATAGAATTGTAAAACTAATTGAATCACTCAGAGTGTCCTCTGCTTGTGATGTTGACAATATAAACACAAGAATCCTTAAAGAAACTAAGCATGCCTCATCTATGTTCCTGTGTAAAATATTCCAACAGTCTTTGAATGAAGGTGTGGTGCCACGCGTTTGGAAAGAGGCAAAGGTGGTTCCGCAACACAAATCAGGAAACAAGCATTCTGTTACTAATTACCGACCTATTTCACTTACATCTATACAATGCAAACTTTTGGAGCACATAATCTTCTCTAACTTGGTCACCTTTCTAGAATCAAAATCGTTCTTTAGCACGTGACAGCATGGATTTATGAAGTCATTCTCATGTGAAACGCAGTTGCTTTGTTTTACCCATTCGTTACATATCAGTCTAGATCGGAGTTCACTGGTCGACTGCATTTTTTTAGACTTTTCGAAGGCTTTTGATAAGATTAATCATCACCTACTACTATATAAGCTTAGGACCCTTAATATTGATGGCGGCATTCTTGCTTGAATTGAGTTTTTCTCAATTAATCGCTCACAATTCGTTGTTGCTAACAACTACAGCTCACCCTCTTTTCCCGTTACTTTTGGTGTGCCTCAGGGTTCTGTGTTGGGCCCTTTACTATTCCTTATTTATATTAACGATTTACCCGATGTTGTAACTTCTTCGATTCACCTTTTCGCCGACGACTGCGTTGTTTACCGAGAAATTTCATCTAACTCTGACGCTAGTTCTTTGCAAAGTGATATTATTAATATTGCCAGCTGGTGTAGAACTTGGCACATGGACCTCAACACTAACAAATGTAAAGTTTTACGTATCTCACGAACTACCGGACGCCCTGCTAACTATATCTTAAACGACGTTGATCTAGAGTCTGTAACTTCGTATAAATACTTGGGGATTCATATAACTTCTGACTTGAACTGGAAACATCATGTTACCTATGTTATTAACAATAGCAACCGTATGCTAGGGTACCTACGACGCAACTTTAGCCGTGCCCCTCAAGCCGTGAAACTAACAATGTATATAACACTAATTTGTCCAAAACTCGAATATGCATGCTCCATTTGGGACCCTTTTCAACGGAACTTAACTCACTCGCTTGAAATGGTGCAGAATAACGCAGCACGCTTCATTCTATCTAACTATCATCGCACTAGCAGTGTTACGTCAATGAAACACAGCCTTTCACTACAGTCACTTGAATCACGTCGCAAATCATCTCGTCTCATACTTTTTCACAAGATATTCAATCATCCACTTTTGAAAGCTCAGTTCATTACCACTCCTGCCTATTACTCAGGTCATTTAGATCATCAACATAACGTACACGTCATTAGCTGCCGCACTAACACTTTTAATCATTCCTTCGTCCCACGCACATCCAATGACTGGAACCACCTTCCCTCGGACACGGTTTCCATGTCAAATCATGACTACATCTACAATACACGACTACATCTACAATCATGACTGCATCTACAATCTACAATACAGGAGTACTTACGTGATGACGCGTGAAGTGTATATTGTACATTTATAATATTGTACGCTGTTTCCCCGATGTTTCTGATGGTACTTACACATACATTCAGTGTATTGCCTAATATCAAATTTACATGTCTTGTAATCTTTATTATTTTGATGTTACTATGTTTGCTCTTGTTTACAGTTTATTATTTTTTGTACCCCACTCCCCTCTGTAAAGCTATGTGCGATTGAGGGTAAAATAAATGAAAAATGAAAAAAATTGAGCTCAATCAGACTCACTCAAGAATTTTGCTTAGACTACCCAAAATTGTCCGCCACCTGGCTCACGCGGGCTCGATTTCAGTAAACGTTTTGTTTAACAGGACTCACTAGGACTCAAACTGACAAAACTTTTATTTCAGCCGGCCTCTCTCGTACCCGTGGTTTCATCAAAATCTGAGTGAGCTTTAATGAATCCACTGTAAGCTATTCGGTTAAAATTGGCTTTTTCGTTCATGGCGCGAATGTTCTTTACCACCAATACCTCGCGTAATATGTGCTCTTCGATGCGCCTATTGATTTTGTACCTTCATATATGAATTATTGGTAGTCTCAAGCCAGTAAGGACAACTTTATACAAAATACACGACTCACACGAGGCATTTGTTTGAAGAACTTCCTAAGAAAGAGTGTGCGAATGAAGTTTATGGGTCCCCTTCTCCCTTCTCACGCCTTTGATCAATCAGTACCCATGTGGCGCGTGAACGCTCGTGTGGTGATAGATGCGTGGAGAGGCACGAGTAAATGTGCAAGCCAATATAAAGCTGACGGTAAGGCTGCAGACGAGTAGATAGGTCGGCAAGAAAAGGTGTAGTTTACTCATTGAAGAAATACATTTTGCTCTCAAGACTCACTCAGACTCACGAAAGTTTTCTTCAACCGGATACACTCTTACTCATGCTCACTAGAATTTTCTTCAACCAGCCTCACTCGGACTCAAACTGAAGAAAATATCAATTGCTGGGCTCTCTGAGACTTACGACTCTATCTGAGCCTCGATGAGTCTCAGTGAATGGACGCACGAGTGAGTGTGCCGATTCTATTTTTATTTCAATTTCAGTGTGACTACGACGTGCCCACGGCGCAATGGGCATTGAAACTCTCTCGGACGTCCGGATAAAGTCCGAACGTCCACGTTCTAAGCAGCTGTCCATGGGACATTCGAAGGATACCAATGTATTAAATTTTTACGTCCGTTTGGCTTTCTCCAGTGGACGCCCCCGGGACATAACCAAAAGGACGTATTGTAAATATATATATATTGACGCGCGTATGTGCCAGTGGTGAGGACAACGAAGGAGCGCGAGTGTCTTTGGCCGAGGGTAAAAGACGAAGAAGTCGTTGCAGTCTGTTTCCTGCGATCGATAAATCGTATTTGTTTGAGGCGCTTTGTGTGCTCGTCAATCTCGCGTCGTCACACTGGTGGAGGTGCTGGGTACGTCTTCATGCTTGGCACCCCTTCGCGGACCCGACATTCAAGCCCGGAATCACTACCACCCGTCGACACACCACTCCACCGTTCCAGCCGCCGTCTGCGAGGCCTAGCTCCCGAGCTCAATCCCTTTCCAGAAACTGCCAGCAATCGCTTGCCTCCTTCAACCACCATGGCCACTGCAGCTACATCGCACATGACACTTCAGAATCCCATGATTCCTGACTGATTTCATGGTGAGACCTATGAAGATGCACAAGACTGGCTGGACCAGTTCGAACGCTGCGCGAAGTACAACCAGTGGGCCACCCCAGAAGACAAGCTCGCGAATGTGTACTTCTACCTGAAAGACAACGCCCAGACGTGGTACATTAACAGGGAAAGAAGCATGGCTACGTGGGATGACTTCCGCAACCAGCTGATTGACACCTTCAGTAGTCTTAACAGAAAGGAGAATGCGCAACGTCTCTTGGAAGCTCGAATTCAAAAACCAAACGAGAGCGTCGCTATGTTCGCCGAGGACATGACCCGTCTTTTCGGCAGGGCGGATCCCGAGATGCCGGAAGACAGGAAGCTCCGGTATCTAATGCGAGGCGTGAAGGAGCAACTGTTTGCTGGGCTTGTGAGAAATCCGCCAACAACAGTAGCTGAGTTCACGAAAGAAGCCACAGCTATTGAACGGGCCCTACAGCAATGGTACCGCCAGCAGAACCCGGTCAACGTTGGAGCGAGTAGCCCAGTCACGACTGCGGCGAGCCTCTGCGACAACGACAGGCCTCTGCGGGAAGTCATCCGGGAGATTTTGAGGGAGGAGCTTCGGCAGCTTGGTTTAATTCCAGCAACTGAACCGACGCCGGCATTGTCTTTTGTCGCTGATGTTGTCCGGGATGAGGTCCGCCATGCTCTCTCTTCATCCGGCTATAATGGTGTGCGACGACATTTTACTTATACTGATGCAGTCCGACGCCCCGTCGTCGCTCCTTCAGCACAGCAGACCCCAATGACTGGACCACCACCAACCCTGCAAACACAGCCACTGTCAGCACCGACCACTTTCGCAACCTCACCGATTCCTCCGACAAGACGAATGCCGTATAACCAACATGCCCCACAACGTCGCCCCACAAAGTGGCCCAATAGTGAGTCTCCACTTACCTACCAGCGTCGGAAAACCGATTTGTGGCGTACCGCTGACCGTCGACCGGTATGCTTTCATTGTGGCGAAGCTGGGCACGTCTACAGAGTTCGCCGTTATCGCGACGCTCAATACTCGAGATTTCCTCGCTACCCTGATTACGTTGCGTACGACGATCAACGCATGTACAACTACGCCCATGTGAACACACCGCCGCAGAATCCAGTAATGCCCAGATCACGTTCTCCATCTCCTGCGCGGCCCAGTTCACCTAATCGTCGCAGTTTTGCCGACGTCACCAGGGGCAGGTCCCCTAGCCCGCGACGGGGAAACTAGACGCAGCGACCTCGGGGGGTGGGGTTGCCAATATTCGAAATTCCGAACAGCCCCCATTGCAGACAAGTGACAGCTCGAAGCCATCGATACCGAAGAAGACGACAGCAACGACTAATTCGACGAATGAGACAACTGCCGACGTAACCGACGTTATCAGCGCTGACCTCGTCGTTCACATTGACGGCCACCAAGTGACGGCACTTGTGGACACTGGCTCCCACTTTTCTATAATAAGCCTACAGCTAGCCAGCAGGAAGGTGAAAATGCCATGGCAGGGACCCAATATAACAACTGCAGGAGGTCAGTTGATGACACCAGTGGGAAAGTGCACGGCCCGACTCTTCATTGCTGGTTCCACCTTTGTCGCCACCCTCGTCATTCTCCACGAGTGCTGTAAACAGCTCATATTGGGAATGGATTTCTTGCGCGAATACGGGGCTGTGATTGACATCCGTGACAGAAGCGTAACGTTCACTGTAAGCTCGGAGACTGCTACAGATGAGGAACACCAGCCACCTCACTTCCGTATTGCCGATGATGACGTCATACTGCCGCCACGAAGTTGTTCTCTCGTATCCGTGCACTGTGACAAATTACGAAATGGTACTGGCGTCGCTGAACACATCAAGGAGCTCGCATTCACTAGCGGCATTTCTGTTGCCAGGGCTGTCATCACTGTTATTGACGGATGCGCTGAACTGCTATTGACAAATTTCAGCAGAGAACGCCGACACATAGTTAAAGGCACGGCTATTGCCTATTTTGACGAACTCTCGCAAACAGAAGATTGTCATTTAGTGGAGGAAGCAGCAGCGTCTACTATCACTACACCGACACCTGTAGACGTTGGTTCAATGTTATCTCCCATTGAGCGAGACTGCCTTCTCACGCTGATCAACAAGTTCCACGGCTGCTTCTCATCCACATCAAGAGTTGGTCAAACGGCACTGACGAAACACCGCATCATCACGGATTCCGCGGCCAGACCCATCCGGCAAAATCCTTATCGAGTCGCCCCAAAGGAGCGTGAGGTAATTCAAAAACAGGTGAAAACGATGCTAGAATATGGTGTTATTCGGCCGTCTAACAGTCCTTGGGCATCACCTGTAGTACTCGTCAAAAAGAAGGATGGTAGCTTGCGTTTCTGCGTCGACTACCGTAAGCTTAATCAGATCACAAAGAAGGACGTCTACCCTCTGCCGCGTATTGATGATTCATTGGATAGACTACGAAACGCACGCTACTTTTCGTCTATGGACTTAAAAAGCGGCTACTGGCAAATTGAAGTGGATGAGAGAGATCGTGAGAAGACCGCCTTTGTTACGCCCGACGGACTTTATGAATTTCAGGTTCTTCCTTTCGGTTTGTGTTCGGCGCCAGCAACATTCCAGCGTCTCATGGACACGGTTCTGTCGGGACTTAGGTGGCAAACCTGCTTGGTGTACCTCGATGACGTGATTGTCTTTTCGGCGACTTTCGAGGAACACTTACGAAGGCTCGAAGCAGTTTTTGAAGCTATACGCTTGGCCGGTCTTACTCTAAAACCAGAAAAGTGCCACTTCAGCTTCCACGAACTTCAATTCCTCGGTCACGTCGTGAGCAGCCAAGCGATCCGACCCGACCCGGATAAAATTGCCGCCGTGGCAAACTTCCCGACACCATCAGACAAAAAATCAGTGCGACGTTTTTTAGGTCTCTGTGCCTACTACCGGCGGTTTATTGCTAATTTTTCGCGCATCGCATGGCCATTGACACAGCTTACTCGGGAAGATACCCCCTTCAGATGGGGCGAAGACCAACAGCAGGCATTTCACGAGCTTCGTCAGCGAATGCAAACACCCCCCGTGCTGGCCCACTTCGATGAAGACGCACCGACAATACTTCATACAGACGCTAGTAATGTGGGTCTTGGAGCAGTGCTCGTACAGTCGAAGGACAACAATGAAAACGTGATCGCCTATGCCAGCAGGACGCTGTCCCGAGCTGAAGCTAATTACACTACGACGGAAAAAGAATGTCTTGCAATGGTATGGGCAGTCCTGAAGTTTCGTCCTTATTTGTACGGCCGCCCATTTACCGTTATCAGCGATCACCACTCTCTCTGTTGGTTAGTCAACTTGAAAGATCCGTCTGGCCGCCTTGCACGATGGAGTCTTCGGCTCCAAGAATTTGACTTCACTGTTGCCTACAAGTCGGGAAAACGACACACCGATGCCGACTGTCTTTCTCGGTCTCCTGTTGAGACGGCATCCCCGGACAACGACGATGACGACATGGCCTTTCTCGGAATTGTGGACACTGCCACCTTTTCTCAACAGCAGCGTGGCGATGCTGAGCTGCTACCACTTATAGATTACCTACAAGGGCGAGCGAATAGCGTTCCGAAGTTATTTGCGAGAGGGCTGCCGTCGTACTGCTTGTGAAATGACGTTCTTTATAAGAGGAACTTTTCACCCACCGGCAGCAGCTACTTGCTCGTCGTTCCTTCTTCGCTTCGCCGTGAGGTACTGCAAGCCTGTCACGACGAACCTACCGCTGGTCACTTGGGTTACGCAAGAACATTGGCGAGGATAAGGCAGAACTATTACTGGCCAAGACTTGCCGAAGTTGTCAAAACTTACGTGCAGGCATGTCTAGATTGCCAGCGCCGCAAGCCACCATCCATCAAACCAGCTGGCCTGCTGCAGCCTGTTCGAGTGCCGGCGACACCGTTTGCATCGATAAATCGATAAATCGTATTTGTTTGAGGCGCTTTGTGTGCTCGTCAATCTCGCGTCGTCACAATATATATATATATATATATATATATATATATATATATATATATATATATACCCGCACACACCGAATCCCGCAGCGTATACTTTGTATTTGGTATCTCTTTGATAGAAAGCCACAACAGTCGCAATATATTCTCGTGTGTATATTAACAATTGTATATTTTTATTTTACAATATATGAATCTTTTGTGGTGCTTCTTATCACTGTTGTTATTTTCGCTTTTTCCGAATTGCGTTTAATGTGTGCCTTCAATAAAAGTTTCAAATTTCGCGTGTTTGAAGTTCCAAGTTTCTTTCTTTTTTAAAAATCTGATTATTATATGCTTAACGTATTTATGTGGTTTATATGTACATATATTTTACATATTTGAATGTCTTAACAAAGTTCTTTAGTCAGCATTAAAAAAATTAAGATGCGCAAACGATGTGTGCGTCTGCATGGCTGTAACCACTTTACTTGTTTGGACGTCTTACCCGCTGCTTGACTGGCGAACGACTGCCTCTTCAAGGGTTGTTTTTGAGTCGATTTCTCTCGTGTGTGAAGTGTGCTCACGTTCTGTGTTCGTGTTTTGTGTTCTGCAAGTGCTGCCGATTACGAAGACGCGCTACAATCAAGCGAGGACGTGTGACTTTGTTTCGTGGAGCACTCGCCAGGTATGTACCACATTTCTGTTGTCGGCGCTCTGTTACCACAGCGTTCGCCACGTTTTTCGTACCATGTGCATGATAAGTGAGCTTTTGTGTACGAGGCAAGCCCGTTTGTCTGTAGCATTTATATTGGGTAAAGGCAAGGTTGTGCGAACTTAAGCATGGACGAGTTTTTCTTTTGTATGAAGTGTGAAGCAGGAAGCGCATGCACACGCAGCGGGAATTCGGTGGCAGATTTGAGCTGAGTTGGGATGGCGCCCGCCACTGTCGGCAGTGGTGTTGGAGGAGGGCCCTGCTCGCGAGTGCCCACTATTTTTGTTTAATATTTCTGGGGCGTTTGTTAGCTGCAGGCGTTCATCTTGGCTAGAGCGAGTAAGCCCGCCATATTTATTCTGCGCTGTTGAAGTGAACATGTCTGCGGCAATCTGGTACGTTGTACGTTTTATTTTGAACAGCTACAGTATTGTTATCCATTATGACTAATATCACTGAAGTTTTTTTTTCTTTGCGAGTGGCCGAATGTATGCCGGTGTGCGCATCCGCACCGGCACGCGTCTTTACAAACTGCCGTGATACTTGAGTTGATGCGTGTTCGTGTGCAGCGTGTTGCATCGTCTTAGGTGAGCTCGCAAAGGTTGCCTTACGCTTAGGTGTCCATGCAGCTCGTTTAGTAAAATTCGAACTTGCGGTATACACCGGCATCATAAATTACCGAATATTTCATGGCAAAAATTACGAATATTTCATGGCTAAATGCGGCCGAATCGCTATAACTTACTGCACGAGCACAATTTTGGTCTTCAGTCCAAGCGTTCGAGCCCCGCAGATTTTACTCTGCTTGTTTCCACTATGTTTGCATTTCGTTATTTTGTTTTTATTGAATAAATATTGTGTGCGCCTCGCCTAACCTTGGGGTTCAAGTCTTGCTCAACGTATTTCCGCGTTTTTTTTTTCATTAGACAGCCTGTGGTGCCTAAGTGAGGCATACTGTATTTCTAAGCAACAAGAATAATTGAAACTAATGACCATAGTTTAGCAGCAAACAATTGTAATTTAGTGACATTAATATCTGACTCTATATATATAATCGGTCCAATGTGAACAGGCTGAAGAAAGCTACATTGCATTTGAAATGAAATTTATATTTTAATTTTATATGTTACCTACAATGAATACTTGATGAAATTGCATACCATCATGAGTGTGTTGTGGTATCATTGAATTTGCATGTCAACACACTATGCACTAGTGCAATAATCATGGTTTCGACACATCTGTGATGTGGAAATTTCATATTATTTTACAAGGTTGCAACTGTGTTCGCCAGGAACATCAATAAAGTTTATTTTGTAACATCTCTAGTTTGTGTACATCCTGCTAGTTTAAGACACATTGTTCCAAATCATTTTGAAAAGACTGAAAAATTCAGTTTTGCTAAGAGACTCATGTCACTAAATTGTTTTTTCTGTGTTTCTATTGCAGCCTATGCATGTTCTTTGCGGAAACTGTGTGCGAAAGAATTCCGGACAAGCCTGTCATCAGGAGTAGCTCATGGAAAAGTTGGCTACAGATGTACAACAGCTGGGCATGGCTTGTGTTTCCTGTGAAAAGGGAAATTCACTGAGCCACCTGGTTGCTTTATTCAAGTAGCTCGCATATTCAGGATGTTCAAAATTAAGCCCTTTCTTTTTCTTTGAAAAATTTAGTGCTGTAAGTTATGTGTGTAAGAGATCCCTTTGCAGATAGCTGTGTGTTCAGGGCGACACACTGTGCAACAATACTTAATTACTGTCAGCTGTGCCATTGAAGAAGATGCAATATTGAACTTTAATATTAGGGACTGCAGCAGGCCCATATGCATGTATTAAAATTTGAGCCAGTCACAATTTTGCATGGATCCAAAAAATGTTTGTATTCCTGTGCTTAGATATCCTGCAAGTAAGTTTAGTTGTGGCTTGCATCATTAAGCATGCAGGACAGTGAGCACTAGCACACAGCTACTACTCCTTGAAGAGCCGCATATAATCTGAGCATAAGTCGAAGCTATCGGCAAACATTATAATTGTTACTCCTTTACTACTGGCTGGTGATAGCTAACAGTGACTGCTCATCCCACGAAGGAGTAATAGTTTTCTGATCCTCACTGCCTTGCATGTGTAATCATGAAAAGAACAATTGAACTTTGGAATCGGATATCTCGGAGCATAGACGTCTTCGAAGAATTTTTTCAAGAGGTATTGTGTAGAAACGCAACTGCCACAAACTTTTCTGTGCAGACATACCCACGTATTGTAGCTACTAAAATTTTGTTGTTCTTTGTTTATTAGGCAGCTGACAGCATCATTGTCTTACTTAATGTTTCCCTGGACACATACCTGATCTGAAAAGGCGGCTTTCTATTAGGGCTGAATTTTAATACAAGTACAAAGCACATATCTTAATGTGTCAGTGCTGCTTCCTAAGTTGTTTACAGCATATATATATATATATATATATATATATATATATATATATATATATATATATATATATATTGATACATAACAGCCGCTAAACACGGCTGCATGGAAAGGACGAAGTGAGTTTCCGTTTGATGCTAGTCTGGCACCATCTTGCTCGTCGAGTTCTGTGCGCTGTAAATAGATCATTAAACAAGCTACTCGTAACATTATTGGTGAAGGTGGACGACCACCGTACCTCGATGGAGACGTGCAGCGGTCGCCCCATTGGCGACCTTTCGACTGATTCGACTGCTGGTACTTCCTCTACGCCACCCTCATCAGTCCAAGCCACCACCTACGTCACACTCTCGCACCTCCGGGATCCCGGCATTTTCTCCGGTGATTGTACGATCGATCTTGACACTTGGCTGAACCGGTACGAGCGCGTCAGTGCTACTCACCGCTGCGATCCCGCGCTCATGATCGCGAACGTGCTTTTCTACCTGGACGGCACTCCCCGAACATGGTTTGAAAGCCACGAAGCCGAAATAACGAGCTGGGATCTCTTAAAAGAAAAGATACGCGACCTGTGTGGCGATTTATCTGGTCGTCAGCTCGCTGCAAAGAAGACTCTTGCCACACGGCCCAGTCTTCTACCGAATCGTACGTCTCCTACATTCTTGACGTCTTGGCCCTTTGTTCCAAGGCCGACCAGGGCATGTCGGAAGACGAAAAGGTTAACCACGTCTTGAAATGCATTGCCGGTGATGCTTTCAACCTGCTGGTTTTTAACAACGTCTCGAGCATCGACACAATCCTTAAAGAATGCCGACGTCTCGAACAAGCTAAAGCCCGGCGCGTAGCCCAAAGCATCGTGCGCCTTCCGAACACAGCGGCCATTTCTTCGTGTGACGACGCCTTCCACCAGGCCCCTCGATGTGACAACCTTACACGCATCATTTGTCGAGAGGTCGAGGCAGCACAACCGGTAGCCACGCCATTAACGACGCCTGCGCCTTCCCCGACCACGATCTCTTTAATACAAGCGGTCGTTCGTCAAGAGCTATCGAATGTCTGCCTACATCCTGTTCCTACCGTATACTCTGCTGAGCCTTCTTATTGTACCCCTTCTGCTCCTCGCATACAACGCAATCCGTCCGAATGGTGTACTCTTGATGACAGGCCCATGTGTTTCAACTGTCGACGCGTTGGTCATATCGCCCGTCACTGCCGCAGCCGCTTGGCTCCACCGTCCCATTAAGCACCTCAGTATCACGCCACTTCTGTTCGCCAGTCATCCCCATCACTTTCACCATCAACGCCCACCACATTTTCACTCCTGCTGCACCTCTGAGCAGACCTCGCTACGACCAGTCACTGTCCCCTGCTCGTCGTCAGTCCCGGTCGCCCCCACAACGCCGTGCTGCCTCCCCGACCTATTCGCAGCACCTCCGACCGGAAAACTAGGCCGTGAAGCTTCTGGAGGTGGAGCTGCGCTGACGACCTTCGTAAGAAATCCTCGATTAACGTAAACAACGAACCGGGACCTTTTGGACGTTACTGTCGACAATGTTCGTGTCAGTGCATTGATAGATACTGGCGCGTGTGTCCATTATGAGTGCTAGCCTTCGCCGCCGACTTAGAAAAGCTGTCACGCCCGCCCTCAACCGAGCTGTACGAGTCGCTGATGGAGAAAGTGCCGCAATTCTTGGCATGTGCTCTGCGCAAGTCTCTATTGGGCAGAGAAGCACTGTCGTTCTTTTCGCCGTTATCGAACATTGCCCTCATGAACTCATTCTCGGTATGGGTTTTCTAGCCACGCACTCTGCCCTCATAGACTGTTCAGCTGGCTCTCTGCATCTCGATTTACCCCTCTTTTCCGACCCGACCAGCCCACCTCAAACCAGCCTCTGTTGCATTGATTTCACGCGCCTCCCTCCTAACTCTGTCACACATGTCGACTTATCCTCCACGCCGCCAGTACCTGATGGTGATTACATGGTGGCCCCGATTCCTGCTGTGATGCTTACGCATGGTGTTGCTGTGCCGCATAAGATTCTGACGATTACGAGAAACCGCACCTTCCTTCCACTGATCAACTTTTTACTCACCACCGAAGTTCTGCCACAGGGTATCTCCCTGGCCAAAATTACCACTCTCCAAGATGACCATGTCGAGCCCTTCAGAGTTGACGATTGCTGCAGCTCAGTCAGTGCTTCCACTCCTTCACGTTCTTGGGGCGCCGACATCGAGCGAATGGTGTCATCGGATATCACATCTGAGCAAGCTGCAGCGCTTTGCCACGTTCTTGAGGGCTATCGTAGCATTTTCGACTTTGCCAGCAACTCTTTAGGCCAAACGACCATTGTCACCCATCGCATAAATACTGGCCATGCAACTCCCATTCACCGACGCCCCTACCGTGTGTCTGCGTTGGAGCGTGCAATATTACAACATGAAGTCGGCAAAATGCTTGCGAAAAACACTATTGAGCCTTTATGCAGCCCCTGGGCTTCACCAGTCGTCCTTGTTAAAAAGCAAGATGGAACATGGCGCTTTTGTGTCGATCACCGTCACCTTAACAAAATTACCAAAAAAGACATGTATCCTTTACCTCGCATCGACGACGCCCTCGACTGCCGGTACGGTGCCACTTATTTTTCAACTATTTATTTATTTATTTATTTATTTATTAGAATACCCTCAGGGCCCGTAGGGCATTACAGAGGGGGTGGGTACAACATTTTATAACACACAAGAAAAAAAGACAAAAAAAGAAACAAGTGTCAGATGCGCAAATAACGAAGGCAACATAAATCAACTAAAAATGTATAAGTAAGAATTCAAGCACATACAAGACAAAGGTAGATAATGGAAACTGCGTATAGTCACAAACATTGCTGAGAAATTGCAGTCTTGAATAACAAAGGGTCTGTTATTGTTACAACGGAAGAGGGAAGGTGGTTCCAATCGGCGGCTGTTTTCGGTAAGAAGGCTGCTGAAAAGAATTTGGTGCGGCAAAACGGAATGGCAACCTTATGCTGGTGATCAATGCGCGATGAGTGGTATGACGGTTGTGAAATGAGGTCTCGCTTCATTGATGGATTGTGAAAAAATATCTTATGAAAAAAATGCAGTCGCACCAGTTTCCTCCGGACAGTTAAATTGGGCCTTCAGTCAACTATTGACCTTCAGTCAGGGTACTGGCAAATAGCCGTTGACGAGATGGACCGCGAGAAGACCGCATTCATCACTCCTGATGGTCTTTATCAGTTTAAGGTGATGCCTTTTGTTCTCTGCGATGCACCAGCCACATTTGAAAGAATGATGGACTCATTGCTCCAAGGGTTGAAATGGTTTACCTGCTTGTGTTACCTTGACAATGTTATTGTCTTTTCGCCCACATTCGACTCGCATCTTGATCGTTTGTCGGCTATTCTGGACGTTTTTCGTCGAGCCGGACTGCAGCTTAACGCCTCCAAGTGCCACTTCGCTCGTCGTCAAATTTCCGTGCTCGATCACCTTGGTGATGCCCAAGGCGTGCGTCCAGACCCAGAGAAAATTCGCGCAGTCACGAACTTTTTTGTTCCGAGGACCACAAAGGATGTCCGAAGTTTTGTGGGGTTGTGCTCATATTTCAGACGCTTTGTTAAGGACTTTGCGACCATTGCACGCCCCCTCACAGACCTCTTGAAGAAAGACGCCTCGTTTATCTGGGGCCATGACCAAGCGTCATCGTTTTCGCAACTTACGACACTGCTTACAAGGCCACCAATCTTGGCTCACTTTGACCCATTAGCCCCAACCGTGGTTCACACGGACGCCAGTGGACACGGCATAGGAGTTGTGCTATTGCAGCAACAACGGAGACACGACCGTGTTATAGCCTACGCAAGTCAACTGCTATCTCCAGCCGAACGCAACTATTCCATCACGGAGCGCGAGTGCCTCGCCCTTGTATGGGCAGTCGCCAAGTTTTGTCCATACCTGTACGGGCGCTCATTCCGTGTTGTCACGGATCATCACGCGCTCTGCTGGCTCGCCTCCCGGAAGGACCCAACGGGACGTCTCGCTCGTTGGGCTCTACGCCTTCAAGAGTACACGTTCTCTGTAATGTACAGAACAGGGCGATTACATCAGGATGCGCATTGTTTATCCCGCTACCCTGTTGACGAAGCAACTGATACTGACGCTATCACGGACGTTTTTTCCGTGTCGCAGCTGTTGAACATTGGCGAAGAGCAACGTCGGGATGCTTCTTTACGAGCCATCATTGACAAACTGGAGTCAACGCCTCGCGACCCGTCCCTACGAATGTTTTTGGGGAAAGACGGGATTCTATATCGCCGTAACCTTGATTCCTTCGGATCAGACTTACTTCCTATCAACCCAGCGCACCTGCGTTCCAATGTCCTGCATCAACTTCATGACGCTCCCATGACGGGCCATTTGGGCGTTTCTCGCACATACGATCACGTACGACGTCGGTTTTTTTGGCCTGGACTTGCCCGCTCTGTTCGACGCTATGTCGCCGCTTCTGAGCCCTGTCAGCGTCGCAAAACGCCGTCTGCCCTCCCAGCCGGCTACCTTCAGCCGATCGACGTTCCAAAGGAGCCTTTCCTTCGAGTTGGTCTCGACCAGTTGGGCCCTTTTCCACTCTCCACAGCCGGAAATAAATAGATTGCTGTTGCCACAGACTAAGCGACGCGATACGCAATCACACGAGAACTCCCGACCAGCTGCGCTACCGACGTTGCGGACTTCCTGCTGTACGACATAATATTAGTGCACGGTGCTCCCCGTCAACTTCTCACCGACCGTGGCCGCACGTTCTTATCAGCTGTCGTTCATGAAATCATGAGGTCTTGCCATACCAAGCACAAATTTACTACTTCGTACCATGCCCAGTCAAATGGCCTCACGGAGCGCCTTAACAGGACCCTAACCGATATGATTGCCAAATATGTTGCGCCAGACCACCATGATTGGAACATTCGTTTGCCGTACGTGACGTTCGCCTACAATTCATCTCGTCACAACACTGCCGGCTATTCGCCCTTTTATCTACTATATGGCCGTGACCCAACTCTACCCTTAGACACATTACTACCTGCGGTTATTGAACATGCTGGGCAAGCCATTGCCCGCGCCGACCACGCGCGCCAAGTTGCCCGTAACCGTCTACAGGCTTCACAGGTGCGCCAACAGCTCTACGATTCTCACCATAGGGACGTGCACTTTTCTCCGGGTTCTCTCGTGCTCCTCTGGTCACCTACTCGACGTGTGGGACTGTCTGAAAAACTGTTGTCGCCCTACACTGGACCATTCCGTATTGTTCGCCAAGTGACAGACGTCACGTACGAGATTGTTCCAACCGATCCAACAAAGTCATCGTCAGCTCCGAGCGACACCGTTCACGTGGCTCGGCTAAAGCCCTATTACCCCCCTTCGACATCATCTGCGTAAATTCAGCACCGGGACGGTGCTTCTACCGCCGGGGGTTATGATACATAACAGCCGCTAAACACGGCCTTGAAAAGAGCCTTCTCGTCAGAATTTACTGTTGTGATGAGTTTCTTATCTAAAACCTTTGTTTTTATTTTGTAAACGTGCTCTCAATCATCTAGAAAAATGCTCAAAAAGTAAAAACTTTCAAAATGACAATGATATCTTCAAGCTTCATTGGGCTAAGGCAGATCTGTTAATCTCATTTGTGTACAACCACCAGCTGATGTACGTTACCTCTTTAAATATTGTCTGTAAAATGCTCCAAACGGTACTGTGTAAATTAAAATAAATAAATAAGTTTGAAGTTTCACATGCTTGTTGATATACATTCCACTTATAATAGCCTCCATTATGCAGCACCATACAGGCTATCAACTGGCCTATATTCTGGTCTGCATAAAGGCAGGCTACTTCTAGGACACATACAATACACATACTAGAGTAGACATAAACATGGTAGCAAAATTATGACAGTTGGAAGACATACCAGACGGTTACATATCAAATACATACAGGACGGTAACAGATGGGACACATACATGACCGATGCTATGAGGAGACAGGAAGTTGGCGGCCAAATCGTTACATCTTGGAGACATGCAGTTTGCATCCTCATGCTGCCTCGGGGAAATGTGATGGCATAAGTCATGACGCTTTTCAATTATTGGCAGTTGCAATATAGCAGTTTGCAATGCACAGAAACATGTTCTTTTGTATGAAAACGTGAGAAAGTGCAGAACGGTGCAAGTCTCACTATAGTTAGTAAGTCCTCATGGGAAGTGCTGTGCAAACTTCACAAGATATTCATTGGGTAAATAATCGACCATTTTTGGACACACAGTCGGACGTTCATTTTTATGTACAATGCTTGATTGGTGCAGCTGGTCATATAGATAGAAGAGGTACGGTGCAAAGGCAAACACGGGAACAAATAAAACACAAATGGTGTTTGTCATGTCTCGTTGCCGCTTGAAAGTCAACAAGACAAGACAGACACTATTTGTGTTTTGTCTGTTCTTTTGTTTGCCCCGAACCTCTTCCATCATATGTGACCAGCTGCAACAGTTAAGCATTATAAATAAAAATAAATGGTCGACAAGGTGCCCACAAATGGTCTGTGATTTATCCAATGTTAGTAGAGATTAGGTTACGAAAATAATAATGCAATAAAACGGCCTATATGTCCATTGAACATCCGCATATCCGCCCTGAACACCCGCAGGACTCCCGCTGGATCGCCCATTAGTATGCGCCTTAGAGTCCTACGGATGTCCATTGGGCGCCAATCGGTGATTTTCGGACGACCAGTGGACGTCCGAGACACTCGGAAGTGGTTCTCCAGTGGACGTCCATCAATGTTTAAAAGCCCATTGGATAGAGGTGAGTTTAAGTATAAGTTTGTGTCTCTATAGTTTGGAAATCCGTGTCCTCTCTGTAGAATAACTCGAACTTCTCCGCACTGTGAGTCAATGGGAGAACAACATAACATAACCCAGCTAAGGCATAGAAGAAACCTATAAGCAACCAGATTAGTAATCGAAATTGTCCCGTTTCACTGTTTCGATCCTTTCGAAGCTGGTACAAGCTTAGACCATTTTTTTTCAACTAGTTCACTGCAAAATACTTTACTAGTCCTCGGAGCAGCTATCCTATATGACATTTACGTAAAGCCTTAGCATTTGTCCAATGTATTATTGGACGCCTAAGCTCAAGTCAATATACTTTTCAAATATATGGCGTGTACAACTTCCGAAAACAAAGTGCTTGCGCTGCATTGAACACTGCGTTCCTAGTATCAAGGGGTATCATATCGATCTAAAATCTAACTTGCCCTCTGAAAAAAAAAAAACTTAAGCCAGTCATTTGAGTTTTAAAATCTATACTTTGTAATTGTTCCTGTCACTATGTTTCAACATAAAGCAATTTCACCAACACCCACTAAAAGGAGGGACCCAAGCATATATGCGAAGCAGCGGGCGCTAACGCTTACACTGCTGGCGGCGTTGACGCTGGTACTCATCGCGGTGCACGTTGTGCACGAGAGTGTTTCACCACGCCATTCTTGGCCAGCTGCCGCGCTAAAGATGCAGTGAGCCACGTGTCTTGTGATGCGCGAGCCACGACGAATGGCAGAATGGCCTAGCTCCTGGCCTGGCTGGACGCTGCAGCTGTGACTCAGCCTATGCTTGCGTCCCAAATAAGAGTGTGGCGTCGGCACGGGCTCCTCGTCGCACCTCTTTTTCCTCAACAAGAGAAACCTGGGGAGGCGCAAAGCACGCAGTGGTGGACCGGTGTTTTCTACTAGAGTCAGGAGCTTTGAGCCCTTCTTTTGCTTTACCTCACGGTTAAACTATGTATATGAGTAAGCCGAAAATAAAATTTTAAAATACATGCCAATCACTGCTATTGGACAATTAAAGAGAGAATACTTTGATTGGAAATAAAGACCCACAGTCAGCTCGAAGTTAACGCGCACACTGCGAACTTTTATTCTTCAGCAAAGTGGAGAGAAAAGCTTCTACAGACACTACCTTAGAGGTCAACATCCAGTCCCATTTATACGGGATGGCCAGTGAGTGGTTGTGGAGCGCGATAAATTAGTCTTTTTTCTTGCAATCAAGAAACTCGCTGGCAGACGTTGCCTACGTCGGCGCTGCGAGACGAGAGACGGGGGAGCGGCACCACATTCCACATGCAAAGGCGTCATTCGAGGGATCACCGTAAAAGATTGTTCGGTGGACACTGATGCGAAAATTTTCAACAACTGCAATCCACTAGCCCTGGACGCCTAACGCATCGGAAGTACCACCGCAGTGATCATGGCCTTCGATGGACATCACGTGCCCAACTTTGTACAATGCGGATGGGTGCTACTTTAATGTACACTATACCGTAGACAGACAGATATTTGCTGCGCCTGCGGACGGCTCGGCTATTGAGCGGACGTTTGCCCGGACCCTCGAGACGTTATCTGCCGAGGCTGCAGTGTGCCGAACACCGAAAGAGAACACCGCCGTAAACCAACATGCAAGCTTTGCGCAGGAGCCCACCTCACTGCCGACAAAGAATGTAAAGTACGCCACTACATTCCATACGAGGTGTGACGACGATGATGGGAGCGAGCACACTCGACGCGAGACAACAATGGTCCTGAAGCAACGAACGAGTTAACGCAACTGCTGACGACGACCAAGCCTAGAAGCTTTCTACATACGGCCGATCCGATGGCAGCCGATTCTGGTCCCGATCCTGGTCCTGATCCCGAAGTCGTCCCAGGAACCACTACATGCCTGCATTGAGGTCCCGGAGCCACCCTCGGACCCCTTCCCGCAGTGCGCGAAGTGGGACCCCAACCAGATCTATATCACGGGGCTATTCTAGGTCCAGTTCAGATTCACGTCACGGTTCCCGTCCAGGTTCCCGGCCCAGGTCCCACTCCAGATCCCGCTCTGGTTCCGGGCCTCACGCCGGTTCCAGGCCTCACCCAAGTCAGAACGGGGTCTCCCGTCAATGATCGCTGAGCCTGTCGGCCCCACCATTGCCAGGCTATGCGAACAAGAAGAAGGGGGAAACTCTCACTTGGGCGGACGCCGTCCAGAGAAAAGGAAACACTACATCACAGGTAGGGTCGGCCTCACTCCCAGAACATGATACGCACACCACATCTGAGATAGCGATTTTAAAGCACGAAAACGCACTGATGAAAGAAACAATGTGCAAACTGACGGTAGCTATTGCTGAACTCAAAAATGACATACTCACGCCCCGCTACGCCCACCACCGACAACGACGACAATGCAGTCACCCCGTCGTAGCCGCCAACCCATAGGCGCCGGTAAAAACGACGGTGAGAGCGCACCCAAGAAACGCGTGGTCGCCCATGACCAGCCAGCTTCAAAGACAGAGTTAGACGACATTAGGAGCACACTGTCGTCGATTAAGGAAAGCCTTCACTTTCTTGGCGAAAGCATGGCTCTCGTGCAGTGTACCCTCGTGGCCCACGGTAATCAGTTGAGGCAAGTGGAGCAATACCTCGATCACGTCGTCACCCCAGCCGTGGCCGCGGCTAAGCCGTTGTCGCAACGTACAGCCGTGCCCAGTCCACCACTTCACGCGGCCCTTACGCACCCACCGGGTGCTCAGACTGACTCCTACATGGTTCAAGATGGCTAGGCCAAATCACGAGTTGGGAATCAGGCGATGGAACTGCAGGAGCTTCACCCAAAAGAAAGCCTTCCTGCAGCAATGCCTCTGTAGCCACAATGCCATACCTCACATCCTGCTGTTACAAGACACTGTAGTACCAACCGCCACGTTTTCGGGATAGCAGTGGCTGTCCGGCCCCTCGGGAGGGCATGGTACTTCCACCCTGGTCGCTAACAAGATTACCTGCTGAGCGCACAGCCTCAATGTGCCCGAAATTTAACATGTTATGAGCAAAATTCTCTATGGCGACACGTCACAACAAAGCGTGTACAACCTCCATGTATAAAATAGTCCCAGCTGCCATCATAGACAAAGGTTCACACGCTTGTTCTAGAAAGCCGTTCGTCTCGCGGGGCCAAACCCACTAGTGATTGCGAATGATTTTAATGTCAAGCATAGCGCCTAGGGCTACGCGTACGACACAGCCAATGGTAACGAGCTCTGGAAAAATATGAATGACATGGACCTTATTCTCATTATGGCCAAGGCCTTCCCCACTCGCACCGGTACGTCCACGCAAAGAGGCACTACGCCGTATCTCTGCTTCGTCAAGAATATTGCCGACGCCCACTGGTCCAACATCACGGTAGATCTCGGTAGCGACCACCTCATATTGGCTGTACACATCCCCACAGTCAGCAGGAAGACCAAGTCGTACACGTGGGTCGACTGGGACCTCCTTCGTAAGACCCGTGCAGAACGACCTCCTCCCGATACCACACCGAGCCTCGAGACGCGGACAGCCCAGCTCAAAGCTGACGTGAACACAAAACTATTAGTACGGACCTTCCAACCGAAAAGATGCACAGCCCTCTCGTCCACCTATTCGAGGCCAAACAGTCTCTACTGGCCCACTGGAAGTGTCTTAATCGGATGTTAATGCATACCTCAGATGAACAAAACCATGATGGGTCACTGTCGTATCTTTTCAAAACAGCAGTTGGACGAAGTTTGTAACTCGATTGATGGTCAGGTTCATAATGACAAAACGTGGAACTTACTCGAACACCAGCTCAATGAAACCAGCGCTTGCACGAATCAGCGTCATTCGCTCGTGGAGATACTTCATCAAGCTAAACGGACAGTATCACCGGAGGATGTTGTCAAGAACCTCGTGGCAAAATATCGCCCATTTCTCATGGGCCCTGTGATACCGCACCCCGATTACTCTGATAGTGAAAACACCAACTTAGACACCAACTTTTCTACCGAAGATGTGTGCCGAGCTCTCCATGAGCTAAATGGCCACTCAGCCCCCGGCACCGACGGCATCACCAACAAGCTACTACGCAACCTGAATGATCCCTCCGTCCCTTATCTCACCGACACTGTCAACAAAATATGGAAAGAGGGTGAGATACCCGATGACTGGAAACTAGCTGACATGGTCCTCATCCCGAACCGGCAAATGCGCCGAGCCTAAATCCCCTACGCACCATATATCTCACGTCATGCGTGGGCAAGGTGGCTGAGCACGTCGTCCTGATCAGGGTTGGTTGATACCTCGAAGATTACGACTGCCTCCCGCACCACATGATTGGCTTCCGACCAGGAATATCCACTCAAGACGCCATGATTCTCATAAAACATCAAATTCTGCATGGCGGAAACAATCGTGACACTCGTGCAATACTCGGTCTCGATTTAGAAAAGGCATTCGATACCGTATCGCAGTCGTCAATCTTGAAAGCGATCGCAGCCCTCGGCCTGGGGCATCGATTCTACTACTTTATCTGCTCTTTTCTCACTCAACACTGAGCCGTCCTCCGCGTGGGAGACCTAGTGTCGGAAGAAGTGGAGCTTGGACAGTGGGGCACTCCTCAGAGATCCGTCCTCTCGCCGACGCTCTTCAACTTTGTGATGATCGGGCTTTCTGAACGGCTTTCCAAAATCTATGGGCTAAACCACACCATTTATGCAGACGATGTAACCATATGGTGCTCCACAGGGTCGGATGGCTTCATTGAGACCGCCCTTCAAGAGGCCATCGACACGGCCGAGTCCTACCTCAACCACACTGGTCTCAGGTGCTCACCCCTGAAGTTGGAGCTCTTGATATATTTACTCAAACGCCGGAGTGCCAAGCCCAAAGGGTGGAAACCTCCGGCGGAATGCAATATCGCCCTTCATACCTGAGATGGTCGTAGAGTCCCCAGGGTAGACACCATCAAGGTAATCAGCATGATCATCTAGTCCCACGGAACGAACATCCAAACTGCACACAAGCTCAGAACTAAGACTTAGAATGCCATACAACTCATACGTAGAGTAGCCAACTGGCACCATGGCCTCAAAGAAGACAACCTGCTGCGTCTTATGCACGCGTTTGTTTTGTGCTATTTTACCAACATCGCCGCTATACGCAAATGGCTACGTGCTGAGGGCGATCAACTCAATGCTCTTATTCGCGAGGTTGTCAAACGAGCTCTTTGCCTCCTTATCACCACTCCAACACACAAACTGCTCAAGCTTGGCGCACATAACACGCTAGAATAGATCGCCGAAGCTCAAGAACGCGTGAAATTGACCCGACTGAGCACCACCAAGGCGAGGTGCCATATTCTGCGCGAGCTCGGCTTCTTCTCCTCGACGGCCAGGGATCCCCCAGAGCTGACTCTAATCCACCGTGAAATCCGCGACCTTATCACGATCGCTCCCATTCCGCGAAATGTACACCCCGAATACAACAGAGGTGCCTTGCGTGGGCGACCGCCATTCTCAAGCGCATAGACATGGAAGTGGGCAACGTCACGTTTGTGTACGCCGCTGCCTAACAGAACAACCGAGCCTTCACCGCGGTCGCGGTGTCATCCACGCCCCACATTCTTAACTCTGCCACAATCCTCACCCACAACCCCGAAGTAGCGGAGCAAGTAGCTCACACTCCGTGCGGGACCTATAGGGGGCGCCTTGAAAGGAACGCGCAGTGCCATTTGTGGTGTTGCAGGCGTGCAACGTTGAGAGTCGTAGAAGACAGCAACGCCTAATTGCTTTGACAGCTCTGGTGGCACAAGCGTCCGTGACCGGTGTGTTAGTGTGTGCTTCGAGCATAATTTCAATCAATCAATCAATCAGCTTTTATTTCTCCTTGAGAAATAGGGGGGTAGCAGAAAAAAGCCGCAGTATAGTGGCTAAACAAAGCTCTGGCCCCCTACAAACTCCAGCCGCATATAGTCAATTAGAAAATAAAACTTTGCAGGAAATATAACATTTCAATTCAGTGCACTATCTAAGTAGCGGTAACATAGAGTAGAAACTAGGTTAAACAACAAAAATATTTGATTCTTTAGGAAACATCATACGTAATAATACAAAATCATGCGATTCATGATTAGGAGGGAGTAAAAGGGCAAAAAAAGGCATATTCGTAATTGAATATATTGTAATCTATACAACGTAGGTTGATAATTTAGGCCAACAAACTACTATGAGGGCAATGAAAGTACAACAGGAAGAAAAAAAAGAGAAAATAATGAAAGCAAAGAAAACGACACGCGCCAAACAGGTACGCATATGCATCTGATTATCACGACGAGTTGCTTGAGGGAAAAGAAGCTTTTATCATCACCCGATAAAAATGACCGAATGGTGCTTATTGAAGCCATTCAACAGATATGCCATACTTAGATTATATTTTTAAAAGTGCAGCTAGTTGGAATGATACTGACTGATTTCCATAGTTAGTTCGACATAATGGCCGGAGCCAGGGGTCCTGACTTCTTGTGTCGTATGCGTAGCGACGTCTTGTTAGGCGAAACGAAGTGATTAAGTTTATGTTGTTAGTCCTCATAGTGAGATGATATGCACAGGAAAAAAAATTGCCCGCAGCTTCCCTCGGGGGAACACTGAGGAGGATGCGGACCATATAATTGGTTAACGGGGTGTTAAAGTGCGACTTACTTGGGTCGATGGCTAAATTGGTTAACGTGGTTGTGAAATAGGGTGTTAAATTGCGACTTACTTAGGTCGATGGCTAAATTGGTTAACGTGGTTGTAGGAGGGGGTGTTAAATGAGTGAACACGTACACACGTATGCGAAAGGGCGGCGCTGGTCGAAGGGACGTCGATCATTGTGTTTGTGGATTCGTTGGAATTCATTTCACCGCGACCTTGGACGTCGACGCGCCGTACAAACCAACCGACGAGCGGCAACTGAGCGAGCGAGCGCCGACCTTGAGTATATATACAGCACGACGGCGCATGCACTGTCAGCTGTTGAATGTTCTCGAAGCGCGACGCCACATGCGCGTCCACTGGAGAATCAGGAGAATTGTAGATGTCGAACGCGGTGTGTAGAGGAGGAAGGGTGCACAGATGGTGGAGGAGTGAAGCGCGCGCGGTGTGTAGAGGAGGAAGGGATGCACAGATGGTGGAAGAGTGGGCGACGGCGCATGCGCGCGCGTCAGCTGTCGAATGTTCGAGAAGCGGTGCGGACGGCGCACTACAAGGCGCGAGTATAAGATGCTCCGCATCTAAAACGAAATGCGTAGGTCAGTTTGACTTTAGGTATATAGAACGCTTCAAAATAAGGGGCAGTGTGAGTAGCATACGGAACGTTGGCTATAGCACGAATTGCTCGCTTTTGGCATACACTGAGTTTTTTTTCAAGTTTTGAGGAGATGTGCTACCCCATGCAAGGTTAAAATAGTTTAATGATGATAAAAACATTCCATTGTATAACAGACGTTTAGCTTTTTGAGGTAGCATTTGACGATTTCCAATAATCAAAGCAGTGAAGGAATTCAACTTCTTGCAAACATACTGTACATGCTTGTTTTATGACAATGTTTGTGTAAAAATGACACCTAAAGCTTTAATCTCGTTTACAGTACTGATTATGTCATTATAAAGATATAGGTTTTTTGTAGGTTCAATGACTGTCGAGTGCGAAAAAATACGGCTTATGTCTTTTTTGTGTTCATCCTCAAAGCATTTCTTTTTGAACGCGCTAATACTTCATCAAGCGCATCATTGGCTAAGGACACCAACCCAACTGGTTGTACTCTTCCGAAAAAAAAAATGGCTGTATCATAGGCGTAACCCACACACTTACAGTTTGTAGCAAATGAGAAAATGTCGTTCATGTAGGCAATGAATAGAAGCGGTCCGAGTATACTCCCTTGGGGGACCCCTGTCTTGGGCGTTTTGTGTTTGAATTAAAGGTTTCATTCGTGACAAACTGACTTCTATACTGGAGGTATGAACAAAGACGATCATTAGATTTGCCACGCATGCCATATTTCTCTTATTTATACAGTAGTATATTATGTTCCACAAAATCGAAAGCTTTTGAGAAGTCAATATAGATGCCAGGTACTCTAATTTGGTCTTCAAATACATCTACTATTATTTCTTTTTGGGCTAGTAGTGCTTGTTTTGTAGACCTTCCTTTCAGAAAACCGTACTGTGTCAATGAAATAAGAGAGTTTTTCTTCAGAAACCGAAAAAGACGTGCATGCAGAATCTTTTCCATGCCATTTGATGAGACTGGAAGTATAGAAATAGGTTTAAAGTTACGCACATCATTTTTGACAACCCCTTTGTGATTGGCAATAACCCTTGCGATTTAAAGATATCGCATGGGACAATCTTCCGCGATGCCACCGTGAATAAATGTTAAAACCTGCACGAAAGCTGCTTCGTTTTCCGCTTTAGTCAGCGCCTTGCTCCCGTCGCCAAGAATAACGGCTAAACCCATGCGTCAGGTGTCCGTAATGCATGAGGCTTGCTGCATAACTATCGCGGCAAGCTGTTATTCTTTCGAACTTGGATTATTATCGTCGCTTGCCCACTACCAGCGTACTTGTAAAATACTCGGAGCGTTTAGAAATATCGAAGGCTCCACGGCCACTCGCCGTAGAAACTGGCGTGCTCGTTTGTTGCCGCGTCGTACCACGGCGATTTTCAGCCACCGAGTCTTGCGAAGTGTTTTGTTTGAAATTGTCACGGCATCATCGTCACTGATCATGATCATAGTCTTTACCTCGCCGCTCACGCAGCTCATGCTGAGCTTGAGGCGCGGGCGAGACAGAGAACGTGAGACGATTTAGTCCAAAGAGGACGGCGCATGTCTCGTTCCGTCATTCGCTTTACCTCTTTAACTATCAAAGAAAAGGGCTTTTGAATGAATCCAATCCGACGGATGGGAATAAATTCATCAGTTTGGGCGGTTATTTCCTTCGGAGCTACAGCCCTTGGTTTAAACACAGGAGCGTTGGCGATGCCATTTGTGATTTGCTACGCGAGCCGAAACGAATTGCATTGTAAGCTATGTAAGTGAATATTATTCTTCAACGACATTACGCTTTTTTCGTGAATTACGCTAATTAGTTATCTAGAAAATGATTGATTGCTAAAGATTTTTCGACTTATGAACAACATCATTTATATAACAAGGCACCACCCATTTCATGGCCGATCCCCATGGTGCCGTGCACTAGCTTAACATGAAACTGCCAATCAACTGACGTCCTAGCTTGATCTTATCGAGTGCGCATACGATGCTGGGTGGCTACTTGTGTTTACGGTAAAATGCTATGTAACTCAGTTTGCCCTTTCACTGATGGATCCATCAACTCAGGAAAGCACTAATTGACTTCGCATTGCATTTCTCAAAACTGCGAACGGTACACGGCGAAGTGGTAATTACTAAGGTTCATTAAAACCTCCCGTCAACCTTGATCTGAAATAAAATCCCTCGTATGCGTTTCTTTTCTCACCAGCTCTATGGCAGAAGGAACATCACGCAAGGTCATCGCACCTGCAGAGGGGGTGTCTCAGACCAATTCAGCCTCGCTTCGGTGGAACGCGAGACAGCAGAGGGAACGCGAACTAAACACTTTTTACATTCCGCAGCCTTGATATACTTTTTTCGCTGCCCAATAAAGCAGGGACAAGTCGAGAAACTCTGAAACTTCCTTCCTGCAGGACATGGCGTGTACCTGTTGGTACAATCGACTACGCAGCAGTTCATGACTCAGATTAAATACGTGCTAGCGAAAGTTGAGGGAGTGTTTCCTTCTGCTCGGACTCTCAACGTTTGTGTTCTCTGACGGCGGTGCGGCAGCATGCCAGTCTCAGTGCACGGAGTCTATAGCTATAGGTATGCCCGACAGCAAACGGGAACTGATCTACACCGACTCTAGACCAGCCATCAAAGCCTTCGAACGTGAAGTCATCTCCAGCCAGGCGTATTCTGCGCAGAGCGGACCCGAGTGCCCTGAAGCACCACACTGTCATCTGGTTCCCGCTCATCTGGGCGATGTTCCGGGTGCCCAATCCAACTTCAACGAGATCGCCCACGATGGAGCGCACGCACTTACCGACCACGCCGCCACAGGGCAACCCCATCTCGCTGAGTTAAGGGAGCATTTGGGATGCACCCATCACGTACAACGACATAACAAAGCACTTTTTATTTTGAACGCCGCATTTTTCCACCCACGCATACGAACCTAATAGACCAGGGCAGTGTATGCCAGGGCAGGCGCTCACCCTACGCCTATTACAGACACACACGTACTAAAACCTTGTCAAGCTTTATGTTTATTATCGTGATGCACACCCTAGCGAAACATGCCCCTCATGTGGACACATGGCGACACTCGCACACATGCTCTGGGAGTGTAAAAACACTCTTCCCGACTCTACCTCAAACCAAGTGAGGTAGAGACCCTCGGGAGCTCACTTCTCGCCGACCAGCAATGGGCCGTCCAGCAGGCCCACGAAGCGGCCACCAGGTACTGCCTGTCGGTCCTTAAGTGGGAGACACAGCTACGCGCAAAGTGCGTCCTTCAGGACTGAAATGAAGCTTTTTTTTTTCTTTGCAGCCCGTGGACCGGTGTTTTCTACTAAAGTCAGGAGCTTAGAGCCCTTCTTTTGCTTTATCTCGTGGGCAAACCCTGTATATGTGTATGCCCAAAATAAAATAAAAAAGAGCATGCCAATCACTGCTATTGGACAATTAGAGAGAGAAGACTGAGTGGACCAAAACACGCGCAGTTCGCTTCAAGTTACCGCGAGACGCGCCATAGACGCCACCGGGGGCGGACGCGTTTCGCAAGCGCTCCGGCAAAACTCCTGTTTCTGACTGTTTAAGTAATTCAATGGCAACTTGAACAAATGTGAAGCTTTCTGCGGAATCGACCGCATCATCTGAAGTGATTTAAAGTGAGTTCTTTGCAGTTCGCATCCACGAAGATCGACTTTTTGGCAGCGTTCAACTACCTCGGTGGGCCTACCGGCTAGGCCTACCAACATGGTCATCTACAAAACAGAGGGAGAGGAGCTTTCCTCCGCCGAAGCTCTCGACAATGATGAAGGCAGCTGGCGTCAAGTGTATGCCAGGGCCAGAAAGCCCGCTTCATCCCCGAAGAAATCAATGCCTGCCATCAACACTTCGCAAGAAGAGTCACAGAAAGCTCTCCCATCGACTCGTCGCAGTGCCCCCAGACCCCCTCTACTTCCTGCGGACGACTACAAAATTGTCGTGCGAATACGTGGAGGCCTCAGCTGAGCTGACACTCCCCTTCCGAAGCTCATACATTCTGTCCTAAAAGCGACAGCGCTCACAAGCTCCCTACATGACCAATACCAAATCAACTCTGTAAACAACATTCTGCTCATAAGCACACCAGACTGGGCACGCACCGAAGCATACCACCGTATCAAATCCATCAAGATGGACGAGCGCAGCTTTGAAGTGGTCCCCCACATTACCGATCCGTCGAATACCTGCCGAGGGGTCATCTGTATTATTCCTTTGGAATACACATCTGAAATCATCTTGTCAAGTCTATTGGACTATGACAGACTAGGCCTCATCCTGATCGGACGTCGCATGGGTTCTACAACGTCCATCTTGGTCACCTTCAGAGATACGCACGTGCCTTTCTACATAAGTTATCAGGGTGGCATCACCATAAGCGTACCCTATCGTCATAAGACGGAAGCCTGTAATCTCTGCCGCAAGCTTGGCCACAGACCAGACGTATGCCCAGGCGCCCCTCAGCCTTTATGTCCAATGTGTGGCATTCCGAACCCACTCCTTGATCACGATTGTGAACCTAAGTTTGTGGTGTGCAACAGTGACCACCCCACCGGCTCGCCCCAGTGCCCACAGCTCTACAAGCCCAAACCAAAGCACGCACCCTCAACTTTCCAGCAAGATGCAGCTCCATTCCTCGACCCAAGCCCATATTTCAAGAACGCCCCTAGAGGACGCTCACCCAGTATTACAAGACAGCAAAGCCGAAAAAGTCGCAACCGCCGCCGAAGCCGCAACGAAAGCATTCATCGAGACCCCAGCCCTCGGACTGGCCCTGGACACGAGGTGAGCTGGGCTGATGTAGCCTCCCCTGAAAGCTCCATTCAAAAGCAGCTCAAACTATTGCAGGATGAGACAGCTAAATTGAGGGCAGAAAATGCAAAACTACGCCTAGAGCTTCAGTCCTTCAAACAACCATCTACCTCCCCACACCTCCCCGCCTCATCTTTCACCCCTACACCTATCTCACCAGCACCAGCTCCTCTCTCAACCACCCCTATAGCTATGCACACCGCTCAACCACCTTCGCAAAAACGAAAAGTCCCGACTCCCACATTGTCATTCGATGAGCGAGTAGATCAAGTCGAAGCAAAATTAGAGAATGTTGACAAAGAGAAAGAAAAAGTAACCAAACTTGAGGAAACACTAGAAAATTTTATTACCTTCTCCACAGCTTCCTTGCAGAAGCTACATGAGTCCGTGGCCTCGGTACAACAAGCCATGTTACCGATGCAACAAACCCTAGATATAGTCATGCAGTGGATCGACACGGTCCACACTAACCATCCAGAGCTTGCGCAACCTAAGCCAAATCAACCTAGCAAAAATGACTGCTCGTAACCCCACTGAACTTTGCGTATGGCAATGGAACTGCAGGGGGTTTCGCCGAAAAAAGAAAAACCTCTTGCAGTACATCAAATCACAAACTACCCCTCCCCAATCATTGCGTTACAAGAAACAAATGATGTATTGCAGCTGCCAGGTTATAGAACGCATCAAAACCCGGCTGATACTAAACTAAACACTGCTGTCTGAACTCAGAAGTACCTTACAGTTGCCTATTCAAAATTTGCTGACATCGAGATTGAGGACCACTTTCTCCAAATACTACCTGATAAACTTAACTCACCATTCTTATACATTCTCAACGTATATAGTAGACCGCAAGAGCAAAGGCACCGCTTCGATTCCCTATTTGCCCGAGCTACGTCCTCGGCAGGCAAATACACCCTCCTCATAGTGGGGGACTTCAACGCCTCCCACCCAGCGTGGGGTTACACCGCATCTACACCGAAAGGTAGAGCCCTCTGGTCCCATTTTCAGGCACATCGTTTTACACTGCACAACGACCCGGAGGAGCCTACTCGTTCGGGGAACAGTGTGAACAAAGATACACCCCCCGATCTTACCCTCACTCACAATGCCCCCACAATGGTTCGGACTAACACCCAAACTAATCTTGGCAGTGATAATTACATCATTAGCATTACTTTACAACTAAAACACCGACCCATTGCACCTAAACCACTGATGCTCACAGAATGGGACAAATTTAGAGACCCGCTACAGCACCGCACCCTCACGTATTGCAGACCTTACCGAGTGTACTCAACAGCTTCAAAAAGGTGTTGAAATTCACATGAAAACTCTACCCCCCGACACCCTGATAACTACTCTCGACTCCAAGCTTCTCCATATGTGAGAAGCAAAACAGTCACTTCTGCGACGGTGGAAACACGAGCGCCACAACAGGAAACTCCGCATTAGGATAGCAAAGCAAGACCAACAAATCGAGCGATACACGACTCAATTGGCGGCACAACAATGGTCTCAGCTTTGTGAAAGAATGCATGCCCGCCTCAGTAATAAACGAACGTGGCAACTTCTTAGACATCTGCTAGACCCTAGAACTTCTCGCGCACGAAACTGTCACGCTATCACTAAACTGTTACACGAGCACAATGACCATTTCGGACAGCTCTTCGACAACCTCCGCACGTTGCATTTACCTCAATTACTTAAGGATTCTATACCATCTTACACAGGGAAACCTAGTGAGTCATTAGATGCACCGATAACGGAAGCGGAAGTTAGGCACGCCCTCGCAACACTCCGTACCACGTTGGCTTCAGGCCGCGACCGCATTAACAACAAATTACTTAGAAATCTTGACGCTATTTCTATTAAAGCTTTGACTGAGTACTTTAACGACTGTTTTGACACCGGCACCCTTCCACTTTCGTGGAAAGATTCCAGAGTCATATTTATACCAAAACCGAACAAAGCTCCCTTAGTAGAAAATTTGAGGCCCATTTCCTTAACATCGTGTCTCGGAAAGACTGTGGAGCATGTTGTGCTTGCACGCCTCCAGAGACACTTGGAGGATAATGGACTACTGCCTCCAGAAATGATTGGTTTTAGGCCCTCCCTTTCCGCGCAAGATGCGATGCTCCGCCTTCAACACGACATCATAACTCCTAACCAGAGCGAGGATACTCAGGCAATCCTTGGTCTGGACATACATGGAGCATTCAATAACGTAGCCCACTCAGCTATATATCCTGGCCTCAACTGCATTTCTTGTGACGCTAAAATCTACTCTTACATCAAAAGCTTCCTCACAGACCACACAGCTACATTGACATTAGGACCAGAACATTCCTCACCCTATACACTAGGCAGCTTCGGAACACCTCAAAAGTCAGTGCTCTCTCCAATCCTTTTTAACCTGGCTATGCTACCTATACCCAACGCTCTTCAACGTATCCCTGACTTGAACTTCTCCATCTATGCCGATGATATCACCTTATGGGTGAAAGGAGGCTCAGATGTACACATTCAAGACACCCTACAAACAGCTGTAGATACAAAAGCAACACTAACATCTCAGATGAATCTCTATTGTACCCCAACTAAATCAGAGTTACTCCTTCCACCAACTCATCGTCGGAACAAACACGTTCCAATGATCGAAGTTCACATAAATGGGTGCCTCATTCCTAGAGTATCACGCATTCGTGTGCTAGGTATATTTATCCAAAACAACGGACTTAATACGTACACACTCGAAGATTTACGCAATACCATTGAAAACACCCTAAGAATGATAGAAAGAATTTCAGGGAAAAATTGAGGGCTCCGAGAGTCAGAGTTACTTCGTGTAATACAAGCTTTTGTGCTTAGTAAAATCACATATACCCTTCCTTACCTTCACCTTAAATTAGCAGAGGAGGAATCGGTAAACACCCTCCTCCGCAGAGTTTACAAATACCGTTAGAGGTATTGATTGCAAGAGGCCTTGCAATCAATACCTCTAACGCACTACTCCACCAGACAGGAGTCATAAATACCCTATGTGAAATCCGTGAAGCCCATTTAACAGCTCAATACGCAAGGCTCGCGACCACTAGCGCAGGTCGCCACATTTTATCGTCCACCTGAATTAATATCACCTCACTCACCAATGCCAAATACAACATTCCCCAAAACATACACAAACAATTACTCATACCGCCCCTTCCTAAAAACGTGCATCCAACATATCATACTTAATATGCATCCAAAATTCATGACTTGAATTTCGAAAAGGCTTCTACTATGGGGTTAAAGAAGGAACTGTACGCTGGTGGGCGCTTCATAGAGTACAGGGAGTTACCCAAAGCCATCTGTTCTGCTCGAGCGTGAGCAGGTGCGTTATCAAAAAGGAATACAGCTTTGATGTTTGGCTTATCACGTTCTACGCGGGCCGAAACATCGCTGAGGAAATCATTAAAAACAACCCAATGAACTTTGTACACCATAGTCCAGTGAATAACTTCGTTTGCAGGCATGCATACTATAAATTTCAAGGTCGCTCCCTTTGTCCTTGTGGTCATGTGCACAGCTGGTTGTCCTTTAGCTGCCCTGCCGAAGTTCCTGGATTACCAAATATTGAAGTTAGTCTCGTCCAAATAGGAGCGGCAAACACGCGGTCCATCAGACTGCAGCTATTGGGCTTACAGCATGTGGCTGTGCTTGATATCGTCACGGTGCGATCTGTGGGCGTCTGCGTTACTAGCTTCTTCGAGTAGCAGTGGGCATCCAGCAAGCGATCGACTGTTCTTGCACTGATTGTTACTCCTCGCATTTTTTGCTCCAGGGCCTCTTTTATCTGCTTTAGTGTAAATGTACAGTTTTTGTCGACAATTCGTCTCAAAGTACTCATGACGTAACCTCCAAACTTCCTTTTCGAACCCTCATTATGCTTTGATGTTTCTCTGTTGGTAGCGGCAATCAATCTTGCTGTTCTTATGTTGATGCCTAGAGCGTCGGCCAGTTGCTTTTGATCGCCGCCACGTTTGTATAGACGTCCACATTCCTAGCCCTGTCGACCATCAATACTCTGCTATTTTTTCCACGAGGTTCGTGAGGGTTCCTAAAGTGTGGTCCTCATTTGCGTCCAGCCATGACTTCAAGCAAAGCTCTTTTGTCGTCTGCAAATGTGCCCTTACAAAAACACACGTCTTTTAAGCAAACACGCTTCAGCAACACTAAGCGTCGTCTGTTACATGAAAACCGGAGTATGTCCTTTGATGCTTTTATATTGTCACAACACTGAAGCACACAGGCTTGGAAAACAAACTTATTTATTAGGGTGAACTTGTGCCCACAACTTAAAGCAACTGTGAGAAAACCGCGAGTGCGTGGAACCGCACATAAATCTCAGAGAAATTCTTGCTTTTTTTGACCAGAAGCCAGAGCGCGTGACGAATGCATGCTGGGTCTGGCCAGGTGTTCGTGCGACCTTGGTCTCTGTGTAGCACGGTGAAGGGCGCTCAATTTTAATGCGGCCAATATACGGCGGCAATATATATATATATATATATATATATATATATATATATATATATATATATATATATATATATATATATATATATATATATATATATATATATGTATATATATATATATATATACATATATATATATATATATATAACAACTTAATTGTACATGAACCCAAGTAAATGCAAGTTTCGCTTTTTAAGTGGCTATTCCTGATTTCAAGAACGAATGAATATCATCAGTCGGTCACTATTGTTCACACTGGGCTGAGCAGACGACTACGAAAGCCTCAACGAGTAAGTAGCCAAATGTCGTCTGCTGAGCAGACGACACGAATCTATTAATATGCGATTGTGTACATGATTAGCTGAAATAATGCAGTAGCGGTGGAGTATACAATAATATGGACTCTATGAGCAAATTTATTTATTTATTTATTTATTTATTTACAGGTTCTGCAGGCCTATACTTAGGCCCAAGCAGGAGGGGCAACAACAACAACAAAAAAAGTACAATGTCACAGCACTTAATTAGACAACTTATAGTGCACTTGCACAACAGTGTTACGGCACATAAACAGTGATCAGAACACTCATGCGCAGCAGAAGTCAACTAACTACATTACTCGGGCACTGCGAATACACACCATATGGATACATCATTCAGAACTAAACAAAAAAAGTTTCAAGCTGTTTTTCAATATCTTCGGACTGAAAAGCACTTATTGGTAAAGAGTTCCAGTCAGCAATAGTCCTAGGGAAAAAACTATTTTTAAAAGCAGTGGTACGGGCAAAAACTGGCGCCAATGAATATTTATGCTTATGTCTTGTTTTTCTAGAAGATAGAGGTTTCACACAGTTGGGCAGACTTGTTGTAACTTTACCGGAAAGAATTTTGTGTAGGAACGTTAACCGATTAATTTTCCTGCGAGTTTCCAGTGTTTGGATATCATTCAGTTGCATAAGTTGTGTTGGCGAATCATATCTTTTATATTTGCTAAATATAAATCTGACAGCCTTCCGTTGAACTTTTTCAATCAAGGCAATATCTTTTTTACATTGAGGGTCCCAAACAACCGAGGCATATTCAAGTTTTGATCGGATGCAGGTGTTATATGCCAATAATCTAGTCTCCTTCGTTGAGGATTTAAGTTTCCTCTTAAGAAACCACAGTTTCCTAAGTGCAGCCGTGCATATGCTTGTAATGTGGTCTGACCACGTAAGTGACTTTGTCAAAGTGACTCCTAGATATTTGTATTTTTCTACGTCTTTGAGTGGGTTATTGCGGAGAAAATAAGTATAAAGGCTAGGAGTTCGTTTTCTTGTTATTCTCAAGAGAACTGTTTTGTCACTATTAAGTTCCATGCCCCAGTTTTGACACCACTCATCTATACTTGTAAGAGACTGTTGAAGTAATATGTGGTCATTTACACAACATATTTCTTTAAAAACAACACAATCATCCGCGAATAATCTGACGGATATGTCCTTATGTACGACATCAACTAAATCATTAATAAAAATTAAGAATAACAAGGGGCCTAACACACTACCTTGTGGCACACCAGAAGAAACATTTAGCGAAGAAGAAAAACAACCCCTGACCTCAACAAATTGAGTTCTGTTATTTAAGTACATATGAATCCATTTAACGATACCCGAAGGTAGCCCAATATTTTCGAGTTTAAACAAAAGTTTTCCATGAGGCACCTTATCAAACGCTTTGCTAAAATCTAAAAAGAACACATCAGTCTGCCCAGATATATCTAGAACCCGTGCGAATTCATGCACTGTAGACACAAGCTGTGTTACCGTAGACATATTTTTTCGGAAACCATGTTGATTAGGCGACAAAATATTATTTTCTGATAAAAATGTGTTAATGTAATTTGCAACAACATGCTCTAACATTTTACAGCAGCTACTAGTGATAGAAACAGGACGGTAGTTTGTCAAGGAATAGCGGTTACCCTTTTTAAAGATCGGCACAACACGAGCTTTACGCCAATCGGCTGGTATCTGACCATATTTGAATGATACATTGAAAAGGGCAGTAAGGAAGTCAGTGATTTGTTCAGCATAGCGTCGTAGGAATGAATTACCAATGCCGTCAGGGCCTGACGATTTCTTAGGATTACCCTAAGTAACATTTGTAAAACACCTTCACGAGTTATCAGAACATCATCCGTGATTATGGGCATCGGGTCTCGCAGTTCATAATACTGTGGTTCGGAAAAGACGCTCTGAAAGTATTTATTAAAATGATCAGCAATTAGTGCCGGATCTGTTATCGTGACCTCATCAACTTGTATTTCAGAAACGCCTTCTTTAGTTTGCTTAATATAGCGCCAAAATTTATCAGGATCTGTCCTGATGAATTCAGGTAGTGTGTCGTTAAAAAATTGATGCCTAGCCTTGCCAACACTCTCTAATAATTTTTCTTTAAGATCGGAAAAATGTTGCGTACTAGTCTTGTGTTTTTTTCGTAACCTTTTTATCTTTCTCTTGATCTGTATAATCTCACGGTTTATCCATGGGTTATGTGAACGCCTGCGTATTCTCCTAAGCGGTACAAAGTTCTTTGTACAGAAGTCCACAATACCACGGAAGCGTTGCCAGGCTCTATCAACATCACTAACAGATGTGGGGAGATGTGTTTCTAAATAATCAATTACTGCAACATCATCCGCTCGATTGAAATCTCTTACAACACTTTCCACTGGCGTTTTCACTGATTTACAACGTGCATGCCTGTCCCAAACAAATGATATTAATCTATGGTCAGAAATACCGGTTTCAACTGTGATAGTCGCTTCGGTAAAGAGTTCCGTTGTAAATAGCAGATCAAGTATCGAACTCCCCCTTGTGGGGTGTCCTACCATTTGCTCAAGGCCTAGAGAAAACATTATGTCTAAGAGTGTGTCAGCCGAAGAAGAAGTACCATAATTTATATCATCCCAATTAATGGCTGGCAGATTGAAGTCACCCGTTAAAATAAGATTTTTGCTTCGTAGACGTAGTAGTTCATCGTACAAACCGCTCATAAAAGAATCATCAGCATTAGGACATCGATAAACCGCACAGAGAAAAAATGACATATCAGCAAATGAAAGTTTTAAAAGCAGACTCTCTCTCACTGGAAAACGCTCAGCAATAGTTACATCAATGCCATACTTGATAATGACAGCCACTCCACCGCCCCGATGACCACGATCACATCGAAAAAGTTGGTAGTTCGGCGGAACTATCTCGCTATCGCCAATGGCTTCATGTAACCAAGACTCTGTTATCACACAGACATGAGGATCGTGCGTGAGCAAAATATTTTCCAACTTTTCAATTTTATTTGTTATACTCCGTGCATTGAAGCAAAGCAAACGAAGTTGGTGCTCCCCTAATTGCTAGCTGGGATTCCCTACGGCACTCTCATGTGACACTTTCCTACGCGCATTAAGCGAGTCGTCCCAACAGAAAAAGGTGTGATCAATACGAAGCTTATCGTGAACAAGAGCAACCTTGCTACCGCTTTCTCTGTCTGCTTTTGCAGTTGCCCATAGCAGTTTTCTTTTGCGGAGTGTGTCAGGACAGTAGTCGTTTTGAAGATAAATTTTGGTTCCCTTCAGCTTATGTGCTTGACGCAACACAGCTTGCTTTTCCGTATAATCTTGGAAAAAAAGTATAACAGGACGTCTGCTTGATACCGGCTTGCCTAATCTATGAATCCGCGCAATTGTCGTGCATTTCACCCCTAATTGATCATGAAATATGCCCTTCACTACCTTTTCACGTAGCTCTGCTTCAGATTCACTCCCAGCAGCGCTGATACCAAATACAAGAAGATTATTCCGGCGACTGCGATTCTCAAGGTCAACCAGCTTGGACTGATGAATATCAATTAACTGCTGAATGGAATCTACAGACTCCTGTATCGATTCGCTCACGCCCTTCTGAGTTTGTAGTTGCTTAACATTTGCTTCTAAGTTATTCAGACGCACTCCAAAGGTGCTTATTAATGATTCTGTTGAGTCTAAACGTGCTCTAAGGCTTACAAGTTCTGCTCGGATATCAGATTGTCCCTTCAAGAGCTCGTGAAACATTTCATCAACAGTTGGCCCAGGGTTTTGCTCGACATCTCCACACAGCAATAACTTGCAAACAAAATAACATTCATATGCAATAATAAAACATGTCTGTGGGCACGGCACAATAAGAAGTACAATTTCGTCTCCAGACCTATGATTTGAAAGAGAAAAACTAACCTGTACAACGAAAAAGAAGCGTTTCGTTAGCGGCATCTTTCCAGCCGCTTCGCCGTGCCCACTGAAGGTCCAACTGTGTGGCCTGTCTTTAAAAGGGCGATCCAACGATGACGTCACGGGCATGCAATGTTCCAGAGGGGGCGTATCCAGTATGTCCAAATTCGATGAAGGCACTGGACAGTAGTTAGCAGAGACAGATGTAATCGCCGCAACTTCATTCCCGGTAGTGCAAGGTTCCGATGGCCCGGCGAGCATGAAACACAAGGCCTGTACAACGAAAAAGAAGCGTTTCGTTAGCGGCATCTTTCCAGCCGCTTCGCCGTGCCCACTGAAGGTCCAACTGTGTGGCCTGTCTTTAAAAGGGCGATCCAACGATGACGTCACGGGCATGCAATGTTCCAGAGGGGGCGTATCCAGTATGTCCAAATTCGATGAAGGCACTGGACAGTAGTTAGCAGAGACAGATGTAATCGCCGCAACTTCATTCCCGGTAGTGCAAGGTTCCGATGGCCCGGCGAGCATGAAACACAAGGCCTGTACAACGAAAAAGAAGCGTTTCGTTAGCGGCATCTTTCCAGCCGCTTCGCCGTGCCCACTCATACCTTGAGTACCCTTAAATGTAATAATTGCACACTGTTTTTTTTATTTTGAAGCTATGACACTGAACGTTAAGGGAAGTAGCACTGCGCCCTTCATTTCATAAGCGCTAGCAGGAATATGCGAGGGAAAAGTTCTTCCTGTAAATTCATGTTTACATTATTCCAATATTTATACTATATTGCCACCTAGAGTTGTAAGCTGGCAAGCCCTAGCAAGCCTAAAAGGGCGAAGAGAATGAAGAAGAAGTGTGTGTTTGCGCTTCGTTTGAAGATACGGCGTGCGTCGCCTAAAACTCAGGGTTCTCCAGTGAATCACAAGATCAAGAACGAAAAATATCAGAAGAAAAGCGCTTCAAAAGAGGACTTTTTGAAAGATAGCTTCTTGTAAAAGGCAGTGCATATTGCTGGTATCTCGTCAAAATAGGTGGATTAAAAAATGTTACAGTGGAACTGCCGATCAATTTTTTTCTGTGACAACTGACTTATATTACCTTAGTAATCAATATGTTCTTGATGTAATTCTTTGCAAGAAACTTGGCTTTCACACGAAAAGTGTTTTTATATAAAAAATTACTGCATCTTTAGGTTAGACTGACCCTCCAAGGGTGGTGGCTTAGCCGTATTTACTACTTCGAAAATTGCTCATCGAGTTAAAATTACAGGTCAAGTACTAGATTCAGACAATAGAATTTTAGCGTTAGATATCTCCCTTCCGGGGGGCCCCACTTTTTCGTTGGTGAATGCTTATTTTCCAGCGTGTGTTCAAGATATTTCTGTGCGTAATTTTGTACTTTCATCATGTAGAAAGCGAATAGTATTAGCGGGTGACTTCAATTCTCACCATACATCGTGGGGTTTCAGAACCGATATGAGTGGGAAGCGTTTGTGGGATCTCGTTTCACAGTATAACCTAACATGCATTAACACACGAACACCCCCTTTTGTTAGTAGTCGGTCTCGATCCACGATTGACCTTTTTTTCTACAGTCCTAACCTCGCTATCACTACATGGTCTATTCTAAACTTGGGTACAAGTAGTGACGACTTGCCTATATATTTTGAGATTGTATGTCTGGTGACCTCGGTAATCAGCCACTCAATAACTCACATAAATTTTAGTACATTTGAAAAATCACTACAGGCCGCCTGGTCACACCGAATAGTTGAAAGTGAAGAGCAAACGACCATGAATTTAAGTAACATGATAAAAGAATCGGTAAATAAATCGAAATTCAACGTAAACGTAAAGGGAACTATCAAAGGTCCTTCTAATCCTTGGTGGAATTCAACTTGTGCACGCGATTACAGACTAAGAAGAGCTGCTTTGTGTGAACTACTTTACAACCAATGCCCTAGAAATTGGAGTGACTACAAATATGCGGCTGCCATTTTTTAAGAGAACAGTTGCCGCTGCGAAAGACAGCTATGACAGTCAGCATTCTGAGTTTCTGTCAAAACCTAGCAACAGTAAATCTTTCTTTATTTCTTCAGAACCAAAAAACTTATACCTTTATCTAACAGCATTGAAACAGTGATTTCTACTCCAAGTGAACTGTCTAGTTTTCTCGAAGATATTGCAAAAGGACTTCAAAGTCGCTTTGTGTCAGCCTTATCAAACCATTCGCGATCTTCCGAGAAAAGTGACAGTTTTCAGGAGATCACTGCTTTGGAGTTAGAACAAGTAGTAAGAAACTTGCCCAATACTGCGCCAGGTCCTGACGGCATAAATAATTCGGCAATAAAAATCATCCATAAGGTTTTACCCCGGGAACTCCTGACATTGGTTAACCACTCTATCAGAAACTCATGGACTCCACCTGATTAGAGAATCGCTAAGATAATTTCTTTATTAAAAAACAAGGTGCTGGGTTTACGATAGATAACTTCATGCCTATAGCACTTACATCTAATTTGGTAAAACTAATTGAAAGGATCTTACGCATTAGGATAGATAATTGGTTGAATAAAACATGGTCTTGAGCCCATGCCAAATTGGCTTCAGGCGTGGTTGCTCAATTTGGTGTGCCCATGTCGATTTAGAAAGTAGAATACAGCTTGCCCGTTATAACAAACAATATGCCGCCTTAGTAACCCTAGACATCACAAAAGCTTATGAACTGTGGAACATTCAAAACTAATTATTTCACTTAAAAACGCAGGTCTGCCCCAATTTTTTGTAGCATGGGCGAATTCATTCTTAAGTGACAGGGAATTTTGCTGTTCTCAATCTGGTTTCTCATCTCTAAGGCACAAACAAACTACAGGTCTCCCACAAGGATCAGTGTTATCGCCACTGTTATTTAATATTTTACTATGCACTATTTTTGTACAGGTGGGCGTGCAAGTGTATGTATATGCAAGTGTATGTATATGCAAGTGTATGTATATGTATATGTATGTGCAGCTGCAGGTATACATTCACTTTATCTAAGTCTGCAGACGTATATGAACGCTCTAGAAACGTGGTTAGAAAAAATAAATTTATCACTGAATGTCAAAAAAAGTGCGATGGTAGTTTTTTCTCTGAGTGTTCCAGTCCATATCGCTTTTCATTACCGGCAAGACGCTATCCCGCATGTGGATTCCGTTAAGTATTTAGGGATCACTTATACTGAAAAACTTATTTGGAGTCCACATACAGAAAACATGGCTGCCAAAGGAACTCGTGAGCTGAGGATGCTTCGTAGACTCAGCGGCAAACGTGCAGGTTTACGCCGTAATGTCTTCATCATGATTTCCTGCATGTATATTCTTCCGATATTAGAGTTCGGCTGCGTCTTGTTTTCTGGTGAACCTGCATACAAACTACGACCACTGGTTCTTTTAGAACGCGAATCGTTACGATTATGACTTGAACTTCGAAAATTTGTATCAAAGACTATTTTACACAAAGAAGCACGCCTGCCATCTTTTAGTTCTTGGTTTAACATCCTAACCGTGTGTACATTTCTAAAGATCTATGCATCGCCATTGAGGAGATTGCAATATATTTTTTTTTAAACATCCGATGGAATTTTTCAGCCATCAGTGGCCAGGATTACGGTTTCCTCAAGTCATTTCGCACAGACACAATTGGAAACATTAATAGTGCAGCTCCGTGAGATACTAATCATTAGCACAATTGTACAAACAAGTCGAGTAGACTTTGATGACATATTTTTAAATAATTGCAAACATTTACCCAGTAGACACCTAAATTGCATTTTGGAGGACCATTTATCTAGATTAGAAACGGCTGCAGTGATAGCAACTGATGCTTCAGTTTGTGAGGAAAAGGCAGGGGTGGGAATTGCATCATTATATTTAGATTGGTCTTTTTCAATTCGATTACCGGACTTTACTGCTATTTATCATGCGGAATTACTTGCCATTATATTAGCTCTACGGAAATTACCCCTATCACTATCAGAAGCCGTCATTCTGACAGACAGCCTATCCGTCTATTCCTGTTTAACTGCATCAATTTTTTCAAATTCATTAGAAATATTTTATTCCCTCATTCCAAGACATATACGTATTATTCGCTTGGTATGGGTACTTGGACACATGGTTATTCCTCTAAATGAACAAGCGGATGTGCTCGCACTTCTATCATGTAATGGTGCGATAATTTCTATTTTGCCGACGTTGGCGTTTGTAAGTGCGGCATGTTTTGAAAAATTTGCCGTATCGGACAACTTCGCAAAGTCGGCGTTGTCAGTTTCTCAGTTCCCTCACCTCAATTATGTTGGAAGAATTGATGGTGTCCCTCCAGAAGGACCGAGATCGCTGTTAGCAAAATACGATTTCGAGTCCCCCAACTGAATTTTTACCTACACCGGTGTGGTCTGGTATAGTCACCTTTATGCCTCCATTGCTATGAGCGTGAATCTATTGATCATTTCTTTCTAACGTGCAGATTATTCAACAATCAGAGGAAAAGACTTCTGGATGAACCGCTTCAAAGGTTGAGTTTAAATTTATCCCTGCCGGTTCTTTTTTCCTTCGGGTTACCGTGTTGGGTTTCAGCCACCGGAATGTTTGCGAAGCCGTTTGCGATTTCCTTCGGGAGACGAGAAGAATGGAATGCTAAATTCATCGTTAAAAATATCAAAATCAACCATATTCCTTAAAAAATCAACATTTTAAATTATGAACACTTCCTTTTAAATAGCCAGACACCAATCGTTTCATGGCCGATCCCCCATGGTGGGTTGCGCCAGGATAAAAAAAGAGACAAACAAACAGATACACGCTCGTGTCTTTCTACCCCGCTATTCCTGTCTTGTCTTTACGGCTGTTGGTGCGTGACAAACTGGGGGACCTGCTGAGTAATCTACGGACCGTAACCCTCCACATAGAAAAACTCAAGCGTCATACCGGTGGTCACTCCTGTGCACCGCACCAGCAGAAGAATCCGAGCGCAATCCCCTGAGTTTGGACTGCTCGCAAACAACATGCCAGCTTCCACCAGCCCTACCAACACCAACCCCATCAGTACGAATGGCACAACGTCGCTTCATTGCACCTCACTCACACCGCGAACGCCAAATCCCTTTCATGGAACTACACTTGAGAATGTCGAAGATCGGCTTGTTCATTACGAGTTTGTTGTCGTGCGCAACCAGTGGGACGACGCAGACAAACTGCGGCACTTCTATTTCAGTCTTTTGGACGGCGCACGTGTATGGTATGACAACCGAGCAGGTTTTCTTACATCACGAGAAGACTTCAAACGCCGACTTCTTGGAACATATGCCAGCCCTGCCCGCCGGGGGAGAGCTGAGCGCGATCTGCAGTCCCGCATACAACTGCCGAACGAAGGGGTTCCGATGTATGTCATGGACATGACGCGTCTTTTCCACCGAGCTGACCCCGGCAAGCCAGAAGAAAAGAAGGTACGGTACCTCATTCGCGGGGTGGGCTCGTGCGCCGTCCACCCAAGACTGTGTCAGAATTCCTCACAGAAGCTCTCATTATCGAAAGCACTTTTAGGCACCAGGCCCCGACATACGAACGACACGTCAACGCTTCAACTACGGACTACTTGGGAGCTTTCGGTGGCCAAATGAATTTCTTCCAAGAGCTCATAGGTTCAGTCATCTACGAAAAACTTCAGAAGCTGTCAGTGCCCTCGCAGCCCACTATCTCTTCGTTGCCCAGCGTTGTCCGAGATGAGTCCAGCATGCCTTAAGAGAACCGCCTTTCATACGGGATTATCAACCACCCAATGACTTTCCCCGCTTGTCGTATCCTCAAGCTTCGCGGCGACCTGTTACACCTGCAATTCCGCATCCCACCGTGGCCCCAGCCATGCTGCAGACGGTCCAAGCAGCGCCATATTACAGCGCATCTCGCCTGATCTCGCGAAAATCAGACGTATGGCATGCGCCACATCAAGGTCCTCTCTGCTTTCACTGTGGCGAAGCTGGGCATCTGTACCGACATTGTTCTTACCGATAACTTGGACTACGCGGATTTTCAATGAACTCACCACCACCCAGGTTCGGTCAGCGGCCCCCTGAAATGTGGATCAGCAGCGCGGAACTTCGTCATCCTTGCACCAGTCACGCTCCCCGTCACCGCGGCGATTTTCTCCTAATCGCCGTACCTAATCGAGCGTGGCGCAGGGTCGGTCACCCAGTCCACGCCAGGAAAGCTAACCACAGCGACCTTCGGGGGCAAGGCAGCTCATAATGCACAAGCTCAAGGCCTCCTACCGACGCTTCCGTAAACGGACGATTCCCCGACGACGACGACACGAGCTGGTTCCGCAAAGATTTCATTTGACATTCCAGTGCTGCTCGACGGTCGCAAAGTCAGTGTTTTAGTAGACACGGGTGCGCATTTTTTCATACTTGAAAAACAGGCTGCTCTCCTGAAGAAAGTGACGATGCCTTGGAACCTCAGGCCAATTTGTACTGCTGGCTGGCACATCGTCACGCCACTCGGCGTCTGCACAGCACGAATACAGATTCGTGGTTTTACTTTCATTGTCAGCTTGAGCAACCTCCATCAGTGTTCTCGAGACCTGATCATTGGCATGGACTTCCTGAGGGACCACGGTGCTATCATCGACATTCGACAACCCCTCGAGACGTTCTCAGCAAAATGCGCCACAACAGAGCATAATCCCAGCCACAATCAAGTATGACTGCGTGTAATTGACGATGTTGTGACAATACCACCGCGCTCAAGTGTTATGGTTCAAGTGGCGTGTAACAAATCAGCACACGGTGAAATTATGGTGGAGAGCAATCAATTCCTACTCTTTTCCCAAGGTGTCTGCGTAGCGCGATGCCTTGTAGACCTCCAGGCTGGCCACGGTGAGGTGCATGTTACAAAATGCAGATACGAGCGCCGACACCTTTTCCCTGGTACTGTGATCGCCTGTGCCTACCCTGTAATCAATTTGAATGAGTGTTTTGCTTACGAGGCAACCAATAATGCCGAAACACCTCTCCGGAGCGTCGACATAAATCCAACGCTTTCTGACAAAAACAAACGAAGGCTTAACGACCTGTTGATAGAATTCCACCCCTGTTTTGCACGTTCATAGAGAATCCATCAGACATTGATTACCAAACACCGTATTATCCCCTACGGTGACGTGCTTCCTATACGGCAACAGCCTTACCGCATTTCTCCAACCGAACAACGCGCGATTGAAAAGCAAGTGAAGGAAATGCTTCAAGACGGTGTAATACAGCCATCGAGCAGCCCATTGCCAGTGGTCCTTGTAAATAAGAAGAATGGTTCACTTCGCTTTTGTGTCGATTATAGGAAGCTGAATAAGGTCACAAAGAAAGACGTGTACACATTGCCTCGAGTGGACGATTCTCTTGACAGGCTGAGGTGACCAAAGTAATTTTACTCAATCAACCTCAACAGTGGTTATTGGCGAATTGAAGTCGGTGAACATGACCGCGAAAAAACGGCTTTTGTAACTCCTGACGGTGTGTATGAATTCCGAGTGCTCCCATTCGGTCTGTGTTCCGCCTTGCCCGCCTTCCAACGAATTATGGATACCGTTCTAGCCGACCTCAAGTGGAAAAGTCCTCGTCTATCTAGATGAAGTTGTTGCCTTTTAAAGAACGTTTGACGAGCACCTTCATCGCCTTCGGAGTGTTCTTGAAGCTATACGATCCACTGACCTTACCCTCAAGCTTGAAAAGTGTCATTTCGGCTACAAAGAATTGAAGTTCCTGGGTCACATTGTGAGCGCTGCAGGCGTTTGACTCGATTCCGAAAAAACTGCTGCTGTGGCCGCTTTTCCAGCTCCGACAGACAAGAAAAGTCTTCGACGATTGCTGGGGTTTTGCGCCTACTATCGCCGCTTTATACAAAACTTCTCTGAGATTGCGGAGCCGCTCATCAGATTTACGCGTGACGACACCCCATTTCTGTGGACTGACGAACAAGTGACTGCCTTTGCAGAACTGCAGTATTGATTGTCTTCTCCTCATGTACTTGGTGATTTCGATGAGGATGCTGACACAGAGGTGCACACTGACGCAAGCAACATTGGTCTCGGAACTATCTTGGTGCAAACACAAGGTGGGACCGAACGTGATATTGCCTACGCGAGCCACACTCTATCACGTGCCGGAACCAACTAATCAACGTCAGAAAAGGAATGTCTCGCGGTGAAATAGGCGATTACAAAGTTAAGGCCTTATCTCTATGGGCGCCCATTTAAAGTTGTGACTCATCACCTCGCTTTATGTTGGTTGGCTAACCTCCGAGACCCTTCTGGGCGATTGGCACAACGGAGTCTGCGACTTCAGGAGTTCGCTGTCACCATCGTATAAAAGTCGCGTAGAAAGCATGAAGACGCCGACACGCTATCACGAGCACCACTGGAATCCGACCATGCAGCTGTAGAAGACGACAGTGCCTTCCTGGGGACTCTCAGTGGGGCGGGTCCCATTATTAAGCAACGAGAGGACCTCGAGGTAAGGCCCATCATGGATCATTTAGAAGTCAGCACCGCGGCTTTTCCTTGTCCACTTTCCCGTACGTTGCCGTCATTTTGTTTACGACATGGCATATTATACAAGAAAAGCACCGGTGTTGGCAGCAGATCTTATCTTCTAGTCGTTCTTCAAGATCTTCGTGATGACATCCTATTATCCTGCCACGATGAGCTGACATCCGGCCATCTGGGATACTCATGGACACTCGACCGGGTATGACAGCTATATTTCTGACCAAAACTCGCAGCTTGTGCCACACGCTACGTGAAAGCGTGCCGCGGATGTCAGCGTCGCAAGTCACCACCTGTAAAGCCTGCAGGCATCCTACAACCTATCGACCCACCGTGTACGTCGTTTGACCAAGTTGGGATGGACCTCCTTGGACTGTTTCCTTTTTCTCACTCCGAAAACAACTGGATCATCATCGCCACTGATTACTTGGCGCGTTACGCTGAGACGAAGCCATTGCCACGCGGTACAGCATCTGAAGTTGCCCAGTTTTTCATGCACCAAATTGTGCTTCGTCAATGTGCCCCGTCATTCATCATCACTGACCGAGAGACAGCGTTTACAGCAAAACTGTTGGACGACATCTTCAAGCTCAGTTCCATGAACCGCCGTAAAAGAACCGCATACCACCGCATACCACCCCAGAGTAACGGCTCTACAGAAAGGCTGAATAAAACGCTGGTGGACATGATTTCTATGTACGTGGATGTGCAGCATAAAACGTGGGACGAGATCCTGTCATACGTGACGTTTGCGTCCAACACCACAACCCAGGAAACGACAAGGTTCGCACCATTCCGCCTCGTTTACGGTTGAGACGTGCAAACCATGCTAGATGCCATGATTCCTTGTGACATCGACCAGCACGAGCTGCTAACTGCTGATGTCGAGGATTACAATCAGCGTGCAGAGGAAGCACGTCAACTAGCCCGCGTGCGCATAGGATCGCCGCAATGTGAAGACAACCGAAGGTAAAATATCTACTATCAACAAGTCACCTATCAACCCGGCGACCAAGTGTGGGTTTGGACTCCTGTTAGACGGCGAGTAATCAGCGAGAAACTGCTGAGCAAGTACTTCGGACTCTACAAAGTATTACGGTGGTTGAACGAGGTCAACTATGAAGTTATTTTAGACGGAGGCTCGAGAACGACGCAGCGCCACTGACCACGAACAGAGATTGTGCATGTCGTCTGCCTAAAACCTTATTTTACGCGGTGATACTCACCCTAATGTGCCCGGGCAGCAAACATATTTTTTTACGTTGTCCATTGGGTCTCTAACGAACTTTGAACTGTGTTATTGTTTTTATGACCAACCAATGACATTTTTTTTTGCACCTGCACATGCCCTGTGCACTGCAAGCATCGTTTCTCCTTTTTTTCGCCTTATGGGCGCTGCTGTCACCTTGTGTATAAGCATCGCGTCGATGCTCTAATGGGAGGGGGAATAATGCCACCTACAGTTGTGAGCCGGCAAGCCCTAGTGAGCTAAAAAAGGCAAAGAGAACGAAGAAGAAGTGTGTGTTTGCCCTTCGTTTGAAGATATACGCTCGTGTCTTTCTGCCCCGCTGTACCTGTCCTGTCTCTACTGCTCTTGGTGCGTGACAGTATAAAGTGGCAAACTACGTGTTTCTAGTGCATGGATTGAACTAACTCGCACTTCAATTAAAGTCATTGGCAGTTAGATTAAACACGGTGGCATTTGAATTGAACTCACTGGCACGCGGCCTGAAGGAGTTGGCGCTTTGAATAAATGTTTGGCACATGGAATAAATAGCTGAGCGCTCAGAAAATTTCAATGATATGCAGATTATTTAAGCTGGCACTTGAAATAAAGTCAGCGGGAAAACCTGTAGTAGCAGCAGAGCGGAAGTAGCGGGAGCCAACAACGGCCACTGAACGATTTCCACCATGGCCTCCAAGATGGCAGGTATTCTTGGTGAAACTGGGTCCCACTAAATGGCTCAACCTGCCCAGTTTAACTCAGCGAAAATGGAACTTTGCAACCACTCACGCTATTCCCCACAGTAACGTCCAGCAGTTAATTTTTCCATGAACAAATGCGAAACAAACAAGTAAAATTTCTTACTTTTTTTGATGCACGGAAGGTTCTTTATTTAGTGCAGCTTGTTCGATTACTACACAATAATTGTAGGCGCTAACTCTGACGTCATCGGGATCATTTTTCGAATATCCTACTTGTTCCGCATGTATTCTCGTGCATTTATTATAGTTTTTCGGTACGTTGGGCACTGCTGCTGATAATATCGTTGTTTTAGACGTTGTCATACATTGAGCATTTATTCTTATATAAACTGTTATTTAACTTCAGTGTCCCTTTATGGACTCAGACGGGAGCAGGTAGGCAACGTGCTGTCTATCTTTTAATAAGACATAACATGCGCGCGACCATTCGTGATCACGTTGGAAAAAAAGATAGCCCTTAGAGGGACCCTGGAAACTTTTTTGAGCCTGGTCAAAAAGCACTGCCGATCGGTAGTAGAGGGTCCCGACAACACGCGAGCTAAATATTAAAGCACGGCACGCGACTTGGAATTCACAATGAATTATCAAAGTCTGCTAAAAATTGCTTTCTTTTCTCTTGACAAATCACGGAACATGCGCAAAAGTTGGACGCACCAAGCCTAATAATCAGTCATTGGCTGATTGTAGCATGGCACGCTTGGTCTTTACAGAGATTGCGCCGCGGGAGGTCACGACTTATCCACGCGTGCACGCGCTATCACACAGAAAAAAGCCTCGAATTCGAAGGAAAAAAAAATGAAAAGCTCTCAAGGTCACGGGGCTTCTGTGGCGTTTTTATTTGCCCTTGCCATCCCTCCCTGCTTAGCTTCGGCTCTTTCGTCGGGAGGGAGAAGAGAGAATGCAATTGCCGCATGCAAGAAATATTTCTAACTCCACTTGCACTGGACGGATTCTTGAAGTTTTTGCGGCGTTGAATTCGTGAGGCAATGAGCTCTTCTAGTGAGTTCATTCAATGGTTATTTGAAAACGTGTTTCAAGGCCTCTTCAAGGGGGTATGTAAGGGTAAATGGAATATCTCAGTTTTAGCATATTAGATTAGAAACGGCTTCCAGTATTTCCATAATGTTTACGTTCTCCCAAAAAATGCCACTGTATATCAAGTGACACCGTTTTTGTATGCCTAAGTCAGTTATTCTTCCTACGGCCCACTCCCAAATTTTAAAGAGGGTTCACTTATTTGAAGCATTTTGTCTCTGTATCTACAGAAGGAAATGTAATGATATTCAGCCGTGTTATTGTAGAAACTCATACGCGTGAACTAAAAAAATTATTTCATTCTTAAGAAGCTTCTGTAAAAAGAAAAAAAGCTATATGCACCAGGCCGTAGAGTCTGCGCGTTGTTGCGTGATTTTTTTACAGCTTCATTTTTTATGAAATGAGATTTTTTTTGTTCGGATTAGTTCTAACTCGTTATAGCTAACGTCTACAACTTTCATCAAAATCGATTGAATACTTTGGTGAAAAAGTACATTGAAGTTGAAAAATTTATATAAAAAGGCAATTTGAGAAAATTTATGTTTTAAGTATGCATGCTGCTTGCGCCAGAGGGCGCCCGGTGCTATTCGGCGCGGCATTTAAATCGCTTCGAGCGGTCGCGTGACGTCAGGCCTCTACAGGTTTGCTTCTCAGACTCCGAGTCTAGTGGATTTTTTTGTTTTCGAAATTGCTAATTTGATTCTTGGGGGTTTTCTTCCCCCAATACACTCTTACTTTTTATATGAGTGTCATGACAAAGGCGTAACGACAGCATCTGCTGATGAGATTAGGTGGATATGGGCTTGCTTTGGTACTCTGCAATGAAGCTGGGAGTTGGCGTCTGTCTTGTGTACATCTCTTTCTTGTACGTGTTTTTAGCTGAAGCATGCAGTGCACTATGTTCCAAGTATGCAAGAACTAGCCCAAACGAAAGCGTTGCCGCTGACACCACCTTCGTTAATTCAAGCTGTAGCTCTAGGATATATTTTGTCTGTTTTATTTGGCCGAATACTCTCCAAAAGAATATTCTCTCCAAAAGAATATTCTGCAAAAGTACTCACGAGGTAAGTAGTGACGAGGACCACAGCCAAGGAACACTTCAGTGCAAAAATCGTAGAATCTCGTACCTGCGAGGAAGAGTGCAACATTGTAGCTTACAAGCTAGCTGAATTTTCAATACTGTTGCAATATGGTACAGACATTGGTCGTTGCGCTGCTGCCATATCTATTAGATGCGAAATAGCTCTTTGGCTAGCCTTTGTAACTCTGTCCTTCCGCACCGGGGCGGTGCCAAGTAGGCCATGCTTTCCCTCACAGTGCGCGCGCTAGACGTCACTCTCTCCCTAGCTTGTCACCGCTGGCCGCGTGTCATCTCTTTCTCGTCACCCTCGCCACTGCTCGTAACGCTCGAGCCCAGTCCTCATATCGGCATCATCCCCTCACCAGTGTCACCTCTCTCAATCTCGTGACGAGAAGAAGTCGCGGGTAGGCGCGCTCGCGCGCCGTCGTCTGGCCCGGCTGCCAGTTTACAAAAGCGGGAGGATAGACCCCCCCCCCCCCCCCTCCCCAATGCACTGCGCCAGGCGGCCTCACGAGGCTCTTGGAAGCCGCGCGCTCATCGGTTCGTCCATGATTTCGTCAGAAAACATGGCTGCGCCCATGACGATGCTCCAGGCAGCTGCAAGCAAGACTAAATAAGTGCGCTGTGTCCGCTGAAGCAATCTTGGTGGTGAAGAACGCTTTCCAATCATTTGGAGGCACGCGAAGAAACTTCAAGTGTGCTGAGAAATGCTGTGGGTGCAGGTGCCTCTATTGAAGCTGCACATCACTGCCGCCGACAGTGTTGGTCCGTTTTCAGCGGCTACAGGAGATACCAAGAAGTGGACAGTCGTATCCAGGGAAGATTAGGGAGACGTCAAGATGCTGGTCTTGGTAAGTTATTTTTTGCAGTTCCGAACAGAGCCATAAAATGCTTGCTTACGAGACTGTCGGTGCAATCCAGTTCGCAAACATTACTGGGGCAGGCGCAGCTTTGGTTACTGCACTACTCAGCGAGTGCACGACTGCTGCTGCTATTGCAGCAGCTTTAATATACATAGACGTCAGCGGAATAAGTTAAACAACATCATCAACAGCAACAACAACAACAACAACAAAATTGGCCCCGTATCTGCATGGAAATCTGCAAATGTCGCCAAAAGACGATAGTCTTGCGTGTGAAGAGAGTGAAAGAAACATTTGTTTGATGTTCTGCGCTAGAAATTCGGTGAATGGTATTCTGGAGGCGCTGCGTTAGAGTGTCTCGAGCGTGCAGCGGAGGCGAACGAGCGCATCAAGTCACGTCACACGTGAGACATGAGCACTATCTCTCAGTTTTTTTCGAAAACCAGACGCGCGGCTCTGAAACGGGCTTCTCAAAGGTGATAAGGTGTTGGACGCAAGGTGACGGGTAGGTGCCACCACCATGCCTAAGTTTCAGCCGGGGACCAGTCTTCACCGGGGTTTTTCTCTGATGAAGGCTGGTCCCCGGCTGAAACGTATAAAAATAAAAAGGTGTTTTAGCAAAGCGTTGGAAACACTCGCCTTTTCGTGCTAGCGTTGCATGGTCAGCGCAGCGTGATAAACGCTATGGTTCTTAAAATTACTTATATATGCCTTTTCTAGTAAAAGATGCACATACAGAATATATAGGTGTTGTTATGGTGCCTCATACATGCGCAATAATTTCTTTTTAATTGACAATCGCACAAGTATGCACGCTGATTCTTGAGCAACATTGGAGGGCGCTGCGGATAGGGTCGGCCATATGGGGTATCAGCAGGTGTTGTTTAGCGCCCCCAAATCCGTTAGGGGTGAACAAACAGACAAATGTAGAAACAGACAGACAGACCAAAATTTTTACGTCGAAGGTCCCCAAGAAAGACTATCGTCTTTAAAAGAAAATTAAACTGAAACTCACCGCTTCGAGTGTTTGTCGAAAGCTATCAAATAAAAAAAGTACGCAAGCGTTTGTTGAGGCTTCAACGCAGATCTGCTATGTATTTCGGGGAAGGCATGAGTAAATCTTTACGATCGAGTGCCCAGAGAAAGCATCATGTTGCGAATCACTTTTTAGTGTGGGAAAGACTGCAGTGTCTAAATCAAAACTGCAATCAGGAATTGTTAGTGGTTCGGCCTTGCATTCATTACACGTCAATTATTAACAAATTCCCAGTGAATGAAGTGAATAACGACCTGCTGGTAAATTGCGCGTAAGGTTCAAAAACGCACCCTCCTCGGCATTCCTTTTCACAGACAATGCATGTTCACGGGAGGCAAAGGAATTGTTATTGTGTGCCGAGTGCACGTGACAAGAAATGCTACACTAGCTGTAGGGTTGTGAATGATAAGTTTAAGAACAGTTTATAATCTGTTTGCAGCACCTTGCTGAAAAATTACATGGGCCCTTTGCAACATTGCCAGATCTGGCTCCCGGCAAAGAACAAAAAAAAAAACATCAATACACCTTAGGTCGGCAGGTAATTTTTGATTTATGGGGATTATGCTATCATTATTACCATAATTATACTAAAGGTGAAACTAAGAAATTGCACAATGCTACGCTGTCGACACATATTTGTTATGCATTGCTTAAAAACATACTGAAATTTTGGTGGTCTTGCAAAAGTTAGTTCACGTTTTTCTTTCAATGCAGCCTTGGCCTATCGTACAAGTTGCTAACAGGTGGTATGTAAAAAGACTGCACATAATACAGAGACACAGCCCTCTTTTTGTCGTCATTTCTAATCTCTTTATTTTAATAACCCAGTCCTACCAGTTCTCTATGCAAGAAATCATTTGTCCTTTGCAGCTGCTTAAGCTTGCTTCATTTCCGCAGCACTTGTTTTCAAACCTGCCGGAATGATAAAGGGGTCCTGACAGCAAACTTTTATTTTCTTGCGTCAAATGAAAGCCCCAGCCTTCAAGGATCTATAAAATGCACTGCAAAGTGCGAGTGCACTCTGCAAAAGTAATTACAGTATCATTTTAAAAGCCAGTTTTTATTTCCTCAGTGACCTGACATCGTTACACAATACGACCTCCTCGTCATGTGCTCGTGTGAGAATTCCTAAAACTTTCTCGGCTGCTGCGCGTTGTGGCTCCATGCCTAACCCACAAGAAGTCATTTCGATAGTTTTTGTGACGCTGAGTGGCCATTTTGGTACCTGATGTCATCACAACTAGCCAGATTGCAGCATGAAGTTCCTAGAATTGTCTGATGTGCCATAGAAAAACCTGACTTTATTATAAAAAATAATATATCTTATCATGATATTATTTACTTATCACTTGCTCAGAGTCATCTTTGTATTCATGCAATTCACATTGCAGAGCGAACTCCCCTTTGAAAAGTGGTGTCGTACTCCTATAGAATTTTGGTTATGGAGGCCTATGCGAAGGTGCCATTGAGGCCAACGTACCGCGCAACCTTTATATGTCTCTTCTGGCTTGCCATTTTTACAAAAGAGAATGGCCCTCTGTGACTCGCTGCTGAGTTTCGCAATTCTTCTATCGCTAGCACCAAGTCCCGAAAATCAATTCTTGGTGCAGCTGTATTCAGTTTTTTTTTTTCGAAGTTCCTTTTCACTCTCTTTTTGTAGCTAGCTTCACCCTCTTTAGTTCTCTCTTCTGTCAGGCTGATCATCATGTCAACGCACAGCCACAAAAGTCCGTTCATGAATGTTAATTTGTCCTTTTTTTTCTTTTCCCACTCCTCTTATTTATATTTGCATGCTGCAGGCCTCATTGAGCCTGCAGCATGCAAATATAAATAAGAAGTGGTGTGCGCCCGAGAGATGCTTTTTAGGGATGTGTATGATGAGCTACGTCATTTAAACGTAGGTCTTTCATCGTTTTGAGAAGTCTGCAACCATGTTTAGGTATTAAGATATGTCTCGATTAGCTGGCTTCACAAGCCCATTAACTGCTTAATGACATGGAGCAGTAAACTTGAGCGCGATTTGCTGTTTGTTTGTTCGTTTATTGGGATGGTGACTGTAAATCTGGTGCATTGTCTGTCATTAATACTAACTTTTTGTCAGACATCTTTGTGTTTAGAGGGAGATCAGACGGTTTGTATCCCCTTTTCTGCTTTTACTGCTACCATCCTTTTACAAGCTCTAATCTTTGATTTTTTACAATATTCTTTGAAGTCCATGTGAATGACCTCCAACGGTGCAGAAAAGTGTTGCGATTGTACCATTTGTTGAGTCAGCTGCCTAAACTTGACAGCATTTACTGTTTTACACATCAGCTAGTGAGATCCCCAATACTGATACTGCACCGCAGTCTTTCGCTGAAGCTTCTGGGAGCCTTTAAGAAGGCCAGTGCTTCTTTCTCTGTTGCCGTGCTATTCACTTCCACTTCGTTAAGCGTGTAGCTGCGGTAACCAACCACACAATGTTAGCAACTAATTTGCAGTCTTTCATCTTACCATTAGAGTTTCGCTCCTATTTGCTATTGTGTTTCATCTCATTCAGCTTGAATAGTAGAGAAGTCTAGTAGACTAAGTACAGAATCATGTCACATAGTTTTTAACAATGCGAACTTCCCTCTGCTGTCATTCCTTGAGTTCAGTCTTTGATTAGGCACTTGTGCAGCTGTCTGTCCTTGTACTCGATGTTATGTCATCTCTGTGACACACCTAAACGTGCAGACTTTTTCGCACGCAACTGTCCTAAAACCAAGTAAAAATGTCACAAGACAGCAGGTATGAACTCAAAATTTAAAAACATTTTGTTTTCTCCTCCGCTACTTCTAGGCTGGTTCTGAGCAATGGGATCAGTGACCGCAGCTGAAAGCTGCCGCGTGCTGCTGCTTGGCTCACTGTGGACAAGTACTGCAATAAGGACAGCATCTGTCTTTGTGGACTTTGTCTAAAGGCATTCAGCACACATAATTTCTCATTCTGCTTTACAGCAAACTGTTGTGCAACATAACCTTCGCTAACGTTTGAAAATGTCAAAATGAACCCATAATTTGGCAGAGCAAACCTGCTCCTATGGGGACTTCATATTTACTTTGAATATTATGAATCGCATATACTCTTTGTAGTGTTGGATGCTTTCGCTTTTCCTTATCCTAAAGCAAGAAAATCTGGCCTGTCAAGTCAACTGCAAGCACAGTTATACCACAGTACTGTCTGTCATCAGAGGTGAAATCAATGTCGAACCCACTTCAACTTTTCGGGGGCTGGGCGTACTTTCCACTGTGCTTTAATTTAATGTGTCCACTTTAATTTCTACCACGCTCATAATCACTGAATTGAAATGCTTTTTGCTGGTGATAAGATATTTTAAAATATGAAAATTCCATAGAGTAAGTCATTCGGCCTGTCTTGTCATTTCGATTGATTGATATGTGGGGTTTAACGTCGTTAAAACCACAATATGATTATGAGAGATGCCGTGGTCGAGAGCTGCGGAAATTTCAACCACCTGGGGTTCTCTAACGAGCTCCGAAATCTGAGCACACGGGCCTACAACATTTCCGCCTCCATCAGAAATTCAGCCGCCGCAGTCGGGTATTGATCCCGCCTGTCTTGTCAGTTTAACTGCTGTGTTATGGTTATGTGGGTCAATCAATCAACAATGTTTACCTGTTGCAAAATATATAAAGGAACTGAAGTTAGTAAATACAGAAGGAGGTCCCATAGCACAAGGCTGAAAGGCGACCTCCTGCGAAAAATATACATGTTGATAATTATAGCAAAATGGCAACTAAAAAGAGGCAAGTCATTAGGATAGGAATAAAGACAAGGCAATTCCGTAATGTAAACTTCAGTAGGAATGGTAATAAAACAATTTTTAGTAAGTATAGTTGGCTATGAAGAAAATTGCAGTAGAATCTTGAACAAAAGGAACTTTAATGAGTGATACAACGGACAACTGCAATCTACTTAAAACTATTTAATGACAAATGTTTAGTGCATAGTGGTATTGAATTCCAAAAATGTATTGCTGCACATATGTTAATGTGGTTGCCGTAGTTTGCTCGTGTATGTGGTAGTAAAAATTGTTGTTAAAGGCGAACTTGGTGTGATTAGCATTTACCAATGGAAATTTCTGCAAGACATTGGTTTTTACGAAACTTTCAAGACACCTAAATACAAGAATCCCCAGTTTATACTTGAATAAACTACACTCTCTAAGTACATCATGTTGCTGAAAAGTAGGGACACGCTGGTGAATGGAGCACTGAATGTTGAAATGCAAATGGTTTGAATTTGGAGACACCTAATACCAGAATCTCCAGTTTATATTTGAATGAATTACACACTGTTAGTACAATATGTTGTGGAAAAAGTGGCCACGCGCTGGCGATTGGAGTACTGAATGTTAGGATGTGAATGGCTTGGTTTCGGAGACGTTGAAGTGGGAAGACATGACATGGGAAGGTGCTCGCCCATGACGCTATGCAGAACATCATAGGACTGCGGATAATGTTGTAGTATAGTTTAGGCAAAGTTGAAGCGTGGTCATGTTCTTATACCATGAGCTATCATCTGCTTTATAAGTGAAATGCGATGATGGTACTTTAGATGCTCATCTAGGTGTACTCCCAAGAATGTGGACTTGGTGGTACAAAGATGTCTGTGGCTGTTGATTGTAATCGTGGGAGGTAGGTGAAAGAGCATTATGACAAGAATGGAAGATAATGAACTGTGCTTTATTTGTGTGAATTGTTCAACCATTAGCTGTGCACCAGTTCTTTAACAATAATGATTTCCAAGGACTTCTGCTGTGCAACTATAAGAGCTCTTTATATGCCATTGTTAAACCGAGAAAATGGGGGACCACAAGCAGGCCATTGCGACCAGCACGTCATTGCCTCATCTTGAAATTTGTTTGGAAACTTTCACTCTTACATCATGCTAGGTAGCTTAAGATGCAAGCTGCTCTAAGGATCAATGGGCTTTGTTATACAGTATCCATTAACAGTGGCATTTGTATACTGTCCTCCTTCACCGAATGGACTTACATTAAAACAAAAAACACAGCTGTTAGTAATAGATTTCATAATTTTGCAGTTGTACATCTGCACATTTGTAAAAAAAGAACTTTCAACTTTCTGGATTCACAGATGTAAACATCTCATGGAGAAACATGAAAACTAGTATAGCCATGTGGTCATGATGTTGAAGACTGCAGTAGTTGGCGGGGTTGAGACCGAACTTCTTATTTTAATGCACCTTTGCCTGAAGAACGAAAAGTCAAAATACAAGCAATACATAGACTGCCCTCATAGAGGTAAACAGTGCGTCGGTCATTAATAATCAGACATGCAGTACAGCGCGTCTGGTTTGATACATGTGCTCCAAAAAATTCCAGGGTTATTGTTGGTGGCAGCGTAAGCTCAAGACCATTCGCGTCCTATCCACAAACTTAGCAGGGTGATCTCAAGTTATCGCGGAGCTCCTGAAACACTTCTGTGCCGAGTGTTGCTTAGAGTCCTTGTGGGTGCAACCGAACTTCGTCGAAATAAAACATACGTGCCAATATGCATTTACTTAGTTGTCAGGCTTGTCATTTATATGCTAAATTTATCCCAAGTAAAAAATTGTTAATCCCCGAAGACCAAGAAAAATATGAATGTGGTGTGTTGTGATGCATGTGTTATTGCCGTGAGAAATATATAAAGCAATTCACATAGCTGTGCTAACAATATATGCGGACTTCACATTCCCCACGCAGTTCGCAATGGCAAGTATTTTTTTTTCATTTTCAAAACATCTTGTAACAGCTTGTAATCATCTCATATCCAGTATTTTCTGTCAAAAACAATTACCATATTGCATTTTCTTCTTATTTCAGGACAACATTGAAATGTTATAGCGAGGTCTTGCATTTATTTTTATTATTTTTTCCAACAACGCACCCAGAGTATGTAGCCACTTGACTCAACTTTGAGCCAGAAAATGGATGCTACCAAAGCTTCTCAGAAAATACATTTTACTGACACTAACAAGGATAATTTGGCCAGGTTGCCACACGTCATTTAAGCAAGATTTTCACCAATGCATTGGCACTCACTGCATTAGCTGTCTGGCATGTGCTGAATTGTAAAACGTACTTTTTTGTTATTCGCTTTGTTACTTCTATTTCTATCTCAGCAGAGTTATTTGTGCTGTCTGTCCTTGTGTTTTTAATTATTGCACAAATAATACCGTAATAAACAAGTAAGTTCTAATAAACAGGCCTATGCTTAGTTAACTGATGTTAGCAAAGAGTGAAAGAAGATGTGCTATAAAATGACACTTTTTGTTGGTGGACGATAAGATTCAGAGGCACTTTCAACAAATACACTTATGTTTTTACTTGCACTGCATGTCTCCGATTGGCATCACTTGTAGCCAGGTACGTTTTCTTTTTTCTATTTGCGTACCTTGAGGCATGTGCAAAGGTGTGTTCAATGAGAAATGGAATACAGCACAAAAAAAAAGCACTCGCGATGTTTACAGATGCCCAATCAAATTCAATGGTGGGTCATTGGTAGCGACGACATTACAAGGGGAGTGCAAATATTGAAATAACGCCCTGCCATGGTGGTATAAGGTACTCGGCTAAGGTACTCGGCTGCTGACCCGCAGGTCGCAGGATCAAATCCCAGCTTCGCCGGCTGCATTTTCGATGGAGGCGAAAATGCTGAGGGCCGTGTGCGCAGATTTGGGTGCACGTGAAAGAACCCCAGGTGGTCGAAATTTCCGGAGCCCTCCACTACGGCGTCTCTCATATTCATAATCATATCGTGGTTTTGGGACGCAAAACCCCACATATCAATAAATATTAAAATAACGAATCAAATAGCATTCGCTAGTCGAACTGAACAGTAGATATACGAAATACCAAATATTTAAAGATAATCGGCCCCTACGGGACAACCCTGAAGCAGCAAAACATGGGATCAGGTGAATGTTTATTTTCTTTTTGTAATCCCTGAATTACCACGATAAATGCAGCCCGAGTATTGGCAGCACTATTGATGCTATAACCATTACCAGATAAAGCATTTTTGCTGCAAACTGCACTTTCACTTTGTTTTTACTGTGGCGACGCTGCAACGCATTGATCCTTTCCTGTTTTCATCATTGAAGTTAGGGACTACGACTGCATTCAGCTTCACGAATGAAAACACATGTAAGTGTTTTGTTCTAGTAACATGTTTTTACAGATACAACTTTGAACACTTAATTTTTACATGCTCTCTGTGCCAGGGTATAAGTTGTGGTAATATTGCCTGTTCCAATAAATCATGAGCTGAATGCATGGTGTTCAGTTCAAAACTGTTTAGATTTTATGCCTTAATTTTACTTTAAAGCTGGCAACAGAGTTTCAACTTAGCTAATGCTGTAGTCGCTGCGGTATTTCTACATACTGTTGAAAAGTATTTCGTAGGCTCTGGTCGCTGCTGTACACAAGCTTATCACAATTTTCCTAAGTGTAGTATTATTTGGTGACAATTCGTGAATACTTATTTCAAATGAACTGTTGAGCAGTTCTAAGACTATTTTTAAAAATGTTTCCTTACTATTCGAATACTATCAGAAGAGTATTAGGTTCGTTTAAATATTCCATTTGGTTGTACCGCTATTGAATTCGTATTGAATTCACTTTTGAAATTCACTACTCGCAAACCGCTTGCTAGGGTGCGTCTTGTAGTATGACAGTGCTCGTTCTGTCAACGCTTCACCGCTATATATGCGTACTATCGGCATCAAATGAAATGCGAAAAGCAGAGCGCGTGGCACAAGCCTTATCAATGGCATAGTGCGTGCCGTCGACCAGTCATTGGCACAGACAGGTCCGCACATCCGGTGTGGCAGCACTGCGCGATCCTCCTATAGTGCAATATTTCTGCTTGTGTTCCAGGTATAGTATTTGAAAGGAACAAAATAGAAAAACAGAGGTTAAACTACTGCAGCCGAAGGCGAGTATTGTAGCACGGTTTGTCATCACGGAGCCCATCATCATGGAATTCCTGGCTAATTCTATTTACAGCATACAAAAGTCGTTTCATGATGGTGGCGATTTCATGCTGTTCTACTTCGTGCCGGTAAAGTGAAACAATTTGCGCTCTCTCTTCCGAAGAAACGCTCGGCATTTCCAGTTAAAGTGACGCGTTTTCGGGTCGGTCTCTGAAAGAAGGGTGCAGGTGAAGCAGCGCTGGCAAATTAGATGCAACGATCGTTTGAAAATCAACCGCAAATCGATTATATTTCTCTTTTTGTTTTATTGTGCCAAGTCACTGATTTCACTGCAACGCTGAAGTAAAAGCAAGGAATTGCGAGTGACACGATCAAAAGTGCTTGGCACGCCCACGATGATCACCATTACCACCATACTAAAACTAGGGCAGAAATGGAGATAACACACTGTAGGGGGATCGCGCAGTGCTGCCAAACCGGATGTGCATGCCTGTCAATGGTGATGACTAGACGGTCAACACTATACTGTGTCTAATGCTTGAAACACGCGCTCCGCTGTTCGGATTTAATTTGACGACGATAGTACATCGCGGCGAAGTGAGCGAAAAAAAAATGCCGCCATATTTACGAAGTGAATGATAATGAGTGGGCAAAGCTCCGGAGGTAAACATTGTAAACCATGAATCCTCCATACTATTTGTCCACTCAATTTTATACAACGCCCCCCTAGCGTACGTCGCCGCACTAAATCGAATGATTGCCTTCCACCAATGACGCGCACCATATGTGACAACATTCCTGTTTTATAACACCTCGCATCTTTGATCATCAAGTACCGCCGTCTAGTTTATAACATCTTGCATCTTTTCATCATTAGCTACAAGTACCGCCATCCAGTGAACACTGCAAGAACTAAACGAGAGGTGGCTAGATGGATGGATGAATGGATGGATGGATGGATGGATGGATGGATGGATATGGCTGTACCCTTTAGATCGGGCGGTGGCTAGCGCCACCAAGCCGTAGTACTTAATGAACCAAAAACTATATTTATTTATTTTGCCTTAAAAAGTGAGTTTGAGGATTCGTACTTTGCAGTGAAGAGTTAAATTTTCACTCGTGCCTTGACTTTAGCCACCAATCAGATAACCTCCTTCTAGTTAAGTGTACCCGCTTAAAGTCTATTTTGCCCTCCCGGTCCCTAAACCCCAGTGCTTTGAAAAACTCTGCGCCATCATCCTGAACTATAGGGTGAAGCCCTTTACAGAACATTATCAAGTGTTCGGCAGTTTCTTCTTCCTCTCCACACGCACTGCATACTGTGTCTACCCCTTCGTATTTGGCCCGATATGTCTTGGTTCGCAGTACTCCCGTCCTTGCCTCAAACAGTAGAGAACTACCTCGAGTATTATCATAGATTCTTTCCTTGGCAATTTCCTGCTTAAAAGTTCGATAGATCTCTAGTGCGGACTTCTTAATCATGCCCATTTTCCACATGTCAGTCTCCGTTTCCTTCACTTTCTTCTTAACCGGTAGTTCTTTTTGGTTTGGCCACCTGCTGTTTTCTAAGTATTTACCAGTCAACTTCCTGGTTCGCTTCCTCCAATAGATACAGGGGAAAGTACCGCCATCTAGGGAACACTGCAAGAACTAAACGAGAGGTGCCTACATACAGGGGACGCACAGCCCACGCCTTGAAGAGCTTCCCCCCCCCCCCCAAAAAAAAAAACGCCGGCTGGAGGAGGGCTCTTTATATGCACAACATACAGTACATTTCGAAGTGCATTTGGCCTAGAGGGAATACGCTGTCACCCGGGTCCTTCTATTCTGATAATAAATAGTGCGGCCTCTCGCTCCTCATGTGAACGGAAGTGCCTGGCGTGTTTATAACGTGACAATACCAAGATATTCATTTGCAAGTCTATCGAGGAGCTGCTACATATATTCGTGCTTCTCATTTCGCATCGCTATCACAATCAGTAGCGGTGGCGTTCACTACGAGTTGCCTGAGATATGCCAGAGTGAATGCAAGCTGAGCTTATATTGCGTGGCTGATCGAGTGACGGGCGCGGCGTAGGCACTCAAGTGCTCCGACCCCAGCTCTTTGAGCTGCAACAAAGGCTTACAGAGTAACGATTATTATTATATAGTCTTCACTTTGCCGCGCCGCGGTGGGGTACTCGGCTGCTGACCCGCAGGTCGTGGGATCGAATCCCGGCTGCGGCGGCTGCATTTCCGATGAAGGCGGAAATGTTGCAGACCCGTGTGCTCAGACTTGGGTGCACATTAAAGAACCCCAGTAGGTCAAAATTTTCTGCACCCTCCACTAAAGCGTCTCTCATATTCATATAGCGGTTTTAGGACGTTAAACCCCACATATCAATCAATCAGTCCTCACTTGAACTTTTTACACCATCATCTTCTATATTTCCCTGCTTATCTGCGATGCTTTCGGCGATCGTGGCAAACGGAGTAACGAGTATTTTGGCAGCGTCACCACAGTCGTGCACACAGCGTTTCTGTAGCACCTTGGCCGCACCAACAAATTGATAATGCCGTCTTCCCTTTCATCGTAGGTAGTTTGCCAGTACGCGTGCGAGCGTCAACTTTGTTTTCGCCTTCCCCGTGGTTTCTGTATCAGCTTTGCCCCCACCCGACAAACAAACCCTGTAGCATCGTCATGGGCGCAGCCATGTTTGCTAACGAAATTACGCACGAACCAATGAGGGCGCAGCTTTCGTGAGCCTCATGAGGCCGCCTGGCGCAGTGCATTGTGTGCGGGGAGGGGGGACGGGGGGTCTATCCGCTCCCTTTTGTAAATTCGCGGCCCAGCCGTGGTTCCGCGGCGCCGTCACTGTGGACAGCGCACCACTGCTTGCCGCGCGATGACGCCGACGGGCAGGACGCCGCCAGGGCATGCTTCCCGCTAGTGTGCGCGTACCTTTTCCGGCCGTCCCCGGCGTTGTGGGTTAGCGAAGCCGATTGCGTTCGCGAATGACGACGTCGCACTTGGAATACCGACGAGGCGCGAGCCACGGCATCCGAATGCAAGCGTCGCCAGTAGGAGACCAACGACAACCGTTAGGTGCGAGTCAAGAACACCTACAGCGTTCGAGAATACAGACGGCGCGCGGGTAACACTGACGAGACGCGAACCGAAGAAGCCAAGCACAAGCGTCTTCAACGTGTCTCTCCTCCCGTGTTTTTGCGCTTCAAACAAACGTTTACTCCAGTAAACGCTTCACCGAGTTTCGCTTCAAACCGTTTTTTCAGCCCCCGCGTCGACGCCTGTTTCAACCGGGTCACTGCCGTGCACACCGCTGCTGCTTCGCATCCCATCAGGTTTCTCTTCGGGGATATGGTGCATTTTCGAATATAGGTCGACCGTCTTTAGGGGTGAAGCTCCTTAAGTTATGTGTCGTACGTCCACGCTGTATGTAGTACTCCTAGTAGTGCATCCTAGTCGTAGGTAGCCAGCTCTACAACCGGACTAGAGGAGCAGCGCGCGCGCACTCATTTGAATTGAGGAGGAAAACCACGCACGGTAATCATAAATAGAAAGATAGTTGTTTCTGATAAAATAGCCTACAGAGACGAGTATTGTTGACTCAATCTCCAATAAAATTTGCCTTCAATTTGATGCCTACTAAACAAAACTAGTATCAGAAGGACGCACTTTGAGCACTATCTGACCAGGAACGATTGCTGCGTTAAACTCACTGGGCGTAACCTCCTTGGTTTTAGCAAGGTTTAGCAAGGGTTGGGCCGCAGGGTCATGAACTATAGGCGGTGAAAGGTGGGAACTAGACACGAAGTGCACCTAGTAAGAAAGTGCGTGCGTGCCGCTCCTCAAGTCCAGCCGTGTAACCTTTTCTTTAGTCCTTGGAATGTCCGCTGAATGACGGTACGTCTATATGATGAATATATGATGAAAATACGTGTCACTGCAGTAATTGGAGTGTTCCCTAGATGGACTATGCACGCGCCGATGCCCATACCCCTGTTTACAAGTACAACGTGTTGTCTCATGAGATAAAAGTGGAGGAAAGGTAAAAAGATGAAATTCTAAAAATTGACTTTTTGACAATAAAGCTCCATTTTGAAAGCGCGTGGCACCATAATATTCTATGGCATGCTCTATAGCAGAAAACAGAGCTCAATGATGGATTGTGTAATATAAGTCTTCTATGTTAACCGAAAAGGCTTGGTAACTGTCATGAGAGTGGTCCTTAGAGCATTCAATTATTTGGTCGGAGTTCCTAATCAAGAACGGATCATTAACGGGTAAACAGGCAAGCCTGGCTTGAAAAAACAAAGCGAATGACTTCTGAAGTGTGTCATTCTCCCCTAAATTACCTTAAGAGGGATGTCTGGTTCGTGGGTTTTAGCACTGAAGAAAACTTCAAGGTGACATCGTCTGCTGTTATTAATACTTTTTCTTAATTTTTCAAGATTCAGCCTACTACAAAGTTTTTTGGTCTGCGCTTTGATGTTGGGTAGAGTGACCTGATTATGCCTTTTAAAAATACTGTAGAAGGCTTTGTCTGCCTTATAGCTCAAAACGTGGCTGTAGTGAAAAAAGTAAAACCGCCTTCCTTGTAGGCAGGCAACACACACAAGGAATTGCTCGTCAAATACTCCGAAACGCATTTTACAGAGTGTTTATGACGCGCGATACCAAGACGTGAAATGACATCTGCACCTTCGGATACAACGCGGAAAGCTTCATCTTCTGGGACAAGTTAAGCAAGCGGCCTCACAATGGACAACAGAGCTTCCGATGGTCTATTTTCGACCGTGAACTTCGGACACGGAGAGAGCACACCGTGGACCAACCCTGTACGATTCAGCTGCGAAGCCCCATGGACAGAGCTCCTCTGCGTCGATTTCTTTCCCAATAGATGGCTCCAGAGCTGCTTCAGATGAAGTTGCCACAGCCACTCAGTTCTCGGGTCGATGAACTGTGAGAATGCCTGAATACTTCAATGTGACGCACGGAATCACTAATGCAACCCAAACTCGCGTTCAGAATTTGCTGCTAGAGCCACACTTTGTGGTACAGCTCCAACAGTAGGATCTCGCAGATTCTAGGCAAGTGTCCTGGCGACGAAACGAAGCCTCCTGAGAGCTGAACAATTTCTTGCGGTATTATTTATTAATAGTTTTCTTTGCACTGTGCTCCTGTTGATACAGATTCGATGGTTGACGAAGTGTTACCCGCGAATAATGAATGCCTTGCACCCCTCGAAATTACTTGCGAAATTCCCCAAGGGGGCTCTATCCGGTTTTCGGATATCTCGTTCTTATTTGTTAGAAAAGCACACACGCTGGTCGTATGAGCCACGGGAAAATAAGCCTCTTCTCTTTTTTTCTTTTTTTTTGTCGACGCACTCGAAGCTTATAGAGTCATTGCAAACTTGTGTTTCAGCGATGCTCAGACCAAATCAAGTCACCACAATATGGCGTCACGTTTCAAGACTTGGAGCAAGCGTCTCACCGAATTAGAATAGCTGGTTCTGCTGCAGGTTTCTATAGCCGCACGCATCCTGAAAGTTTCTCTAAAGAAGGACAGGCAATGATTGGGGTATTCATGAAGCAGAATAGCTGTTATCCCGTATATGCACACCATTCCCTATAAGTTGAAGAAAGTGGCCCAGCGGGCTAACGTACGCATATTGCTTTCAGCCCCACCAAAACTAGGGGAGCTTTGCAAGCTGGTTTGCCCAAATGATGTCATTCACTTGGTCTGTCATAAGAGACACCAGGTTACATATGTAGATTGCGTGTGCTGCGTTGTGTACAAGTTTTTATCGTAAGGGAAATGCTATAAACCACTAGCGGACCAAGTGGTGTCTTATTATAGACTACATGAACATGAATACAATGCAAGAAATAAACAATCAGCCGGAGGGTTCTTAGCAGCGCACTGCAATAGTTGTGGATGCTCCCCTGATCTGTACAGCTGCCTCGTTATTGACCGGTCTCGAAATCTGCTGACACGTGAAATTAAAGAAGATCAAACTATGGCAGATATGGGTAACTTGTGTGTGAGTTCCCATCAGTTGCACTGAAGAATAAAGACGTTTCTTGGAATGAGACCACGTGCAAGATGAGTTGTGTTTATACGCATATAAAAGATGAATGTGAATGGCATGAAATAAACAGTTGGTAGTATAGCGCCTACCTTTTTTGACGGCCTTGTCACCTTTCCCTTTTCCTTTTCAAATGTGCCCCACTAATACAAGCTAAATTCATTGATAACGAACTCGCCTGAGCTACAGCACTTTTGATCTTTCGTTCGCGTTGCCACTTCATAATGAAGGGACTGTAGTAGTGGTTTGATAAAATCTATTATGCGTATTTCCATGACAAGAACCAGTGTCGTCGGAAAGAAAGGAGTGAAAAAAGAAAGAGGAAAGGAAAGGTAACTTGCGAGCTCCATACTTGCGGACAACTTTTATTTCTAAGGAAATTAGGGCTACGGAGCTAAGATGGCCGCCTGTCACCACTGAGGAAAATAGTCCCACAATTGTGTCCTTGTTTTTCCAGTGAAAATTGAAAACAAAAACTGTCTCATTTTCTACGTCATGCTCTTTCTAAAGAGACGCAACACCCATCCAGTAGATATTCATATTTGTTATGCCGTGTTATTTCGCGTTTTGCATATGTCGCACGTCTTACGTGCTCCTCATAGTCAAAATGTCGTATTCGCTTTAAGGTGAGTGCTCGTCACCCCCCAGCTATATTTACGACTCTTCGAAAGAGATTTTGATAAATTTCCCTCACAAACGGCTGTATAAGCAGATGTAGCGTATTATCGTTGACTAGGGACGTCGACGAAGGCAGAGACTAGTTGTCCAAAATGATACTGTTGAATCAGTCAAACTTTTTGCCGGTAAATGAAAAATCAGGTTACAATGATACACATTTGCACCGATAGCGGTGAACTTACCGTTCATCAAGTGATCGTCGTCGTAATACGCTGTATTTTATGCACAGCACGTCGAACTTTTCAGCCAGTGGTTGCACTGGTGGTTGCGCAAGCTCTGGAACAATTGTGAGTGTTCATGTCCTGTGCGCTATCTGTACACAATCACCTAAAGAAACGCCAAGGTTCTCGAACACTGAAGCGCAATCTGCGCGGGGTATTGTTCAGAGTTTTTGTGGATTTGAACCAAACACATGAAATTAACACTCGTAGTAATGCCCTCTCCCTGGAAAGGCATCGTCCCGATGTTTCAAACAAAACATTGCAGAAAATAAATGAAACAAGTATAAAAAATAATCACAACATACACTAAGCAACAGACACAAGAAATCACAATAATAAAGCGAAAAGTACAATCCTTTGGTTCTCTAACGTGCGTGAAACGGCTTAAAGTGGTGGAAAAGTACAGTCCTTAGGTTCTCTAACGCGCGTGAAGCGGCTTAAGGTGGTGGCCCCACGTCCAGCCGCAACCACTCCACCTTATACGTTTGTTTGCGGATGCACTGGGCTCACTCCACTTCACAAAAAAAAACTGAATTGGGCTATTTCAGAAATCTTATTATCCCCTCTTTTTAATGACATCTGATTTCAATGTTTGGTCGATAGTGTAGCCTAGTAGCAATAAATATAGTGTGAGCAACACTCTACACTGCACTGTACAAGCACACTGTACTGTACACTGTACTGTACACTGTACTGTATTTTCACTGTACAAGCCTCCGTTGTACTGCTAGTATGGCGAAACTGTTAAACGTAACAAAGCGGAATTTACTGTGCCTTTAGACGAAGTGCCATTCAAGATTTCTATGAAGAGGTATTGGACATTCAATAATTAGTTATTTATTTACGTTCCAATAAAAGGGGCAAAATAATGAAGCTTTGTGTAGGAATATTTTTTTTTACATAGCAGAACCGTAATATTTAGTGGCTATGTAGACTACATTAGAATTATTTTTTATGCGAAGTCGCTTAGTGCCTTGACGAAAATTTTGTGAAATATTATCGTGTCAATGGGGTAGTTTATGGCTGTACTTGGTCATGAATTACCGACGAAGTGACAAAACTATACAAGCTGATACTCTGAACTTCTACATAATGAAGCAGCAGGCCCCTTTTTGTGACTCTGTGAAGACAAATTTATTTTATCTTCATTACGGAACCTACAAGACAGCATATAATGTGGCTAATTTTTCTGCTGGTCAGTTCCGTGGAAACTCGCTTTTCTTTAATCACCAACTACCAACCAGTATTGCACATTAGTAGATGTGTATTGTGTCTTGTATTTATTTGTGCGCACTAACTTGACCACTCAGTGCTTCAAACTATATATTTTCACTGAATCACAAACCTCACAGGCGTTTTTTGGTGGTATCTCTATCTATTAAAAAAAATCAAGTTGTTTTATGTGAATTCAAATGTTCGCCAAATGGGACGCAGGTAAACCTAATGAAACAGGTAAAACAGGTATGGATTGTATATCCAGGATTCATATTTTGCCTCACAAGATAAGTCTAGTCGCCACGCATAACGAACAACAACCGTAAAAGGAGAAGAGCTGAGTATTAAATCCTTTCAACTCGCACCACTTCGCATGGTGGGGCGGTGTCATCAAGTGGCAAATGGTTTCGGTATGCCAGAAAATTGCGCGTTCATCACGAGCTCGCCAAAGCAGCGTTGCCCGCGGTGTCTTTAGTAATGTGCATCTCTTCGTGGTTGATCTGCTCCTGTTTTGCGCGTTCCTTTGAGTTTTTTCATGCCTGTGAGGCATGAAAAATTTGAGGCATGAAGAAAGGACGCTGCCATGCCATGCGCATGATATGTATGTAGTACCGCTTGAACGAAGATGCGATGTTTTCTTTTTTTTAATGCGAAGCATTTCTTAGCGAACTTTGGTGACTTTGAACGTATCTATCTATCTATCTATCTATCTATCTATCTATCTATCTATCTATCTATCTATCTATCTATCTATCTATCTATCTATCTATCTAGCCGCCTACGATTTTTAGCTCTCCTGGCCGTTTAGATAATGGTATCGATATCAAAATTGGTATGGCATAACATGATTGCATGAAGAACATATTGGACAAGCCATGACATGAAAATTGTGATATATGTAATGAATGTCACGATTTACATTTAATGGTCCTGCAGCTCTTGTGGGGGTTTCATTCACATGGCATGTTGCAAAACTGGTATGGTATGACATGATTGCATAGCGAACACAAGCGCCAGACCCTAACCTGAAAATCATGACATGCGTGGCATGTAACAACATGACTAGATACCCCGCTCATGATTGGCTCGCGGCCGTTCGGCTAGCGTCACCTATACCCACTTTGGTGTTATGGTAGGTGAATGGTTGACGAAGGTATGTGACTGGTGCGAACATGATAATCATTAGATGCGTGTCATGTAACGACATGACTACATGTCACACTCATCATGCGCTAGCGGCCTTTCGCTCGCTTCACTTATACCAAATTTGGTACTACGGGACGTGAATAGATGAAGAAGGTGTGATACTTGTGCAAACATGATAAACATGAGATGCGTGTCATGTAACAACATGACTAAATGCTACGCTCATGATGCACTCACGGCCACTTTGCTAGCTTCACATGTACCTAACTCGGTATTACGCGACATGAACAGACGACATAGGTAAATGACACATTCAAACATGATAATCACGACATGCGTGTAATGTAACAGCATGACTACATGCTACAGTCTTGATGCGCTCGCGGCCATTTCGCTAGCTTCATATGTGCCAAGTTTGGTATTATGTGACGACAATAGATGACAAAGGTATGGGACTGGTGCAAACATGATATTCATGAGATTCGTGTCATGTGAGAACATGACTACATGCCACAGTCAAGGCGCCAATACTTTTCAATGTATTGGCACCTTGACTCCGTCGGCGCGGCCCGATGGCCACTGGCGCGAAATGCGACATGCTGCAATTCACACCGATGCATTACCCAGACAACACTGCGTCTCCCTCTTTTCGTGACGGAGCGATGCTGTACGCACTGAAACGCGCATGCGTCAAAGCGACGCAGCGCGGCGCGCGCCTGCAAGTATATGGCAGGACCAGCGCCTGGCATGTCAACGCCATCGTGATGCAACGAAATGAACGCCAGCGAGCACGCGCACCGCGTCTCGTCAAAATTCATTGGCACCTCCACTGTGGATTGTAATCATGTTCTCACATGACACGCATCTCATGATTATCATGTTTGCACCAGTCACATGCCTTCATCATTCATTGGCGTAACGTAATACCAAATTTGGCGTAAGTGGAGCTAGCAAAACGGCCACGAGCGCATCATCAGTGTGGCATGTAGTCGTGTTGCTACATGACACCCACGTCGTGATTATCATATTTGGATGTGTCAGTTACCTATGTCATCCGTCTCGCCAGCTTCGCATGTGAAGCTGGCGAAACGGCTGCGAGCACATCATGAGCGTGGCATGTAGTCATGTTGTTACTTCACACGCATCTTATGATTATAATGTTTGCACCAGTCACATATCTTCGTCATCCGTTCACGTACTGTAATACCAAATGTTGTAATGTGACGCTAGCGAAACAGCCGCGATTGAATAATGAGCATGGCATGTATTCATGCTGCTACATGACACACATGTCATAATTTTCATATTAGGGTTTGTCGCTTGTGTTCGCCATGCAATCATCCCATATCATATCAGTTTTGCAACATGCCATGTAAACGAAACCATCACAAGAGCTGCAGGACCACGAAATGTCAATTGTGACAATCATGACATTCATATCATGATTTTCATGGTATGACAAGTGAAACATACAGTCATACAGTGATGTTTCGCCATACCAAGTTTCGTATCGATACCATTATCGAAACGGCCAGGAGAGCTAAAAGTCGTAAGCGGCCAGATAGATAGATAGATAGATAGATAGATAGATAGATAGATAGATAGATAGATAGATAGATAGATAGATAGATAGATAGATAGATAGATAGATAGATAGATAGATAGATAGATAGATAGATAGATAGATAGATAGATAGATATGAGCAAAGTCGCCGAAGTTCGCTAAGAATTGCTTCGCATTTAAAAGAAGGTTAGCGGCGATGCCAGTGAACTCTTCACATCGTTTGGTTGATCCTTCACAGCGTTTGGTTGATGTCGTGTTCACTCGTTATTCCATGGACGTGAGGGAGTCAGAGAGACAGATAGAGTGTATGTTTGTGTATGTGCGTGCGTGTTTACACTTTAGTGAAACGACGCCGGTTTCAGTCTGCCAGCTGTCACTGTAGCACCTTTAATCGTGTCGTTGAAACGATGGCCACAGTTGGCGGATTGTAGGTGAAAGACGCCGTCTACGTTTGAGCTCTTTGGTTTTCATCAGCCTATTTCTGACGCTGACCGGGGGGGGGGGGGGGGGGGGGGCGCTGCGAGCGCTCGATGGTGACGGACGCACTCCACATCGCCTCCGTAGATTTTCTGCTATTTCTGCGGACATCGACCCTGGTACCCCTGAAACTTGGGTTTATCGTCATCGCCAAGTTCTCCGCTTCGCCTAGACAACACCTTCGTCCAGGTGGGTCCAGTTTTGACAACTTGAGGGACGTCCTTCACTCCCGGCTACAACGCCGCCTCGCTAAGGGCTCTCAGCCTGGCGATGGCGGCCGCTAACGTGGTTACGGGCTATGATCCTACCTCAAGCCAAGTACTGCCCATGGAGATTTCATCCTCCGTAAACACTATGCCATCAGAAGATGAATACCTCGACGATATGGTGAGACTGCGGCAACGCAAGCAAGCGAAATCGAAGTCTGCGTCTCAACAACAACGAGACGCCACAGCTGGCCGCCCTTCCCCAGCCTTGCAAGGAACGCCGGCGCGCCATCCCTCCGGTGGTGTGCCTACCTCTGCTCCGTCCTCGCAGCCAGCGAAGCAACGCGAGTGGCCTCCGCGTCAGACCGTCACCCCCGGAAGCTTTTCAGGCCTGCGCGTCACGTGACGTGACGTCGACGACGTCACATCGCGCCGGCCGGCCGGCCGCCCTTCGCTGGGTGGCTGCGCCAGCCGCGAGCGCCCTTCACGCCTACCGACTCGGGCGAGGTTCCTTGACACCATGTCCGCACGATTTATCAAGGTATCCATTGATTGTATGGTTTAACGCGCCGACGCAACGCAGGCGATGAAGCGCGCCGTAGGGGAGAGCTCAGGATCAAGTTTTACTACCTGGGAATCTTTATTGTGTGCCGAAATCTCGTACACACGGGCGTTTTTGCTTTTCGCCTCCATCAGAAATGCGGCCGCCGCAGCCGGGTATCGAAACTGCGCCCTAGTGCTCAGCAGCGCTACGCCTTAGCCACTGAGCCACCGTTGCGGGGGAACTTATCAAGGTATCAAGAAATAATGAATATCGTGAATGGAATAATGCGTATTTATTTATCACAGCCAGACGCCGTCTGTACAAATATCACAGTGCACATTGTTCTCGGTCCAGGCAGACGACAGGCAACACAAGATGTTGCCCTTAATGCTGAAAATATGCCAAAAGTACAAAACACAATATCTTGCCACATAAAACTCAGAAAACAGATTGTAACAGCAAAAACATCCCCGAGCTTTGGAACAGAAAAAGCACACTTTCATTTAAATTGTAGGTTAGAGGAAAACATACCATTCGTTTATCATAGTAGCAGTAGCAACACAAGGTATCAGGTTCAAACACTTGCCAAAAAATACAATACAAAAGAACACTGGTGACTAAATTGTGGTCCACAGCATGATAAATGACAGAAAGAAAAGTAATTGTACTGCCACAGGTAGGTGCATGTCCTAGGGAAAAAATCAAACAAAAATCTAAGAAAAAAACAAATCACAGTGCACAACATGTCTGTACACAGAGTGCACAAGGAAAGTGTACACAGCTTAGGTACCAAAACGGACTGTACAACTGCTACAGTGGGCACCGAGGCAGTTCGAGTTAAAAAAAAAGAAAAAAGTACAGCACCTTTAAAAGCTAACAACTTGTAAAGAGATACAAAACTGGAAACAAGGCTCAAACAAGGGAATGTATTGCTTGAGCCAGGTGGCAATAAGTGCAGCGCTCCTCAGACAGCATCGACAGGTTGTTCAAAATTTCCAACAAGGAACTTACTTTTTGAACTGAGTCTGGTACAACAGCGCTACCAAGGTTCTTGATTGGTGAACCTTGATAGCAGGCAAAGACTTCAAGGTTTGCAAACACGGTCAATGACGCATTCAAACAAGGTTCACGATAGTCGATAATGTTCAAAAACATGGAGCACTCTTCTTTATGAATCACAGTCCACTTTGGAGACACTGACACCCCTTGCAGGCGAGCCCTTAGTTCTTCGAGGGACGAAAACCGGTCTCGTTTTTGCTCCGCTTCATATGACGCCAGCGACTTTTCTACAGCACGGGCGAGTTGGGAGGCTTCTTGTCGGCTCCTCTTGGCGTCAGGGGTTTCTCTCGTGCTCTGGTCTCGTACTGATAGGTAGGACGGACCGCCGGAAAATACCGTTGGGACAGATCCAGGACGCAACCGTGGTACTGGGAGTGCAACTTCAATAACTCTCCCTGTCCTTGGATCCGTCTACGATGTCGTCTTCTCAATGCATGAAGCGTCGAAATGATTCGCGCACACCTGCAAAAACGTTTCAAGAACGTCTGAGACGCCACTTCTCAAAAAAAAAATGCGCTCCCGTTTGCATGACCGCGTTTACAGTCCGTGTAGCTAAAACAAAGTCTACCTACGTTTCGCAAGCATCTAAATAAAAGCGCTGCGCTAAGCGGTACAAGCAACATGAAAGGAAACACGGGAGCGTGATGTCACCGCACTCCACGAAGCGCTTCCACCGAGAGCTTGCAAGAATGGACGACACCACGGCACTGTTAGTGAACAAAGCGCAGCTGACCATGCTTGCTGCGAACGCTGCTGGCGTCAGCGCTTCGCGAGGCCCGGCGGCCACACGCTCAAGTATTTCCCATCATAGGTGATTTCTACCCGAACAAGCAACGACAAGCTAAGAACAGGAGCATCTCAAATTCTTACCTTAGTGCACGAAGTCGGCACGAAGTCCTTCCTAGGAATGGCGCGTAGCCATTGTTTGAGAGCGTCGGCGTCTTTAGGGAAGGAAAACACTTGTATCTTCTTTCCTGTTTTGTAGTTGCCGGTGCATCCGGGTACACAACACTTATTCGGCATTGTCGCATCACTCCAGCATCACGCACGGAAACGAAATTGCCGCAAAACAACAACGGAAAGCAACAAACGTGAAACACCGTCAACACCACGCCGCCGAACCGTCACCACCGCCGCCCGCGCTGCGCTCGCTGCCGCTGCGGCTTCCCCGAGAGTCGGCCGGCCGGAAATGACGTCAAATTGCTGGGCGCAGGCCTGAAAAGATTTTCCGGGGGTGACGGTCAGACTCCTCGCCTCTCTCGCGACGACTACATTGTAGTAGTGAAACCTCGCGTTCCCTGCGAGCTACGCACATTCGTCCCGGCCGATCGAGCGGGCGACGCCATCCGCAGCTACCTCGGCGACCGGACTACCACGCAAATTCAAGTATGGCCGATCTGGGAACAAAACGTCTTAGTCTGTAGCACCACTATTTTGCCTATGGCACAGCGACTGCTCGGGGACTTCCAGCTGCAAGTGGGGGATCAGCAGCTGCCCGTTCGAGGCCACGCCAAGGCACCAGGGGATACATGCAAGGGCGTCATCAACATAAACCCTGCTGAAAGCCCGGAGAAGATAAAGTCTGAACTGTATTGGCCTCGAGGTGCTATCCTCGTGGTCCGCAAACTCGGAGATTCCGCGGCGGCGGTGGTGACTTTCGAGGGCACGAAGTTACCCCGCTTCCTCTTCTACCACTGCGTGGCGACGTATATCCGCGCCTACAAGAGAACGGTCCCGGTTTGCACCAAGTGCGGTACCATCGGCCATCGACCACCTCAGTGTCCTCACCCCGCTCCAACGCAGTGTGCCAAATGTGGAACCCCCGCACCTGCAGTTCTCAATGCCCATGACTGCCACCCCAAGTGCCTCCTCTGCCACGGCGCCCATGAGACTGGGACCAGTGGCTTCACGGCAAAATATCGAAAACACAAGCAGCCCTCAACATCTCCTCGAGGGACCACCTCATATTAGTCACAGCCAGACAGCGGCACCAACCTGCATCAGTCGGCTCCACCACTCCACGCCGACACTCAGGCATTCCCACCGCTCGAAGCACCAGCGGCGGTACCTCAGGTGAGCAGTTGGGCAGGGAATGCTGCTTCTAAGCCTCTCTCACCCCCTTCTGTCGATCCTCCTTCTCCCGAACTTGCGGCCCTTCGCCAGCAAGTTGCGGCACTTCAAAAGCAAAATTCTCTTTTAACTAAACAACTCGAACTCTTGAATAAGCGACTTCAACCCCAACAACAGTGTACTGCAAGGCCATCCGGTATTGCCTCCTCTGTCCAGGCGGCTACGCCAGCTACGTCCAAGCTTAGTCCTCGCGCTAAGTCCACTCCCATTAAACCGCCGGTTCAAGCAGCCATGTGTACTGTACTCCAGCACTCGGAACCGGTGCCGCATCTACTCCAGAAGCGCTTGAGGCTCCTGGGGCACCTCAGGTTCTCTTGCCCGCTAACCAAACTCTCCCTAGCGAGGAGCGCGCCCCGCGCATAGAGGAACGCCTTACGCGCGTTGAAGCTTCGATTAATCACCTCCTCACCAGCTTCTCTGTCGAATGCATAGTAGTAGAGGTTACCCAGGCTATTCAAGTCTGGGCAATCACCCAGTTTCAACCCAAGGCATCGCGTTCCCGCTCCTGCTCGGTGAGCAGTGAGGGTGCAGCTCCACGGCGTCGGCGTAAGGTGGCTACCACCACCCTGCCGTCGGACAATCCGGCCTGCGTGCCCCTCCCTGCCTCTGAGGATTCCGAGCGGGACATGGAGGACCAAATATAAAACCTAAGACAGTCACGATGGCTTTCCCTTTCCCTTTTTCCTCGGCTCACTTGGCTCTCAGCCGGCCGTCTTGGGGCTCCAACATTCTGGCCCTGCTCCATCCCTTTCTGGATACTGCTCCTATGTAGGCGGCACCACCACATGCCTCCTCGTGCATAAAGCTTACATGGCGATACAGATTGACCTCGATCTGGATCTTCCTTACGACTACTGCATGATATCAGTGCTGTCTCAGCGGAGGGGCCAACCATCAATACATATCTTAAACGTGTACTGTCCCCCTCGCCTTGCGAGGGCTTCGTTTGCGCATCTCTTCCATCGGGCGCTGCGTATAGCGGCCCGACAACCACTGGTGATTGTCGGGGACTTCAATGCCCCCAGTCCTCACTGGGGTTACCACTACGAGAAGGCCCGGGGCAGAGAGCTCAAGGAGCTCATTTCCTCGCTGAGCCTCACGCTTCTTACCGATCCGGCACAACCCACACGTTCCGGCAACTCGGTCACGCGAGACACATGCCCCGACCTCTCCCTCACCCGTTACATCCGCGATGCTACATGGGAAAATTTAGGCGAAAGCCTAGGCAGCGATCACTTTTTACTCCGCATTTCGTTCACACCGCGGCAGAAAATGCGCCAACACTGGGGCCAAGCCCATCTCACCGATTGGACTCAGTTCAGAATGCAACCATTCCCCGCCGTCCTCTCCTCGACCGAATATGCAGCGTGGGCATCATACGCCCTCCATATGAAACAAGCGAACACTCGCACCCTTGCAATCTCTAATTTGACTCCTGCAATCAATCCACACCTCCTACATCTTTGGCACGCTCGCCGCGGGCTCGTAAGGCGCTGGAAACGCAACAAACTTAATCGGAAACTTCGCGCTCGCATTGAGGCGCTCACTGCAGAGGTGGCCGCATACTCTGCACAACTTTCCGATGCTAACTGGGCAGACACCTGTTCGAAGGCTGCACACCAGATGAGCTCTAAGAGTGCGTGGCGACTCTTTCGAAGCCTTCTCGATCCCTCCACCACCAGGGGAGAAACGCGACGCCAGCTCCGCCGTGCTCTGCATGCCTTTCAGGGCACTACGGATCAACTCGCGCAAGAACTTTGTGACCGCTACATCTGCCGCACAATTGATCCCGCAGGCCCAGCATATACGTATTCCGGCGCCCCTAACAACGACCGCGACGCCCCATACACGCTTTCCGATTTACGATTTGCACTCACGAAAATGCGACGGGGCACGGCCCCTGGACGCGACGGAAGTAAAATGTTAGAACATATAATTTACTCCAACCTTGTCTCATTCCTAGAATCAAATTCTTTTTTTACTCCCTACCAGCACGGATTCCGAAAAAGTTACTCATGTGAAACCCAACTTCTTTATTTTACTAATGACATAGGATCGGCTTTAGATCGCGGCTCACTTGTGCATTGCATTTTTCTTGACTTTCAAAAAGTTTTCGATAAAGTACCTCACCAATTACTCCTCCTGAAAATTAGTGCCTTAAACATTGACCCGAACATTCTTAAATGGATTGAATGCTTTCTGACTAATCGCACTCAGTTTGTAACAACTAATGGCTATAACTCACCTCTTTCTAAAGTAACATCCGGCGTACCCCAAGGTTCCGTATTAGGCCCTTTACTCTTTCTTATATATATTAATGATCTCCCAGACAGCAATAACTCCGCTATAAGGTTATTTGCAGATGATTGTGTAATTTACCGCGAAATAAACAATGAATATGATAACCAATTTCTACAGTCAGACCTTGACACTGTCTCAACCTGGTGCAATAAATGGCTTATGACTCTCAACTCTAACAAATCTAAATGCATGTCAATAACCCGGCGATCTATTTCTCCCCCCTGTACCTACAGAATTAACGCCGTTCCCCTCCAGCATGTCTCTTCATATAAGTACCTCGGCGTTTACATTACCAACAATCTATCTTGGCACACGCATGTTACCTACATCTGTAATAACGCTAACCGAACGCTAGGATACTTACGCCGCAACTTTTCTCGCGCTCCGCTGTCCCTCAAAATTCTATTATACCGATCACTAATTCGCCCAAAGCTTGAGTACGCATCCGCTATATGGGATCCCGTGCAGCAAAATTTAATTAACGCGTTAGAATCTGTTCAGAACCGCTCAGTTCGGTTCATTTGTTCTAATTATTCCCGTACTGCTAGCATATCAGAAATGAAATCTAACCTTGACCTACCCAATTTAACTGTCCGGAGGAAACTGGCGCGACTGCATTTTTTTCATAAGATATTTTTTCACAATCCATCAATGAAGCGAGACCTCATTTCACAACCGTCATACCACTCATCGCGCATTGATCATCAGCATAAGGTTGCCATTCCGTTTTGCCGCACCAAATTCTTTTCAGCAGCCTTCTTACCGAAAACAGCCGCCGATTGGAACCACCTTCCCTCTTCCGTTGTATCAATAACAGACCCTTTGTTATTCAAGACTGCAATTTCTCAGCAATGCTTGTAACTATACGCTGTTTCCATTATCTATCTTTGTTTTGTATGTGCTTGAATTCTTATACATTTTTAGTTGACTTATGTTGCCTTCCTGATTTGCGCATCTGATACTTGTTTCTTTATTTTGTCTTTTTTCTTGTGTGTTATATATGTTGTACCCACCCCCTCTGTAATGCCCTACGGGCCCTGAGGGTATTCTAATAAATAAATAAATAAATCACAGTATCGCTCCTAGCAAATCTTCCCGACCAAGCACACCTCTCGCTACTCCACCTTATAAATTCGATATGTTATGGCTCTCCGCTTCCAACGGAATGGACCACATCGGTCGTGACATTCATACCCAAATCGGCAAAGTCCGTTAGTATCGAGGCACTGAGGCCAATCTCACTTACGTCCTGCGCAGGCAAACTCATGGAAACCATGGTTCGCGAACGCCTTTCCGCCTACTTGGAGGCCAGGAGGACCTTTGCCAACACGATGTTTGGCTTTCGTCCGCATCTGTCGGTGCAGGACGTCCTGCTCCAGCTTCAACACGATATCATAGAGCCGACTACTATGCGCCATAACGATAAAGCCGTGCTCGCTCTCGATCTCCGTGGGGTGTTCGACAACGTCAAACACAGCACTATACTCACTAACCTGTCTACCACAAACTGCGGGCAGAAGACTTTCAACTACATTCGCGCCTTTCTATCACATCGCACCACCTTCATTCGCCTTAATTCTACCGAACACGGCCCGTACTTATTAGGCACGCGGGGTACACCTCAAGGGGCAGTCCTGTCTCCTCTGCTTTTTAACCTGGCGATGATGAACCTCCCCTCTCTTCTAAGCGAGGTCGGGGGAATACAACACGCACTATATGCGGACGATATCACAATCTGGACCTACACCGGCTCCTTGGCGCAAATCGAAGAACGCCTGCAAAAGGCTGCCCTTCTGGTGGACACCTACGCTGGTTCATGCAGCCTGGAGTGCTCTCCAGCTAAATCGGCTCTTCTTTCAGTCTCTCCGCCACCGCCACCTCAAATTTTTCTTCCGTCCGGGCCCGTCCCGTCAGTGCGAAATATTCGGGTTCTTGGCCTTCACCTCACATCGTCCTTGGATCCAAAAGGCACAATAGCAGGCCTCAGACACACCAGCGAGCAGGTGAGCCGCATGATACGGCGAGTGTCGACCAAGCGCGGCGGCCTCCGCGGGTCTCAGTCCCTCCGACTGGCCCACACGTTTGTGAACAGTCGCGTCCTCTACGCCTTGCCTTACCTTTGCCTGCGTCGTCGACACGAGCACCAGCTGGACGTCCTTCCTCGTTCAGTATACAAACGCCCTCTGGACCTACCTATTGCAACTTCCAACAGCCGATTCGCGGCTCTGGGGGTGCACAACACCTTTGCAGAGATGTGCGAAGCTCATCGCGTTAATCAAATCAATCTACTGTCGCAGACGCCTTCAGGGCGCCGTCTTCTACACAGACTTGGCCTTAACCCGATATCTGACCAAGACCCTCTGCAGCCGGTACCAGAGCTCTGGCGTCAAAAGCTATGGGTGGAACCTCTACCCCGTAATATGAACCCCGAACTCCATCCTGGTCGTAGACCAGCACGCGCCGCGGCCCTTCATACGCGACACTCCGATCGTCCTGGTGTTTTCTACGTGAACGTCTCGGGTCCCTCCCCCTCGGGTCACTTCACGGCTGCCGTGATTACAGAGGACAAACACGTCGATGGCCTCTTCTTTCGAGCAGACACAGTAACGCACTCTGAAGAGGTTGCCATAGCTTTGGCCGCCTCTCACCCTGCCTCACGCACCATCCTGACGGACTCGCGCTCGGCCTGTTCTCAGTACCTTCAGGGTTCCATTGCCCCGCTGGCAGCTAGCCTACTACAGGCAGCCTCTTGGCGCTTTAACCCTCATCCCATTCGTATAGTTTGGACCCCAGGCCACTCGGGCCTGCCCGGCAACGAGGCGGCAAATGCCGCTGCCCGCGCTTCTCCTGTCCGGGCCGTTGCCCCTCCATGTCCCGAGACGGAATCTGGCAATACCAACCTGACGCGCTTTCGCAAAATTTTGGCTTATTACCGGGCTTCGCGCCGCCTCTACCCGGACCCCGCACGCGGTTTGGAGAAAGCGGACGAACGACTGCTACGCCGCCTGCAGACGAACACCTTTATCAGTCCGGCGGTCGCCAGGCACTTTTTGCCGGAAATCAATGGCACCTGCTTGACCTGTCATGTCCTCGCCGACACATATCACGTCGTAGCATCGTGCCCAGTTGATCCCGTTCCTTTCTCATCCCCTTTTCCTATCCTAACTAGAGAGGCTTGGGAGGAGCACCTGCGCGGCTGCTCTACCTCGGCTGCGCAACGCTCCTTGGTGGAGCGCGCACGGGCAGCTTCCATCTCCACTGGCGTCCCGGAATAGGGTCTGGCCACTCTAGCACGCCGATGGGCCACGTCGGCACTCTCTAGTAGACTTTTTCTGAAATAAATGTTTTTACCACCACCACCACGCTGAACGTACCTGCGTGAGCAAGTTTCTCGATTCTTGCAAGCGTGGATGAGTGGCGTCGTCTGGTATCTTCTTTCGAACTATGGCAAGAAGGAGAGAGTGGAACCCCTACCTTAAGCCGCCCGACCTGCCAGCTTGGGGCCGCGCATGGCGCCACTGACAGTTCGTGATGCCATCCGGTATAACCTCGTAATCCAGAGCGCTCTAAGTATGACCGAAGTAGTTTTTCATTAAGGCCACGAAGTCGTATCGGTGTACAGACACACACACGGTAGTCAGGCTAGTATTTCATGTATCTTTGTCGAAGGTTGTAGCGGTGGCTGTCAGCCTTTAGGGGTGAAGCTCCTGAAGGCGTTGGTCGGGTGTCACCTGTATGTATGCATGTTTGCAGTAACCACATGCCCGCATATCCACGGAGTGAATTATGATGAGTGAGACGAAGCTTCAGAGGGTTTTAGAGGCAAACCGTGGGTCATCTTCTGGCCGCATTCGTCCGTCGTCTGTCAGTCTGTCTGTTTGACGCCCGGATGGATGAATGGACGGACGCACGAATGGACGAATGGACTCATGGACTGAAGCGTGGATGGACTAATTGGCGCTTCGCCCCACTCATCATCATTCCCTTCGTGCATATGCTGTGATTTTTTACTGATACTTGATACGCAGACGGGCGAATTGTCGGGCTTCTTCGACGTGCTATAGAAAAGCGGTCTCGCGCTTATTTCCTTCGTCGGTGACATTTGGTGAAATCGCATCGAGCGTCGTAGCGGACTCGTTAGTAGACCAACTTGTGCGTCGTCATCTGCGTCGTTTCTTGCACTGCTGTGTCGTATGCGAAAGTCATGTACGGAAGGATGACGTCCCACGTCTTTTCAACGTTAACGTGCATGGCCAGCATCTCAGCGATGGTCTCGTTCAGCCGCTCAGTAAGGCCGTTGGTCTCTGAGTGGTACATTGTCAATTTTTTTATGAAAGAGAACAAGACGACGCATGGTCTGCGGGCTCCGGCGGCTGCTGACTGCGCGTTCAAGCGGGAGCGATAGCGACCAGTCTCTTTTCCCTTCATCTCGCGGTGAGCCAAACAACCATTCGTTGGTGGTATAAAACGGCAAGCTTGCTACCCCTCCCCCTTCAAGGCGATTACCAGCTCTCACGTAATCGTCTTGAGGGAGAGGTAGCCGCAATCTTGCAGCTGGTTCCATATCAGCAATGACTGGTTGTTTTGCTTGCCGCGAGATGACGTAGAAAGAGACAAGGGTTGCTCTCGCTCACACTAGAACGCGCTGCCAGCAGCCGCCGGAGCACGCAGGTCATGCGCTCTTGTGTTCCCTTTCATAAAAAGTGGCACTGTACGCTCTTTTCCAGCGTTGGCTTGTCTGGCTGTATGTCACGATTGACAAATTGAACTCTGCAGTGAAGGCCGCACCTCCGTCGGTGATGAAGACTTCTGGGGCGCCATGGTGAAGGACAATTTCTTCAACGAAGAGATTTGCTGCCTGGGTGACACTACCTCTGAGCAGGGACCATGTTTCTACGTAGCGGGTGAGGTAATGTATGGCCACAACCATTCATTTATTGCCGCAAGTTGATGTAGGAAAAGGTCCTGGTAGGTTCATACCGAGTTGCTGGATCTTTTGGCGAGGTGCTTCGATCGGCTGAAGGAAGCCTGCTTGTCTTGTCAGCCGTGTCGTTCATCACTGGCAGTCTCGGCATGTCCTGACGCCATATGTGACGTCCGCGGAAGTAGTAGCCAGTAGTAATTTTCCTGTATTCTTGGAAGTGTACGGAAAAAGCACCGCGGTGTCCTGCCGTCGGGTCGTCGTGTAGTGCCTAGAGCACTTCTGGTCTCACCGCTGAGGGAACTAAGAGAAGGTGTTTGGCTCTAAGGGGTGAGAAGTTCTTTAGGAGAACTCCATTTCGCAAGAAGTACGACGCCATTTCTCTCTTGAATACCTTTAGAGCAGTGGTATTGATAGGTTCGAGGCTCCTGAGTTCCCCAAGGCTCCCGAGTTTCGGCTCAGCTGAATGTTCCTCGGCGAAGTCGTCGACACATGGTTCCCAAAAAGCAGTCATCACCCAGGTTGTTTTGCGGCGGTAGTTCACGGGCGCACGAGACAGGCAGTCGGGGTTGGAGCGCTTTTAGGGGCGAAGCTCCTTATGGCGTGGCTTGTGCGTCCCTCGTAGTACGTAACCACCAGTTGCACATACTCGAAATAGCGGTCCTTACAATGTTTGCTGGATGGGGGCACTTGTATATGATGAATACATGATGAAAAGATGTGAGATGGCTGTGCTTGGAGTTTTCTCTAGACATATGGATGCACGAACGGACTGACACACGCACGGACGGACAGACAGAGGGGCGCACAGACGGATGGACAGACAGAGGGATGGCCGCAAAAAGAGATGGACGGACAGACAGACGAATGAACAAACGGACGGATGCACCAAGGATCACACAGATAGGCGGACGCAAGAACGAATGGACAGAGAGACTGACAAACGCTGCGCCCCACCAATCATCATTCACTCCGTGGATATGCTGTGATTTTTTTTCAGACTTGTAAATGATGGCAACGTCGACTTTTTGAAATCTCAGGCTTCATCATGCGAGGCGACCCGAAGGCTCTTTCAAGTTAGCTAGCCAACACAAAATGTGGTTGCCGCTCACAGCTTTGAAGGGTCTGCTGTAAAGGTAGGGGTGGCACTTCGACGTAGCCCCGATGATGGCAGGGCAATCTTTTTCGCCTGTACAATAGTTAGCCCCTGCATTTGATAGTGAGTGGCTAGCATTACTGATGACGCTTTCTAGTACGTCAGTTGTCTGCACAAGAACGGCGCTGGGTTTAGCACTGCTTGCGTCGGTGTGTATTTCTGTACCGGTGAATTCGTCGAAATGCGTAAATGACAGAGGCGTCTGCAGGCGTCATTTTCGTTCGTGAAATTCTCCCTTCTGAGGTGTTTCCCACTTGAACTCCACGTCGGGCCTGGTAACGTTATTGAGGACCTCGGTAATGCAGCCAAAGCTCTTGACGAACCACCTTTAATAGGCACACATACCAATAAATTAACACCCTGCCTTCATGTCGATGGACGGTGGGAAGGTGGTGATGGACGCTGTTTTTTTCCGGGTCGGGGCGAACTCTGGATCGGCTGATGACGTAGCCCAGGAACAACAGGTCTTCGTAACCGAAGTGGCACTTTTTTGCCGTCAGTGTGACTCGGCCCGGAGGTCTTGATGGCTTGAAATACAGCTTCAAGGCACCGGAGGTGTTCGTCGATGTTTCAGAAAAACACAACGATATTGCCCAGGCACACAAGGCAAGTATGCCATTTGAAAATTGGGCAAGGCGGCACACTGGGAGCTGTGTCAACTAAAAGTTGACTTCGGTATTGCTGATCTGTGCGATCTTTCATGTTGAGGCACCGTACACGTGTCCCGCAGTTCTTCCTGCTGACGCTGCTGGCTCCGAATGGCTCAGTGGCAGCGCTGCCGAGCTTTAGGAACTGGGAAGTCAAGGATGGATCACGGGACTGTCACCTCAATGTATAAAGTTAAACCTTTCGAATTCATCTTTTAGGGACGAAGCTCCTTAAAGCGGCACCCGTTCGTCCCTCGTAGTAGTACGTAACACGTCTAGCGCTTTGACTTGCAAGGTGGTGCCGGTGGGAGATTTGTTCTGTGCGTTGTTAAACAATTAAAAATTCGCAGCGTGCACGTTAACTAAAAGCCGAATTCTTCTGTATATCATTCCCAATTAGCAGCCATCGGCCTGTACCTCGAGCACTATATGACAAGAAAGGATTGCTACGTTATACTCGCTGTGCGTAACCTCCTAGGTTTTAGAAAGGTTTAGCGAGCATTGGGCCGCACTGCCATGAATACAGTGAACTAGTATATACCATGAACTCGAGGGGGTTAAAGGTTGGAAGTAGACACAAAGCGCAAGCCGTAAGAGAGTGTGCGTGTGCCACCTCTCGTTTAGTTTTTGGAATGTCCGCTAGATGGCGGTGCTTGTGTATGCGGAATATATGGTGAAAAAATGCGAGATGGTGGTACTTGGAGTGTTGACTAGATGGACGAACGGACACACAGACAGGTGCATGGACGGACGCACGGATGGCTGCACGGACGGATGGACGCATGGACGGACGCAGGGGTGGATGCATGGACGAACGCAGGGACGAACGTGCGGGCGGACGTGTGGACGCGCGAACAGACGCACGCACAGACGGGCAGATGGACGCACGGACGGTCACACAGACGGACGAATGGACGAACGGAAGCAAGAACAAATGGACAAATGGATGCTTCACCCCACTCTCCATCTTTCACCCCGTGGATATGCTGCCATTTGGGAGGGGGGGGGGGGCAAGGTGGCACGCTTGAAGCTATGTCAACTAAAAATCAACTTTTGTTCCTTGAACGGGTTAGTTATTACCCTACTTATGTATTGTCTTAAGAGTGACAACGTCTGCATTGTAGTGCGGCCTTGCCCAAAGGTGTTATGTTCCTTGTTTGCACGTGGGTGTCTTTTGCTCTCCGGGGATGTGGAATCAAACCGAAGACCCAATGCACAAGCTACACAAGCTCTTCTGAAGGAATTATGTGAGAGCCAAAAGGTACTGAAGGAATTATGTGAGGGCCAAAAGGTAATTCAAAGTGAACTGCAGGGGCTACGTACACGCCTTAAACAGGTCGAGCACGCCCTACAGATCCTCAAAGAGAATGAAAAAGCTATCTCACAGCTGACAAAAATGGTACGGGAACTCGACACAACTGTTCGAATACAACATGATAGACTAATTAGCTTCGAAGATAGGAGCCGAAGGAGTAACTTCCTGGCATTTAGCATACCAGAGGAACCGAATGAAACACCACAAGACCTGCGCAGTAAGGTGCTAAATGATGTGATGGAAACAAAGCTGCATGTCACACTAGAAACTGTCGAGCGTTTACACAGAATTAGAAAAACGCAGACCCTGAGACCTCGCCGTGTTCTAAGATTATATGGCTACAGAGATAAAGCAAAGGTCTACAAAAATTTTAGGAATCTGAAAAAGAACTGCCATTTCAGTCTAGGATAACTTTTTTTCAAGGAAACCTTGGCTAAATGCAAGCTGCTTTGAATTCCTCTGCAAAAGAAAGTGAGGAGGGGCAGCTGTGCGTTTTGATTACGACAAAATATACATGAATAATGAAACTTTTTATTGGGACTCCACAAAAAACCACCGAGTCAGGTTTAAACGTAACCCACATCTTCCAGCGCAAAGGGCCCTTGGATGAAGGTCCGCTACTGACAAGAAAGACAACATCCGTTTTGTCAGTTCAAATGCTGGAAGCCGGGTGAATAAAATTGGCAATCTGAGATATATCCTAGCCAATTATGACCCGCGCATTGTCACAGTTACTGAGACGTGGCTAAATTCTAATATTCAAGACAATGAGTTAGTACCACTTAGTTTCAAGATAATGAGGATTGATCCTGAATCTTGAGGAGATGGCATTGCCATTGTTGTTAAGGATTATGTTCAATGCAATTGTTTGCAAGGAATCCAAAACCACTAGAGTGTATGGTGCAACGTCAAGATTGCTAATGCTTTTGTTGTTCTCGGTGCTATTTATAGAGCGCCTAACAAGTCAGCTTCGTATTTACGAGATATCAAGATTCATTTAGATGAGCATAAACCGCGAAATGACCGTATCAATCTTTCGTGTGATTTCAACTTACGAGATGTTGACTGGGATTCCTTTGGTGTAGGTTCACAAGAGCGCTCGGAGTGTGATGCACTCGTTGACATAGCTTTTGCTCATGATGTAACGCAAATAGTTTATGAGTGCACACGTACGGCAGGCTCAGTGAAGTCCATTCTAGATTTGGTTTGTTTAGCCGGGTGTCTTGTAACTATGAAATGGCAGTTGACAAAAGAATATCTAATCACGAGCTAGTACTCGTTCAGATAAAGCATGAAGCTGTGCATAGTAAATTAAAGAACGTGTTGTTTATGTGGCTAATTTCTCGAAAGCAGATAACACTAGCGCAACTGATCATCTCTAATATTCTTTAGATAGCTTCGGCACTGAGCCTGACGTCAAAGCGAGGTGGAATAATTTCTAAGTAATCATTTTCCATCTCATTGACAACTTTAGACCTACTGCAAAAAAAAACGACGAACAAAAAAGCTCTGGATTAGACGCGATATCATACAGTTTAAGCGGAGGATTACTCGTGAAGGAAAGAAATCAGAAAATACTAACTTAAACTGCCAAATAAGTCACTGGAACTGCGCACCATGCATAGGAAAGCGAAAAATACATATAACATAGAAACCGTCACAAAGTTCATGAATTTATTCCCTAAAAAATTCTGTCACTATTTGTAGAGCAGTGATAAGAAGTCATACAACATAGTCGCAAATGATGCGCTTCTGACTGACCCTGCGGTGATATTGTCGTCCTTTAACTCGTATTTCCAGGCCGGTGTTACACCTTCAGATAGGGTTGGCTCTATATCCCATTTTAGTCATCCATTCCCTAGCGCACCGATGGTTGTTTTAACAATTAAGTTGGAAGTCTCTTCCTTATTCTAGAAATTGATGCAAAAAAAATCGATCGGTCCAGACGAAATACCTTACGCATTTTTACGATGCTATGCGGAATGGATAGCCTAATACTGGGAAATATTATTTATGGCCTAAATCACACAAAAACAGCTTCCGGACGATTGGCTGGTGGGGAGAGTAATAGGCCCATAATTAAAACTGGTGATAAGCAGCAAATCGGAAATCACCGTGCCATAGTCTTTACATGTGTTTGCTACAAGCTACTCGAGCATATTATAACAAAGTTCATATACACATATTTTGAGGAAAACAACATATTTTTTCCACACCAGCATGGTTTCAGGCAACGGCTTTCTACCACCACACAACTTATAAAAATATCACTGACTTTTCCGGAGCTTTGAACAATAAAAAACAACTCACTGGGGTTTGTTTAGACTTATATAGAGTCGTTTACTTTCCGTTGATAGGTAAATTATCACCAAATGAAATCACTCAAAACTTAGTAGAATAAATTGCAGAATATCTGTTCGGTTGAACACAATACGTAAAAAAATGGCTAAAAATCGACCGCCTTCTCAGTGATCACCGGCGTACCACAGCGATATGTTTTAGACCCTGTTTTATTTTTAGCGTACAATGATGACATCAGTTCTGATATCAGCAAAGATGTCACTGTAAGGTAGTGCTCAGATTACTGCCTCATGTACCGTGCGATTAATGACATGAAGGATCAACAATTACTGAGTCATGCTCAGGCTGTGATTAAAGCCTGGTGTGAAAAGTGGAAATTGAAAATAAGCGAGCAAAAGACAGTTCACTTCAGTGTATCGAACGAATTGAGAAACTAACAGGACCTAAATACTTTGTGAACTCCCAAATGCTTACTAATATAATACGTTCAAATACTTAGGCGTAACTATCGCATCAAACCTAAGCTGGTAAGCTCATATCCCTTGTATCACTAGCGCTGCGATAAAGAAACTTTGGTTCCTGCGCAGAAAGTTGAAGCTTGCACGTCAATCTATCAAGCTGACCGCGTTTCTAGAATCAGAATCAGAATTTTATTAATAAAAGTCGAGCGACGTTACAAGCGTGTGGTGTACAGGAGGAGGTCCCTTGGTCAAGAGACTGCATAGGGACCTCCAGTACAAATTAAAATGAGGTAAAAAACACATCATAGTAGCAACAGCAGCGAGATCAGTCATTTAGGAAACATAACATTCATAGAAAAATAATACATGTGATTACATAAAAAATTCGCTTTTAACATATCACAGCAAACCAAAAAGGACAAGAGAAGAGGAAAAGAAACAAAAAACAAGTATTACAACAGTGAGATGATCTATACCCAAATTACACTGAACACCAAAGCACATGTATCCGAAATGAAAAACACAGTTTCTCTTTCGTTATTCAGAATGAAGTAAATGCATTTTTACTTCCTTCATAAAGTGATGTATAGGTCTTGAAGTTTTCATCATAAGGGGAAGAGTGTTCCAAAGCGAAATAGAAGTGAATGCTAGAGTTTGCTTTCCGTCGTTAGTCCTGATTTTGGGTAAAAGAAAATTGCTGTTCATTGCGAACCGAGTAGTGCTATAGATCATGAGATTAGAAGATGGAAAATGGTTGGCGGAAGTTCGTTATTTATAAGCTTGCAGAAAAAAATACCTAGGTTGTATTTGTTGAGTTAAGTTTTGGTGAGAATGTTATACTCGCGTAGTAGTGATTTGCAATTGGAGAGGCGTGGGCTGCAAGTAATTATTCTTATAGCATGGTTCTGGACAATCTGGAGGGACGCAGTATGAGTATTGTATGTATTTCCCCAGCATGTTATACCATAAGTGAAATGAGAATGGACGAAGGAGTGATAGAAAGACATGAACGTGGTGCGTGAGAAGTAGAGGTGCGTTTAATGAGGACGCATATACCATAGGCTATTTTCTTTTTGATGTTAGCAAGGTCACTATCCAGAAGAATTCCTAGAAAAGAGGAACTTGAGCTATGAGAGAGGCAGTGGAGACCAAAACTGATATGTAGTATTGATGATACGTTACGCTGATGTGAATGGAATACAACAAATTTGGTTTTAGTGGCATTGATGGATAACATGTTGGTATTACACCACTTTAAAATATTATCTAAATCAGCATTCAAATAACGAGAAATGATATATCTTTATGACAGGCTTATATAGTCATATCGTCCGCGTACAGAATGCACTGGGATGAAGAAAGACAATTAGGTAAATTATTATATGAATCAAAAACAAGAGTTGCCCAAGAATAGAGTCTGGGCACACCGATGTTCGTAGTTCACTGTCGAAAATAAACGCCTAATGTAGAAACAACTTGAACTCAGTTATAAAAGTAGCTCTTTATTAGTGAAACTGATGGAGGCGGAAATGTTGTAGGCCCGTGTGCTCAGATTTGGGCGCACGTTAAAGAACCCCAGGTGGTCAAAATTTCCGGAGCCCTCCACTACGGCGTCTCTCATAATCATATGGTGGTTTTGGGACGTTAAACCTTACAAATCAATCAATCAATCTTTATTAGTGGAAGAGCGGGTCCACAGATGCCAATTGACTCGTGTTTAGTGAACAGAATATTATGATTTATACTTTCAAAGGCTTTTGCTAGATTGATGAATACTGAGGCAACTAGAAATCCATCGTCGATTAACACATTTATCTGATCAGTAAGATAAATAAGCGCCATGTAAGTTGAATGTCCATGGCGGAACCCAAACTGACAAGAAAAAGGACGTTAAACTTAGAGTGGTATTTTGTTAACCGTGTTTCAATTAGTTTCTCAATTACTTTTCTAAAGAACGGCAATATACAAATGGGTCGATAGCTATGCAATAAACATCTGTCGCCTTTTTTAGTACAGGTATCACTTTGCTACACTTAGGTTCAAAAGGAAATATACCACTTTTAAATAATAAATTACAACAAATGAAATTATATCAGCTATTAGGTGCACAATAGATTTAATGTTAGCGGGATAGATCTCATCTATTCCAGCACTTGTCATTTTTAAATTACGTATTACAGCAAAGATTTCGTCTAGTGTAGTAGTAAATAAAAAGAATGAGTGGAGCAAACGACTCATGTTGATAATTTCTGAAGGAGAATTTGAATTATCTGGGAAAAAGAAACTGCTTGAATCCTCAGCTTTATCGGAAGGGCAATCGTGTTCTATTCTCTCTATTAAAATTCCACGTACCTCGTCTTGCCACGTGTTTCTATTTAAGAAGGATTTGACAATATCCCAATTCTTTTTAGCGTTGTTAGCCGCCTGTAAGATTCTTTTTTCAAAATAAATCTTTTTTGCAGCTTTAAGTTTGCAGTTAAGCGTATTACATAGGTTCCTAAAACGGGAACGTAATTTCTTGTTGAATGCTTGTTTTTTTAGTTTTTCTATATAAATTATCTCTTTTGCGCATTTCCGCTAACAGCTGTTGCGAGATCCATGGATTGTGAGAAAAAGCAACAATTTTGTCTACATTTTTTTTTTGGAAGTGAGTTTTCTCAAATGCGATGTTTTAGTGAAATAAGCGTTGAAAACGCTTTCTCTGGATCGCTCATTGACTTAATTTCAGACCAGTTAGTGTTAGCAATGGTCGTTATGAAGCCATCTTTATCTAAGATATATTTGGTGTGAGAAGAGGTACAAAGGAGTACATTAGTTTTTAAGCGTAAGACAACGGGGTAATGGTCACTATTATCTAAGTGCAAAACTTTCGCCTCTGGTTGATCAAGCAGGTTAGAGAGAGCGTGATCAATAAGCGTTCCTCAGCCGTTGAAATCTTCACGTGTCGGAACGCCAATTAAACAGTCGTATTCATAGCCGTGAAACAAACTAGTATAGTTAATACAGGCAGGTGATGCTTCATCAAGTAAGTTGATGTTGATGTCGCCCATTATGACGACATTTTTGTTTTCTAGTGAGATAGTATGGAAAAGATGGTCAAGACAGGTACGGAAATCATTAACTGATCATGTAGGAGAGCGGTAGATGCAACCAAATATGAGGTTCTTCATATCTCTAGTTAAAAAGCAGTTATCAGTCTCAATCTAAACGGATTCACAATCGGCAACAGTTAGTAATAGGTTATGTCTTCGTCGATTAGCAATACCAGAAGAAACAATACCAGTGGGCACGGAAACAGTGCCCTTTGCATGGCTTCTACCCACCGGTTTTTAATCATGCAGGTGTGTACAAAGTTTTCTCTATACGCTAAAAAATCGGACGACCCTTTTTTGCTACTGTTTCCGTGCCCAAAAGTGCTGTACGAAGTTGTATGTGACTGTTTTTTCATGCTTTTTTTGCTCCTACGATCAGGAGATGTTGAAACTAACCCGGGACCTAACACACGCTCTGAAAACCTACTTGATATTCATTCATTACCAGAAAATCCCGCCGAGCAGATGAAAGCTACTTAAAGATGTTTAAACTACTCAAAGATATACACAGCCGTTCACTCCAAAGTTCTAAAGCGCAAACCGAACTAGCTGCTGATGTTAAAGCAATTAAAAATGGGCAAAAAAACATAGAAACAAAAATAACCGGCATACAAAAAAGACTAGACGAACTCGAAGGAAAATCTAAGGACTTTGATCAACTTGGCAAAGATTTATCAGAAATACACGCGTCGATATCTGGTCTAACGCACCGAAGTAATAACTATTAAACACGCTTTGATGAGATTGAGGACAGATCTAGGCGTGACAGCCTAATCTTTCATGGTATAGCTAACGCTAAAGAAACCTGGAACGAAACTGAAGCTAAGCTATCAGCAGCGATAAATGAAGTACTTGAATCTTTTTGCACAGAGTCAATTGATCGCGCACATCGACTTGGCCTGTTTGCACCTGCGAAATGCCGCCCCATAATAGCCAAATTTTCCAGCTACAAGAGCAGAGAAAAGGTTTTGTCACTTCGTAACCAGATGAAACAAAAGAACATTTCAGTGACGGAAGATTTTTGTCAGCGTACCCGCACTTCTCGCCAAAAACTAAATGAATTTGCAAAGAGCTATCCTGGGCGCCCGCAGTCTAAACTGCGCTATAACAAATTGCTCATGAATAATAAATGTTTCTACTACAACTTTGAACTTGATCACGTTGAAGAAATACGCTCGCGTGGCAACCAATCAGGTCGCGGAGACTCCACTGGGCGAAATGCCTCACTGTAGGGAGAAAGGAGGGGTAGTGGCATATTATCGCATCGTCAATCACATCCGGTATCTGTATTCTTCACTAACGCCGGAAGTGTTCTCAATAAACGTTGTGCCCTCTCATTCATTAAAGATACATGCGATGCGAAAATAGTAGCTTTAACTGAAACGTGGCTTTCCGCGCAAACAACAGACTCAGAAATATTTCACGAGGCAAACAACTTTATGGTTAATCGCTGCGACTGCACCGAGCATAGAGGAGGAGGCGTACTACTTGCGGTCTCGAAGGACATACCATCATCAGCAATGCAAGTTAACAGTTTATAAAAATAACCTAGGCTTTACTAACTTTGGGCAGCTGTAAACTGGTTTTAGGTACCAGCTAAAGATCACCTTCCTCACCATCCACATTTGTTAACGAACTGCATGACTCCATTAACATAGTCAACTCTCGTTTCCCTTCTTTACCTATGTTTTTACTCGGAGCTTTTAACTTTCCAAACATAACATGGAACACAATGCCAATACGCATTTCCCCCTTCTCACAGCAGAGTGAAGATTTTCTGAATACATGCTCTGTTTATTGCTTGAATCAGTTAGTAACTCAAGCCACAAGAAATACAAATAATGCAGCAAGCACTCTCGACCTAATACTGGCAACGCATCCTGACCTTGTCTCCGACATTACATACTTACCAGGAATCAGAGACCACGTCTCGCGAAACGTTTTCATCAATATTAGCCCTAGTAAAAAGACTAAACAGCAGAAACGCATACGATACTACCGGAAAGCTAACTTCGAAGCAATAAATAATGCGCTAACTCACTTTTACGATGATAGAGATTTTGAATGTCGTTCCGTTCAATCTAACTGGGATCTCTTCGCATGCACAGTCCCTAAATTGATAGAGAAGTACATCCCTAATCGCACACTCATTTCAAATCCCCAAGCGCCATGGTATTCCAGTCAACTAAAACGCCTATCTAATCGGAAAAAGCGTTTGTTTTGTTTAGCTAAAAGCTCGCCTTCACCTTCGTGCTGGACAACTTACAAATCTGCTGCAAACGCCTACTTAAGAGCTCTAAAAACTGCAGAAAACAACTACCTAACTAGAACACTACCTGAAACACTGAAAAATAACCCTAGAAAGTTTTGGCAAAAGATTAACCCAACCACTAACAACACTATATCACTAGAAGATTCGTCTGGAAATAATATCCCCGATAACATGTGCGCATCAGCTATTAATGATTCATTTTCAAGCCAGTGCTCTGAATCCGCCAACATCATACTCCCTAATGCGCACCACTATAATTACATGCCCATGGATCCAGTAATTATTGAGGTACCTGGAATATTGAAACTAATAGATAAGTTACCATTCCACTCCACTCCTGGCTATGATGGCATTAATAGCAAATTTCTTAAAAGCACTAACGTAGTTAGTTCAATGATACCAAGTCAAATATTTCAACAATCATTAAGTACTTGTCAACTTCCAAAGGAATGAAAAATAGGGAAGGTTCTTCCAATCTACAAATCTTGCCCCAGAAACTCGCCTCTTAATTACCGACCCATATAACTAACAAGTATTTGTTGCAAGTTATTAGAACATGTAATCTTCTCGAACCTTGCTAACTTTCTAGAGTCTAACTCATTCTTTGCTAAAGCGCAACATGGTTTTAGAAAACAGTACTCCTGCGAGACACAGCTTGCTTCGTTTACTCATCATCTGCATCAAATCCTGGATCGATCATCTTGCGCTGACAGTATTTTTTAGATTTTAGCAAAGCATTTGACAAGGTTTGCCATAAATTACTGCTTTTAAAACTAAGCTTGTTAAATATCGACACTAACCTTCTTAAATGGATAGAACATTTTCTCTCTAACCGTTTCCAATTCGTAACTGCTAACGACCATCATCCACCACTCACTGAAGTACAATCAGGTGTGCCTCAAGGTTCAGTGTTGGGACCTTTATTATTTCTTGTATATAATAATGATCTAACTTCCTCAATAACTTCTAACATACATCTGTTCGCAGATGACTGTGTTATTTACCGCGAAATTACCAATGTTTACGATACTAAAACACTTCAAACTGACCTAATTAATATAGCTACTTGGTGTAATATCTGGTTAATGGAACTTAATATTAAGAAATGTAAGATACTGCACGTATCAAGAACTAACTCGAATCATAACACCTACCACCTAAACAACGTTCCTTTAGATTCCGTCTTGTCTTATAAATATCTTGGCGTGCACATCACAAATAACTTAAGTTGGACAACTCATGTAGAGTGTGTGATTAACAATGCTAATCGCATGCTCGGCTACTTACGACGTAACTTCTCCAAAGCACCCTCTTCCTTGAATCTAGTACTCTATAAGTCTCTCATACGCCCCAAACTCAAATATGCATCTGCCATATGGGATCCCAGTCATGCTAATCTCATCACCTCTCTTGAACTAGTACAAAATAACTCTGCGAGGTTCATCCTCTCTATCTACAACAGCACTGCAAGTATGACTTCAATGAAAAATAATTTATCACTTATTCCATTGGCTCCCTGACAAAAAATCGCCCGCCTATCACTGTTTCATAAAATTTTCTATCACCCTACACTTCATAATGACCTGATACTCCAGCCTCTGTACATCTCAAACCGTGTTGATCATCGCAATAAGGTAGAAATCGCATCATGTCGCACTTGGTCTTTCTTTCATTTCATCGCACATCTCATGATTGGAACCGCCTTCCCTCGAATGTCGCAACCATCACTGACTTCAAACTTTCTCACGAAACATTAGCTAACATTGTATAACCAAGAAAATCTGTTACCTATGCTTATTGCTTCAGTTTTTGTATATTTTGAAATAACTATTCTTATACATTCTGCAGAAATGTTAATATTGTCTCTATTTTGTTGTATTGTTTTATTTTTATTTATTGTATTGTTTTATTTGTATTTATTGCACTGTTTCATTTGTATTTTTCATGTATTTACCCACTCCCCTCTTTAATGCCTTTTTGGCTTTGAGGGTATTTTAAATAAATAAATAAAAACAAATATATAGCTGCACCACCATTATTGTTCGCTACTCTATTGCAGTATTCAGATTTAAAATTATGAAAGGAATACAAATTTTGGCCATCGTCAGATAATCAAGTTTTGGTTATGGCAATCAACGAAAATGAGCAAGATAGCGAAGTGAAAAAATCGTCAATAATGTCAAAGCGTCTCGGAAGACTTCTCGCGTTAAAGTGAATGATGGAATGAAATTCATTAAAAAAAAGGCACTTGATCGGTTTTAATTTGAAAGCCATATTTGTTGCACCGAAAAATTTAACAATAATCTCTATTGTATTTTGTTTAGGTCAGATCTATCTCGAATCAGCAGAACTTTACTGTTAATTGTTTTCCTAGCTTTGATTTGGCAGTTGTCCGGCCACAGGAACATCCAGTTTTTCTTTTTTTCAGAGTTGGAGCTTTGGAGAAGAGAGCCTTGTTACATGCCGTCAGGTGCTCATTTACAGACACGGGATAATTGTGAGGCCCGGAGAATTCGATATCACTAAGACAGAGCTTGGCTTTACGCGCTTTGCTAACTAAGTCAGGCTTCTTGGCTCCTGAACAAAATCGTGCGATGGTGTTTTTCTGGACTTGTTTTTCTTGTCAGCCTATGTTATGCCAACGCTAGAATATGCAAGCGTTGCATGGAATTCGTTTTAAGTTGCTCTCAAAAATGAACTCGATATGGTACAAAGAAGGGCTGCACGGTTTATTCTCCCCAAGTATTCATCGACTGCCTCATTATCGGCGGTGCTGAAACTACTCGTGCTACCACCGCTATCACAGCGGCGCCTAGTTGCAAGACCTAAACTTCTCTTCACTTTCCAAACACCAATTTAACACTGACATTTCACAGTACCTTATGCTTCATCAAAAGCGAACTCTCAGACAAAAGCATGACTTCATGTTCAGTGTGCCACAGTTACATATTGACGCATATTTAAACTCATTCCTACCACCAACTAGAAAAACTGGAACGCTTTACCATCATCAGTTATACAGTGAATCTCAGCAAACACCTTCGAAAATAGCGTATTAGCGACATCACAAACGTGAGTGTGAATCTTTATAGTCACCTTCTCTTTTTATTTTTTTGGCACGTAGCATAAATTACAGACATCATTGAAAGTATTTTGCTGTTCAAGTGCTCATTTGTTATTTCTTAGGGCTGATGAAGTAGCTTGGCTTTGTAAAACTGTGTTCATGTTTTGATAACTACTGTTTAGAATATGAGCATACATGTAATTTGATATTGCATTGATGTACGTTTTGTTGAAACTCCCACATTTGTTGTTTGTGTGTGTGTTGCCTGACATCCAAATCTATAACGGCCGTATGGCCAACAGTAGTGTGTGAATAAGAAATTGGCCTTGCATCGGCATGTTTCACTGCAAACGTCGTAGAAAGACGATAGTCTTGCTTCCGGAGAGGGTGAAGAAAACGTTTATTTTATGTTCTACTCGAGAAACTTGGTGAATAGTATTATGGAGGCGCTCCGTTAGAGATTCTCGATCCGTGCAGTGACGGCGAACGAGCGCATTGAGGCGCGTTAGACACGAGCGCTATCTGACAGTTATCGTCGAAAACAATGGAAGGCGTGCGCGCCTGTCTTGCACCCGATAAGGTGTAGAACGGAAAGCGAAGGGCAGGTGGCACCATCGTGTCGTCTTAGCAAAACGTTGGAAACACTTGCCTTTTTGAGCACCTCGTACCACTTTCTGTGCAGCGTGCTAAACGCTTCGGTAATTAGAATTACTTTTGTGTGCATATTTTAGTATATAGACACACACGCAAAACACCGACTTTCTGTTATGGTGCCTCAGATATGCGCAATAATTGCCTTTTAATTGACAATCACACAATTACGATTGCTAAAACTTGAGCAATATTGGTGGGCGCTACGGATGGGGTCCTTTTCTCAGTCTCTCTACAATCTCGATTTGCCAGTAGCATGTCTTGAGGTTCAGCGACGAAAAGTACTTGGCGTTCTGGAGTCGATCCAGGGCATTGTCTATTCGTGGGAATGGATACACATCATTCTTTGTGATTTTTTAGGTGACGATAGTCGACACAGAAACGTGGAGTTCCTTCTTACTCCACAACGCCACGGGAGACGCCCAGCAACTCTTCCATGTCTGGATAATGTCGTCGCGTAGCATTTCGTCAATTCGTTTTACAGATTCAACTTCTGACGAAGAAACTCTATAAGGGCTTTGGCGGATTGGGCGGCCACTTTGTGCTCTTATGATACGATGTTTCTCGACCGGGGTTTGTCAAATTCTTGACAACGACAAGAAGCACTTCTTGAATTGCAGGAGCAGAGTTTTGAGCTCGTCTTGCATTTGCTTCGGAACGCTTGGGTGACGTCGAACTCTGTTTGGGAACGTCGATTCATCGAGACAGGTTTGGAAGTTTCAGAGCGGGTGAAAGAGTCACAGGCATCAACAAACTTTTTCTTGTAGGCGACCATCATACCCATGTGGAGGTGCCTGTGTGCATGGCTCAATTTTGTCATCATTTCCTTCGTTTTTGCATAACTCAGCTCGGCGAAGCCTCTTGCAACGCAAATCTGACGGCTAAAAGACACAAACGTGTTGGCCTCGATGACGTCTTCAAAATACTTGGCTGTTTTGTTTCGATAGAAACGGTGACGCTTGAGCAAGGTGGAATGATGAGTTCGTCTTACAGCACATTCAATGCGTGATTCGTTGGCGTTGTGGGGGTCGGCAGCGTGTTTTCTGGGGTTTGTGTTATTGACTCATACCTTAGGTCGATTACAGCGCCGTGTTGAGTTGGAAAGTCGATCACAAGTTTGGCATTCCTAAAGCTATGTTGTAGCTCGCAGGATAAGCCTGGTTATCGATAGTGACTCTTGTTGTGCAGCCTCCAGTCGACAATATTAAATGACATTTAGCAGTCTGAATTTTGGAACCTTGCCATGAAGTCTTCACTTTCTTCAACTTTGTCGCGAAAGGCTCCCTCATGACTGAATAGTTGGCTCTAGTGGCTCCAGCGTCGACGAGAACAGTCACGTGGTGGCCGTCGAATATTACGTCGAGGTCGCTGGTTCCTCGTCGTTTCTTGCAATTGGGTCATGGCGTCGAATCACGGCTACGTCGGTTTCTACCGCCGCATTCACGTTGCCTTGTCAGGTCTTCTTCTGGGCGTGGTTGAGGACAGTGTGACCTAAGATAATGAGTGTCCGTATGCAGCGAAGCGGTATACCTTGAGATTTACTTCAAGGCCAGCGTTGGTTAGACGAATCAAAACATGCATTAGGAGAAGTTTATGTGCAAGTCAATCGGGCGAAACAATCACGACGTTGTCAAGGTAACACAGACACATCGCTTTAGGCCCCGTAGTGCGTTGTCCATAAACCGTCGAATTGTGACAGGCGCGTTACAAAGCCCAGAGGGTATAACGTTGAGTTCGTATAGCCAGTCAGGGGTGATAAATGCTGTTTTCTGGCAATCGGCTTCACCAATTCGGACAGGCCAGTCGTCAGCCATCAAGCCAAGCGACTAGCAGAACTCTGCTCCTCGAAGCGCGTCATGCGCGTCATCAATGCGCAGCGAATGATAGACGTCCTTGCGCATTATCTAATTAAACGATGGTAGTCTATGCATAACCGGATGGGTCCGTCTTCTTTTACTAGCAAGGACGACAGTAAATGCTCAGATACTATGGGATGATCGAATACCATGCCTACGCAAAATGTCTTCCACTCGATAGTAATGAAGAGGCGCTCTTCAGCGGACAGGTGGTATGGTCTTAGGCGGAGCGGCTGGAGCAAACCTGTGTCGCTGTGATGCTGTACTTGCGACATGCGACCCAATTTAGGGTTAGACACATCGAAGGAATAGCGAACTTCGTGCATGAAAAGAAAGAGGTTGGCATGCTCGGCAGGCGTGAGGGTATCGGTGATGGCGCTGGAAAATATATAACTTGACGACTACTCGAGGGCAGAAAGGGCATGTGGTTCATTTCGGTAGTCATTTCTGAGTGTTCTTCTATCTACTGTCGAAAAAGCATCAGATAGAGTGATATTTATTTTCACTCTCTATGGAACGACAGAGTGAAACAGCTTTCTACTCTACCTCTATTTAAAAGAGTGGAATGCCCATATACTCATCAGGCATGAGAGAATTAAACACGGTCATACTGCTGCTCTTGATTACTTTTAGGTGCGTCGGCACACCGCGAGTGATTAGCACTACCCAATAATCACATACATATGCAGTAAAACGTACTCAATTTGTTTGATGAGGCGTTAGAGATAATCAACAAAAACAAGAACGTTTCCAGCAAGCGTCAGTGAGTTTTGCTGCACTGAAAGGCACTTGGAGCTCTTAATATCCGCTTTTTTAGCTCTAGATATTTGTAGTAAAATAGGCGATACTATCTCATTCAATCGGTCACAATAGAAACTCAACGAAAACGGCTATGACAATCATCCTATATCCTAGACGAGTGATTGTGCCGTAAGCCTAATGTACGTTACACCTACAGTGAAGTATTGTGGCTTTAGTCGTGGAACGTGAACAAGACTGACCAAACATGTGTCAAAAGGGGTGAAAACACAGTAAATTCTTTAGTGTACACTTCAGAAGTGCAATGTTGCGTACGCAAAAATGACTAACCACTTAGCAAATCAGTGCAAATGATGTTCATATAATCGGTTGCGCTAATCTTCTTTTTCTACTGTAACAAACGTGTCGTATAGACGTTCTGATCTTACGAAGCACAAAACAAAAACAGTAAACACGTTAGCCACAATCCGGCTGGCTTTGAGAAGTTCGGAGACACTCAACTCTACGCTTCTAAACAAAATATGCAGTCATATCACAAACAATAATTATGACATAAAGAAATAAACACCTTTTACCGTCTTTCATTGTGGTGTAGTGGTTAGCGCGTGGAGCTCGCAATCTGTGGGGCATCTAGAGGTCGAAAGTTTGAGTTTCGTTCTACTCGGCTTTTTTGGGCGGGGAGGGTCAGTCGCCTGGTATTTACTTGTTCGTTCTTGTGTGTGTTTTTGCCCCTGCCACCTCGTGGTGGGGGTGCACGTACACCGAACACACAAACATTTGTAGTAGAGCATAGACCATTTTTTAGGGGTGGAGCTCCTTATGGTATGGGTCTGTCCTTCCTCCGATGGTGTATGTAGCCACCGGTTTTACATACCCGAAAGAGTGGTCCTTGGAATGTCGGCTGGATGGCCACACTTGCATATGATGAATACATGTTAAAAAATGTGAGATGGATGTACATAGTGCTCACTAGGTAGATGGACGGACGGATGGATGACTAAAAGGACAAGTGGCAGGGCAGATGACGCCCCTCGCTTGTTTGTATGCTTGTGAACAGGGGCAAAAGTCAGAGAGGAAAGCCAAGAAATAATGCCGTGCACAGAAAATGACACTGAAGAATCAGGAGAAGAGTGCGACGTAATCATATAAGGAAATATTATTGCACACATAGAAGATATGAATGGAGATCCAATAGGCAGAATGCTAATGTATATGTGTGAAAGGCGTGATTTAATGATTTGCAACAGTACCGAGAAGTGCGAAGGGCAGATAATATGGGAGGTGGGAAGGATGTAGTCGACGATAGGTTACGCAGTGATGTCACATAGGATGTATGATCGGCTATGGGGTGTGAACATAGATAAATGTGGGTCCAGAAGCTTAGGTAGTAATCAAAAACGTATCAAGCTGAGTTTTACAGAAAAATGAAAATGAGAAGGAGGCATTATAAGCAACCACGTGCTAATATCTATTCAGAAAGGCAATCAGAACAGCAACTAAACATATTCAGAAAATATTCACCGAAGATACTAGAACTGAGTAGACGTACACAAATCATTTTTTAGTTATACCTTGCCAAGGTACGAGTCATATCAACCAGGAAAAGGAGACACAAACCTAAACGCCGATGGTATGAGGCAGTCAGGAGAGCCATTGTAAGACGTCAGGAAGCCTCCAGGGAACACAGGTATGCTAAACAGAGGGGTGAACCGGAAGATGATGTCACAAGAAAATTGGATAACCTTTTGAGAGGCAGAAGGGAAGCGTCCAATCTGATCAGTCAAAAGAATAGAATAAAGGAGGCTCAATGAATGGCGGAAGTAAACAAAACGATAGAAAAGCAGCTGCAAAGTTTCGGAAACATCTCCGGCCTTTGAATAATAAGGCGAGCATGGAACAAAGGTTTATAACCACAATTCAAGTGGTTAGACTAGAACGGGATGGGGTAATGGAATGTATAAGAACAACGATGATGGAAAAATGTAAACATCAAGAAAGTGCTGCATGCGCCCTTACGGATGAGGATGGACCAATTAGCGCAGTGGCTCCACTGAGACAACTATGGTGGGGAAGGGCAGAGAAGAGGGTTCCTAATAGCACATCAACAGGCCCTGACGGCATCGCAATCATTCTAATAAAGAAATATGACCAAACTCTAAGCACACATTAGAAAAGACAGCGAGCAAAGCAATAATGATTAGTGATGCCCTTAATGGGTGAAAACTAAGCACGATGAGCATGATTTATGAAGGAAAGAGAGACAAAGCTGATATCATCAACCGTCCTATTACAACGACGTCAGTAGTTTACAGGCTGGAGATGCAGATGATGAAATAAGACTACAGACATGGGTGGAGCATGATGGGGGTGCTGGGAGAACTACAAAATAAGTTCCCTAAATGAAGGAGCTTGGAGGACTATCTGTGCTCATTGATGCATTGTATTGAGATAGCGGGAAAAAAACACAGGCACCTGTGGCTGGTATTTTTAGATATCAAAAAAACTTACTATAGTTGATTCAAAAAAAAACTTGTGGGGAATACTGGACACACCAGACGTGGAAGATGGAATCTTTATTCTGCTGAAGGATATCTATAAAAGTAACAAGGTAGTTAATAAATGGGAAGATCAAGTATACAAATTTTTAGAGATACAACGCTGGCTTCAACAGGGATGTGCTTGTCACCTTTGTTATTTATGCTGTATCTTCAGGCACTAGAAGCCAAATTGTAGGGGAGTCAACTCGGCTTCAGCCTCTATTTTGCCAAGCAAGGAAAACACGGGGAACAATCCTTGCCAGCATTGATGTATGCAGATGATTATAGTACTATAGGTCGACAAGAAGGAAGATCTGCAGGGATCGATAGACATCTGTGGTAATGAAGGAGATAGGTTAAATTTTAAGTTAAGTAAGAAAGAATCAGCAATCATAATTTTTATGATAACAAAGGCATTGAGCATAAGATACAGGAAGTCACGCTAGAAATAGGGGATAAATACAAATGCTTGGGCGTATGGATAAGTAATTGGGTTGAGTATCTAAGGAAGCACGAAAGATACGCAATGACAAAGGGTAGCAGGAATGCAGCTGTAATAAAAAAAATAGGGCACTGTGAACTTACAATAGGTAGGACGTTTTGAGAGGGAATGGGAAAGATGTCATGGTGCCGGGTTTCACTTTCGGCAATGCGGTCTTGTGCATGAAATCAGAGGTTCAATCAAGATTAGAAATTAAGCAACGTGGCATATGTAGACTTGCTCTGGGAGCTCACGGGAATAGCCCAAATGAGGGGGTGCAGGTGACAGGGAATGGACATCGTAGGAGTACAGAGAAGCTAGCAGCAAGGTAGAACTTGATGAGCGAGTGAGAAAATGAGAGAAGAGTGTTGGGCTAGGAAAGATTTCAGCTTCTAGTACATGAAGAATGTGTATACTAGATGAAGGAAGTGAACTCGAAAGTTGTCACGCAAGTATTTAGACAACAGCAGAATACAGAGCCAAAAAAAAAAGAAACGTCGGTTAAGAATAAGGTGAAGGAAACAAAGAGGGATATGAGGAAGATTGGAATCTTTACGAAATCATTACTCCATTCCTACCGAGCTTTCAAGCAGGATCTTCGATAATTGCTGGGGTAGTTCTCTGCTGTTCGAGGCCAAAACGGGAACATTGTAGACCAAGACGTAACGAACCAAATACGAAGGCATAGACACATTATGTAGTGCGCGTGGAGAAAAGGAAGAAACGGCTGAACATTTCATAATGTTCTGTAAAGGGATCCACCCTGTAGCCCAAAATAATGGTGCGTAGGTTTTTAAAGCAATGAGTTTTAGGGACAGTGAAGGCAAAATAGACTGAACGTTTAGAAATAACCAGGAGGAGGCTAACTGATTGGTGGCTACAATGAAGGCGCAAGTGAAATAAATTCTTTTACACATAGTGATAGCACTGAACTTTATGGCTAGGTAGCGTGAGCTGCAGCCCGATCTGAAGGGCACAGCCGGATACATTCATCGATACCTCTATTCGGCGGCGGCGGAAACCACGGCAGAAAGCAGAGTGCGCGAGATTTCAGCGTGCACATGTTTCTTTTTTTTCAAACCAAATATTTCTTCTTCTGTTACTGCTTTTATTTTGGTCTAAGTGGCGAATAAAAACGTGGCAAAGGACGAGTTACTTTTATATAGATCATTATAAGGAGATAATGAATCGTCTGTGGCAGTATTACTTTTTTCTCATTACCGTCCTCTTTCTCGGTGCTAAATATTTTGGTTTGAGAAATGTAGAGGCTTTCTAGCATTGCACTTTTCTGGAGGCACGTAAATGCGTGAAAGCTGAGCTAATTACCGTCGTTGAATTACATTGCCCTCCTATAGTTAGACATCGTTTTACTATTAAGAAGATTCGTTATTATAGACCTAAGTCTTCTGCACTTGGCAAAAAACCATTAGGTGATGACATTTGAAAATGCGTTGAATAGGTATTCGCGCGTGGCTTAAGCGCATTTGTGTCCTAGATGTGTGTATGTATATACGAATGTTCCCATATATGTTGCCGTCGTTCTGTCATGCTTGCTCACTTCTTGGAGTTCAGAACTTGGTTGGTAATGTCATTCAGCGAAAATGTCTGTTTAATAAATAAGAAAAAAGAGAAAACGTTTGAAGCAACAGCCAAGTTTCTTCAGCAACTCGTGTCAATTCTGCGCCATTGTGCGCACACATCAATCAGTTCTTCAACTTTTATGAGTACAAAAGAAATAATAGCTTCCCTGTACTCAAGAAAAGACATTAAAGATGCGATGATTTATTGGAATGGGTGCTGTCCAGCCGACTTGAGGAAGTGTACCCGCACTATCGACAGCTGCTGAGAGCGTGTTCGTACAACTGCAATAATTTACTTTCCTCGGAAGGCGAAACGCTTTCAAGAGGACTTGTTTTGGGGCGAGTTTGTGCTTAGTGGGTGCAGATGACTGAGGCGCCAAAACATTCCGTGAAACGGGAAGAGTTCTTTATTCCCTTCTGCCCCCCCCCCCCCTTTCAGGAAATCTTCGTTGCGCCTCAGTCATCTGGACCAAGAAACGCTTTCATTCTTGGGTTTTCTGAAAAGGTAACTGCAGAAGCATTCAATATTTCCGAGAGAACTTTTAGTGCACTTGTAGTTACGTTCCATCGCTTAAAAAATGGAGGAAAACTGCTTTTTCACAGAACCTGTCATAATGCAGTCGAACAGTAAAAAACGTGTTATGATGTTCAAGAAGCCCGTTCTCGAGTTTAACGCTTCAATATTTCACGGCGATATGCTTGTGGGTCAACTTATTTATCATTAAAGGTCGCGCTTCATTTTCATAAAGCTCGCGATTCAGCTGAACTTCCTAATTAGTTGTTAACCTTTGTAAATGAATACAATGTGTGGAGTTTAAATGGTTTTTTTTAAATCCACGAAAATCCCATATGAATAATGCTTATTTGTGCTGTGTTGCAATGAAAGCAAAACCATTTATGAACTGCTGTACTTGCTGCAGTTATTGTTGAGCTCTCATCGAGGCTACCACTTTTCGATGGCTCAGCCTTCACGCTTGTTGTCCTATTTAACAGACGGGGCAGCACTCACAAAGCTGTGTAGCGCGAGCTCATCAACCATGCGGGTTTTGTTCGCCAAGAACGTGAGTGTTATAGAAGTGGTTCTCGTTACGAATCAACCGCATACAGGTAAAATCTCGTGAAGTGATAACAGTCTTGCGTACACTCACCTCCCACGCGATATCCCAGTCGTCGCGTAGCATTTTGATAGCGTAGCAGTTCATTCTAGTAGCGGATCACTTTTACCACAGCGCAAGGAGGATTCAGTGTACCACAAGAGACAGCATCCACAACCACGTAACGACAACACATCCACAACACACCACTACACCAACGAGAGTTAGCTTGCCGAAAACACCACGCCAAGCATTAATGCAGCTTGAGCACAAGCACCTTTTTTGAGGATGGGGGCTTACACTACACGTTCGCTTCAAATTATGCTATACAAACAATAATACTTCGCTTTTGCCGTAGTTGTCACGACCATTTACACAAAATCAAACTCTTCGCAGCTCATTTCTTAAGGAAACTATTTGCTTACACGCATGCTGACCATTCCTTCGAGGCTGCCACTGTGCCAGCAAGTTCCGCGGGAGTAAGCGTTGCTCCGCATGGTCTAACAGTTCCTCCCTCTTGACGCACGCAAATAAATGCGTCAATTCTACCCCTGATCTACAATTTAACGCTCTTT